>NC_069716.1:3300767-3929517 GCF_027358585.1 Pangasianodon hypophthalmus
TCTTAGCAAGAAGGTAAAATATAGAACCCTTAAGCCACAAGAGCATTAGTGGGGTTGGATAATGGTGGTAGGTGAGAAGACCTGGAGTTCAGTCAGCACTCCAATTCATCCTAAAGGTGTTTAGGACTCAAGTTCTTCCACTCTAACCTTGACCTTTATAGATCTCGCTTTGTGCACAGGGGCATTGTCATGCTGGAACAGGTTTGGGCCTCTTATTTCCAGTGAAGGGAAATTACACTTGTATCTACATGCTACAGCATACAAAGACATTCTAGACAACTGTGTGCTTCCAACTTTGTGACAACAGTTTGGGGAAAAAACACATATGGGTGTGATGGACACCTGTCCACATACAGTACTTTTGACTATATAGTATATCTTGCAGAAATGTACAACTGAATGTTCCATCAGAAAGGGTTCTTAGTAGCACTCATTTTAGCAAGTTAAGGGCCATTAATATTCCTAAGAACCCTTAAAGAACCCTTATACTACAAGCCCCTACAAGTTCCCTCTTCCTTGAGTGATTGCTGACTATGACCAACTTCTCTCCTTCACCAACAGTATAATTCTCTCTGGACATTATTTCTTAATAAATACAGTATGTGGTTTAAAAAAACTACTGATAATGTTTATTAGGGAAACTGGATCAACAGCATAAAGTCATGTGTTAGGAGTAGTTCAGTTTTCCTTAAAAGAAAAATGACTTGCACAGAACAGTAGGTTTCAATCAGTGTCAGTGACTAACAGCATTCAGACCAAACCAGCTGAGTCAAGTCATATTTCATAAGCCAGTATGTGTTTAGAGATTATAGAAAAAAATATATTGTTCTATAACAACAACAATAAGATTATTTGTTTTATAGTGTTCATATGTTAAAATGGTTATTATTATCTATATACAGAGTTAAATTTAGATTTTGAAATAACTTGTGAAATAACTTCACTGTTACCTTTATTAATTTCTATTAATACACGTATAATCTGCTTAGACAATTTATTATTATTATTAAATATGAATAAATGTAAGCTTTAGTTATGTCTAATACTTGTTTTCCGAATTATGATCATGACCATGTGCAAGATTTTTGTGTTGATATGGGTGGAGTTTTGTTCAGGCCTTAATGTGGCTCCTCCTTCACCAGGGTGTAACACTAACCAATCACAATCTGTCTTTCTCTCTCTCTCTCTCTCTCACGCTCTCTTTCTCTCTCTCTCTCTCTCTCTCTAAGCAACACCGTGATACCAAAGACTCAAAACTGATAAATCAAAATGATTTGTCATCAGTTACAACACATGCTGGTGTCAAACTTTTTTTTTTTTTTTCTGGAAATGAGCTTTAATGAATCGTGATCAGAGAAGGGAAAAATAGTAATTCAAGTGAATTCGATAGAGTTTCATACACAAATATAATATTTCCTAATATTTTAGCTGAATAAATTTATGCTAATCAATCTAAATGTACACACTCCTCTGAATGCAGAATATTTTACATTTATATTTCTTAGCAAAATGGTCTTTATTTCAATAGTGTGTATTAAAATGTGTGTGTGTGAGGTGTGTGTGTGTGTGTGTGTGTGTGTGTGTGAGTGGTTTTGTAGCTCTGTTTGTCTCTTTGCCCCTTCACATGCTGCAGCTCTGAGTGTTTCATCTCTGCAGGCCGCTCTGACCGCCAAGTCGCTTTTATCAGAAACACCATCAGTTTCTCACCTCTCAAACTTTCCACAGGATGTGTGGCTATTTTTATTTGTCTCAGGCCTCACCATTGTTTTTTTTTTTTTCTTTTTCAGACACCATGTAAAATTAGAAACATCTCCAGACTTCATATAGATGTGTAATATTGTAACTTCACCCTGCACTGTAATCTGGTCTAAACACACAACAGTATGTTCACTTTTTTACACAGTCAGTTTCTCAGCTTTAGTTCATCCTGAAGATACTCAAGAAAATGAAGTTTTCTACATCACTCTTGTCTAGTTATACATTATGTAGCTGTGTGTGTGTGTGTGTGTGTTTAGGCCTTGTAGAAGCTATATGGAGCACATTTAATTGACTAGACGGTGAAAATAATCGCACAGTGAATCTGTACATTTATGGCACAGCACTGTTCTTAATTCTTATTTGTGATTGGTCAGAGAGTGTTGATTAATTTTCTATAACAGCAGTTCAGACAGTAGTGCAGCTGCAAATCACAAGTTTATATTAATGTGCTTGTTCTAATATGTTACTGTCTCTGTAGTGATAACTTTTAGTGTAGTGATACAGGGACTTTTATGTTGTATGCTCCATATAAACAGATTTTTTAAAAATGTGTAATCATTGATGTGGTGAATTTTTCGGTAAGATGTTTATTCAGCATATATTTAGAGACATGAAGTTTATTTAGTCCACATTAATTTTATGATACTGGTTTTACTGTTAAAGATTTTGTCAATATACTAAAGGGGTGTGTGTGCGTGGTTGTAGGCAATAACATTTGTTTACTTTAGTCCTGCTAATTTGATTGGTTTGCTCTACAGCACAAAGTTCTCTGCTTGGGTAAACAGGAAGGTACAGCGAGCAAAAACCACACTGAATGTTCCACATCGCTCTCAGCTTTAACTTTCCAGACCAGAACTGTGCAAGCATTCTGCATCTGCTAATGAGCAGTGATAGTTAACAAACTTCTTATGAAACCAAGAGCTGTGAAAAGTCTCACGGCCCACTTATGTATATAACCAAGTGCAAAGGTTTGCTACTCCTCTGTTTTAACAACAATATGCAACAAGACAGTATATTAGTACATTTCAAAATAAAATAAATACCAATATATAATTAAAAATCAATTCCAAAATTAAAAATAAAATGACCAGCCAAAAACACCAGCCACCAGCCATAATCAGCTGTAATACTGAGAGGCGGTGTTAATATTAGCTACACTGCTGATGCCCAACATGTCTATTCTTTTGTGTTCAACTGAAAATAGTCTAAAAGTCTTCACACGCTTCACGTGTTGGGCCGAGATCCAGCAGCAGCTCAACTTGTACTGAACTTCCTGATTAGAGGCTTGTGGGAGGAGCTTCTTATAATCCACCAGATCAAAAGCTTTTCACTTTTTCACTCATCAGCTGCCGAGTCGCTGCAGGGCTCAAAGATCATTCTTCATTTCTCCTGATCTCATTAAACATCTGCAGGTGACATTTCTCAAGAACACCTGACCTTGTGACCTCCATATCTTCTTTATTTATGTTTTGAAAAAACTATTAATAGGAGAACTGGACTACCATTAAGTTTGTTCTTCTTGGAAATCTGCTTTGGTATAAGAGGAATAAAACACTATGGCATGTGCTGTTAAAGGAAAATAATCAACTTCAGTGTGGTAACAGTAACTCTGCTTCATCACTGTGTACTGTATTTAGCTGTATTTCTTGTTATCTTAAACTTGTCACAATGTTTTCACAATGTTATCTATATGTACAGAACCCATGTATTGTCTTGTACTGTAGTGCTGAAGGCCTGACAATTCATCTTACTGAAATACTGAAAACACAGTTTCTTATGGCAGTAAAATTGACTTGCCTTGACATAACATAAAGCCACAGCACCGCCCTGTAACCACAGACCAAAGCCAGAGTAACCTTAAATAATCCCCTAATTTATCCCCATCATCATGAGGTCTATGTGGGTAGAATACACCTCTCACTTTTTTTTTCACTTTTTTTTTCACTTTGTTCTTCTTATATGAGGTGACTTTTTTAAGAGCTTTCTGTAAGTGCATTCTTCCTCTTCATCACTAATTCTCTTCTTTTACTCTAACTCTCCTAATGGATACTAATTACTAAGTCCTTTTCATTCTCTATCTCTCTCTCTCTCTCTCTCTCTATATATATATATATATATATATATATATATATATAAGATAGATAGATAGATAGATAAACACAAACGCAATATGGCCAAAAGTATGTGGACACCTGGCCATCACAGCCATATGTGGTGTGGGTATTGAACAGCCCCATTCCAGATTTAGATTTTGGAGTGTGACTTTGGGGATTTGTGTTCATTCGGTCAGAAGAGGGCAGGAACATTATCTTGCTGGAACAGATTTGGGCCTCTTAGGAAGGGAAATTGTAATGCTACAGCATGCAAAGACATTCTAGGCAGTTGTGTGCTTGCAACTTCATGGCAACAGTTTAGGGAAGAACCACATATGGGTGTGATGGTCAGGTGTCCACTTACACACACACACACACACACACACACACACACACACTTACTTATTTACTTATTTATTTATATTGTATGTACTTTCTTAGGATCAGTTCTAAACCACATACCTGCACACTAAATACAATGTCAAAATGCCTGCTACCATAGAAGGTGTACTTTTTTTTTTTTTTTTTAAGGCACTACTTAGTACACTATTTGGTATGTGGTCTGGGACTCAGCCTTTAGATTACAGACCTCTATTTTAGCTCCTGGTCAGGATTTTGTCGCTGTCCATGGTGTTGAAACTCAAGTGAAGTAACAATGTGAGTTAATTTTCTTGGTTGCATCACATAAAAATAACACCATGTATATCACTAAAAAGTAAGAATTAATTTTTCAGAATTTTCTTTTAGTTTTTCTTTAACATAATTACTTCACTTCATTTAATGATCTTTTTTTCAAAGACTAGATTTCCTATTACATCTGAAGAGTGAAAGGGAAAGTCTGTCGCTGTCCCTGGTGTTGAAAGTCTTGTGAGGTAAAAATGTAGTTGGTTACCATAGCAACATCAACCACAGAACATCAGTCAACTACAAATACAGTGTTAATGCACCTCAGTAACCTTTCTGCTGAATAATTGAATGAATAGTAGATATTCAATTTAAATACATTTGAACAAACAAACAAAACAAATTAATTAATTAATTAATAATCCAGCATTGTGTCTTATGTAAACAGCATTTTTTGAGTGACATTTGCATGCTCCTGAGAAAAGGTGAGATTTGAAGGTAGCATGGCATGTATCCTTCTCAGACAACATAATCCCATAGTCCAGTTCACCAGACCAGAGTTCTGAAAGTAGATTAAGTTAAATTACATTTAAACTCACAACTTTCTACAGCAAGCAACCAAGCACCTGTTTACACAAATGAAAGATGATTTAAATATACACCAGTTTTAACCACTAGGTGGCAGTGTTCAGCTCTGAGAGTGGAATCTAGGCTTAAACAAAATTTAGATATACAATTGAAGGAAATATAATGTATTTATTGTCATTTCATGTGCTTATATTTACTGACAGTTCTACAGTCCTGTAGATTTTATATTATTTATTATATTTTTCTACATATTCAGACCTGATTTACTTTATCATAGAACATCAGTCTTCAGTCCCTTTAATAACTGATCTGTTTGAGGTATTTTTTTTATCAACTTTTATTTATTTAAAAATTAAAGGTATAATCTGGATATTTTATTTAACTTTTTTGAAAGGAGTCTTCAGTGCCGGAGTGTTGTAACAGTCAGAGGTAAGACTCATTTATATCTAAGTCCTCAGATAACACTGATCCTCTTCATAATTTCAGTAGATCCTACATTTATATTTTCATAAACACATTTACATATTCACTGATTAAAAGAGTTCTCTGTAGTCAGTGATAGGTCACTTAGAGACCAGAGGTATGAAAGGCTATAATAGTATAACAGTGTAGACTCAGTGGATTTATTTTAATTACATCGTAAAAAAATTCTTTTAAATGCATCAGTTATATTATGAGTAGTGTGTGAAGCTCTCTGGAGTAAGAGCTCTTACTCAAATTCTCATGTTTTTATTTATTTCTTTAACTGCTCTGTACTTGTACTCTGTAATCTGCTTCTTTTGTAAATGACTTCCTATGAAAAAATTCTCTGACATTTTAAACAATGCTGATCAAGTGCTCAACCAAGATTTTCTTTAAACCAGGTTATTTTTTATTCCTCCATTACACGTGAGAGTACATGTAAATTATTTTGAATGAATTGGGTGAGATGGGGTTGGGGATAACACTGTTTGGCTCATCATGTATATATTTTTTTCATTTATTACAGCCAATCACACGTCATATTCTGGGGCGTGCTCAGTACAGACCGCCTATAGTACACATATAAATTCAAACCATGCTTCAAGTGCATTCATAGTCTGTTGATAAATGAGATACAAACACTGTAGAATTTCTGAGAAATGAAAAATGTCTGTTTTCTGGATTTTAATTTTGATCTTCAGCACCATGTGTAAGTAATATGAGCAAAGTATTCCTATCTAGTTTAATAAATTATATATATATATATATATATATATATATATATATATATATATATATATATATATATATATATACACATATTAATTATTGCTTTAAAGTGCTTTTGTATGTAGTTGTATGTAGAAGGAACTCCAATGTTATTCTGATAAGTTGTTGGCTTAAGGTTATTACCTAATTAATGCATTTGCTTTTCTAGATACAGTCCAACCTGGTAGACGCTGGGTTACTGCACAATCTCTCACAGAGTCAACAGTTTATCAGCCTGATGAAGAGCTCATTGTGGATATTGGCAACTCGGCTACTCTGCGGTGTTGTGTTTTTATAAAAGGATTCAAGATGATAGCTTTGTTTAAGCAACTAAACAGAAAAAAACCTCAGATTATAGTTAAGATCTTTAAAACTGATGGAGAAACATTTCATAATGGATTCCAAAAGTCTCGTTTTCAAATAGGAAGATCTTCAAATTGTTTCTATGTGACCATTTTAAACACCACTCAGTCTGATGAAGCCATGTACTACTGTGCACTGACGGAAGTCAACATTGTGTTTGGAGATGGAACTTATTTAAAAATTAAAGGTAGGATTTTGAGTTAAATTGATTAAGCTCCTGGTTTAATGTAGTGATATCTTTCCTTATTACCATTAGCATTTTCGACCTGGAAGACAAATAATAGTGAAGTAGTAAAATGCTAACTGTATTTTCTTCAACAACACTGAGTTACAGACTTTTAGTGAATCATGATAAATGTTTATAGGTGAGCATGTTACTATTTCATCAGAAACATCTAAACCAGCTCTGTGTGATAATTCAGTGGTGTGTGAACCTACACTGCATGGAAACAGCACTAACATGAACACACAAGAGAAAACAGGTATGTTGTCTCATAATTCATCATTGAATAATTTTCCTAAATTCATAAAGCATATTTTGCCTATAAAATCATTTGTACTGATAACATGGTGAGATAACAGTATCAGAAATGATTAGATCTCTACATTCGACAGTGCTCGGTTTGGGAACGGCTTTGGGTTTGTGTGCACTTCTGATTTTCTGTCTCACTTATTTCATACTGAGGAGGAGAAAATGTGATAAAAGTAGGTGCTTTTGTCATAAAATAATCATTTCACTTACTTTTATTTCCATTAAAAATAATCACTAATAAGTGTATTTCTGTATTAATAGAAAACACTTCTACGAAAAATTCTTCAGGAACAGGGCAGGTACGTGTACAACAACAAAAAATATATATAGTGTTGATTTTATATTATTATATATTTTATAGGTAATTTTTTTTTCTGTAGATACCACTATGTCTCCTTTAATTATGCATGAGTCTCACTACTAAATATCCAACTCATGTATGTGCAGTGCTGCTCTCATTCTGTGTAGCTCGTGTGTATAGTGCAGTTACCCATATTGTGTGGTTATTACTTTGAGCTTGATTTCTTTTCATGTTTTTGCATTTCTTTTTCAGGAATCTGAAGCTGAGACACTGAATTATGCAGCTTTACAATTCTCGAAGAGGAAAGCCAAAGCTGAAAAAAGGAAAACTGGCTCATTAGATGAGTGTGTGTACTCCAATGTTAAGGAAACTGTAAGATAAATCATTCACAGCACATGATACTATTACACTTAAAAAACTGCGAAAATGTTTTAACTAGTAAAATATTCTGACTATAAGAAAATGTATACTATTTTTTTGTCATGAGATGATGATAAAACAACTAAAAGATTATTAAACCAACATTTTTGCTGACAGATACATTTATTTCAGGAAGCAAAATTATGTGTCAAAAATGATTAAATATTCATTTACAATAATCTCATAATAAATATTATTTTATGTCGGTATACTTATTTAAAGCCCATTGTTTCTTTTAAGTGCCCTATTATTAACTTTGACTAAAGGTGAACTTTTAGTGTTGCACTTTTAATGTTGCCTATGCGTCTGTTGTTTTTTTTTTTTTTCTGAAGACACAGTAAATGTAAAGAGTAATTTCATTAAAAATGTAACCAAAACATAATGTTCAACATTATTCATAAATTTCTGAGTTTAAACAAAAGTAATGCTGCATTGCTAGTGTATTTCCAAGAAGGATGTGGGTTGGCCTTAAACATAAGTCAAGGACTCTTACATCCGTATTAACTGTGGGCGGGGCTTGTTTTATTCACCCATCTCTGTACTTGTGTTTCAGACTCTAGTGAAAGGACACCAAAAATCATGTGTTATAAATGGATTCATGGATCCATGGATTAAATGATCAGGCAGGTTCACTGATATGAAACCAGAGAAAACAGTGGGGATTATTAAATCTTGTTTCTGCCTCAACGTTACAAAACAATAAAGACAACTGATGTGGTGTCAATACATGAAAACATTTTAATACATAACTTGTTCCAAAATGGGTTCCAACCTCTTTTAAGGCTGATGTTTATACAACCCCTGGCAAAAATTATGGAATCACCACACGTAGAGGATGTTCACCCAGCTTTTTTACTTTGTAGCAAACAAACAAATCACACATATGACACAAAAAGGTTTTGTTCAATAGCTTAATATTCTGGCTTTGTGGAACATACATAAAAAAAAATTCCTGACATATTTTTTATTAATGGCATGTCTTTTTCCAAGCTATTGAACAAAACCTTTTTGTGTCATATCTGTTATTTGTTTGTTTGCTATAAAGTAAAAAAGCTGGGTGAACATCCTCTAAGTGTGGTGATTCCATAATTTTTGCCAGGGGTTGTAATTATTTTACTTTATTGGCAGTGATGTTTAAAGACTTTTCAAATGATACTGCCCAAAATTTACAACTGTCAGTCATTTACTGACCATGGAGGCTTTTTTTGTTGTTGTTGCTGCTGCTTTCTCATTATAAGTGAGTAAGTGCTATATTTTGCACTTTTTTTTTTAGACTGTTGGGTTATTATATAAATGTGTTACCAATGTCGATAATCAGGTTTATTTACCTCAAAAAATAAAGCTAGTATGCATGAAGACGTTCCACAGGTTTAAAAGTTTAAATTGATTAAAAACCTGCTCATTCTGTGGAATATTTGAGCTCCAAAAAAAGGAAAAACATACAGTCTCTAACTTCTACAATAAACAAATAAATAAATTAATTAATTAATTAATTATCAGGATATACCAGACTCTGAGACAAAGGTGAGAATCCAACACAAATTTATTACAGGACTTGCCAAACAATGAGTATGCAAAGACAGGGTAAACACAAAGATAAGTACTGCAGGCTGGTGGGTAACAGATAGAGACACTAGGTAAATGACTGAGGGAAAAGAGCACACACCTCACGTGTCTTGGAAGGGGAACGCTGGAGAAAATGTAAGGAGACGTAGAGGAGCTTCAAATTAACACAGGTACTCACAGAGAAGAGGTCTATTCCTAGTTGAGGCCAGACAAAGAGTGCATGTGAGGTGTGTGCTTATATGGAGTCCTGATGAGTGTGGTGATTGGAGACAGGTGGTGCTGATTAGAACTCTGGGGAGAGAGAGCACTGACTGTTGGTCACAGAGCCTGGTTTTCCTGTTACATTAACACAGTACGCATTGTAATGGGGTTAGGTCCGTGGCAGGTTGATGGAGGGAGTTCTGTGCATACTCAGCCCAAGCGAGGAACCGCGACTCCAGGAAGTCTGGTGGCTGTGGCAGAATGTTCACAGGAAGCAGCTGATTTCTTGGATCTTTCTCTCAGTTTTGCCGTTGCACTGGGGATGGTAGCCAGAGGACAGGCTCACGGTCAAACCTAAGAGATTGAAAAAGGCCCTCCACACCCTGGAGATAAACTGGGGGCCTCGGTCAGAAACAATACCTTCAGGGAGGCCGAAGTTCCTGAAAACATGGTTAAACAAGAGCTCCACTGTCTCCAAGGCGGAAGGGAGGCCTTTTAAGGGAAGAAGTCGACAGACTTTGGAGAATCGGTCAACAACTTCCAGGATACAGGTATAACCATTGGAAGGATATAAAGTCAGTTATAAAGTCAAATCCTAAGTGTGACCATGAACGATCCGGAACCGGAAGGGGAAGGAGTTTATCTGACGGCAGATGTCATGGGGTCTTGGACATAGCGCATTCCTGGCATCCCTGGACAAACCGCTTGACGTCCTGTGCCATCGCGGGCCACCAGAATCGATCTTGAAGCAGCCTGAGGGTCATCTCAGTCCGAGGGTGGCCAGTGCCTAGGGAGTCGTGCACGGATTTGATTAGTTTATTTTGTAAGGAACCAGGGACATACCTGCGGTTTTCGGGACACCCTGGAGGAGCTGGTTCTATGGCTGCTGCCTCGGCTATTTCCTCATCCAGGGACCAATGTATGGGACTCACCAATACCTCTGGGGGCAAGATGGGTTCTGGTTCACAGGAAGGTTCCTCTGGGGCATGAAGATGAGAGAGGGCATCTGCTTTCACGTTCTTGGTCCCTGGACGATAAGAAATAGCAAAGTTAAATCGTGTAAAGAAGAGGGCCCATCTGGCTTGTCTAGGATTCAGCCTCTTGGCCTCACGCAGATACTCAAGGTTTCGGTGGTCAGTGAGGACAAGGAAGGGAGCCCTCCAACCAGTGCCTCCACTCTTCCAATGCCAACTAGATGGCCAGCAATTCACGGTTCCCCATGTCGTAGTCCTGCTCCGCTGGGGTGAGTTTTTTGGAAAAATAGGCACATGGGTGGAGATGTGAGGGATTCCCCTGCTGCTGAGACAATACGGCACCCACTCCAGAGGTTGAGGCATCATCCTCTACCACGAAGGGCTTACTGGGGTCTGGGTGGCGAAGAAGGGGTGCCATCGTGAAGGCCTCTTTCAGGATGTCAAAGGCCTTGGTGGCGTCTTGGGTCCAGGACAGGGATTTGGGCTTTTGCTTGAGGAGGGAGGTAAGTGGAGAGGTGATAGAACTGTAATTTTTGATAAACCGACAGTAGAAATTAGAGAAGCCCAAGAACGTCTGGAGCTCTTTAACAGTTGTGGGTATTGGCCAGGTCTTGATGGCTTGGACCTTCCCCTCATCCATCTTGATGCCTCTGGCACTAATCTTATAACCAAGGAAGGTAGTCGTGGGTTGGTGGAACGTGCACTTCTCTGCCTTATGGTAGAACTGATGGTCCCGGAGTCTCTGGAGGACCTTCGACACGTGCTGGAGATGTTCGGCCATATCCCGGGAGTAGACTAGGATATCATCGATATACACAAGGACAAAGCGGTTGATGTACTCCCGGAATACCTCATTTATGAATCCCTGGAACACAGAGGGGGCAATGACAAGACCATAGGGCATAACTCGGTACTTGTAGTGGCCAGTGGGGGTAATGAACGCAGTCTTCCACTCATCCCCCTCTCGTATCCAGATGAGGTTGTATGCACTGCGAAGGTCCAACTTGGTGAATATCTGGGCACCCCGGAGTTGTTCCAATGCTGCTGGGACAAGGGGAAGTGGGTAATGGTATTTAACGGTGATCTTGATGAGTGCCCGGTAATCTATGCAAGGCCGGAGACCTCCATCTTTTTCAGCCAGAAAAAAGAAGCTGGAAGCAGCAGGGGAAGTAGATGGGACGATATAGCCTTGTTGTAGCACCTCCTGGATGTATTCCTCTATGGCCTTTTGTTCCAGAATTGACAAAGGGTAAATTTTACCTTCAGGCACTGGCTCACCCAGTATGAGGTCTATGGCACAGTCCCATGGCCTATGGGGTGGTAGCTGGGAGGCTTGTTTAGTGCAGAAGACATCCTTGTACTGGTTATAACAGGCAAGAATATCCACCGGCTGTGGCTCTATAGGGCTTTCTATGGATGGGGTACAGACCGGGAGGGGCTGAGGACAGAGAGGGAAACATTCAGGGAAGCATTGATCGCCACACCGTAGGACTTCGCCCGTGGACCATGAAATTATAGGATTCTGTCTTACTAACTAAGGCCGTCCCACCAGGAGATCAGAGGTGGCTTTTTCCAGAAGCTGGAGTTCAATGGATTCTGAGTGCAAACAGCCCACTTGTAATTGTATTGCCCCATCTGATGGCTGTCTGATGGCTCTCTGACTGAGGGGAGTTCCCGTTATGGAGTGTGCTTGATAGCTTGCAGGGTTTGGGCTTTTCCTGAGCTGGAGTTGATGGCAGAGTTCTCCGGATATGAAATTGCCGGCTGAGTCGATGAGGGCTGTAACCGAAACTGAGTAATTAGCAGTACTCAGAGTTATGACTGTGGTGAGAGGTGACACACAAACTTGCGGAGAAGTTATATAACTCACCAGAAGTCGAGGAGGGTGAATGGGGCTCTTGGTAATTACGTGCCCACTGGCTGCACAATATAAGCAGAACCTCTGGGTCAGCCGACGATGTCGTTCCACCGTAGTGAGGCACGTGGAGTCAATGTGCATGGGTTCCACTCCTGGTTCTGGAATAGAGGGAGTTGAGGACAGAGGAGGGACCTTGGGAGACAGCATGGTGCTGCTCTCCTGGGAGCAGCTGGCTAAGCGGTGAGCCACTCGGATGGATAGTAGTATGAAGCACTAGAGTCCCCTGTTGGAGTTGCTCATTAACAGAAAATGGAAAAAGAAAAAATGTATTGTAAATTGTAATGTAATGCATTAATTGTTACAAAATAAAAAAAGTTAAAGAAGGAGCTGTTCAAGATCCACCAAAGAAAAGGCACAGCATCTGCAACCATCATGATGTTCTGCATCTTGAGCATGAAGAGTAGATCAGCAATAAGCAGGCTATTGTCACAGCCTTTAGACCAATTCAATTCAATTCAATTTTATTTGGATAGTGCTTTTAGCAATGGGCATTATTACAATGCAGATTTTCAGAAATATATAAACTCAGGATATACATTTTAAATTTATAAATTTATCCCTAACGAGCAAACCAGAGGCGCCAGTGGCAAGGAAAAACTCCCTGAGACAACATGAGGAAGAAAACTTGAGAGGAACCAGACTCCAGCCCATCTTTATCTGGGTGACATAGGATAGTCCAATTATAAATAATTCCCTTCTATAACTGTATACTATATGGTCAAAAAGTGCAATTGTGTAACCAGGGAAATTCATTATAATTTTCAGATAAAGTTTATTTGTTGAAGTTACCAAATGTTCACTGATGGAAACTTGAGTGCAAAACTGTTCATGGGAATTGTAGTCCTAAATCTATCAGAGCAATTGTAGTCCTAAGCCACTGTAGCAAAACTGTTCATATCAATTCAAGTCCAAAGCCGTCTTCATGGTTTCTAAGTAGTACCCACAGTAATCTCATGTAACTTCAGGCTGTCTGTGTAGGGCCATCCTCAGCAGCTGCGGGTGGTTAGACCAGGAGTGTCAAACTCAAATACTGCCCAGGCCGAAAAGTATTGGAATGGCAAGATCAGCTTTTTTTTTTTTTCTTGCTATACACTGAATGTTCATATGGGATTGAGATCAAAATATGAATATGAGACGACAGGATTGAGGCCTAAATTACACCCAGGCTACATACAACAGCATAGGCCAGAGATTCACACTTGAAAATTCGTAGAATAAAAATTATTCAACTATTTGTTTTTGTTACCACATAAGCAAGCTTTTGTATACATAAGTTGAATTCAGAGAGCAATTAAAATAAACAACAATGAGATGTTAGTGTAGGCACACGTGAGTAAACAGTAAACCACACTTTCCATTTGATCATAACATCTTTGTCATGATATCTCTGTGCAACACCAAAACACAACTATGGAAATATGTGGGGTAGATGTAGGCAGATCAGAATACCATGTGCTTCCTTATCATGCCTTTTTTTTTCTTACATCCAATCATGTCATATTCTGGGGCGTGCTCAGTACAGACCGCCTATAGTATAAATATAAATTCAAACCATGCTTCAAGCGCATTCATATTCTGTTGCTAAATGAGATACAAACACTGCAGAATCCCTGAGAAATGAAAAATGACTGGATTCTGTATCTTAATTTTGATCTTCAGCACCATGTGTAAGTAATTTATAGAGATCAATATAAATCTATATAAATCTATTTCTTTAAACCACTTATTTTGTGTGCAATTGTATTTTAAATTAACTCCAATGTTATTCCTTCAAGTTTCAAAGTCAATCTTTAATAGCACTTTGTGTATGATAATATATGAAGTACATTCATTACCTAATTAATGCATTTTTGTTCTAGATACAGTCCAACCTGGTAGACGCTGGGTTACTGCACAATCCCTCACAGAGTCACTAGTTTATCAGCCTGATAAAGAGCTCAGTGTGGATATCGGAGACTCGGCTACTCTGCGATGTTGTATTTATAACAGAACATTTAGCATGATATCTTTGTTTAAGCAACCGAACAGAAAAAAACCTCAGATTATAGTCAGGTTCATTAAAGATGGTGGAGAAGCATTTTATAATGGATTCCAAAAGTCTCGTTTTCAAATTGTAAGATCTTCAAACTGCTTCAATATGATCATTTTAAACATCACTCTGTCTGATGAAGCCATGTACTACTGTGCACTGACATTCCCCAACATTGTGTTTGGAGATGGAACTTATTTAAAAATTAAAGGTAGGATTTTGAGTTAAATTGATTAAGCTCCTGGTTTAATGTAGTGATATTTTCCCTTATTACCATTAGCATGTTCAACCTGGAAGACAAATAATTGTGAAGTAGTGAAATGCTAACTGTGTTTTCTTCAACAACACTGAGTTACAGACTTTTAGTGAATCATGATAAATGTTTATATGTGAGCATGTTACTATTTCATCATAAACATCTAAACCAGCTCTGTGTGATAATTCAGTGGTGTGTGAACCAACACTGCATGGAAACAGCACTAACATGATCACACAAGAAAAGACAGGTAAAATGCCTCATAATTCAAGATTAAATAATTATCCTAAATTTATAAAGCATATTTTGCATATGAAATCATTTTTATTGATAACATTGTGAAATTACAGTATCAGAAATGACTAGATCTCTACATTCGACAGTGCTCGGTTTGGGAACGGCTTTGGGCTTGTGTGCACTTCTGATTTTCTGTCTCACTTATTTCATACTGAGGAGAACAAAGTGCGATAAAAGTAAGTGCTTTTATCATCAGATAATAATTCCAGTTAATTTCTATTATTTCTATTAAAAATCACTGATGAGTGTATTTCTGTTTTAATAGTAAACACTTCTATGGAAAATTCTTCAGGAACAAGGCAGGTACGTGTACAACAACAAAAAATATATATAGTATCGATTTTATATTATTATATATTGTATGGGTAATATTTTTTTTCCGGTAGATACCACTATGTCTCCTTTAGTTATGTATGAGTCTCACTACCAAATATCCGACTCATGGATGTGCAATGCTGCTCTTGTTCTGTGTAGTTCGTGTGTATAGTGCAGTTACCCATATTGTATGGTTATTACTTTCAGCTCGATTTCTTTTCATGTTTTTGCATTTTTTTTCAGGAATCTGAAGCTGAGACACTGAATTATTCAGCTTTGCAATTCTCGAAGAGGAACGCCAAAGCTGAAAAAAGGAAAACTGGCTCATTAGATGAGTGTGTGTACTCCGATGTGAAGAAAACTGTAAGATAAATCATTCATAGCACATGCTACTATTACACTTAAAAAACTGTGAAAATGTTTTAACTAGTAAAATATTCTGACTATAAGAAAATGTATACTATTTTTTTGCCATGAAATTATGATAAAACAACTAAAAGTTTATTAAACCAACATTTTTTTTAAATTGTATTACTTTGCTGACAGATACATTAGCATAGCAAAATTATATGTCAACCGAAGTTTAGAAATGATCTAATATTCGTTTACAATAATCTCATAATGAATAGTATGAAAAAAAAATACCTAAATTCAGTATATTATTTTATGTCTGTACACTTGTTTAAAGCAAGTCCATTGTTTCTTTTAAGTTCCCTATTATTAACTTTGACTAAAGGTGAACTTTTAGTGTTGCACTTTTAATGTTGCCTATGTGTCTGTTGTTTTTTTTTTCTGAAGACACAATAAATATAAAGAGTAATTTCATTAAAAATGTTACCAAAATATAATGTTTAACATTATTCATAAATTTCTGTGTTTAAACAAAACTAATGTTGCATTGCTAGTGTATTTCCAAGAAGGATGTGGGTTGGCCTTAAACATAAGTCAAGGACTCTTACATCCGCATTAACTGTGGGCGGGGCTTGTTTTATTCACCCATCTCTGTACTTGTGTTTCAGACTCTAGTGAAAGGACACCAAAAATCATGTGTTATAAATGGATTCATGGATCCATGGATTAGATGATCAGTCAGGTTCACTGATATGAAACCAGAGAAAACAGTGGGGATTATTAAATCTTGTTTCTGCCTCAACGTTACAAAACAATAAAGACAACTGATGTGGTGTGAATACTTGAAAACATGTTAATACATAACTTGTTCCAAAATGGGTTCCAACCTCTTTTAAGGCTGATTTTTATATAACCCCTGGCAAAAATTATGGAATCACCACACTTAGAGGATGTTCACCCAGCTTTTTTACTTTGTAAGGCTGATTTTTATAATTATTTTACTTTTTTGGCAGTGATGATTAAAGGCTTTTCAATTGATACGACGCCCAAAACTTACAACTGTCAGTCATTTACTGACCATGGAGGCTTTTTTTGTTGTTGTTGCTGCTGCTTTCTCACTATAAGTGAGTAAATGCCATATCTTGCAATTTTTTTAGACTGTTGGGTTATTATACGAATGTGTTATCAATGTCGATAATCAGGTTTATTTACCTCGAAAAATTAGGCTAGTATGCATGAAGGCATTCCACAGATTTAAAAATTTATAAGGATTAAAAACCTGCTCATTATGTGGCTGAATCTCTAACTTTTACAATAAATAAATAAATAAATAAATAAAGACTATAGAAAAAGGGCTGTTGGAGTTGCTCATTAACACAAAATAAAAAAAGAAAAAATGTTGTTGAACCCCAAAAAAAAAAAAAGATATATTAAGACCCAAATACTTTTTTGTTGTTGTTTCTTTCTTAAAGCAGGAAACGAAAAGTGATATATTACATCTGGTTAGTACTACTTAAGGATGACTCACACTCACACACACACACACACAAGCACAGTGTAGGATCTGAAGTGAACAGGCAAGGAAAGCAAAGAAGCCATAAAGCTAGGAATCCTGCTCCCAGACTTTGCAGACCCAAGTTAATTACCACTTGTTTACTGATTGCTGGATTTCAACTGCCCTGTGAACAATCAGCAACTGATAGGACATCCCTGACCAGAGGATGAACCCTCTTAGCCAAGAGGAACCTCTGTCAAACTTGTTGATCTAGATCGCTGGCCAAGACCAGATGGCTCACCCAACACGATGCTAAAACTAATAACTACAGAAAAGGGGGGGGGAACTCACCCAAGGACCCTCATGGAATGAGACCTTTGTTCTCCCCAGGAACACAAAGTTCACCACCCTTCACACATTCCACAGAACCCAGCTTTAACAGACTGCATAAGGCTTCTTTACATCTCCTATAAGGACAATGACTTTTAAGATGATGCACCATAGTTTGAAAACTTGTTGCCTCTTTTAATGTCATTCCATATGTGGGTCATGCTTATAGCCACCAGATCATTATGATGCTTTTTGATCATTTAACAGGGACCATAGTGTTCGTGTGTGTATCAATAACAGCAGGTATGTCATGTTTGGTATGTGTGTGATCACTATTGAATTTCCTAAGGGTTGGTATAATGTAAAGTTGAGTATGATGTATTACATGCATGTTACCAAATTCCTTAACAAAGTTCTAACTTAACCTTATGCAAAGTTTGCAAAGCACATAACTCAGAGACCAGAATGTTAATTAGTGTCAGAGGAGGAGAATACAGTTTACACCCTGCCCCAAAATCCTGCTGATTGGAGCAAACACTTTGGGGTCAGCCCAACTGGAAAGGGTTAAAACCCCCTGACACAAAGGAAACTCTGAGTCTCATCCTATCCATCCTTGAGAGAGTCCAACATCTTTCAAGGAGTCTCATCCAATCCATCTTCCAAGAGTCTCATCCACTACATCTCTGCAAGAGTCTCCATCCACATCTGAAGGAAGTCTCATCAACCAAGAGCTTTAGAAGTTCATCACGAGGAGATCACGCTTGCTCCGAGACTCTGCATCCAGACTGGTTCTTGCAAAGCCTCCATCTCTCGCCTTCACACCTCTGTGAACCATTCTTCAAAGTTTTGCAACCCGCCTACAAGACTCCGCCGGGTTCGTGCCTCACTCTGTTTATCTTCCTCATTGGTCTTTCGAGACGCTACATAAGGCCAACCAGACCGCCGACCAATCAACATCACCGGAAACCCCTTCCAAACAACAACGCAACGATGGAATCCCTGGCAACACAAACGCAAGTATAGTACCTCCAGATTCTCACTGAACTGGTGCATTTAATACAAGTTTAAAGCCCTTCTAAACAAAGCGAATGTTAAAATAACTGATAAGTTGATGGTTCGTTCAGGTCATGGTCTGAGAAACTGCTAGTAACTTGGAATTTCATTCACTCTCTCTTCAAAGCAATTTTCACCCCTGTTTATGTGTGTGTGTGTGTGTTTGTGTTAGATTAGTTTCTGTGTTGTTAGAATAGTAATAAAGTCTCGTCTGATTTTATAAAGGCCAGTGTCTTGTGTCTCTGTGCTTCAAATTTATTGCCTTAAACTGCCGATCTTGTTACTGTGCTCTTAATATAGTGTTTCACTATATTTAGGATATTATTGCCGGTGGCCACGGAGGTAATATCCCATATACAATTAATAAATAAACTCATTTCAACTTATCGCTGGACGAATAGTTGATCAGCTGTTAAAATATTAAGTTTACAAATTTCCCCTTTTGAGCTGATCTGCTATGCCCCTACATATTTTGGTGGAGAATACAACAGCTTAACCTAAACAGCTAATTTCCTTACATATTGGTGGAGAATACATCAGCTTAATCTAAATGAGCTAAAATTTCCCTACAACAGACAGGCATTAACTGTTCAAAAAAAAAAACGTTAAAGAAGGAGCTCTTCAAGATCCACCAAGGAAAAGGCACAGCATCTGCATAAACCATCATGTTCTGCATCTTGAGCATCCAGAGCAGATCAGCAATAAGCAGGCTATTGCCACAGCCTTTAGACCAATTCAGTTCAATTCAGTTTTATTCAATTCAGTTCAATTTTATTTGTATAGTGCTTTTAGCAGTGAGCATTGTCACAAATCAGATTTATAGAAATATATACATTCAGGATGTAAATTTTAAATTTATGAATTTATCCCTAATGAGAAAGCCAGAGGCAACGATAGCATGGAAAAACTCCCTGAGACGACATGAGGAAGAAATCTTGAGAGGAACCAGACTCAAACAGGAGCACATCCTCATCTGGGTGACACCGGATAGTCCGACTATAAATAATTCCCTTCTAGAACTGTATACTATATGGTCAAAAAGTGCAATTGTGTAACCAGGAAAATTCATTATAGGTTTCATATCAAGTCTATTTTGTTGAAGTTACCAACTGTTCACTGATGGAAACTTGAGTGCAAAACTGTTCATGGGAATTGTAGTCCTAAAGCTATCAGAACAATTGTAGTCCTAAGTCGTTGTAGCAAAACTCTTGATATCAATTCAAGTCCAAAGCCGTCTTCATGGTTTCTAAGCAGTACCCACAGTAATCTCATGTAACTTCAGGCTGTCTGTGTGGGGCCATCCTCAGCAGCTGCGGGTGGTTAGACCAGGAGTGTTGAACTCAAATACTCCCCACGGCAAAAAGTATTGGAATGGCAAGATCAGCTTTTTTTAATAGGTTTTTTTTTTTGGCTATACACTGAATGTTCATCTGGGTTTGAGACCAAAATATTAATATGAGACAATAGGATTGAGGCCTAAATTGCTTCCAGGCTACATACACCAGCCTTTTTTATTACATCCAATCATGTCATATTCTGGGGCATGCTCAGTACAGACCGCCTATAGTATAAATATAATTCCCTTTCGATACTACACTCGTACTGCGTCGCTAGACTCTATGGGGAAAAACTCCTTTTCTCCGATGACTGAAGCCTTTACAATCACACAGTGAAACTGCACGGCCATTGGTTCGTGCAGTGCAATAAAGCGAACCAATGGCTCGGCAGCGGAACTGCACGCACCTATGGCAAGGAAGCCCGCCAGGATGGGAGGACCATCTGGCTATATAAGCGGGCATTGTGCCATAGGATCTCAGATCAATTCTCCTTCAGCGACGAAGAGCATTCTCTACGCTGAGCTACGAGACTGAAGCCGCTCGCCGTTGACACGCCTCGCTGCGGACAAGAGCTACTCGTCGACACCATCCCGCTGTTCTCGCCGAGCTTCGAGCCACCGTTCAGCGTCCAGCGCCGATACCAGCTCGTCCCCTGCCGCCATTCGGCGAGCTAAAAAGGAGCGAAAAGAGCGAAAAGAGCTAAAAGAGCAAAGAGAGCTAAAAGAGCCTTTTTTCTCTAAAGAGCATTTTCCTCTAAAAGAGCAAGCGGCGTTGATATAATGCCACGCCGTCATTGCAGCTCATGCAGCTCCGCTCTGCACGCTGATGACGGCCACTCAGAGTGCGTTTCCTGCCTGGGCCGTCCCCATGCGGAAGCCGCTCTGACGGAGATGGAATGCTCGCATTCTGTGAGCATGAGTCTCTCTTCTCTGCGCACTCGGATCGCTTTCTTTTCAGAAAGCGATGCCGCTTCTCGCGCCCCCCCGTTTTCTTCCTCACAGGGACCTGCGAGGTAAAAATGACGAGGCAGAGAAGCACAGCGCCCCGGCCGCGAGCGAGCTCACGTCGGCTCAGACCCCGCGTGCCTCGCTCTCGCCTTGCAGAGAGGATTCTCCCGTCATTTTTGAGCGCCCGGACCAGCGTCCCTTGGCTGACGCGAGATGACAGCATGTCTTTAGCGGTGTCAGACGCAGAGGATACTTCGGGCTCTCCCTTCAACCCCGTCCCTTTGCCGTCTATGGATTCCAGCGTCACCAAGACGAGTACGGACGCCGAGCTCTTCTGCGTTCTCTTTAAACCACGCCGGAGAAGCCCACTTGGAGCCGCCTCGATAAATGGTTCCTGCCGGGGTGCCGCCAGGCTCCTCATCAGTGAGCCGCGCCTTTTTGTCCAGAGGTCCATGATGAGCTCACTAAGTCGTGGCGCGCTCCTTATTTGGCTCGCCTTCGCACGTCCGTTTCATCCGCGTTCTCCACGATCAACGGCGCGGACAAAAAGGGCTATGAGAGGCTACCTCTGCTGGATGAGTCAGTGGCCACACACCTCTGCCCGCCCACTTCCATCGGATGGAAAGCGAAGGTTGCACACCCCTCGAAACCGTGCAGAACAACGTCTGCCCTTGCTGGACGAGCTTACTCTTCCACTGGGCAGACAGCCTCAGCTCTGCATTCAATGGCCGTGCTCCAGGTTTTTCAGGCAAAACTCCTCCAAGTTATGGATGAGTCGGGGCCCGATCCTGCGGCCTTCAAGGAGCTGTGCAGTGCGACGGACCTAGCCCTTTCGAGCCTACTCAACAGCCTGAGCTTCCGCAGCGCTCCCGCTTGGCCAGACGCCACTCATTTTTGAGACGCCAAGGACCCCAGCCCAAGTTGACGCTGGATTCTGCGCCTCGGGCGTCGTCCTGATTTACTGGACAGGAAGAGGAAGGGGCAAAGTCTCGCTGTCGCTGGACCACCCCCGAAACGATCTCTGTTATGAGAGATACTTTCGCATACTTTCACATCCAGATAGCCCCCCATCACAGACGATTCTTGAGTTTCGCCTTCAAGGGAGTGGCCTATCAATACACGGTCATGCCCTTCGGGCTGTCCCTGGCTCCTCGCACTTTTACGAAGTGCATAGATGCAGCTCTTTCCCCTCTGAGACAGAAAGGAATCCGCATTCTGAATTATCTCGACGACTGGCTCATCTTAGCCCAGTCAGAGGCCGAGCTAGTGTCTCACAGAGCCCTCTTCCTCAGCCACTTGGAGTGCCTAGGACTCAGGGTCAACTTTGCCAAGAGCTTGCTGTCCCCCAGCCAACAAACTTCATTCCTGGGGGCAGTTTTCAACTCAGCCGGCATGAGGGCAGCAGTCACACCAGAACGTGCGCTAGCTATACAGCAGCTTGCGGCTTCCTTCAAAATTGGAGCCATTCGCCCTCTCAAAACGTTTCAAAGGATGCTAGGGCTCATGGCCTCTGCATCACCAGTACTACGGTTGGGCCTGCTTCGTATGAGACCCCTCCAGTACTGGCTGAAACCATAAGTGCCGCCCAGTGCGTGGCGTCACGGTTGCCTTCGTATCAGGGTGACCCAGGCCTGCGTTGCGGCTCTGGCTCCCTGGAAGAACCCCCAGTGGTTCAAACAGGGCGTAACCATGGGCATTGTTCACAGGAGGAAGGTTGTCTCAACAGACGCTTCCAACACGGGTTGGGGATATATAATATATATAATATAATATATTTTTCAAAGAGCGAGGATGCGTTGGCCCACGATCGGCCCAACCTTCTCCTGTATGCTTTCCCCCCGATCGCTCTGATCCCTCAGGTAATCAGACAAATCAGGGACCACAAACACAGTGTCCACCTAGTGGCCCGGCTCTGGAGAAACAAACTCTGGTTCTCAGAGCTATCTCAGCTGCTTACGGCGGCCCCGTGGCCCATTCCCCTGAGGCAGGATCTTCTCTCTCAGGCAAACAGGACAATTTGGCACCCCCAACCCGAGTTGTGGGCATTACATCTTTGGGCTCTCGACAGGAATCAGTAGATCTCCCTGAAAGTGTCCAAAATACTATATCACAGGCTAGAGCCCCGTCCATGAGACGCCTCTATGCCCTTAAATGGTCGGTCTTCTCTGCCTGGTGCGCAACCCGTGGCAAAGATTCTATTTATCTATTAATCTGCCCCGGCCCCCTACCGTCCCTGTGTGGGACCTACCCACAGTACTGAGGGCCCTCAAGGGGTCCCCTTTCGAGCCGCTACAGTCTGTAGACCTAAAATCCTTATCGTTAAAGACCGCCCTGTTACTGGCGTTAGTATCGGTCAAATGAGTAGGTGACTTACAGGCTCTCTCGGTGAGTCCTGCCTGCCTCGAGTTTGGGCCTAACGACTCCAAGGTCGTCCTGAAGCCGAGGCATGGTTACGTTCCTAAGGTGCTCTACACCCCGTTTAGAGCACAGGTTATCACTCTTTCGGCGCTTCCTCCATCAGAGGAAGACCCGGAGTTGAGCCTTCTCTGCCCTGTCAGGGCACTGAAAATTTACATCGAGCGTTCCGCTCCATTCAGGCAGCCAGAACAACTTTTTGTGTGCTTTGGCGGCCGCACCAAAGGGTCTCCGGTCGCAAAGCAGAGAATTTCTCGATGGCTAGTTGACGCTATTGCGCTAGCATACTCCTCCCTGGGCCTCCATAGCCCCATAGGAGTTAGAGCCCACTCCACTCAGGGCGTGGCCTCGTCTTGGGCATGGTCTAGCGGGGTGTCCATGGCAGACATTTGTGCGGCAGCGGGCTGGGCCTTGCCGTCCACGTTCGCCAGGTTTTATAGCCTGGACGTTCCGGCCTTACAGGCTCGGATCCTTTCTGCCTAAGGGCACACGCCTGTTTATGACAGGCGTATGCCTAGTGCGTTCTTGGCCCTTTCTAAAGGTGCTGAAACGACATGGGACTATTTAGGAACGATTATCCTAGGCTGGGCGGACCTCAGCGAGCTCAGCCCTCCTGCCTCCTGCGGGTTTCACCCGTCTTACTGGTCCCTCTGAGTCTTATTGCTCAAGGCCGGTTTATGCCAATCGTTCTATTTTCTTGGCACGACGTGATTGTATTGGTTCCCCGTAGCGTCTAGCGACGTAGTACGAGTGTAGTATCGAAAGGGAACGTACTCGGTTACTAACGTAACCTCGGTTCCCTGAGATACGGGAACGAGTACTGCGTTGCAGGCCGTGCCATGACGTTGCACTCTCAGAGTCGTCGCTTCAGTCGAATTGACCTGAGATCCTATGGCACAATGCCCGCTTATATAGCCAGATGGCACCTCCCATCCTGGCGGGCTTCCTTGTCATAGGCGCGTGCAGTTCCGCTGCCGAGCCATTGGTTCGCTATATTGCACTGCACGAACCAATGGCCGTGCAGTTTCACTGCGTGATTGTAAAGGCTTCAGTCATCGGAGAAAAGGAGTTTTTCCCCATAGCGTCTAGCGACACAGTACTCGTTCCCGAAACTCAGGGAACCGAGATTACGTTAGTAACCGAGTACGATTCAGACCATGCTTCAAGCGCATTCATATTCTGTTGCTAAATGAGATACAAACACTGCAGAATGCCTGAGAAATGAAAAATGACTGGATTCTGGATCTTAATTTTGATCTTCAGCACAATGTGTAAGTAATTAATAGAGATCAATATAAATCTATATAAATCTATTACTTTAAACAACTTATTTTGTATGCAATTGTATTTTAAATTAACTCCAATATTATTCCTTCAAGTTTCAAGGTCAATCTTTAATAGCACTTTGTGTATGATAATATATGAAGTACATTCATTACCTAATTAATGTATTTTTGTTCTAGATACAGTCCAGCCTGGTAGACGCTGGGTTACTGCACAATCCCTCACAGAGTCAACAGTTTATCAGCCTGATAAAGAGCTCAGTGTGGATATCGGAGACTCGGCTACTCTGCAGTGTTGTATTTATAAAACAACATTTAGCATGATATATTTGTTTAAGCAATCGAACAGAAAAAAACCTCAGCTTATAGTCAGGTTCTTTAAAACTGATGGAGAAACATTTTACAATGGATTCCAAAAGTCTCGTTTTCTAATAGGAAGATCTTCAAACTGCTTCAATATGACCATTTTAAACACCACTCCGTCTGATGAAGCCTTGTACTGCTGTGCACTGACATTCCCCAACATTGTGTTTGGAGATGGAATTTATTTAAAAATTAAAGGTAGGATTTTGAGTTAATTTGATTAAGGATTTTGAGTTAATTTGATAAGCTTTAATGTAGTGATATTTTTCCTTATTACCATTAGCATGTTCAACCTGGAAGACAAATAATAGTGAAGTAGTGAAATGCTAACTGTGTTTTCTTCAACAACACTGAGTTACAGACTTTTAGTGAATCATAATAAATGTTTATATGTGAGCATGTTACTATTGCATCAGAAACATCTAAACCAGCTCTGTGTGGTAATTCAGTGGTGTGTGAACAAACACTGCATGGAAACAGCACTAACATGAACACACAAGACAAAACAGGTAAGGAGTCTCATAATTCATCATTCAATAATTATCCTAAATTCATAAAGCATATTTTGACTATAAAATCATTTGTACTGATAACATGGTGAAATAATAGAATCAGAAATGACTAGATCTCTACATTCGACAGTGCTCGGTTTGGGAACGGCTTTGGGCTTGTGCGCACTTCTGATTTTCTGTCTCACTTATTTCGTACTGAGGAGAATCTCATGCTGACAGCTTGACTTATGAAGCTTTGCAACTGTTCAAGAGGAAAGTCAAACCTGGAGGAAGGGACTCTGTGGTGTATACTGATGTGATGTATGTGAAACTGTAATAAAAATCCAGAACACATTATTATCAACTAAACCACTGCCGTGCTACAGGTTTTAATGCTGTAGATATGTTTACAGGATGAATGGTGGAATATCAACCCATCATTAAAGTATGTGTAACCCCTCTCGGTTCGTGCTTTCTATCCTCTCAATAAAGACCACAGGAAAACAGTTTTGTTGAGCACACTCACGTTAGCGTTTACTGTGAGCTGGAGAAAATCTGGAAAAGACATGGGAAGTACCAAACAGACAATAAATACTGCTAATCTGGTCACACAACTGTCGAAAAATAATACACATAAGGATAAATCAAACAAATATACAAAATAAAAAAAACAGAGCAGACGTCATTAGCATGTGGTGTGCACAACCACCTGGAAAACACATAAAGCTCTGCCACACACCGCTTTACCCTTCTTAACACAATAATACATAGTAAAGTTATCTTAAACACATTTCTAGACAAATACAACTGACTTTAGACAAAAATAAAACAATATCTCCCGACATTTTTTTTTGGCCGATTGACCAGAGACATTTTCACTTACCATCCTTCTCAACAGCTCGAGTGAACGGAGGAGATGGCCGACTTCACACATTATACACCCTTCTTACCTGTAGGTGTCTCCCCTTTTTCCAAGATGCATTATACAAATGAACAATGAACATAAGATTATTTTTTAACTAGAAAGAACATTTTATTACCAAAACGAGCATTTTGACACCATTCACACTTAGTTTCTTTTTTTCTTTTTTTTCTTTTACCCGGTTACTTATGCATTATTATTATTATTATTATTATTATTATTATTATTATTATTAAATGATACAATAATAATAATAATAATTGCTTGACAGATAGGGCAACACCCTCACCGAAGAAGGGTAAAAAGGGCTATGAAAAAATATTGATATTTGTGCTTAATTTGCCTAACCTCTCACAAAAAATATGAGAGACATTAAAATTTTAATTAAAAGTAAAATTAAAAAATGTCTATTTTTGATGAGGGAATTATTTTCTGACAATAAATTTACTTCTTTTTTATTCTTGCCTCTAGTGCTTTTGCCCCTTTTGTACAACACAGTGATTATCACAGTACGTTTATAACGTTTAGATTGATGTCACATGACTGATACTCAGACGTCACATGACTGATGCTAACTTGTCTTGTACTGTATGTTATTATGTGCTATTATACGCCATATTCTACAAATGAGAGTCAGTGAAAATCTGGGGATTTTTTATTTTTTTATTTAAAACTCAAAATATAAAGTGTTTTAGAATTCTGAAAAATGTAAAAAAAAGAAAGGAAATGTTTAATATCTTGACAGCACACTGATTTGAAATAACATGGATCATCAGGTGAGAGTGCACGCTGTCATTAAAGCAAAAGGGGGATGCAAAAAAAGAAAGACATTCTGAAACCTATGTAAATATTTCTAAGATTTTACGTTTTGCTCAAGTTATGGCTGAAAATATCATTTGTAATGAAAAACTTTGTATTAAATTAGAAAATCCTACAAAATGAAGATTTTTCACTAGTTATCTTAGACTTTTAGACCTCACTGTATACATGCAGACACAGCTATTAGCAAAACTGCTGTATGTGTAATGATAAGCCACGTGATAGTGTTCCTGTTTCCTTTTCAGCATGCTTTGATTGTAAAATCTCTTCTGGATAAAGTGCTTATAAATACAGATGCATTATCTTCTCCTTTGATTGAGCTTTCCATTAGTATTTAGTCAAGAATCTGTAAGAAGGTGAATTAAGAAAGAATTGTGAGTGTAGAAGTAAACCACATTTCCACTGTGTCACGTTTGTCATGATATCTCTGTACAACACCAAAACATAGTTTCCCCAAAGTACAGTATGTATTATATACTGTATGGGTGATTCTGTTTTTCTCTACATACCTCTAGGTCTCCTTTAGTCACACTAAGCCTTATTACTGGTTTATCTGTGTACTTTACATGTTGCTACATTCATACGCTGCTCATTATAATGTACTAGATATAATTTATGCAGTCAGTTTCATCAGAATTTATTTTGATGCTTATTTTTTTTGTGTGAAGTTAGTGTGTAGAGTGCATTCTGATCTGGACTTATTATTTGATTTTATTTTTTCATTAATCCAGGAATTTGAAGCTGAAATGTTGAATTATGCAGTTTTTCAATTCCCCATTGGAATAATAACAATATCTTCAATAAATAAAAAAAAATATTTATTTATTTAAATGAAGAACACATCAAGCTTTTTAACTGTTTGTCTTTATGGATGGTACATGAGACTCGAGTCTTCAGGACAGAGGAGTTTACGCTTTCTGGTTCCTCAGTAACGAGACAAGCTGCATTTTTGTCTCATTAACTTGTAGACAGAGAGAAAAAGGAGAAGCTGGTCAGGGAATGACTCTATAAGCTAAAGCCCATATAATGTAATCTGTAACAGGAACTAATTTTCTTGAAGGAAAACCTGCTGACTTTTACGAAGTGTCTACATTTAAAACTCTTTCCATAAATGTTAGGAAAATATAGCCAAGGCTTCAGGCCTAAATTACTTCCAGGCTACATACAACAGCACGGCCCAGAGATTCACACTTGAAAATTCATTGAATCAATATTTTTTCAACCATTTGTTTTTGTTACTATATAAGCAAGCTTTGTATGCATAAGTGGAATTCAGAGAGCAATTAAAATAAACAACAATGAGATGTTAGTGTAGGCACACGTGAGTGTAAAAGTAACCCACATTTTCCATTTGGTCTTAACATCTTTGTCATGATGTCTCTGTGCAACACCAAAACACAAATATGGAAATATGTGGGGTAGATGTAGGCAGATCACAATACCATGTGCTTCCTTATCATGTCTATTTTTTTATTACATCCAATCATGTCATTTTCTGGGGCGTGCTCAGTACAGACCGCCTATAGTATAAATATAAATTCAAACCACGCTTCAAGCGCATTCATATTCTGTTACTAAATGAGATACAATCACTGCAGAATGCCTGAGAAATTAAAAATGACTGGATTCTGGATCTTAATTTTGATCTTCAGCACCAT
This sequence comes from Pangasianodon hypophthalmus, assembly GCF_027358585.1. Classification (NCBI taxonomy): domain Eukaryota; kingdom Metazoa; phylum Chordata; class Actinopteri; order Siluriformes; family Pangasiidae; genus Pangasianodon; species Pangasianodon hypophthalmus. The sequence goes on from NC_069716.1 coordinate 3,329,697, forward strand.
GTGTAAGTAATATATAGAGATCAATATAAATCTATATAAATCTATTACTTTAAACCACTTATTTTGTATGCAATTGTATTTAAAATTAACTCTAATATTATTCCTTCAAGTTTCAAGGTCAATCTTTAATAGCACTTTGTGTAGGATAATATATGAAGTACATTATTACCTAATTAATGCATTTTTTTTCTAGATACAGTCCAACCTGGTAGACGCTGGGTTACTGCACAATCCCTCACAGAGTCACCAGTTTATCAGCCTGATAAAGAGCTCAGTGTGGATATCGGAGACTCGGCTACTCTGCGATGTTGTATTTCTGAAACAACATTTAGCAGGATATCTTTATTTAAGCAACCGAACAGAAAAAAACCTCAGCTTATAGTGAGCTTCTTTAAAACTGCTGGAGAAACCTTTTACAATGGATTCCAAAAGTCTCGTTTTCTAATTGTAAGATCTTCAAACTGCTTCAATATGACCATTTTAAACATCACTCAGTCTGATGAAGCCATGTACTACTGTGCACTGACATACCCCAACTTTGTGTTTGGAGATGGAACTTATTTAAAAATTAAAGGTAGGATTTTGAGTTAAATTGATTAAGCTCCTGGTTTAATGTAGTGATATTTTTCCTCATTACCATTAGCATGTTCAACCTGGAAGACAAATAATAGTGAAGTAGTGAAATGCTAACTGTGTTTTCTTCAACAACACTGAGCTACAGACTTTTAATGAATCATCATAAATGTTTATAGGTGAGCATGTTACTATTGCATCAGAAACATCTACACCAGCTCTGTGTGATAATTCAGTGGTGTGTGAACCAACACTGCATGGAAACAGCACTAACATGAACACACAAGAGAAAACAGGTAAGGAGTCTCATAATTCATCATTCAATAATTATCCTAAATTCATAAAGCATATTTTGCCTATAAAATCATTTGTACTGATAACATGGTGAAATAACAGAATCAGAAATGACTAGATCTCTACATTCGACAGTGCTCGGTTTGGGAACGGCTTTGGGCTTTTGTGCACTTCTGATTTTCTGTCTTACTTATTTCATACTGAGGACAAGAAAATGTGACGAAAGTAAGTGCTTTTGTCATCAGATGATAGTTCCAGATAGATTTATTTCTATTAAAAATCACTAAGTGTATTTCTGTATTAATAGAAAACACTTCTATGGAAAATTCTTCAGGAACAAGGCAGGTACGTGTACAACAACAAAAAATATATATAGTATTAATTTTATATTATTACATGCTGTATGGGTAAATTTTTTTCTGTAGATACCAATATGTCTCCTTTAGTTATGCATGAGACTCACTACTAAATATCCAACTCATATATGTGCAGTGCTGCTCTCATTCTGTGTAGCTCGTGTGTATAGTGCAGTTACCCATATTGTGTGGTTATTACTTTGAGCTTGATTTCTTTTTATATTTTTGCATTTTTTTTTCAGGAATCTGAAGCTGAGACACTGAATTATGCAGCTTTGCAATTCTCCAAGAGGAAAGCCAAAGCTGAAAAAAGGAAAACTGGCTCGTTAGATGAGTGTGTGTACTCCGATGTGAAGAAAACCGTAAGATAAATGATTCATAGCGCATGGTACTGTTACACTGAAAAAACTGCAAAAATGTTTTACCTAGTAAAATATTCTAACTATAAGAAAATGTATACTATTTTTGTCATGAGATTATGATGAAACTACTAAAAGATTTTTAAACCAACATTTTTTTTGTTAAATTGCATTACTTTGGTGACAGATATAATTTAGCTTCCTGAAATAAATGTATGTCAACCAAAGTTTAGAAATGATCTAATATTCATTTACAATAATCTCATAACAAAAAGATTCTGAAAAAAAAATTACCTAAATTCAGTATACTATTTTATGTCTGTACACTTGTTTAAAGCAAGTCCATTGTTTCTTTTAAGTTCCCTATTATTAACTTTTAATGTTGCACTTTAATGTTGCCTATGAGTGTTTTTTTTTTTTCCTGAAGACACAATAAATGTAAAGAGTAATTTCATTAAAAAATGTAACCAAAACATAATGTTCAACATTCTTCATAAATTTCTGAGCTTAAACAAAACTAATGTTGCATTTCTAGTGTATTTCCAAGAAGGATGTGGGTTGGCCTTAAACGTAAGTCAAGGACTGTGACATCCACATTAACTGTGGGCGGGGCTTGTTTTATTCACCCATCTCTGTGCTTGTGTTTCTGACTCTAGTGAAAGGACACCAAAAATCATGCGTTATAAATGGATTCATGGATCCATGGATTAGATGATCAGGCAGGTTCACTGATATGAAACCTGAGAAAACAGTGGGGATTATTAAATCTTGTTTCTGCCTCAACATTACAAAAACAATAAAGACAACTGGTGTGGTGTGAATACATACATGTTAATACATAACTTGCTCCAAAATGGGTTCCAACCTCTTTTAAGGCTGATTTTTATAATTTTACTTTTTTTGGCAGTGATCATTAAAGGCTTTTCAATTGGTACGAAGCCCAAAACTTACAACTGTCAGTCATTTACTGACCACGGAGGCTTTTTTTGTTGCTGCTGCTGCTTTCTCATTATAAGTGAGTAAATGCTATATCTTGTACTTTTTTTTTTTTTAGACTGATGGGTTGGGTTGGGTTTATTTACCTCAAAAAATAAGGCTAGTATGCATGAAGGCATTCCACAGGTTTAAAAGTTTAAAACGATTAAAAACCTACTCATTCTGTGGAATATTTGAGCTACAAAAAAATAAACATACAGTCTAACTTTTACAATAAAAAAATTAATTAATAAAAAAATTGTCAGGATATACCAGACTCGGAGACAAAGGCGAGAACCCAACACAAATTTATTAAATTGGATTTGCCAAACAATGGGTATGCAAAGACAGGGTAAACACAAAGATAAGTACTGCAGGCTGGTGGGTAACAGTTAAAGACACTAGGTAAATGACTGAGGGACAGGAGCACACACCTCATGTCTTGGAAGGGGAACGCTGGAGAAAACGTAGGGAGACGTAGAGGAGCTTCAAATGAACACAGGTACTCACAGAGAAGAGGTCTATTCCTGGTTGAGGCCAGACAAAGAGTGCATGTGAGGTGTGTGCTTATATGGAGTCCTGATGAGTGTGGTGATTGGAAACAGGTGGTGCTGATTAGAAAGAGTTGTTCCAGTGCTGCTGGGACAAGGGGAAGTGGGTAACGGTATTTAACGGTGATCTTGTTGAGTAACGTTGAGTAAGTAATGTTATGTAAGGCCGGAGACCTCCATCTTTTTTAGCCACAAAAAAGAAGCTGGAAGCAGCAGGGGAAGTAGATGGGACGATATAGCCTTGTAGTAGCGCCTCCTGGATGTGTGGAGGGGCTGAGGACGGAGAAGGAAACATTCAGGAAATCATTGATCGCTCCACCGAAGGACTTCACCCGTGGACCACGAAATTATAGGATTGTGTCTTACTAACCATGGCCATCCCACCAGGAGATCAGAGGTGGCTTTTTCCAGAACCAGGAGTTCAATGGATTTGGAGTGAAAACAGCCCACTTGTAATTGTATTGGCCCGACCCGGTGTCTGATGGCTCTCTGACTGAGGGGAGTTCCTATTATGGAGTGTGCTTGATAGCTTGCCGGGTTTGGGCTTTTCCTGAGCTGGAGTTGATGGCAAAGTTCTCCGGATACGAAATTGCCGGATGACCCAGAGTTGATGAGGGCTGTAACCGAAACTGAGTAATTAGCAGTACTCAGAGTTACAACCGTGGTGAGAGGTGACACAAACTTGTGGAGAAGTTATATAACTCACTAGTGGTCAAGGAGGGCGAATGGGGCACTTGGTAATTACATGCCCACTGGCTGCACAATATTAGCAGAACCTCTGGGTCAGCCGACGATGTTGTTCTGCCGGAGTGAGACGTGTTGAGTCAACTTGCATGGGTTCTACTCCTGGTTCTGGAAGAGAGGGAGTTGAGGACGGAGGAGGGACCTTGGGAGACAGCATGGTGCTGCTCTCCTGGGAGCAGCTGGCTAAGCGGCGAGCCACTCGGATGGATAGTTGTATGAAGTGCTCAAGCCCCATGGTGTCATCAAACGCAGATAGGTGTAGACGAAGGAAGGGGTCGAGTCTTTGTAGGTGGTTATGAGGGCTCGTTCATTCCACCCACTGGCAGTGGCTAGGGTGTGGAACTGCAACGCATAGTCAGACACAGAATTATTTCTTTGTTTGAGGTGATATAATTGGTCACTTACAGAGGAGTCGCATTCAGGATGTCCAAACACCTCCCGGAAGTGATCCGTGAAGCTCTGGAAGGATTGCGTTGCTGGTCCTGCTTGATGCCACAGGGTATCTGCCCATTGCAGCGCTCTGCCAGTGAGTAGAGACAGGATGAATGCCATTTTAGATTGTTAAGTGGGGAACCCGTGTGGTTGCATCTCAATCGCAAGGGAACACTGGAGTAGAAAGCCGCTGCAGTACTCTGCCAGGCCAGAGTAAGGCGCCGGATTGACCATGGGACTGGTGATGATGGCTGGTGATAAGAACGAGCTGGGGGGCGTGACTGGTGTGGATCCGGAAGCTGCGAGAACTTGGCGGAGATTATCCACCAGCACTGCAGATGGATCTGATGTGGTTGGGCTCATGATGTTGTCTAGGTCTGGCCTTCTGTCAGGATATACCACACTTGGAGACAAAGGTGAGAACCCAACACAAATTTATTATAGGATTTGCCAAACAGTGGGTATGCAAAGACAGTAAACACAAAGATAAGTACTGCAGGCTGGTGGGTAACACAGATAGTGACACTAGGTAAATGACCGAGGGAAAGGAGGACACTCCTCACATGTGGAAGGGGAACGCTGGAGAAAGCGTAAGGAGACGTAGAGGAGCTTCAAATGAACACAGGTACTCACAGAGAAGAGGTCTATTCCTGGTTGAGGCCAGACAAAGAGTGCATGTGCGGTGTGTGCTTATATGGAGTCCTGATGAGTGTGGTGATTGGAGACAGGTGGTGCTGATTAGAACTCTGGGGAGAGAGGCGCTGACTGTTGGTGACAGAACCTGGTGTTCCTGTGACATAAATAAAGACTATAGAAAAAGGGCTGTTGGAGTTGCTCATTAAAAAAAAGTTAAAGAAGGAGCTCTTCAAGATTCACCAAGGAAAAGGCACAGCATCTGCATAAACCATCGTCATGTTCTGCATCTTGAGCATCCAGAGCAGATAGAATAAGCATGCTATTGTCACAGCCTTTAGACCAATTCAATTCAATTTTATTAAATTTTATTTGTATAGTGCATTTTGCAATGGGCATTGTTACAATGCAGATTTACAGAAATATATAAACTCAGGATATACATTTTAAATTCATGAATTTATCCATAACGAGCAAACCAGAGGCGCCAGTGGCAAGGAAAAACTCCCTGAGACGACATGAGGAAGAAATCTTGAGAGGAACCAGACTCAAACAGGAGCCTATCATCATCTGGGTGACACCAGATAGTGCAACTATAAATAAATCCCTACTACACCTGTGTAATATAGATTCAGAAAGTATAAGTGTGTAACCACAAAAATTCATTACAGTTTTCACAGGAGGTCTATTTTGTTGAAGTTACCAACTGTTCACTAATGGAGACTTGAGTGCAAAACTGTTTGTGGGAATTGTAGTCCTAAAGCTATCAGAGCAATTGTAGTCCTAAGTCATTGTAGCAAAACTGTTCATATCAATTCAAGTCCAAAGCCGTCTTCATGGTTTCTAAGCAGTACCCACAGTAATCTCATGTAACTTCAGGCTGTCTGTGTGGGGCCGTCCTCAGCAGCTGCGGGTGGTTAGACCAGGAGTGTCGAACTCAAATACTGCCCAGGCCAAAAGGTATTGGAATGGCAAGGTCAGCTGTTTGTTTATTTATTTATTTATTTATTTTGCTATACACTGAATGTTCATCTGGGTTTGAGATGAAAATGTGAATATGAGATGATAGGATTCAGGCCGAAATTACATCCAGGCTACATACAGCAGGCCATTGATTCACACTTGAAAATTCATAGAATCAATATTTTTTCAACCATTTGTTTTTGTTACCTAATAAGCAAGCTTTTGTATACATAAGTGGAATTCAGAAAGCAATTAAAATATACAATGAGATGTTAGTGTAGGTACATGTGAGTATAAAAGTAAACCACATTTTCCATTCGGTCTTAACATCTTTGTCATGATATCTCTGAGCAACACCAAAACACAAATATGGAAATATGTGGGGTAGATGTAGGCAGATCACAATACCATGTGCTTCCTTATCATGTCTATTTTTTTTCTTACATCCAATCATGTCATATTCCGGGGCGTGCTAAGTACAGACCGCCTATAGTTTAAATATAAATTCAAGCACATTCAAGCGCATTCATATTCTGTTGCTAAATGAGATACAAACATAGTAAAATTCCTGAGAAATGAAAAATGACTGGATTCTGGATCTTAATTTTGATCTTCAGCACCACGTGTAAGTAATTTATATAGATCAATATAAATCTATTACTTTAAACCACTTATTTTGTATGCAATTGTATTTAAAATTAACTCCAATATTATTCCTTCAAGTTTAAAGGTCAATCTTTGATAGCACTTTGTGTATGATAATATATGAAGTACATTCATTACCTAATTAATGCATTTTTTTGCTACATATACAGTCCAACCTGGTAGACGCTGGGTTACTGCACAATCCCTCACAGAGTCACCAGTTTATCAGCCTGATAAAGAGCTCAGTGTGGATATCGGAGACTCGGCTACTCTGCGATGTTGTATTTATAAAACAACATTTAGCACGATATCTTTGTTTAAGCAACCAAACAGAAAAAAACCTCAGATTATAGTCAGGTTCTTTAAAACTGCTGGAGAAATATTTTATAATGAATTCCAAAAGTCTCGTTTTCAAATACAAAGATCTTCAAACTGCTTCAATATGACCATTATAAACATCACTCAGTCTGATGAAGCCATGTACTACTGTGCACTGACATACCCCAACCCTGTGTTTGGAGATGGAACTTATTTAAAAATTAAAGGTAACATGAACACACAAGAGAAAACAGGTAAGGAGTCTCATAATTCATCATTCAATAATTATCCTAAATTCATAAAGCATATTTTGCCCATAAAATCATTTGTACTGATAACATGGTGAAATAACAGTATTAGAAATGACTAGATCTCTACATTCGACAGTGCTCGGTTTGGGAACGGCTTTGGGCTTTTGTGCACTTCTGATTTTCTGTCTCACTTATTTCATACTGAGGAGAAGAAAATGTGATGAAAGTAAGTGCTTTTGTGATCAGATAATAATTCCAGTTACTTTTATTTCCATTAAAAATCACTAAGTGTATTTCTGTATTAATAGAAAACACTTCTATGGAAAATTCTTCAGGAACAAGGCAGGTACGTGTACAACAACAAAAAAATATATATAGTATTGATTTTATATTATTATATACTTTATGGGTATTTTTTTTTCTGTAGATACCACTATGTCTCCTTCAGTTATGCATGAGTCTCACTACTAAATATCCGACTCATGGATGTGCAGTGCTGCTCTTAATCTGTATAGTTCGTGTGTATAGTGCAGTTTCCCATATTGTGTGGTTATTACTTTGAGCTTGATTTCTTTTCATGTTTTTGCATTTTTTTTCAGGATTCTGAAGCTGAGACACTGAATTATGCAGCTTTGCAATTCTCCAAGAGGAAAGCCAAAGCTGAAAAAAGGAAAACTGGCTCATTAGATGAGTGTGTGTACTCCGATGTGAAGAAAACTGTAAGATAAACGATTCATAGCACATGGTACTATTCCACTGAAAAAACTATGAAAATGTTTTACCTAGTAAAATATTCTGGCTATAAAAAAATGTATACTATTTTTTTGCCATGAAATTATGATAAAACAATAAAAAGATTAAACTGCATTACTTTGCTGACAGATACATTTATTTCAAATTTATGTCAACTGAAGTTTAAAAATGATCTAATATTCGTTTACAATAATCTCATAATAAATATTATGATAAAAAATTACCTAAATTCAGTATATTATTTTATGTCTGTACACTTGTTTAAAGCAAGTCCATTGTTTCTTTTAAGTTCCCTATAATTAACTTTGACTAAAGGTGAACTTTTAGTGTTGCACTTTTAATGTTGCCTATGAGTGTTTTTTTTTTCTGAAGACACAATAAATGTAAAGAGTAATTTCATTAAAAATGTAACCAAAACATAATGTTTAACATTCTTCATAAATTTCTGAGTTCAAACAAAACTAATGTTGCATTTCTAGTGTATTTCCAAGAAGGATGTGGGTTGGCCTTAACCATAAGTCAAGGACTGTGACATCCGCATTAACTGTGGACGGGGCTTGTTTTATTCACCCATCTCTGTACTTGTGTTTCTGACTCTAGTGAAAGGACACCAAAAATCATATGTTATAAATGGATTCATGGATCCATGGATTAGATGATCAGGCAGGTTCACTGATATGAAACCTGAGAAAACAGTGGGGATTATTAAATCTTGTTTCTTCCTCAACATTACAAAAACAATAAAGGCAAGTGATGTGGTGTCAATACATACATGTTAATACATAACTTGCTCCCAAATGGGTTCCAACCTCTTTGAAGGCTGATTTTTACAATTATTTTACTTTCTTGGCAGTGATGATTAAAGGCTTTTCAATTGGTACGAAGCCCAAAACCATGGAGGCTTTTTTTGTTGTTGTTGCTGCTGCTTTCTCACTATAAGTGAGTAAATGCTATATCTTGCACTTTATTTTAGACTGTTGGGTTATTATATAAATGTGTTACCAATGTCGATAATCAGGTTTATTTACCTCAGAAAATAAGGCTAGTTCGCATGAAGGCATTCCACAGATTTAAAAGTTTAAAAGGATTAAAAACCTGCTCATTCTGTGGCTCAATCTCTAACTTTTACAATAAATAATTTAATTAATTAATTAATTAAGACAATAGAAAAAGAGTTGTTGGAGCTGCTTATTAACAAAAAATGGAGTATGGAAAAAATGTTGTTGAACCCAAATAAAAAAAGATGTATTAAGACCCAAATACTTTTTTGTTGTTTCTTTCATAAAGCAGGAAACGAAAGTGATATATTACATCTGGTTAGTGCTACTTAAGGATGACTCACACACACACACACACACAAGCACAGACAGGCACTGTTCAAAAAAAAAAAAAAAAAAGTTAAAGAAGGAGCACTTCAAGATCCACCAAGGAAAAGGCACAGCATCTGCATAAACCATCTTCATGTTCTGCATCTTGAGCATCCAGAGCAGATCAGCAATAAGCAGGCTATTGTCACAGCCTTTAGACAAATTCAGTTCAATTCAGTTCGATTTTATTTGTATAGTACATTTAGCAATGGACATTGTTACAAAGCAACTTTACAGAAATATATAAACTCAGGATGTAAATTTTAAATGTATTAATTTATCCCTAATGAGAAAGCGAGAGGCGACGATGGCAAGGAAAAACTCCCTGAGACGACATGAGGAAGAAATCTTGAGAGGAACCAAACGCAAACAGGAGCCCATCCTCATCTGGGTAACACCAGATAGTGCAACTATAAATAAATCCCTACTACACCTGTGTAATATAGATTCAGAAAGTATAAGTGTGTAACCACAAAAATTCATTACAGTTTTCACAGGAGGTCTATTTTGTTGAAGTTACCAACTGTTCACTGATGGAAACTTGAGTGCAAAACTGTTCATGGCAATTGCAGTCCTAAAGCTATCAGAGCAATTGTAGTCCTAAGCCATTGCAGCAAAACTGTTCATATCAATTGAAGTCAAAAGCCATCTTCATGGTTTCTAAGCAGTACCCACAGTAATCTCATGTAACTTCAGGCTGTCTGTGTGGGGCCGTCCTCAGCAGCTGCGGGTGGTTAGACTAGGAGTGTCGAACTCAAATACTGCCCAGGGCAAAAAGTATTGGAATGGCAAGGTCAGGTTTTTGTTTTGTTTATTTATTTTTTTGCTATACACTGAATGTTCATCTGGGTTTGAGATTAATGAATATTCTTATGAATATGAGACAATAGCCTCAACTCTAGACAGTTGCCAATCTTCCCAGGAGTGGCCGTCCCAGCAAATTCAGTCCAAGGTCAGACCATTTAAAGCTTTTAATGCTGTTTCTTAAACATTTTTTTTAGCATATTCTACATATTTTCTGTTATTTACACTTGCAAGAATGAAAAAATGTGCCTTTGAACCTGTTGCACAAAGGCGATGTTATTGAAGCCGTACTGTTTACTAACAGGCAGGAAAAGATGAAGGCCTTTGCTTCTTCATGTAAATGCTTTTGGGTCATAGTTTTGCAGCAAATTTAATGTTAATGTATGTTTTACTCTATTATTACAATACAATCACAGAAATATTACAGTACATATCCAGTACAGTGCTTTGATACCGACAGTACTTTTCCAGGTTGCTGTATTGAAATAAGTAAAATACAGTAAAATGATCACACTTGTTTATACACAACATTTTATTGTAGAAATGACAGAAATTCTGTAGAGTGCACCTACATTCGGCATGGGACTGTAACAATCCTAATAGTTTAAAGTGATTTCAGATGTTATGAGCTTTCATCTGATCTTTCCTCTTACTTTTACTTCAAACCACTGAATTCTTCTACTTACAGCTACAGAAAGGTTAATAAAAATAATACATGTAAGGCTTGCTCTAGATTTACTATTGATCAATGCATTCATGAAACAGTGAGCGACGGGTGCAGTAATATCGTGCTCAATATAAAGTGTTACTGAAATATATTCTAAGGAAAAGAGGAGTATATCACTTCTGAAAACACATTATCTTGAGGTTTGAGTTTCCTGTCTTTGAAATGTAAAGCAGAGAAATTGACCTCAACAGCAGAACGGCCCTGTGGGAATCAACATAAAGCGTGCATTGAAAATGACAGCTATCAGAATTAAATCACTATTAGTGTTATAATTGTCATTGTGATCCCTGATAGCATTGTGCATTAATGCAGTAATGATAATAAGAAATGTGTACATTTAAAGTTATTTACCTGATTCAGTGTTTTCTCTACAACAGAACATTGATGAGATCTCACTGTAGAGGAAAAAATATATGATTCCATCAGAATGTAATACATATTATATAAGTGTACATATTTGATACAATATTTAGATACATAAACTTAATGAAGACTCACCACTGCAGTAATCACAGTTTCTCCCTTTATAGCTTACGACATGAGTAAAGATCACAACCACACACACTCCCAAAGCTACAGCGAGAAAGATCACTACAGGATCCACAGATTGTACTGTAGCACATAAATAATAATAACAATGAAGATGTATATTATTTTAATATAAATAAATAAAATTCTTTGTAGATGTAAAATAACTATATCCCCCTGTGATCATAGCAATGCTTAACTATTTAAAACCATTAATATTTTGTTAGACATTAAGTAAACTACATTTTGCTTATTAATAAAATATTATATTCTTACTGAGTGAAGGTGTTTTTAATTGTACTCGTGTCCCGTTCCCAAAAATGATCTTCCCACACACGGCCACAGCGCAGTAGTAAGTGCCAGTATCACTGAGGCTGAGGATGTTCTTGGAGAAGCTGTACACACAGGTGTGTGTAGAAGAGCTGCTCTCACACTGATGGCTGCTGTTGTGATGAGTGTAAATGATTTGATGATGGGATTGTGGTGGAGCAGCTCTGAACCAGAGCACTTGGAGATCTGCTGCTCTGCTCTCAAAAAGAACCGAGCACTGCAGAGTCACTGACGCTCCTGCAGGAACCGAGTCCAACACGCTGCTCTGCAACACTGACACTTTTACATCTCCATCTCCTGTTCAGTGCGAAATATATAAGGTGTAAGATTATAGTTTCATTATTTTCATACTTAGACCTTTATAATAAATACAGTCCACAAAACAGGTGCAGTCAATTATAGCATATGTACTGAGAGACAGTGACTCTGGTGGAAGAACCAATCCAATATGGCACTCTAGAGAGCAGATATATTTTCTATATATAATGAAACTAAGTGTTTTTACGGTAAAAAAAATACTATAAAGAGCAGTAAACAGTAATAAATGAATTGGTGTGACGATCCTTCGGTTAAAAAAAAAAACAGTATTCTCAGGTGCAGTGTGTGCAGTTTTTTAAGGAAATGAGCTGTAAGTGTTACTGAGCATCTTGCAGAAGCAGCCACAGTTCTTCTGGAGACTTTGACTGTCGACTCGCTTCTTATTTTTCAGCAAAACCCAGCAGCCTTCATTATGCTTTTTCTCTGAAAAGTGTCTCTTATGTAATATGCTGCCTTCTTTACTGACATACAAACATTTTTCTAGAACATTTAATTTTGTGCTGGAAAACTAATGCTTGGAAATCTGAAATGTTTTTGTACTGAATCAATAATGTAGAAGTCATAAAATAAAAATCTAAAACAAAGTTTGTACTAAAAAAAATAAGGTGCCTAAGACTTTTGCAGAGTACTGTATATATATATATATATATATATATATATATATATATATATATATATATATATATATATATATATATTCATATTCATATAAATGGAATTGTTGTGACAATGCATCAATATACAATTTTTCTCCTGCAAATACTGTTTTATAGTACAACCCTGACACTTCACTGACCGGATCAATTCCAGCATTAGAAATTTCATTGTTTTCCTGCTGTGACCATTATGGATGTGTCAAAATAATTATATCTTGATTAAAGCGAGTTATTAAGATAAAATAACGATATTAAACGATAATAAAGATATTAACTCAAAATAATGAGTTCTTGAATTGAAATAGATTATTATGTCACAATAAGTCAAAATAAGGAGATAGCACTTGACAACTTGAGGTTCAGGGCTTTCATTAGTTAATCATAAATTTCATGTTTAAGAAAAGGAAATTTTGAATTCATTAAAAATGAATTAAACTAACTGTGTACACTTAAATTCTTACCTTTCACTGATAAAAATGTTCCATTTCCAAACGTAGTTAAAAATTTTCTAAGTCCACAGTAATACATGGCTTCATCTGAGGGTTCTACATTAGCTATTTTTAAATGGCAGCTCATTTTTTCTTTCTCGATGCTGAATTTTGGTGACTTGAACTCATCTTCATAATTGGGCTGCTGATGAACGGTGACCATTACACAAGGCTTGTGTCCTACTTTTTGCTTGTACCAAACGATGGCTCTTGTGTCCTCTCTCAGCCGAAAGCAGTGCAGAGTCACATTATCACCAACATCAGCAGTGATCATTGGGTTCGGCTGACTGACATCATCTGTCTCTGCAGAATCTGCTGTTAGGAGTTAAAGAACAAATTTTATTCTACCTATAATACACATAGATTGTCATTAGTGCACTAAGTGCCTTTGATTAGAAACAACCAAATCCATAGACACTTACCATCTTTATTAAAAAGCATTACTGTAATCCACATCATCATCAGCATCTTCTCTCTGAGGTCTGTGTATAGCATGTGTCCTCTTGCTGAAGTGTCAGATGATCAAACTGAGCATGTCTCACTTTGTTCAAAAGATTTATGACACAAGCTTCTGACATCACATGTAATTTCCCACATACAGTCTAGAGTAACAAGTTAGCAGCGGTAGATAACTGACTGTGGTCCCTCCTTTCACTTTTCTAAACCTTTCTTCATACAGGAATTGTAGAAAATTGAAGAAATTGAATTGAAGAAACTCTTCAAAAATGACATCAAAAACAAAAAAGAAGGAAATGATGTGGACAACCCCTTTTTGATTTTATTTTTTTTTTTTCTTGTCAGGTTATTGAGCAAAGTAATATCTGACCTGTTTTATCCAACATTTAATTTTTTGCAATCCTGTGAATAATATTCAAGCAAATCTATTTTGAGAGTATTTTTTTTAGATTAATGCAGCTAATAAACTGTCAATTCAGCAAATATTATTATAAACATTCAGCTGAACTGTCCACATACAAATTTGTTTAGCATACTTTGCTACTTTTCTACTCACACAATTTTTGAATGATCTTGTATTAATAATTGTAACAAATGACTCTAGTGATTAACATTATGGGTAAGGTCAAGTATTTTATACTTTTGGAGATGAATAATGAAGTTGTAAAATTTTGGTATGAATTTTTAAGTATATTTAATATTAATTATCTTTTTAAAAATGTGTTGAGTAAAAATGATAAAAGATTATTTGAGTAATCAGCTTGAAACCTGGTCACAATGTTTCTGCAACAAGAACATTCAGTTTCCACATTATTATTTAGTGGATTAGTTTAGCAAATAAAGTGGAGAGCAAGTTCCTGAACTACTGAATTTCCATCATGGTCTATAACATGAATATTTTAATTGTAATAGGAAGGTGTTGTCACTAATAATAATGTAGACACATCATATAGATGTTCTCATTCAGAAATTAGAAGTCCAAATCACTTTTTTTTTTTTTTTTGCATGAAAAAGTTTTCATTTTTTTTATTATAAAAGTTGTTCCAGTAATATAAGTGGAAGGTTTGAGTAAATCAAATTCCTTTGTAATTCGGATCCATTCTCCATAACATGTCAGTGAGCACTGATGAGTACCAGAACTTACTCCAAACCTCATGTTAACTTGTGGCTGTGTGTGAGGTTGTGTGTAGGTGTGTGTGGGTGTATTTGTACATTTTAAGTCTCTCTGTTTTTTTTTCCAGTAGATGTCTTACATTTGTTTCTGCTTCACTGGTGAAAACTTGAACTTTCGGTGCTACCAGCTCCTATAAGAGCTCTCTGCATTCTGCCTCCTGTAAGCTGTTTTGGATAAAAGTATCAGCCAAATTAATGAATGTACAGTGCTGCTAGAAAGTTTGTGAACGCTTTACAATTTTCTGTATTTCTGCATACATTTGACCTGAAATTTGATCAGATCTTCATCTAAGTCATAAAACTAGATAAAGAGAAACCAATTAAACAAATGAGTTTTTACATATATTTATTGAGCAAAATTATTCACCACTAAATATATTTGCCTGAAAAAGTATGTGTAACTAATGTGTAAAGTTAATTTAAAGGGGTAATTGAAGTCAGGTGTTGCAATCAAGGGGACAGCAATCAGGTGTGAGTCCCCTGTTTCAAGAACATAAACTTGGATCTTCACTATCAAAGTATGTTCTTCACAACACAGGTTTTTGGAAGTGTGTCATGCTTTGATCAAAGTAGATTCCTGAAGACCTCAGAACGAGAGTTATCAATACTCACCCAGAGGGAAAAGGGTTACAAAACCATTTCTAAAGAGGTTTTTTTTTCCACTAATCCACTGCAAGGCAAATGATATACAAATGGAGGAAATTCAGCACCACTGTTACTCTACCAAGGAGTGGCTGTCCAGCAAAAATCAAATCCAAGGGTGTGGTGAATAATAAGACGGGAAGTCACAAAGAACCCCAGGGTAACAACTAAGGACCTGCAGGCCACTCTTGCACTGAGTAATGTCAATGTTCATGAGTCCACCATCAGGCAAACACTGCAATGGTTGGATAGCAAGAAGGAGGCCACTACTCTCCAAAAAAAACAATGCTGTCCATCTGAAGTTTCTCTAGACCACATGGATAAGCCAGAAGCCTATTGGAAGAATGTTTTGTGGACAGATGAATCCAAAATAGCAATTTTGGTTTAAATGAAAATACTTATGTTTGGAAAACCAAACACTGCATTCCAACATAAGAACTCCATCCAACCATGAAGCATGGGGGTGGCAGTATCATGGCTTGAGGCTGCTTTGCTGCCTCAGGTCCAGGACGAATTGCCACTATTTATGACCCATGAATTCTGGATTGTACCAGCAAATTCTACAGGAAAATGTCAGGGTATGTGTCCATGAACTGAAGCTTAACCGTAAGTGGGTCATGCAGCAAGACAACAAGCCTCAGGACACAAGTATGTCTACAGGGAAATCAAATGAATACAGCATGCTTGTGTACACTGTATTTATTATTTATATATGAGTATTTATTATTATTATTATTATTATTATTATTATTATTATTATTAATAATAATAATAATAATAATAATATTTATGTATAAGTATATAGAGTGTGTAGAGTTCTGTTTCTCTTCTGACTCTTTCAGTTGAAGGTACAATTCATTGGACTTCCTGGGTAATTAAACACATCCCTGAATATGAAAATTACTTTATAGTAGTCATATATTTTCATATGGTGTATGACCTTGAGGTCAACATGAGGCGCAAAAGCTTCTGCAGTCATCCAGATCCTACACCAGCCATCCTGCTATGCACAAGCTCCTTCTGCTGTCCTACACTCTTAGAAAGAAGGTAAAATATAGAACCCTTAAGCCACAAGAGCATTAGTGAGGTTGGATATTGGTGGTAGGTGAGAAGACCTGGAGTTCAGTCAGCACTCCAATTCATCCTAAAGGTGTTTAGGACTCAAGTTCTTCCACTCTAACCTTGGCCTTTATAGATCTCGCTTTGTGCACAGGGGCATTGTCATGCTGGAACAGGTTTGGGCCTTTTATTTCCAGTGGAGGGAAATTACATATGTATCTACATGCTACAGCATACAAAGACATTCTAGACAATTGTGTGCTTCCAACTTTGTGACAACAGTTTGGGGAAAAACCACATATGGGTGTGATGGACACCTGTCCACATACAGTACTTTTGACTATATAGTATATCTTGCAGAAATGTACAACTGAATGTTTCATCAGAAAGGGTTCTTAGTAGCACTCATTTTAGCAAGTTAAGGGCCATTAATATTCCTAAGAACCCTTAAAGAACCCTTATACTACAAGCCCCTACAAGTTCCCTCTTCCTTGAGTGATTGCTGACTATGACCAACTTCTCTCCTTCACCAACAGTATAATTCTCCCTGGACATTGTTTCTTAATAAATACAGTATGTGGTTTAAAAAATTACTCATAATATTTATTAGGGAAACCGAATAAACAGCATAAAGTCATGTGTTAGGAGTAGTTCAGTTTTCCTTAAAAGAAAAATGACTTGCACAGAATACTAGGCTTCAATCAGTGTCAGTGACTAACAGCATTCAGACCAAACCAGCTGAGTCAAGTCATATTTCATAAGCTAGTATGTGTTTAGAGATTATAGAAAAAAATATATTGTTCTACAACAACAATACGATTATTTGTTTTATAGTGTTCATATGTTAAAATGGTTATTATTATCTATATACAGAGTTAAATTTTATATTTTGAAATAACTTGTGAAATAACTTCACTGTAACCTTTATTAATTTCTATTAATACACGTATAATCTGCTTACACAATTTATTATTATTACTAAATATGAATAAATGTAAGCTTTAGTTATGTCTAATACTTGTTTTCCGAATTATGATCATGACCATGTGCAAGATTTTTGTGTTGATATGGGTGGAGTTTTGTTCAGGCCTTAATGTGGCTCCTCCTTCACCAGGGTGTAACACTAACCAATCACAATCTGTCTTTCTCTCTCTCTCTCTCTCTCACTCTCTCTCTCTCTCCCTCTCTCTCTCTCTCTAAGCAACACCGTGATACCAAAGACTCAAAACTGATAAATCAAAATGATTTGTCATCAGTTACAACACATGCTGGTGTCAAACTTTTTTTTCTTTTTTTTCTGGAAATGAGCTTTAATGAATCGTGATCAGAGAAGGGAAAAATAGTAATTTAAGTTAATTCGATAGAGTTTCATACACAAATATAATATTTCCTAATATTTTAGCTATTATAAATTTATGCTAATCAATCTAAATGTACACACTCCTCTGAATGCAGAATATTTTACATTTATATTTCTTAGCAAAATGGTCTTTATTTCAATAGTGTGTATTAAAATGTGTGTGTGTGAGGTGTGTGTGTGTGTGTGTGTGTGTGTGTGTGTGAGTGGTTTTGTAGCTCTGTTTGTCTCTTTGCCCCTTCACATGCTGCAGCTCTGAGTGTTTCATCTCTGCAGGCCGCTCTGACCGCCAAGTCGCTTTTATCAGAAACACCATCAGTTTCTCACCTCTCAAACTTTCCACAGGATGTGTGGCTATTTTTATTTGTCTCAGGCCTCACCATTGTTTTTTTTTTTTCTTTTTCAGACACCATGTAAAATTAGAAACATCTCCAGACTTCATATAGATGTGTAATATTGTAACTCCTCTCTTCTAAAGCACCAGATTTCACCCTGCACTGTAATCTGGTCTAAACACACAACAGCATGTTCACTTTTTTACACAGTCAGTTTCTCAGCTTTAGTTCATCCTGAAGATACTCAAGAAAATGAAGTTTTCTACATCACTCTTGTCTAGTTATACATTATGTAGCTGTGTGTGTGTGTGTGTGTGTGTGTGTGTGTGTGTGTGTTTAGGCCTTGTAGAAGCTATATGGAGCACATTTAATTGACTAGACGGTGAAAATAATCGCACAGTGAATCTGTACATTTATGGCACAGCACTGTTCTTAATTCTTAATTGTGATTGGTCAGAAAGTGTTGATTAATTTTCTATAACAGCAGTTCAGACAGTAGTGCAGCTGCAAATCACAAGTTTATAATAATGCGCTTGCTCGAATATGTTACTGTCTCTGTAGTGATAACTTTTAGTGTAGTGATACAGGGACTTTTATGTTGTATGCTCCATATAAACAGATTTTTTAAAAATGTGTAATCATTGATGTGGTGAATTTTTCGGTAAGATGTTTATTCAGCATATATTTAGAGACATGAAGTTTATTTAGTCCACATTAATTTTATGATACTGGTTTTACTGTTAAAGATTTTGTCAATATACTAAAGGTGTGTGTGTGTGTGGTTGTAGGCAATAACATTTGTTTACTTTAGTCCTGCTAATTTAATTGTTTTGCTCTGCAGCACAAAGCTCTCTGCTCGGGTAAACAGGAAGGTACAGCGAGCAAAAACCACACTGAATGTTCCACATCGCTCTCAGCTTTAACTTTCCAGACCAGACCTGTGCATGCATTCTGCATCTGCTAATGAGCAGTGACGGTTAACAAACTTCTTATGAAACCAAGAGCTGTGAAAAGTCTCACGGCCCACTTATGTATATAACCAAGTGCAAAGGTTTGCTACTCCTCTGTTTTAACAACAATATGCAACAAGACAGTATATTATTACATTTCAAAATAAAATAAATACCAAAATATAATTAAAAATCAATTCCAAAATTAAAAATAAAATTACCAGCCAAAAACACCAGCCAGCAGCCATAATCAGTTGTAATACTGAGAGGCGGTGTTAATATTAGCTACACTGCTGATGCCCAACAAGTATATTCTTTTGTGTTCAACTGAAAATAGTCTAAAAGTCTTCACGCGCTTCACATGTCGGGCCGAGATCCAGCAGCAGCTCAACACAACCTGCACTGAACTTCCTGATTAGAGGCTTGTGGGAGGAGCTTCTTATAATCCACCAGATCAAAAGCTTTTCACTTTTTCACTCATCAGCTGCCGAGTCGCTGCAGGGCTCAAAGATCATTCTTCATTTGTCCTGATCTCATTAAACATCTTCAGGTGCCATTTCTCAAGATCACTTGACCTTGTGACCTCCATCTCTTCTTTATTTATGTTTTGAAAAAACTATTAATAGGAGAACTGGACTATCATTAAGTTTGTTCTTCTTGGAAATTTGCTGTGGTATAAGAGGAATAAAACACTTTGGCATGTGCTGTTAAAGGAAAATAATCAACTTCAGTGTGGTAACAGTAACTCTGCTTCATCACTGTGTACTGTATTTAGCTATATTTCTTGATATCGTAAACTTGTCACACTGTTTTCACAATGTTATCTATATGTACAGAACACATGTATTGTCATGTACTGTAGTCCTGAAGGCCTGACAATTCATCTTACAGAAATACTGAAAATACAGTTTCTTATGGCAGTAAAAATGGACTTGTCTTGACGAAACTTAAGGCCACAGCACCGCCCTGTAACCACAGACCAAAGCCAGAGTAACGCTAAATAATCCCCTAATTTATCCCCATCACCATGAGGTCTACGTGGGTAGAATACACCTCTGACTGTTTTTTCTGCCGTCTTCTTATATGAGGTGACGTTTTTGTAAGAGCTTTCTATAAGTGCCTTCTTCTTCTTCATCACTAATTCTCTTCTTTTACTCTAACTCTTCAGTTCTTACATTGTTCTCACTTCAGTTCTCTTTAACCCTTTGAATGTCAGAGCATTACTCTGTGAGCCGTCTCACACTGCACTGGCTCCAGCTACTGACACAGTATTTGTTATATATATATATATATATATATATATATATATATATGTGTGTGTGTGTGTGTGTGTGTGTGTGTATAGAGAGAGAGAGAGAGAGAGAGATACACACAAACAACATGGCCAAGAGTATGTGGACACCTGACCATCACACCCATATGTGGTGTGGGTGTTGAACAGCTCCTTTCCAGATTTAGATTTTGGAGTGTGACTTTGGGGATTTGTTTTCATTCGGTCAGAAGAGGGCAGGAACATTATCATGCTGGAACAGATTTGAGCCTCTTAGGAAGGGAAATTGTAATGCTACAGCATGCAAAGACATTCTGGGCAGTTGTGTGCTTGCAACTTCGTGGCAACTGTTTAGGGAAGAACCACATATGGGTGTGATTGTCAGGTGTCCACTCACACACACACACACACACACACACACTTACATATTTACTTATTTATTTATATTGTATGTACTTTCTTAGGATCAGTTCTAGACCACATACCTGCACACTAAATACAATGTCAAAATGCCTGCTACCATAGAAGGTGTACGTTTTTTTTTTTTTTTTTTTTAAGGCACTACTTAGTACACTATTTGGTATGTGGTCTGGGACTCAGCCTTTAGATTACAGACCTCTATTTTAGCTCCTGGTCAGGATTTTGTCGCTGTCCATGGTGTTGAAACTCAAGTGAAGTAACAATGTGAGTTAATTTTCTTGGTTGCATCACATAAAAATAACACCATGTATATCACTAAAAAGTAAGAATTAATTTTGCTGAATTTTCTTTTAGTTTTTCTTTAACATAATTACTTCACTTCATTTAATGATCTTTTTTTCAAAGACTAGATTTCCTATTACATGTAAGGAGTGAAAGTGAAAGTCTGTTGCTGTCCCTGGTGTTGAAAGTCTTGTGAGGTAAAAATGTAGTTGGTTACCATAGCAACATTAACCACAGAAGATCAGTCCACTACAAATAGTGTTAATGCACCTCAGTAACGTTTCTGCTGAATAATTGAATGAATAGTAGAAAGACATTAAAAAAGATGAACAAACAAACCAAACAAACAAACAAACAAATAAATAAATAAATAATCCAGCATTGTGTCTTATGTAAACAGCATTTTTTGAGTGACATTTGCATGCTCCTGAGAAAAGGTGAGATTTGAAGGCAGCATGGCATGTATTCTTCTCAGACAACATAATCCCATAATCCAGTTCACCAGACCAGAGTTCTGAAAGTTGGATTAAGTTAAATTACATTTAAACTCACAACTTTCTACAGCAAGCAACCAAGCACCTGTTTACACAAATGAAAGATGATTTAAATATACACCAGTTTTAACCACTAGGTGGCAGTGTTCAGCTCTGAGAGTGGAATCTAGGCTTAAACAAAATTTAGATATACAGTTGAAGAAAATATAATGTATTTATTGTCATTTCATGTGCTTATATTTACTGAAAGTTTTACAATCCTGTGGATTTGATACTATTTTTTTTATCTTTCTACATATTCAGACCTCGCTTATTGACATCATCATAGAACGTCGGTCCTCAGTCCCTTTAATAACTGATCTGTTTTAATCAACATGTATTTATTTAAAAATTAAAGGTATAATCTGGATATTTTATTTAACTTTTTTGAAAGGAGTCTTCAGTGCCGGTGTTTTGTAACAGTCAGAGTTAAGACTCATTTATATCTAAGTCCTCAGATAACACTGATCCTCTTCATAATTTCAGTAGATCCTATATTTATATTTTCATGAACACATTTACATATTCACTGATTAAAAGAGTTCTCTGTATTCAGTGATAGGTCACTTAGAGACCAGAAGTATGAAAGGCTATAATTGTATAACAAGTATAACAGTGTAGACTCAGTGGATTTATTTTAATTACATCGTAATAGAATTATTTTAAATGCATCAATTATATTATGAAAGTAGTGTGTGTAGCTCTCTGGAGTAAGAGCTCTTACTCAAACTCTCATGTTTTTATTTATTTCTTTAACTGCTCTGTACTTGTACTCTGTAATCTGCTTCTTTTGTAAATGACTTCCTATGAAAAAAAATTTTCTCACATTTTAAACAATGCTGATCAAGTGCTCAAGCAAGATTTTCTTTAAACCAGGTTATGAGTTGGGCCTTAAAATAAATTTCAGAAAGCTTTCCATTACACGTGAGAGTATATGTAAACCATTTTGAATGAATTGGGTGAGATGGGGTTGGGGATAACACTGTGTGGCTTATCATGTCTATTTTTTTTTTTTTCACTTATTACAACCAATCATACGTCATATTCTGGGGCGTGCTCAGTACAGACCGCCTGTAGTATACATATAAATTCAAACCATGCTTCAAGTGCATTCATACTCTGTTGATAAATGAGATACAAACACTGTAGAATTTCTGAGAAATGAAAAATGACTGGTTTCTGGATTTTAATTTTGATCTTCAGCACCATGTGTAAGTAATATGAGCAAATTATTTCCATCTTGTTTAAAAAATTATATATATATATATGTATACATACACACACACACACACACACATATATATATATATATATATATATATATATATATATATATATATATATATATATTACTTTATATATACTTTACTTTAAATTGCTTTTGTATGTAGTTGTATGTAGAAGGAACTCCTAATTAATCCATTTGCTTTTCTAGATACAGTCCAACCTGGTAGACGCTGGGTTACTGCACAATCCCTCACAGAATCACCAGTTTATCAGCCTGATAAAGAGCTCAGTGTGGATATCGGAGACTCGGCTACTCTCCGGTGTTGTATTTCTGAAACAACATTTATCATGATATATTTGTTGAAGCAACCAAACAGAAAAAAACCTCAGCTTATAGTTAAGATCTTTAAAACTGATGGAGAAGCATTTTATAATGGATTCCAAAAGTCTCGTTTTCAAATAGAAAAATCTTCAAACTGCTTCAATATGACCATTTTAAACATCACTCAGTCTGATGAAGCCATGTACTACTGTGCACTGACATTCCCCAACCCTGTGTTTGGAGATGGAACTTATTTAAAAATTAAAGGTAGGATTTTGAGTTAAATTGATTAAGCTACTGGTTTAATGTAGTGATATTTTTCCTTATTACCATTAGCATGCTCAACCTGGAAGACAAATAATAGTGAAGTAGTGAAATGCTAACTGTGTTTTCTTCAACAACACTGAGTTACAGAATTTTAGTGAATAATGATTAACGTTTATAGGTGATAATGTTACTATTTTATCAGAAAAATCTAAACCAGCTCCGTGTGATAATTCAGTGGTGTGTAAACCAACACTGCATGGAAACAGCACTAATGTGAACAAACAAGACAAAACAGGTATGTTGTCTCATAATTCGTCATTAAATAATTATTCTAAATTCATAAAGCATATTTTGCCTATGAAATCATTTGTACTTATAACATGGTGAAATAACAGTATCAGAAATGACTAGATCTCTACATTCGACAGTGCTCGGTTTGGGAACGGCTTTGGGCTTTTGTGCACTTCTGATTTTCTGTCTCACTTATTTCATACTGAGGAGAAGAAAATGTGATGAAAGTAAGTGCTTTTGTCATAAAAATAATAAGTCCAGTAACATTTATTTCTATTAAAAATAACTAATAAGTCTATTTCTGTATTACTAGTAAACACTTCTATAGAAAATTCTTCAGGAACAAGGCAGGTACGTGTACAACAACAAAAAATATATATAGTATCGATTTTATATTATTATATACTTTATGGGTAATTTTTTTTTTCTGTAGATACCAATATGTCTCCTTTAGTTATGCGTGAGTCTCACGACTAAATATCCGACTCATGGATGTGCAGTGCTGCTCTTGTTCTGTGTAGAAAGTGTGTATAGTGCAGTTACTCATATTGTGTCGTTATTACTTGATTACTTGAGCTTGATTTCTTTTCATGTTTTTGTATTTTTTTTCAGGAATCTGAAGCTGAGACACTGAATTATGCAGCTTTGCAATTCTCCAAGAGGAAAGCCAAAGCTGAAAAAAGGAAAACTGGCTCATTAGATGAGTGTGTGTACTCCGATGTGAAGAAAACTGTAAGATAAATCATTCATAGCACATGGTACTATTCCACTGAAAAAACTGTGAAAATGTTTTAACTAGTAAAATATTCTGACTATAAGAAAATGTATACTATTTTTGTCATGAGATTATGATGAAACTACTAAAAGATTTTTAAACCAACATTTTTTTTTAAATTGCATTACTTTGCTGACAGATACATTTATTTCAGGAAATGATCTAATATTCTTTTACAATAATCTCATAACAAGATTCTGAAAAAAAATTACCTAAATTCAGTATATTATTTTATTACTGTACACTTGTTTAAAGCAAGTTCATTGTTTCTTTTAAGTTCCATATTATTAACTTTGACTAAAGCTGAACTTTTAATGTTGCACTGTAATGTTGCCTATGAGTGTTTTTTTTTCCTGAAGACACAGTAAATGTAAAATGTAATTTCATTAAAAATGTAAGCAAAACATAATGTTCAACATTATTCATAAATTTCTGTGTTTAAACAAAAATAATGCTGCATTTCTAGTGTATTTCCAAGAAGGATGTGGGTTGGCCTTAAACGTAAGTCAAGGACTGTGACATCCGCATTAACTGTGGGCGGGGCTTGTTTTATTCACCCATCTCTGTGCTTGTGTTTCTGACTCTAGTGAAAGGTCACCAAAAATCAAGTGTTATAAATGGATTCATGGATCCATGGATTAGATGATCAGGCAGGTTCACTGATATGAAACCAGAGAATACAGTGGGGATTATTAAATCTTGTTTCTGCCTCAACATTACAAAAAGAATAAAGACAACTGATGTGGTGTGAATACATACATGTTAATACATAACTTGCTCCCAAATGGCTTCCAACCTCTTTTAAGGCTGATTTTTATAATTATTTTACTTTATTGGCAGTGATGATTAAAGGCTTTTCAATTGGTACGAAGCCCAAAACTTACAACTGTCAGTCATTTACTGACCATGGAGGCTTTTTTTGTTGTTGTTGCTGCTGCTTTCTCACTATAAGTGAGTAAGTGCTATATCTTGCACTTTATTTTAGACTGTTGGGTTATTATATAAATGTGTTACCAATGTCAATAATCAGGTTTATTTACCTCAAAAAATAAGGCTAGTATGCATGAAGGCATTCCACAGGTTTAAAAGTTTAAAAGGATTAAAAACCTGCTCATTCTGTGGCTCAATCTCTAACTTTTACAATAAATAAATAAATAAATAAAGACAATAGAAAAAGGGCTGTTGGAGTTGCTCATTAACAGAAAATGGAAAAAGAAAAAATGTTGTTGAACCCAAATGAAAAAAGATATATTAAGACCCAAGTACTTTTTTGTTGTTGTTTCTTTCATAAAGCAGGAAATCAAAGTGATGTATTACATCTGGTTAGTGCTACTTAAGGATCACTCACACACACACACATATACACACACACACACAAGCACAGACAGGCATTAAATGCTCAAAAAAGAAAAAAGTTAAAAAAGGAGCTTCAAGATCCACCAAGGAAAAGGGTGAAACTCCCTGAGACGACATGAGGAAGAAATCTTGAGAGGAACCAGACTCAAACAGGAGCCCATCCTCATCTGGGTGACACCAGACAGTGCAACTATAAGTAAATCCCTACTACACCTGTGTAATATAGAATCACAAAGTGCAATTGTGTAACCAGGAAAATTCATTAAATTTTTGACATGAAGTCTATTTTGTTGAAGTTATCAACTGTTCACTGATTTAGACTTGAGTGCAAAACTGTTAATGGGAATTGTAGTCCTAAAGCTGTCAGAGCAATTGTAGTCCTAAGCCATTGTAGCAAAACTGTTCATATCAATTCAAGTTCAAAGCTATCTTCATGGTTTATAAGCAATACCCACAGTAATCTCATGTAACTTCAGGCTGTCTGCGTGGGGCCGTCCTCAGCAGCTGCGGGTGGTTAGACCAGGAGTGTCGAATTCAAATACTGCCCAGGCCAAAAAGTATTGGAATGGCAAGGTCAGCTGTTTTTTTATTTATTGATTTATTTATTTATTTATTTATTTATTTTGCTATACACTGAATGTTCATCTGGGATTGAGATGAAAATGTGAATATGAGACGATAGGATTCAGGCCTAAATTACTTCCAGGCTACAGACAACAGCACGGCCCAGAGATTCACACTTGAAAATTCGTAGAATTAAAATTATTCAACCATTTGTTTTTGTTACTACATTAGCAAGCTTTTGTATACATAAGTTGAATTCAGAGAGCAATTAAAATAAACAACAATGAGATGTTAGTGTAGGCACACGTGAGTGTAACAGTAAACCACATTTTCCATTTTGTCATAACATCTTTGTCATGATATCTCTGTGCAACACCAAAACACAAATATGGAAATATGTGGGGTAGATGTAGGCAGATCAGAATACCATGTGCTTCCTTATCATGTCTTTTCTTTTTTTTCTTACATCCAATCATGTCATATTCTGGGGCGTGCTCAGTACAGACCGCCTATAGTATAAATATAAATTCAAACCATGCTTCAAGCGCATTCATATTCTGTTGCTAAATGAGAAACAAACACTGCAGAATGCCTGAGAAATGAAAAATGACTGGATTCTGGATCTTAATTTTGATCTTCAGCACCATATGTAAGTAATTTATATAGATCAATAAAAATCTATATAAAACTATTTCTTTAAAATGCTTATTTTGTATGCAGTTCTATTAAATTTAACTCTAATATTATTCCTTAAAATTTCAAGGTCAATCTTTAATAGCACTTTGTGTATGATAATATATGAAGTACATTCATTACCTAATTAATGCATTTTTTTTCTAGATACAGTCCAACCTGGTAGACGCTGGGTTACTGCACAATCCCTCACAGAGTCACCAGTTTATCAGCCTGATAAAGAGCTCAGTGTGGATATCGGAGACTCGGCTACTCTGCGATGTTGTATTTATAAAACAACATTTAGAATGATATATTTGTTTAAGCAACCGAACAGAAAAAAACCTCAGATTATAGTTAGGTTCTTTAAAGATGGTGGAGAAACATTTTCTAATGGATTCCAAGAGTCTCGTTTTCAAATAGAAAGATCTTCAAACTGCTTCAATATGACCATTTTAAACATCATTCAGTCTGATGAAGCCACGTACTACTGTGTACTGACATCCCCCAACATTGTGTTTGGAGATGGAACTTATTTAAAAATTAAAGGTAGGATTTTGAGTTAAATTGATTAAGCTAATGCTTTAATGTAGGGATATTTTTCTTTATTACCATTGGCATGTTCAACCTGGAAGACAAACAATAGTGAAGTAGTGAAATGCTAACTGTGTTTTCTTCAACAAAAAAAAAACAGCTCTGTGTGATAATTCAGTGGTGTGTGAACAAACACTGCATGGAAACAGCACTAACATGAACACACAGGAGAAAACAGGTAAGGGAGTCTCATAATTCATCACTGAATAATTATCCTAAATTCATAAAGCATATTTTGCCTATAAAATCATTTGTACTGATAACATGGTGAAATAACAGAATCAGAAATGACTAGATCTCTACATTTGACAGTGCTCGGTTTGGGAACGGCTTTGGGTTTGTGTGCACTTCTGATTTTCTGCCTCACTTATTTCATACTGAGGAGAAGAAAATGTGATAAAAGTAAGTGCTTTTGTCATCAGATAATAAATCCAGTTAATTTCTATTATTTCTACTAAAGTTATTTTATTTTTTCTATTAAAAATCACTGATAAGTCTATTTATTTTTTAATAGTAAACACTTCTATAGAAAATTCTTCAAGAACAAGGCAGGTACGTGTACAACAACAAAAAATATATATAGTATTGATTTTATATTATTATATAATGAATGGGTAATTTTTCTTTTCTGTAGATACCATTATGTCTTCTTTAATTATGCATGAGTCTCACTACTAAATATCCGACTCATGGATGTGCAATGCTGCTCTTGTTCTGTGTAGTTCGTGTGTATAGTGCAGTTACCCATATTGTGTGGTTATTACTTTGAGCTTGATTTCTTTTCATGTTTTTGTATTTTTTTTCAGGAATCTGAAGCTGAGACACTGAATTATGCAGCTTTGCAATTCTCCAAGAGGAAAGCCAAAGCTGAAAAAAGGAAAACTGGCTCATTAGATGAGTGTGTGTACTCCGATGTGAAGAAAACTGTAAGATAAATGATTCTAAGCATATGGTACTATTACACTGAAAAAACTGTGAAAATGTTTTAACTAGTAAAATATTATGACTATAAGACAATGTATACTATTTTTGTCATGAGATTATGATAAAACTACTAAAAGATTATTAAACCAACAATTTTTGCTGACAGATACATTTATTTCAGGAAGCAAAATTATATGTGAACCGAAGATTAGAAATGATCTAATATTCGTTTACAATAATCTCATAACAAAAAGATTCTCAAAAAAAAATTACCTGAATTCAGTATACTATTTTATGTCTGTACACTTGTTTAAAGCAAGTCGGTAGTTTCTTTTAAGTGCCATTTTATTAACTTTGACTAAAGGTGAACTTTTAGTGTTGCACTTTTAATGTAGCCTATGTGTCTGTTTTTTTTTTTTTTTGTTTGTTTTTTTTCTGAAGACACAATAAATGTAAAATGCAATTTCATTAAAAATGTAACCAAAACATAATGTTCAACATTATTCATAAATTTCTGAGTTTAAACAAAACTAATGTTGCATTGCTAGTGTATTTCCAAGAAGGATGTGGGTTGGCCTTAAACATAAGTCAAGGACTCTGACATCCGCATTAACTGTGGGAGAGGCTTGTTTTATTCACCAATCTCTGTACTTGTGTTTCTGACTCTAGTGAAAGGACACCAAAAATCATATGTTATAAATGGATTCATGGATCCATGGATTAGATGATCAGGCAGGTTCACTAATATGAAACCAGAGAAAAGAGTGGGGATTATTAAATCTTGTTTCTGCCTCAACGTTACAAAAACAATAAAGACAACTGATGTGGTGTGAATACATGAAAACATGTTAATACATAACTTGTTCCAAAATGGGTTCCAACCTCTTTTAAGGCTGATTTTTATACAAATCTGTGATTTGATATGACACAAAAAAGGTTTTGTTCAATAGCTTAATATTCTGGCTTTGTGGAACATACATAAAAAAAATTACTGACATATTTTTTATTAATGGCATGTCTTTTTCCAAGCTATTGAACAAAACCTTTTTGTGTCATATCTGTGATTTGTTTGTTTGCTATAAAGTAAAAAAGCTGGGTGAACATCCTCTAAGTGTGGTGATTCCATAATTTTTGCTAGGGGTTGTAATTATTTTACTTTATTGGCAGTGATGTTTAAAGACTTTTCAAATGATACTGCCCAAAATTTACAACTGTCAGTCATTTACTGACCATGGAGGTTTTTTTTGTTGTTGCTGCTGCTTTCTCATTATAAGTGAGTAAGTGCTATATTTTGCACTTTTTTTTTTAGACTGTTGGGTTATTATATAAATGTGTTACCAATGTCGATAATCAGGTTTATTTACCTCAAAAAATAAGGCTAGTATGCATGAAGGCGTTCCACAGGTTTAAAAGTTTAAATTAATTAAAAACCTGCTCATTCTGTGGAATATTTGAGCTCCAAAAAAAGGAACAACATACAGTCTCTAACTTCTACAATAAACAAATAAAGTAATTAATTAATTAATTAAATATGAGGATATACCAGACTCTGAGACAAAGGTGAGAACCCAACACAAATTTATTAAAGGATTTGCCAAACAATGGGTATGCATAGACAGGGTAAACACAAAGATAAGTAGTGCAGGCTGGTGGGTAACAGATAGAGACACTAGGTAAATGACTGAGGGAAAGGAGCACACACCTCACGTGTCTTGGAAGGGGAATGCTGGAGAAAATGTAAGGAGACGTAGAGGAGCTTCAAATTAACACAGGTACTCACAGAGAAGAGGTCTATTCCTAGTTGAGGCCAGACAAAGAGTGCATGTGAGGTGTGTGCTTATATGGAGTCCTGATGAGTGTGGTGTTTGGAGACAGGTGCTGATTAGAACTCTGGGCAGAGAGGGCACTGACTGTTGGTCACAGAGCCTGGTTTTCCTGTTACATTAACACAGTACGCATTGTAATGGGGTTAGGTCCGTGGCAGGTTGATTGAGGGAGTTCTGTGCATACTCAGCCCAAGCGAGGAACCGCGACTCCAGGAAGTCTGGTGGCTGTGGCAGAATGTTCACAGGAAGTGGCTGATTTCTTGGATCTTTCTCTCGGTTTTGCCGTTGCACTGGGGATGGTAGCCAGAGGACAGGCTCACGGTCAAACCTAAGAGATTGAAAAAGGCCCTCCACACCCTGGAGATAAACTGGGGGCCTCGGTCAGAAACAATACCTTCAGGGAGGCCGAAGTTCCTGAAAACATGGTTAAACAAGAGCTCCACTGTCTCCAAGGCGGAAGAGAGGCCTTTTAAGGGAAGAAGTCGACAGAGTTTGGAGAATCGGTCAACAACTACCAGGATACAGGTATAACCATTGGAAGGATATAAAGTCAGTTATAAAGTCAAATCCTAAGTGTGACCATGAACGATGCAGAACCAGAAGGGGAAGGAGTTTATCTGACGGCAGATGTCGTGGGGTCTTGGACATAGCGCATTCCTGGCATCCCTGGACAAACCGCTTGACGTCCTGTGCCATCCCGGGCCACCAGAATCGATCTTGAAGCAGCATGAGGGTCATCTCAGTCCGAGGGTGGCCAGTGTCTAGGTAGTCGTGCACGGATTTGATTAGTTTATTTTGTAAGGAACCAGGGACATACCTGCGGTTTTCGGGACACCCTGGAGGAGCTGGTTCTATGGCTGCTGCCTTGGCTATTTCCTCATCCAGGGACCAATGTATGGGACTCACCAATACCTCTGGGGGCAAGATGAGTTCTGGTTCACAGGAAGGTTCCTCTGGGGCATGAAGATGAGAGAGGGCATCTGCTTTCACGTTCTTGGTCCCTGGACGATAAGAA
This sequence comes from Pangasianodon hypophthalmus, assembly GCF_027358585.1. Taxonomy (NCBI): domain Eukaryota; kingdom Metazoa; phylum Chordata; class Actinopteri; order Siluriformes; family Pangasiidae; genus Pangasianodon; species Pangasianodon hypophthalmus. The sequence continues at coordinate 3,361,072 of NC_069716.1, forward strand.
ATACCAAAGTTAAATCGGGTAAAGAAGAGGGCCCACCTGGCTTGTCTAGGATTCAGCCTCTTGGCCTCATGCAGATACTCAAGGTTTCGGTGGTCAGTGAGGACAAGGAAGGGAGCCCTCCAACCAGTGCCTCCACTCTTCCAATGCCAACTAGATGGCCAGCAATTCACGGTTCCCGATGTCGTAGTCCTGCTCTGCTGGGGTGAGTTTTTTGGAAAAATAGGCACATGGGTGGAGATGTGAGGGATTCCCCTGCTGCTGAGACAATACGGCACCCACTCCAGAGGTTGAGGCATCAACCTCTACCACGAAGGGCTTACTGGGGTCTGGGTGGCGAAGGAGGGGTGCCATCGTGAAGGCCTCTTTCAGGGCTTCAAAGGCCTTGGTGGCTTCTTGGGTCCAGGACAGGGATTTGGGCTTTTGCTTGAGGAGGGAGGTAAGTGGAGAGGTGATAGAACTGTAATTTTTGATAAACCGACAGTAGAAATTAGAGAAGCCCAAGAACGTCTGGAGCTCTTTAACAGTTGTGGGTATTGGCCAGGTCTTCATGGCTTGGACCTTCCCCTCATCCATCTTGATGCCTCTGGCACTAATCTTATAACCAAGGAAGGTAGTTGTGGGTTGGTGTAATGTGCACTTCTCTGCCTTAAGGTAGAACTGATGGTCCCGGAGTGTCTGGACGACCTTCGACACGTGCTGGAGATGTTCGGCCATATCCCGGGAGTAGACTAGGATGTCGTCGATATACACAAGGACAAAGCGGTTGATGTACTCTCGGAATACCTCATTTATGAATCCCTGGAACACAGAGGGGGCAATGACAAGACCATAGGGCATAACTCGGTACTTGTAGTGGCCAGTGGGGGTAATGAACGCAGTCTTCCACTCATCCCCCTCTCGTATCCGGATGAGGTTGTATGCACTGCGAAGGTCCAACATGGTGAATATCCGGGCACCCCAGAGTTGTTCCAATGCTGCTGGGACAAGGGGAAGTGGGTAATGGTATTTAACGGTGATCTTGTTGAGTGCCCGGTAATCTATGCAAGGCCGGAGACCTCCATCTTTTTCAGCCACAAAAAAGAGTTGCTCATTAACAGAAAATGGAAAAAGAAAAAATGTATTGTAAATTGTAATATAATGCATTAATTGTTACAAAAGTTAAAGAAGGAGCTGTTCAAGATCCACCAAAGAAAAGGCACAGCATCTGCAACCATCATCATGTTCTGCAACTTGAGCATGCAGAGCAGATCAGCAATAAGCAGGCTATTGTCACAGCCTTTAGACCAATTCAATTCAATTCAATTTTATTCAATTTTATTTGGATAGTGCTTTTAGCAATGGGCATTATTACAATGCAGCTTTTCAGAAATATATAAACTCAGGATATACATTTTAAATTCATGAATTTATCCCTAACGAGCAAACCAGAGGCGCCAGTGGCAAGGAAAAACTCCCTGAGACAACATGAGGAAGAAATCTTGAGAGGAACCAGACTCAAACAGGAGCCCATCTTTATCTGAGTGACACAGGATAGTCCGATTATAAATAATTCCCTTCTATAACTGTATACTATATGGTCAAAAAGTGCAATTGTGTAACCAGGAAAATTCATTATAGGTTTCATATCAAGTCTATTTTGTTGAAGTTACCAACTGTTCACTGATGGAAACTTGAGTGCAAAACTGTTCATGGGAATTGTAGTCCTAAAGCTATCAGAACAATTGTACTCCTAAGTCATTGTAGCAAAACTCTTGATATCAATTGAAGTCCAAAGCCGTCTTCATGGTTTCTAAGCAGTACCCACAGTAATCTCATGTAACTTCAGGCTGTCTGTGTGGGGCCATCCTCAGCAGCTGCGGGTGGTTAGACCAGGAGTGTCGAAATCAAATACTCCCCACGGCAAAAAGTATTGGAATGGCAAGATCAGCTTTTTTTTTAATAGTTTTTTTTTTTTTTTTTTGGCTATACACTGAATGTTCATCTGAGTTTGAGACCAAAATATTAATATGAGACAATAGGATTGAGGCCTAAATTGCTTCCAGGCTACATACACCAGCCTTTTTTATTACATCCAATCATGTCATATTCTGGGGCGTGCTCAGTACAGACCGCCTATAGTATAAATATAATTCCCTTTCGATACTACACTCGTACTGCGTCGCTAGACTCTATGGGGAAAAACTCCTTTTCTCCAATGACTGAAGCCTTTACAATCACGCAGTGAAACTGCACGTCCATTGCAATAAAGCGAACCAATGGCTCGGCAGCGGAACTGCACGCACCTATGGCAAGGAGGCCCGCCAGGATGGGAGGAGCCATCTGGCTATATAAGCGGGCATTGTGCCATAGAATCTCAGATCAATTCTCCTTCAGCGACGAAGAACATTCTCTACGCTGAGCTACGAGACTGAAGCCGCTCGCCATTGACACGCCTCGCTGCGGACAAGAGCTACTCGTCGACAACGTCCCGCTGTTCTCGCCGAGCTTCGAGCCACCGTTCAGCGTCCAGCGCCGATACCAGCTCGTCCCCTGCCGCCATTCGGCGAGCTAAAAAAGAGCGAAAAGAGCTAAAAGAGCAAAGAGAGCTAAAAGAGCCTTTTTTCTCTAAAGAGCATTTTCCTCTAAAAGAGCAAGCGGCGTTGATATAATGCCACGCCGTCGTTGCAGCTCGTGCAGCTCCGCTCTGCACGCTGATGACGGAAGCCGCTCTGACGGAGATGGAATGCTCGCATTGTGTGAGCATGAGTCTCTCTTCTCTGCGCACTCGGATCGCTTTCTTTTCAGAAAGTGATGCCGCTTCTCGCGCCCCCCCGTTTTCTTCCTCACAGGGACCTGTGAGGTAAAAACGGCGAGGCAGAGAAGCACAGCGCCCTGGCCGCGAGCGAGCTCACGCCGGCTCAGACCCCGCGTGCCTCGCTCTCACCTTGCAGAGAGGATTCTCCCGTCTTTTTAGAGCGCCCGGACCAGTGTCCCTTGGCTGACGCGAGCGACATGGTTTCGTTTGGCGTGATAGAGGATGACCCGCTAGATGACAGCATGTCTTTAGCGGCGTCAGACGCAGAGGATACTTCGGGCTCTCCCTTCGACCCCGCCCCTTTGCTGTCTATGGATTCCAGTGTCACTAAGACGAGTACGGACGCCGAGCTCTTCTGCGTTCTCTTTAAAGCGGTGGAAGAGCTGGATTTAGAGTGGTCCACGCCGGAGGAGCCCACTCGGAGCCGCCTCAATAAATGGTTCCTGCCGGGGTGCCGCCAGGCTCCTCATCAGTGAGCTGCGCCTTTTTGTCCAGAGGTCCATGATGAGCTCACTATGTCGTGGTGCGCTCCTTATTTGGCTTGCCTTCACACATCCGTTTCATCCGCGTTCTCCACGGTCAACGGCGCGGACGAAAAGGGCTATGAGAGGCTACCTCCGCTGGATGAGTCAGTGGCCACACACCTCTGCCCGCCCACTGCCATTGGATGGAAAGCGAAGGTCGCGCACCCCTCGAAACCGTGCAGAACAACGTCTGCCCTTGCTCAACGAGCTTACTCTTCCGCTGGGCAGACAGCCTCAGCTCTGCATTCAATGGCCGTGCTCCAGGTTTTTCAGGCAAAACTCCTCCAAGTTATGGATGAGTCGAGGCCCGATCCTGCGGCCTTCAAGGAGCTGCGCAGTGCAAGGGACCTAGCCCTTCGAGGCTACTCAACAGCCTGAGCTTCCGTAGCGCTCCCGCTCGGCCAGACGCCACTCATTTTTGAGACACCAAGGACCCCAGCCCAAGTTGACACTGGATCCTGCGCCTCGGGCATCGTCCTGATTTACTGGACAGGAAGAGGAAGGGGCAAAGTCTCGCTGTCGCTGGACCACCCCCGAAACAATCTCTGTTATGAGAGATACTTTCGCATACTTTCACATCCAGATAGCCCCCCAACACAGACGATTCTTGAGATTCGCCTTTGAGGGAGTGGCTTATCAATACACGGTCCTGCCCTTCGGGCTACTCGCACTTTTACGAAGTGCATAGATGCGGCTCTTTCCCCTCTGAGACAGAAAGGAATCCGCATTCTGAATTATCTCGACGACTGGCTCATCTTAGCCCAGTCAGAGGCCGAGCTAGTGTCTCACAGAGCCCTTCTCCTCAGCCACTTGGAGTGCCTAGGACTCAGGGTCAACTTTGCCAAGAGCTTGCTGTCCCCCAGCCAACGAACTTCGTTCCTGGGGGCAGTTTTCAACTCAGCCCGCATGAGGGCAGCAGTCGCACCAGAACGCGCGCTAGCTATTCAGCAGCTCGCGGCTTCCTTCAAAATTGGAGCCATTCGCCCTCTCAAAACGTTTCAAAGGATGCTAGGGCTCATGGCCTCTGCATCACCAGTACTACGGTTGGGCCTGCTTCGTATGAGACCCCTCCAGTACTGGCTGAAACCATAAGTGCCGCCCAGTGCGTGGCGTCACGGTTGCCTTCGTATCAGGGTGACCCAGGCCTGCGTTGCGGCTCTGGCTCCCTGGAAGGACCCCCAGTGGTTCAAACAGGGCGTAACCATGAGCATTGTTCACAGGAGGAAGGTTGTCTTGACAGACGCTTCCAACACGGGTTGGGGAGCTCTGTGCGAGGGCAAACCGGCCTTCGGCTCATGGTCGGTCCCGGAAGGTCGGCTACACATCAACTGCCTCGAGATGACGGCAGTATGTCAAGCTCTTCAGACCTTTTTGCCAGACGTGAAGGGGCACCACGTGCTAGTCCGCTTGGACAGCATGACAGTGGTCGCCTACATAAATCGCCAAGGCGGGCTCTCCTCGAAACGCCTTTTCGACATGGTAAAACGCCTTTGGAAGGGGGCACATCTCAATCTGTGGTCGTTGAGGGCAGCACATGTCCCTGGCGTGCTGAACCAATGAGCAGATATGCTATCTCAGAGCAACGTCCCCTCGGAGGAGTGGATGCTCCACCCGCAGACGGTTCAGAAAATTTGGGAGGTCTTTGGCAGGGCAGAGGTCGACCTCTTCGCCTCAAAAGACAACTCTCATTGCCCAATATATTTTTCAAAGAGCGAGGATGCGTTGGCCCACGATCGGCCCAACCTTCTCCTGTATGCTTTCCCCCCGATCGCTCTGATCCCTCAGGTAATCAGACAAATCAGGGACCACAAACACAGAGTCCACCTAGTGGCCCGGCTCTGGAGAAACAAACTCTGGTTCTCAGAGCTATCTCAGCTGCTTACGGCGGCCCCGTGGCCCATTCCCCTGAGGCAGGATCTTCTCTCTCAGGCAAACAGGACAATTTGGCACCCCCAACCCGAGTTGTGGGCATTACATCTTTGGGCTCTCGACAGGAATCAGTAGATCTCCCTGAAAGTGTCCAAAATACTATATCACAGGCTAGAGCCCCGTCCACGAGACGCCTCTATGCCCTTAAATGGTCGGTCTTCTCTGCCTGGTGCGCAACCCGCGGCAAAGATTCTATTTCCTGCGACATATCAGTGATATTGTCCTTCCTACGAGAGCAGTTGGACAAGGGCCGCTCCCCTTCCACGCTCAAGGTCTATGTGACAGCTATAGCAGCTTCTCATGCTCCTATAGCAGGACAGTCTGTGGGTTGGAACAACCTAGTTGTTCATTTCCTGAGGGGTTCCAGGAGGCTTAATCTGCCCCGGCCCCCTACTGTCCCTGTGTGGGACCTACCCACGGTACTGACGGCCCTCAAGGGGTCCCCTTTCGAGCCGCTACAGTCTGCAGACCTAAAATCTACAGAGTAGGTGACTTACAGGCTCTCTCGGTGAGTCCTGCCTGCCTCGAGTTTGGGCCTAACGACTCCAAGGTCGTCCTGAAGCCGAGGCATGGTTACGTTCCTAAGGTGCTCTACACCCCATTTAGAGCACAGGTTATCACTCTTTCGGCGCTTCCTCCATCAGAGGAAGACCCGGAGTTGAGCCTTCTCTGCCCTGTCAGGGCACTGAAAATTTACATCGAGCGTTCCGCTCCATTCAGGCAGCCGGAACAACTTTTTGTGTGCTTTGGCGGACGCACCAAAGGGTCTCCGGTCACAAAGCAGACAATATCTCGATAGCTAGTTGACGCTATTGCGCTAGCATACTTCTCCCTGGGCCTCCATAGCCCCATAGGAGTTAGAGCCCACTCCACTCGGGGCGTAGCCTCGTCTTGGGCATGGTCTAGCGGGGTGTCCATGGCAGACATTTGTGCGGCGGCGGGCTGGGCCTCACCGTCCGCGTTCGCCAGGTTTTATAGCCTGGACGTTCCGGCCTTACAGGCTCGGATCCTTTCTGCCTAAGGGCACACACCTGTTTATGACAGGCGTATTCCTAGTGCATTCTTGGCCCTTTCTAAAGGTGCTGAAACGACATGGGACTATTTAGGAACGATTATCCTATGCTGGGCTGACCTCAGCGAGCTAAGCCCTCCTGCCTCCTGCGGGTTTCACCCGTCTTACTGGTCCCTCTGAGTCTTATTGCTCAAGGCCAGTTTATGCCAATCGTTCTACTTTCTTGGCACGACGTGATTGATTGGTTCCCCATAGTGTCTAGCGATGTAGTACGAGTGTAGTATCGAAAGGGAACGTACTCGGTTACTAACGTAACCTCGGTTCCCTGAGATACGGGAACGAGTACTGCGTTGCAGGCCGTGCCATGACGTTGCACTCTCAGAGTCGTCGCTTCAGTCGAATTGACCTGAGATCCTATGGCACAATGCCCGCTTATATAGCCAGATGGCTCCTCCCATCCTGGCGGGCTTCCTTGCCATAGGCGCGTGCAGTTCCGCTGCCGAGCCATTGGTTCGCTATATTGCACTGCACGAACCAATGGCCATGCAGTTTCACTGTGTGATTGTAAAGGCTTCAGTCATCGGAGAAAAGGAGTTTTTCCCCATAGCGTCTAGCGACGCAGTACTCGTTCCCGTAACTCAGGGAACCGAGGTTACATTAGTAACCAGGTACGATTCAAACCATGCTCCAAGCGCATTCATATTCTGTTGCTAAATGAGATACAAACACTGCAGAATGCCTGAGAAATGAAAAATGACTGGATTCTGGATCTTAATTTTGATCTTCAGCACAATGTGTAAGTAATTAATAGAGATCAATATAAATCTACATAAATCTATTACTTTAAACCACTTATTTTGTATGCAATTGTATTTTAAAATAACTCCAATATTATTCCTTCAAGTTTCAAGGTCAATCTTTAATAGCAGTTTGTGTAGGATAATATATGAAGTACATTCATTACCTAATTAATGCATTTTTGTTCTAGATACAGTCCAACCTGGTAGACGCTGGGTTACTGCACAATCCCTCACAGAGTCACCAGTTTATCAGCCTGATAAAGAGCTCAGTGTGGATATCGGAGACTCGGCTACTCTGCAGTGTTGTATTTATAAAACAACATTTAGAACGATATATTTGTTTAAGCAACCAAACAGAAAAAAACCTCAGATTATAGTCAGGTTCTTTAAAACTGATGGAGAAACATTTTCTAATGGATTGCAAAAGTCTCGTTTTCAAATTGCAAGATCTTCAAACTGCTTCAATATGACCATTTTAAACACCACTCCGTCTGATGAAGCCATGTACTACTGTGCACTGACATTCCCCAACATTGTGTTTGGAGATGGAATTTAATTAAAAATTAAAGGTAGGATTTTGAGTTAATTTGATTAAGCTACTGCTTTAATGTAGTGATATTTTTCCTTATTACCATTAGCATGTTCAAGCTGGAAGACAAATAATATTGAAGTATTGAAATGCTAACTGTGTTTTCTTCAACAACACTGAGTTACAGACTTTTAGTGAATCATGATAAATGTTTATATGTGAGCATGTTACTATTGCATCAGAAACATCTAAACCAGCTCTGTGTGATAATTCAGTGGTGTGTGAACAAACACTGCATGGAAACAGCACTAACATGAACACACAAGACAAAACAGGTAAGGAGTCTCATAATTCATCATTGAATAATTATCCTAAATTCATAAAGCATATTTTGCCTAGAAAATCATTTGTACTGATAACATGGTGAAATAACAGAATCAGAAATGACTAGATCTCTACATTCATGGATCCATGGATTAGATGATCAGTCAGGTTCACTGATATGAAACCAGAGAAAACAGTGGGGATTATTAAATCTTGTTTCTGCCTCAACATTACAAAAACAATAAAGACAACTGATGTGGTGTGAATACATACATGTTAATACATGACTTGCTCCAGAATGGGTTCCAACCTCTTTTAAGGCTGATTTTTATAATTATTTTACTTTCTTGGCAGTGATGATTAAAGGCTTTTCAATTGGTACGAAGCCAAAACTTACAACTGTCAGTCATTTACTGACCATGGAGGCTTTTTTTTGTTATTGTTGCTGCTGCTTTCTCACTATAAGTGAGTAAATGCTATATCTTGCAATTTTTTTTAGACTGTTGGGTTATTATACAAATGTGTTACCAATGTCGATAATCAGGTTTATTTACCTCAAAAAATAAGGCTAGTATGCATGAAGGCATTCCACAGGTTTAAAAGTTTAAAAGGATTAAAAACCTGTTCATTCTATGGCTCAATCTCTAACTTTTACAATAAATAAGTAAATAAATAAAGACAATAGAAAAAGGGCCATTGGAGTTGCTCATTAACAGAAAATGGAAAAAGAAAAAATGTTGAACCCAAATTAAAAAAGATATATTAAGATCCAAGTACTTTTTTCTTTTTTTTTCCTAAAGCGGGAAACGAAAGTGATATATTACATCTGGTTAGTGCTACTTAAGGATGACTTACACACACACACACACACACACACAAGCACAGACAGGCATTAACTGTTCAAATAAAAAGTTAAAGAAGGAGCTCTTCAAGATCCACCAAGGAAAAGGCACAGCATCTGAATAACCCATCATCATGTTCTGCATCTTGAGCATCCAGAGCCGATCAGCAATAAGCAGGCTATTGTCACAGCCTTTAGACCAATTCAATTCAATTTTATTCAATTTTATTTGTATAGCGCTTTTAGCAATGGACATTGTAACAAAGAAGCTTTACAGAAACATATAAATTCAAGATAAAAAAATTTAAATTCCTGACTTTATCCCTAATGAGCAAGCCAGAGGCGACGATGGCAAGGAAAAACTCCCTGAGACGACATGAGGAAGAAATCTTGAGAGGAACCAGACTCAAACAGGAGCCCATCTTCATGTGGGTGACACCAGATAGTGCAACTATAAATAAATCCCTTCTACGCCTGTGTAATATAGATTCAGAAAGTGTAATTGTGTAACCATGAAAATTCATTACAGTTTTCACAGGAGGTCTATTTTGTTGAAGTTATCAACTGTTCACTGAAAGAAACTTGAGTGCAAAACTGTTCATGGAAATTGCAGTCCTAAAGCTATCAGAGCAATTGTAGTCCTAAGCCGTTGTAGAAAAACTATAGACTGGATCGGACAATTGAAATCCAAAGCTGTCTTCATTGTTTCTAAGCAGTACCCACAGTAGTCTCATGTAACTTCAGGCTGTCTGTGTGGGGCCGTGCTCAGCAGCTGCGGGTGGTTAGACCAGGAGTGTCGAACTCAAATACTGCCCAGGGCAAAAAGCATTGGAATGGAAAGGTCAGTTTTTTTGTTTTTTTTTGCTATACACTGAATATTCATCTGGGTTTGAGATCAAAATGTGAATATGAGACGATAGGATTGAGGCCTAAATTACTTCCAGGCTACATACAACAGGCCAGAGATTGACACTTTCAAATTCGTAGAATCAATATTTTTTAAACCATTTGTTTTTGTTACCAAATAAGCAAGCTTTTGTATGCATAAGCTGAATTCAGAGAGCAATTAAAATAAACAACAATGAGATGTTAGTGTAGGCACATGTGAGTGTAACAGTAAACCACATTTTCCATTCAGTCATAACATCTTTGTCATGATATCTCTGAGCAACACCAAAACACAAATATGGAAATATGTGGGGTAAATGTAGGCAGATCACAAAACCATGCACTTCCTTATCATGTCTATTTTTTTTCTTACATCCAATCATCATGTCATATTCCGGGGCGTGCTCAGTACAGACCGCCTATAGTATAAATATAAATTGAAACCATGCTTCAAGCACATTCATATTCTGTTGCTAAATGAGATACAAACACAGTAAAATTCCTGAGAAATGAAAAATGACTGGATTCTGGATCTTAATTTTGATCTTCAGCACAATGTGTAAGTAATATATGTAGATCAATATAAATCTATTTCTTTAAACCACTTATTTTGTATTTAAAATTAACTCCAATATTATTCCTTCAAGTTTCAAGGTCAGTCTTTAATAGCACTTCGTGTATGATAATATATGAAGTACATTCATTGCCTAATTAATGCATTTGCTTTTCTAGATAGAGTCCAACCTGGTAGACGCTGGGTTACTGCACAATCCCTCACAGAGTCACCAGTTTATCAGCCTGATAAAGAGCTCAGTGTGGATATCGGAGACTCGGCTACTCTGTGATGTTGTATTTATAACACAACATTTAGCATGATATCTTTGCTTAAGCAACCAAACAGAAAAAAACCTCATATTATAGTCAGGTTCTTTAAAAATGGGGGAGAAATATTTTATAATGGATTCCAAAAGTCTCGTTTTAAAATACAAAGATCTTCAAACTGCTTCAATATGACCATTTTAAACATCATTCAGTCTGATGAAGCCATGTACTACTGTGCACTGATGCAACTCAACCCTGTGTTTGGAGATGGAACTTATTTAAAAATTAAAGGTAAGAATTTGAGTTAAATTGATTAAGCTCCTGGTTTAATGTAGTGATATTTTTCCTTATTACCATTAGCATGTTCAACCTGGAAGACAAATAATAGTGAAGTAGTAAAATGCTAACTGTCTTTTCTTCAACAACACTGAGTTACAGACTTTTAGTGAATCATGATAAATGTTTACAGGTGAGCATGTTACTATCGCATCAGAAATATCTAAACCAGCTCTGTGTGATAATTCAGTGGTGTGTGAACCAACACTGCATGGAAACAGCACTAACATGAACACACAAGAGAAAACAGGTAAGAAGTCTCATCATTCATCATTGAATAATTATCCTAAATTCATAAAGCATATTTTGCCTATAAAATCATTTGTACTGATAACATGGTGAAATAACAGTGAAATAACAATGTCTCTACATTCGACAGTGCTCGGTTTGGGAATGGGTTTGGGCTTTTGTGCACTTCTGATTTTCTGTCTCACTTATTTCATACTGAGGAGAAGAAAATGTGATGAAAGTAAGTGCTTTTGTCATCAGATAATAATTCCAGTTAATTTTATTTCTATTAAAAGTCACTAATAAGTGTATTTCTGTATTAATAGTAAACACTTCTATGGAAAATTCTTCAGGAACAAGGCAGGTACGTGTACAACAACAAAAAAATATATATAGTATTAATTTTATATTATTATATACCGTATGGGTAATTTTTTTTTCTGTAGATACCACTATGTCTCCTTTAGTTATGTATGAGTCTCACTACTAAATATCCGACTCATGGATGTGCAGTGCTGCTCTCGTTCTGTGTAGTTCGTGTGTATAGTGCAGTTACCCATATTGTGTGGTTATTACTTTGAGCTTGATTTCTTTTCATGTTTTTGCATTTTTTTTCAGGATTCTGAAGCTGAGACACTGAATTATGCAGCTTTGCAATTCTCCAAGAGGAAAGCCAAAGCTGAAAAAAGGAAAAATGGCTCATTAGACGAGTGTGTGTACTCTGATGTGAAGAAAACTGTAAGATAAATGATTCATAGCACATGGTACTATTACACTGAAAAAACTGTGAAAATGTTTTAACTAGTAAAATATTCTGACTATAAGAAAATGTATACTATTTTTTTGTCATGAGATTATGATTTTATTTCGGGAAGCAAAATTATATGTCAACTGAAGTTTAAAAATGATCTAATATTTGTTTACAATAATCTTATAATAAATATTCTGAAAAAAATTACCTAAATTCAATATATTATTTTATGTCTGTACACTTGTTTAAAGCAAGTCCATTGTTTCTTTTAAGTTCCCTATTATTAACTTTGACTAAAGGTAATTTCATTAAAAATGTAACCAAAACATAATGTTCAACATTACTCATATATTTCTGAGTTTAAACAAAACTAATGTTCCATTGCTAGTGTATTTCCAAGAAGGATGTGGGTTGGCCTTAAACATAAGTCAAGGACTGTGACATCCGCATTAACTGTGGGCGGGGCTTGTTTTATTCACCCATCTCTGTACTTGTGTTTCTGACTCTAGTGAAAGGACACCAAAAATCATACGTTGTAAATGGATCCATGAATTAGATGATCAGGCAGGTTCACTGATATGAAACCAGAGAAAACAGTGGGGATTTTTAAATCTTGTTTCTGCCTCAGTGTTACAAAAACAATAAAGACAACTGATGTGGTGTGAATACATACATGTTAATTCATAACTTGTTCCAAAATGGGTTCCAACCTCTTTTAAGGCTGATTTTTATAATTATTTTACTTTCTTGGCAGTGATGATTAAAGGCTTTTCAATTGATACTGCCCAAAATTTACAACTTTCAGTCATTTACTGACCATGGAGGCTTTTGTTGTTGTTCTTGCTGCTGCTTTCTCACTTTAAGTGAGTAAATGCTATATCTCGCCTTTTTTTAGACTGTTGGGTTCTTATATAAATGTGTTACCAATGTCGATAATCAGGTTTATTTACCTCAAAAAATAAGACTAGTATGCATGAAGGCAGTCCGCAGGTTTAAAAGTTTTAAAGGATTAAAAACCTGCTCATTCTGTGGAATATTTGAGCTATAAAAAATGAACAACATACAGTCTCTAACTTGGAGACAAAGGTGAGAACCCAACACAAATTTTTTAAAGGATTTGCCAAACGATGGGTATGCAAAGACAGGGTAAACACAAAGATAAGTACTGCAGGCTGGTGGGTAACACAGAGAGAGACACTAGGTAAATGACTGAGGGAAAGGAGGACACTCCTCACATGTGGAAGGGGAACGCTGGAGAAAACGTAGGGAGACGTAGAGGAGCTTCAAATGAACACAGGTACTCACAGAGAAGAGGTCTATTTCAAGTTGAGGCCAGACAAAGAGTGCATGTGAGGTGTGTGCTTATATGGAGTCCTGATGAGTGTGGTGATTGGAGACAGGTGGTGCTGATTAGAACTCTGGGGAGAGAGGGCACTGACTGTTGGTGACAGAGCCTGGTGTTCCCGTGACATTATTTCCCCCCGGGTCTAAGATATCCTCTCTCGATACCCAAGATTGTTCTTCGAGCCTGTAACCTTCCCAGTCTATGAGGTACTTCTCCAATCCTAAATTATGGAATTGATAAGCTGGTCCCTCAACGCAATTGATACGATCCTTTCACGAAGGAATGCTGGTTCGGGAGAGTCGACATGTCAGGACGGGACTTTTGCGGCTGGATACACAATGGACTCTTGGAACAAGTGGAACATCGTCTGTCTTGCACCTCTGTCCCTAAAAGACGTCGAAGATGTCTACATATTTGGATTTTTGATAGCAGGTGTCCTGATGATTGGCCTGGGGATGTTCCTGATCTATCGACAAATTGGAAAGCAGGCAGCCAATAAAGAATCCCCCAAGCTGTCAGCTGTCATCACACACCATTGTGGAGCCGTTGCTGACCAGGTGAGGGCATTACATCAGAAGGTGACACGGATTGAGGAACTGTACCATCTACAATCTGTGGACATCCCCCGATGCTTGGATACCATTACGAATATGTTTTCGGAACTGTGTAAATCCAAAGCGACCCAGTCCGCAATCATGGTCACGCGCCAGGAGGAGATGACTAGGGGTCTCACGGCCCTGCAAGGGGACATAAAGTTGGGGGCCATGCAGAACTAGGTGCCCGACTAAATTGTACGATCTCCTGAGTTCTTAGATTTGCTTGATTATATTTGTGCATTTTCCTCCCCGGCTAATTTTTCTTTCTCCCAGAGGACCTTCATCGCAGAATATGATTTGTTTTGACTCTGATCTGCACCGGACAGTCCAAAGACACACAGCTGTGATAACAACAGCTCCCCAAAGCACACCATATCAAATTCGGCTAGTACACACTGTTTTCGTAAATACTCTGCCCTAGTCAAGGACTGCCTCAGTGTCACATTTTCCTCTTTTTTCTAATCTCTTGCCCCCTCCACCCTCCCGTACTGTAACCAACAAAAAAGACCCCTCACGTAACTGCTCCATTGTATGATGTCGTATCTGTTTGTGACTTTGTTTATTGCTTTGACTGTTCTGTTAATGTTCTTCTATCGCGGATCAGAGAGGACGTTAGCACCTTGCATGGCTGCTTTAAGGGCCTCTTCTCTCCTTATAGGGGGAAGATGTGACCCATCATTCCATTCATCTCGTTGTAGAAATACAATGACAATAAATGCTATCTATCTATCTATTCGAGGTGACCTCTGCGGTGTCAGGAGCTCAGTATTTCTCTGATGGCATATACTGGCTCGTCATCCAGGATCATCGGGAGAGGAGGATCGTTCACAGGATCAGGCTCTGTGGAGGAATCAGAAACAGGAGGGTGATATGGTTTGAGAAGACAGACATGGAAAGCAGGATGAATTTTGTATTGAGGGGGAAGTTGTAACCGCTATGTGACAGGGTTAATCTATTGCACTATGGGGAAGGGACCAATGAATCTGGGACCTAGCTTTTTGCAGGGCAGGTGCAGTCGGATGTCCCTCATGGAGAGCCACACCGTCTGCCCGGGTTGGAAGTTGGGCGTTTCACTCCTCCGAGCATCAGCATGGACTTTCTGATGGCGCACTGCCCATTGCAGGTGGTGATGAGCTGCTTCCCAGACCCTCTCGCTCTCCTGGAACCAATGTTCAACTGCTGGTGGTTCCCCAGTCCATGAGAAAAGAGGGGGTTGAAAAGTGAGTACGCATTGAAATGGGGTTAGGTCCATGGCAGGTTGATGGAGGGAGTTCTGTGCATACTCGGCCCAAGCAAGGAACCGACTCCAGGAGATCTGGTGGCTGTGGCAGAATGTTCAGAGGAAGCGGCTGATTTCTTGGATCTTTCTCTCGGTTTGGCCATTGCACTGTGGATGGTAGCCAGAGGATAGGCTCGCGGTCACACCTAAGAGATTGAAAAAGGCCCTCCACACCCTGGAGATAAACTGGGGGCTTCGGTCAGAAACAATATCTTCAGGGAGGCCGAAGTTCCTGAAAACATGGTTAAACAAAAGCTCCGCTGTCTCCAAGGCGGAAGGGAGGCCTTTTAAGGGAAGAAGTTGACAGGCTTTGGAGAATCGGTCAACAGCTACCAGAATGCAGGTATAACCATTGGAAGGATATAAAGTCAGTTATAAAGTCTACTCCTAAATGTGACCATGGACGATGCGGAACAGGAAGGGGAAGGAGTTTACCTGACGGCAGATGTCGTGGGGTCTTGGACATAGTGCATTCCTGGCATCCCTGGACAAACCGCTTGATGTCCTGTGCCATCCTGGGCCACCAGAATCGATCTTGAAGCAGCGTGAGGGTCATCTCTGGCCAGTGCCTAGGGAGTAGTGCATGGATTTGATTAGTTTATTTTGTAAGGAACTGGGGACATACCTGCGGTTTTCGAGACACCCTGGTGGAGCTGGTTCTGTGGCTGCTGCCTCGGCTATTTCCTCATCCAGGGACCAGTGTATGGGACTCACCAATACCTCTGGGGGCAAGATGCGTTCTCGTTCATGGGAAGGTTCCTCTGGGGCATGAAGACAAGAGAGGGCATCTGCTTTCACGTTCTTGGTCCCTGGATGATAAGAAATAGCAAAGTTTAATCGGGTAAAGGAGAGGGCCCACCTGGCTTGTCTAGGATTCAGCCTCTTGGCCTCATGCAGGTACTCAAGGTTTTGGTGATCAGTGAGGACAAGGAAGGGATGCTGAGCCCTCTCCAACCAGTGCTTTCACTTTTCCAATGCCAACTTGATGGCCAGCAATTCACGGTTCCCGATGTTATAGTTCTGCTCCGCTGGGGTGAGTTTTTTGGAAAAATAGGCACATGGGTGGAGATGTGAGGGATTCCCCTGCTGCTGAGACAATAGAGGCATCAACCTCTACCACGAAGGGCTTACTGGGGTCTGGGTGGCACACCTGCATGAAGGCATCTTTCAGGGCTTTAAAGGCCTTGGTGGCTACTTGAGTCCAGGACAGGGATTTGGGCTTTTGCTTGAGGAGGGAGGTAAGTGGAGAGGTGATAGAACTGTAATTTTTTCATAAACCAACGGTAGAAATTAGAGAAGCCCAAGAACCTCTGTAGCTCTTTAACAGTTGTGGGTATTGGCCAGGTCTTGATGGCTTGGACCTTCCCCTCATCCATCCGGGTGCCTCTGGCACGAATCTTATAACCAAGGAAGGTAGTTGTGGGTTGTGGAATGTGCACTTCTCTGCCTTAAGGTAGAACTGATGGTCCCGGAGTCTCTGGACGACCTTTGACACGTGCTGGAGATGTTTGGCCATACCCCGGGAGTAGACTAGGATGTTGTCAATATACACAAGGACAAAGCGGTTGATGTACTTCTAGAATACCTAATTTATGAATCCCTGGAACACAGAGGGGGCGTTGACAAGACCATAGGGCATATCTCGGTACTCGTAGTGGCCAGTGGGGGTAATGAATGCAGTCTTCCACTCATCCCCCTCTCGTATCCGGATGAGGTTGTATGCACTGTGAAGGTCCAACTTGGTGAATATCCGGGCACCCCAGAGTTGTTCCAATGCTGCTGGGACAAGTGGGTAACGGTGATCTTGTTGAGTGCCCGGTAATCTAAGCAAGGCCCAAGACCTCCATCTTTTTTCAGCCACAAAAAAGAAGCTGGAAGAAGCAGAGGAAGTAGATGGGACGATATAGCCTTGTTGTAGTGCCTCCTGGATGTATTCCTCCATGACCTTCTATTCCGGAATTGACAAAGGGTAAATTTTACCTTTAGGCACTGGATCGCCAGGTATGAGGTCTATGGCACAGTCCCATAGCCTATGGGGTTGTTGCTCCTTGTACTGGTTATAACAGGCAGGAATATCCACCAACTGTTGCTCTATAGGGCTTTCTATGGATGTGGTACAGACTGGGAGGGGCTGAGGAGGGAGAGGGGAACATTCAGGGAAGCATTGATCGCCCCACCGTAGGCCTTCGCCCGTCGACCACGAAATTATAAGATTGTGTCTTACTAATCAAGGCCGTCCCACCAGGAGATCAGAGGTGGCTTTTTCCAGAACCAGGAGTTCAATGGATTCGGAGTGCAAACAGCATTGTATTGGCCCGACCCGGTGTCTGATGGCTCTGTGACTGAGGGGAGTTCTCGTTATGGAGTGTGCTTGATAGCTTGCCGGGTTTGGGCTTTTCCTGAGCTGGAGTTGTCGGCAGAGTTCTCCAGATATGAAATTGCTGGCTGACCCAGAGTCAATGAGGGCTCTAACCGAAACAGAGTAATTAGAAGTACTCAGAGTTACAACCGTGGTGAGAGGTGACACACAAGCTTGCGGACAAGTTATATAACTCTTGAGGAGGGTGAATTTGGCACTTGGTAATTACGTGCCCACTGGCTGCACAATTCACTGCCTGGCCAACAAAAAAGTCGCACAATCTAATATTTTGTTGCACTGCATTTAGCTTTGATTACAGCACACATTCCTCCTGGCATTGTTTCAACAACCTTATGCAACTTCACAACATTTATTTCCATCCAGAGTTGCATTACTTTTTGGCTGAGATCTTGCATTGAGGACAGGAGAGTCTAACCACTCTGTAAAGTCTTCTCCAGCACATCCCAAAGACTTTTATTGGGGTTAAGGTCAGGACTCTGTGGTCGCCAATTCATGTGTGAAAATGATTCCTCATGCTCCCTGAATGACTCTTTCACAAGTTAAGCCTGATGAATCTTAGCATTTTCATCCTGGAATATGCCTGTGCCATCAGGGAAGAAAATAATAATAATAATAAAAATAATAATAAATAATAATGCACTGGACATTTCATAATCCAGTTTCAGTGATTTCAGCAATCTCCTTAGTTGTTTTCTTTGCTTAATGCAGGCCAACAATTTTCCCCTTCAGTAACATCTTTTTCACGACCATGGGATACGTAATCTGCCATGGTTGTTTAAGAAATGAGAAGCTACACACTGCATCAGTTAAAGTTAAAAAATTGTTGCCAGCTGAAACATATTAATCACTGCAGTAAGGATCCAATCATAGGCTCTTAAGTATTTGCTTATTTAAAGCCAAACAGTGACCTTTTTTTGGCCAAGCAGTGTATAAGCAGAGCCTCTGGGTCAGCTGATGATGTCGTTCCGCCGGAGTGAGGCGCATGGAGTTAACGTGCATGGGTTCTACTCCTCGTTCTGGAAGAGAGGGAATTGAGGACGGAGGAGGGACCTAGGGAGACAGCATGGTGCTGCTGTACTGGGAGCAGCTGGCTAAGCGGTGAGCCACTCGGATGGATAGTTGTATGAAGTGCTTGAGCCCCATGGTGACATCAAATACGGATAAGTGTAGATGAAGGAAGGGGTTGAGTCCCTGTCTGTAGGTGGTTATGATGGCTCGTTCATTCCACCCACTGGCAGCGGCTAGGGTGCGGAACTGCGAAGCATAGTCAGACACAGAATTATTTCCTTGTTTGAGGTGATATAATTGTTCACTTACAGATGAGTCGCCTTCAGGACGTCCAAACACCTCCAGGAAGTGATCCGTGAAGCTCTGGAAAAATTGCGTTGCTGGTCCCGCTTGATGCCACAGGGTATCAGGTATCAGGTGCCACAGAGCTCATTGTAGCACTCTGCCAGTGAGTAGAGATAGGACGAATGCTATTTTAGATCGTTCAGTGAGGAACCCGTGTGGTTGCCTCTCAATTGCCAGGGAACACTGGAGTAGAAAGCCGCTGCAGTCCTCTGCCAGGCCAGAGTAGGGCGCCGGATTGACCATGGGACTGGTGATGACAGTTGGTGACGAGGAAGAGCTGGGGGGCGTGACTGGTGTGAATCTGGAAGCGGCGAGAACTTGTCGGAGATTATCCACCAGCACTGCAACTGGATCTAATGTGGTTGGGTTCATGATGTTGTCTAGGTCAGGCCAGACTCAGAGACAAAGGTGAGAACCCAACACAAATCTATTAAAGGATTTGCAAAACAATGGGTATGCAAAGACAGGGTAAACACAAAGATAAGTACTGCAGGCTGGTGGTTAACACAGATAGAGACACTAGGTAAATGATTGAGGGAAAGGAGCACACACCTCACATGTCTTGGAAGGGGAATGCTGGAGAAAACATAGGGAGACATAGAGGAGCTTCAAATGAACACAGGTACTCACAGAGAAGAGGTCTATTTCTAGTGGAGGCCAGACAAAGAGTGCATGTGAGGTGTGTGCTTATATGGAGTCCTGATGAGTGTGGTGATTGGAGACAGGTGGTGCTGATTAGAACTCTGGGGAGGGAGGGCACTGACTGTTGGTGACAGAGCCTGGTGTTTCTGTGACATAAATAAAGTCTATAGAAAAAGGGCTGTTGGAGTTACTCATTAAAAAAGTTAAAGAAGGAGCTCTTCAAGATCCACCAAGGAAAAGGCACAGCATCTGCATAAACCATCGTCATGTTCTGCATCTTGAGCATCCAGAGCAGATAGAATAAGCAGGCTATTGTCACAGCCTTTAGACCAATTAAATTCAATTTTATTCAATTTTTTTATTTGTATAGCGCTTTTAGCAATGGGCATTGTTACAATGCAGATTTACAGAAATATATAAACTCAGGATATACATTTTAAATTCATGAATTTATCCCTAACGAGCAAGCCAGAGGCGACAGTGGCAAGGAAAAACTCCCTGAGACGACATGAGGAAGAAATCTTGAGAGGAACCAAACTCAAACAGGAGCCCATCTTCATGTGGGTGACACCAGATAGTGCAATAAATAAATCCCTACTACGCCTGTGTAGTATAGATTCAGAAAGTATAAGTGTGTAACCACAAAAATTCATTACAGTTTTCAGAACAATTGTAGTCCTAAGTCATTGTAGCAAATCTGTTCATATCAATTCAAGTCCAAAGCTGACTAAGAGTGTCAAACTCAAATACTGCCCAGGCCAAAAAGTATTGGAATGGCAAGGTCACCTGTTTTTTTGTTTTTTTTGCTATACACTGAATATTCATCTGGGTTTGAGATCAAAATGTGAATATGAGACGATATGATTGAGGCCTAAATTACTTCCAGGCTACATACAGCAGGCCAGAGATTCACACTTGAAAATTCGTAGAATCAATATTTTTTGAACCATTTGTTTTTGTTACCAAATAAGCAAGCTTTTGAATGCATAAATTGAATTCGGAGAGGATTAAAATAAACAACAATGAGATGTTAGTGTAGGCACACATGAGTGTAAAAGTAAACCACATTTTCCATTCGGCATTTGTCATGATATCTCTGTGCAACACCAAAACACAAATATAGAAATATGTGGGGTAGATGTAGGTAGATCACAATACCATGTGCTTCCTTATCATGTCTATTTTTTTCTTACATCCCATCATGTCATATTCTGGGGCGTGCTCAGTACAGACCGCCTATAGTATAGATATAAATTCTTCATTCTTCAACCACATTCATATTCTGTTGCTAAATGAGATACAAACACTGCAAAATGCCTGAGAAATGAAAAATGACTGGATTCTGGATCTTAATTTTGATTTTCAGCACCATTTGTAAGTAATTTATATAGATCAATAAAAATCTATATGAATCTATTTCTTTAAACCTCTTATTTTGTATGCAGTTGTATTTAAAATTAACTCGAATATTATTCTTTCAAGGTTCAAGGTCAATCTTTAATAGCACTTTGTGTATGATAATATATGAAGTACATTCATTACCTAATTAATGCATTTTCTTTTCTAGATAGAGTCCAACCTGGTAGATGCTGGGTTACTGCACAATCCCTCACAGAGTCACCAGTTTATCAGCCTGATAAAGAGCTCAGTGTGGATATTGGAGACTCGGCTACTCTGCAGTGGTGTGTTTATAAAACAGCATTTAGAATGATATATTTATTTAAGCAACCGAACAGAAAAAACCTCAGAATATAGTTAAGTTCTTTAAAGATGGTGGAGAAATATTTTATATTGGATTCCAAGAGTCTCGTTTTCAAATTGTAAGATCCTCAAACTGCTTCAATATGACCATTTTAAGCACCATTCAGTCTGATGAAGCCATGTACTACTGTGCACTGACATACCCCAACATTGTGTTTGGAGAAGGAACTTATTTAAAAATTAAAGGTAGGATTTTGAGTTAAATTGATTAAGCTACTGGTTTAATGTAGTGATATTTTTCCTTATTACCATTAGCATGTTGAACCTGGAAGACAAATAATAGTGAAGTAGTGAAATGCTAACTGTGTTTTCTTCAACAAAAAAAAAACAGCTCTGTGTGATAATTCAGTGGTGTGTGAACCAACACTGCATGGAAACAGCAGTAACATGAACACACAGGAGAAAACAGGTAAGGAGTCTCATAATTCATCATTGAATAATTATCCTAAATTCATAAAGCATATTTTGCCTATAAAATCATTTGTACTGATAACATGGTGAAATAACAATATCAGAAATTACTAGAGCTCTACATTCGACAGTGCTCGGTTTGGGAACGGCTTTGGGCTTTTGTGCACTTCTGATTTTCTGTCTCACTTATTTCATACTGAGGAGAAGAAAATGTGAAGAAAGTAAGTGCTTTTGTCATCAGATAATAGTTCCAGTTAGATTTATTTCTATTAAAAATCACTAAGTGTATTTCTGTATTAATAGAAAACACTTCTATGGAAAATTCTTCAGGAACAAGGCAGGTACATGTACAACAACAAAAAATATATATAGTATTAATTTTATATTATTACATGCTGCATGGGTAAATTTTTTTCTGTAGATACCACTATGTCTCCTTTAGTTATGCATGAGACTCACTACTAAATATCCAACTCATGTATGTGCAGTGCTGCTCTCATTCTGTGTAGCTCGTGTGTATAGTGCAGTTACCCATATTGTGTGGTTATTATTTTGAGCTTGATTTCTTTTTATGTTTTTGCATTTTTTTTCAGGAATCTGAAGCTGAGACACTGAATTATGCAGCTTTGCAATTCTCCAAGAGGAAAGCCAAAGCTGAAAAAAGGAAAACTGGCTTGTTAGATGAGTGTGTGTACTCCGATGTGAAGAAAACTGTAAGATAAATGATTCATAGCACATGGTACTATTCCACTGAAAAAACTGCGAAAATGTTTTACCTAGTAAAATATTCTGACTATAAGAAAATGTATACTATTTTTGTCATGAGATTATGATGAAACTAATAAAAGATTTTTAAACCAACATTTTTTTTTGTTAAATTGCATTACTTTGGTGACAGATACATTTATTTCAGGAAGCTAAATTATATGTCAACCGAAGTTTAGAAATGATCTAATATTCATTTACAAAAATCTCATAACAAAAAGATTCTGAAAAAAAAATTACCTAAATTCAGTATACTATTTTATGTCTGTACACTTGTTTAAAGCAAGTCCATTGTTTCTTTTAAGTTCCCTATTATTAACTTTTAATGTTGCACTTTAATGTTGCCTATGAGTGTTTTTTTTTTCCTGAAGACACAATAAATGTAAAGAGTAATTTCATTAAAAAATGTAACCAAAACATAATGTTCAACATTATTCATAAATTTCTGAGCTTAAACAAAACTAATGTTGCATTTCTCGGGTATTTCCAAGAAGGATGTGGGTTGGCCTTAAACGTAAGTCAAGGACTGTGACATCCACATTAACTGTGGGCGGGGCTTGTTTTATTCACCCATCTCTGTGCTTGTGTTTCTGACTCTAGTGAAAGGACACCAAAAATCATATGTTATAAATGGATTCATGGATCCATGGATTAGATGATCAGGCAGGTTCACTGATATGAAACCTGAGAAAACAGTGGGGATTATTAAATCTTGTTTCTGCCTCAACATTACAAAAACAATAAAGACAACTGGTGTGGTGTGAATACATACATGTTAATACATAACTTGCTCCAAAATGGGTTCCAACCTCTTTTAAGGCTGATTTTTATAATTTTACTTTTTTTGGCAGTGATCATTAAAGGCTTTTCAATTGGTACGAAGCCCAAAACTTACAACTGTCAATCATTTACTGACCACGGAGGCTTTTTTTGTTGCTGCTGCTGCTTTCTCATTATAAGTGAGTAAATGCTATATCTTGTACTTTTTTTTTTTAGACTGATGGGTTGGGTTGGGTTTATTTACCTCAAAAAATAAGGCTAGTATGCATGAAGGCATTCCACAGGTTTAAAAGTTTAAAACGATTAAAAACCTGCTCATTCTGTGGAATATTTGAGCTACAAAAAAATAAACATACAGTCTAACTTTTACAATAAACAAATTAATTAATTAATTAATTATCAGGATATACCAGTCTCGGAGACAAAGGTGAGAACCCAACACAAATTTATTAAATTGGATTTGCCAAACAATGGGTATGCAAAGACAGGGTAAACACAAAGATAAGTACTGCAGGCTGGTGGGTAACACAGTTAAAGACACTAGGTAAATGACTGAGGGAAAGGAGCACACACCTCACATGTCTTGGAAGGGGAACGCTGGAGAAAACGTAGGGAGAAGTAGAGGAGCTTCAAATGAACACAGGTACTCACAGAGAAGAGGTCTATTCCTGGTTGAGGCCAGACAAAGAGTGCATGTGAGGTGTGTGCTTATATGGAGTCCTGATGAGTGTGGTGTTTGGAGACAGGTGGTGCTGATTAGAAAGAGTTGTTCCAGTGCTGCTGGGACAAGGGGAAGTGGGTAACGGTATTTAACGGTGATCTTGTTGAGTAACAAGTATGTTATGTAAGGCCGGAGACCTCCATCTTTTTTAGCCACAAAAAAGAAGCTGGAAGCAGCAGGGGAAGTAGATGGGACGATATAGCCTTGTAGTAGCGCCTCCTGGATGTGTGGAGGGGCTGAGGACGGAGAAGGAAACATTCAGGAAATCATTGATCGCTCCACCGTAGGACTTCGCCCGTGGACCACGAAATTATAGGATTGTGTCTTACTAACCATGGCCGTCCCACCAGGAGATCAGAGGTGGCTTTTTCCAGAACCAGGAGTTCAATGGATTTGGAGTGAAAACAGCCCACTTGTAATTGTATTGGCCCGACCCGGTGTCTGATGGCTCTCTGACTGAGGGGAGTTCCTGTTATGGAGTGTGCTTGATAGCTTGCCGGGTTTGGGCTTTTCCTGAGCTGGAGTTGATGGCAAAGTTCTCCGGATATGAAATTGCCGGATGACCCAGAGTTGATGAGGGCTGTAACCGAAACTGAGTAATTAGCAGTACTCAGAGTTACAACCGTGGTGAGAGGTGACACAAACTTGTGGAGAAGTTATATAACTCACTAGTGGTCAAGGAGGGCGAATGGGGCACTTGGTAATTACATGCCCACTGGCTGCACAATATTAGCAGAACCTCTGGGTCAGCCGACGATGTTGTTCTGCCGGAGTGAGACGTGTTGAGTCAACGTGCATGGGGTTCACTCCTGGTTCTGGAAGAGAGGGAGTTGAGGACGGAGGAGGGACTTTGGGAGACAGCATGGTGCTGCTCTCCTGGGAGCAGCTGGCTAAGCGGCAAGCCACTCGGATGGATAGTTGTATGAAGTGCTCAAGCCCCATGGTGTCATCAAACGCAGATAGGTGTAGACGAAGGAAGGGGTCGAGTCTTTGTCTGTAGGTGGTTATGAGGGCTCGTTCATTCCACCCACTGGCAGTGGCTAGGGTGTGGAACTGCAACGCATAGTCAGACACAGAATTATTTCTTTGTTTGAGGTGATATAATTGGTCACTTACAGAGGAGTCGCATTCAGGATGTCCAAACACCTCCCGGAAGTGATCCGTGAAGCTCTGGAAGGATTGCGTTGCTGGTCCTGCTTGATGCCACAGGGTGTCTGCCCATTGCAGCACTCTGCCAGTGAGTAGAGACAGGATGAATGCCATTTTAGATTGTTAAGTGGGGAACCCGTGTGGTTGCATCTCAATCGCAAGGGAACACTGGAGTAGAAAGCCGCTGCAGTACTCTGCCAGGCCAGAGTAAGGCGCCAGATTGACCATGGGACTGGTGATGATGGCTGGTGATAAGAACGAGCTGGGGGGCGTGACTGGTGTGGATCCGGAAGCTGCGAGAACTTGGCGGAGATTATCCACCAGCACTGCAGATGGATCTGATGTGGTTGGGCTCATGATGTTGTCTAGGTCTGGCCTTCTGTCAGGATATACCACACTTGGAGACAAAGGTGAGAACCCAACACAAATTTATTATAGGATTTGCCAAACAGTGGGTATGCAAAGACAGTAAACACAAAGATAAGTACTGCAGGCTGGTGGGTAACACAGATAGTGACACTAGGTAAATGACCGAGGGAAAGGAGGACTCTCCTCACATGTGGAAGGGGAACGCTGGAGAAAACGTAGGGAGACATAGAGGAGCTTCAAATGAACACAGGCACTCACAGAGAAGAGGTCTATTCCTGGTTGAGGCCAGACAAAGAGTGCATGTGAGGTGTGTGCTTATATGGAGTCCTGATGAGTGTGGTGATTGGAGACAGGTGGTGCTGATTAGAACTCTGGGGAGAGAGGGCGCTGACTGTTGGTGACAGAACCTGGTGTTCCTGTGACATAAATAAAGACTATAGAAAAAGGGCTGTTGGAGTTGCTCATTAAAAAAAAGTTAAAGAAGGAGCTCTTCAAGATTCACCAAGGAAAAGGCACAGCATCTGCATAAACCATCGTCATGTTCTGCATCTTGAGCATCCAGAGCAGATAGAATAAGCATGCTATTGTCACAGCCTTTAGACCAATTAAATTCAATTTTATTCAATTTTATTTGTATAGTTCATTTAGCAATGGGCATTGTTACAATGCAGATTTACAGAAATATATAAACTCAGGATATACATTTTAAATTCATGAATTTATCCATAACGAGCAAACCAGAGGCGCCAGTGGCAAGGAAAAACTCCCTGAGACGACATGAGGAAGAAATCTTGAGAGGAACCAGACTCAAACAGGAGCCTATCATCATCTGGGTGACACCAGATAGTGCAACTATAAATAAATCCCTACTACACCTGTGTAATATAGATTCAGAAAGTATAAGTGTGTAACCACAAAAATTCATTACAGTTTTGACAGGAGGTCTATTTTGTTGAAGTTACCAACTGTTCACTAATGGAGACTTGAGTGCAAAACTGTTTGTGGGAATTGTAGTCCTAAAGCTATCAGAGCAATTGTAGTCCTAAGTCATTGTAGCAAAACTGTTCATATCAATTCAAGTCCAAAGCCGTCTTCATGGTTTCTAAGCAGTACCCACAGTAATCTCATGTAACTTCAGGCTGTCTGTGTGGGGCCGTCCTCAGCAGCTGCGGGTGGTTAGACCAGGAGTGTCGAACTCAAATACTGCCCAGGCCGAAAAGTATTGGAATGGCAAGGTCAGCTGTTTATTTATTTATTTATTTATTTATTTATTTATTTATTTATTTATTTTGCTATACACTGAATGTTCATCTGGGTTTGAGATGAAAATGTGAATATGAGATGATAGGATTCAGGCCTAAATTACATCCAGGCTACATACAGCAGGCCATTGATTCACACTTGAAAATTCATAGAATCAATATTTTTTCAACCATTTGTTTTTGTTACCTCATAAGCAAGCTTTTGTATACATAAGTTGAATTCAGAGAGCAATTAAAATATACAATGAGATGTTAGTGTAGGTACATGTGAGTATAAAAGTAAACCACATTTTCCATTCGGTCTTAACATCTTTGTCATGATATCTCTGAGCAACACCAAAACACAAATACGGAAATATGTGGGGTAGATGTAGGCAGATCACAATACCATGTGCTTCCTTATCATGTCTATTTTTTTTCTTACATCCAATCATGTCATATTCCGGGGCGTGCTAAGTACAGACCGCCTATAGTTTAAATATAAATTCAAGCACATTCAAGCGCATTCATATTCTGTTGCTAAATGAGATATAAACATAGTAAAATTCCTGAGAAATGAAAAATGACTGGATTCTGGATCTTAATTTTGATCTTCAGCACCATGTGTAAGTAATTTATATAGATCAATATAAATCTATTACTTTAAACAACTTATTTTGTATGCAATTGTATTTAAAATTAACTCCAATATTATTCCTTCAAGTTTCAAGGTCAATCTTTAATAGCACTTTGTGTATGATAATATATGAAGTACATTCATTACCTAATTAATGCATTTTTTTGCTACATATACAGTCCAACCTGGTAGACGCTGGGTTACTGCACAATCCCTCACAGAGTCACCAGTTTATCAGCCTGATAAAGAGCTCAGTGTGGATATTGGAGACTCGGCTACTCTGCGATGTTGTATTAATAAAACAACATTTAGCACGATATCTTTGTTTAAGCAACCGAACAGAAAAAAACCTCAGATTATAGTCAGGTTCTTTAAAACTGCTGGAGAAATATTTTATAATGAATTCCAAAGGTCTCGTTTTCAAATACAAAGATCTTCAAACTGCTTCAATATGACCATTTTAAACATCACTCAGTCTGATGAAGCCATGTACTACTGTGCACTGACATACCCCAACATTGTGTTTGGAGATGGAATTTATTTAAAAATTAAAGGTAACATGAACACAGAGGACAAAACAGGTAAGGAGTCTCATAATTCATCATTGAATAATTATCCTAAATTCATAAAGCATATTTTGCCTATAAAATCATTTGTACTTATAACATGGTGAAATAACAGTATCAGAAATGACTAGATCTCTACATTCGACAGTGCTCGGTTTAGGAACGGCTTTAGGCTTTTGTGCACTTCTGATTTTCTGTCTCACTTATTTCATACTGAGGAGAAGAAAATGTGATAAAAGTAAGTGCTTTTGTCATAAAAATAATAATTCCAGTTACTTTTATTTCTATTAAAAATCACTAATAAGGCTATTTCTGTATTAATAGAAAACACTTCTATGGAAAATTCTTCAGGAACAAGGCAGGTACGTGTACAACAACAAAAAATATATATAGTATCGATTTTGTATTAGTTTATGGGTAATTTTTTTTTTTCTGTAGATACCACTATGTCACCTTTAGTTATGTATGAGTCTCACTACTAAAAATCCGACTCATGTATGTGCAGTGCTGCTCTTGTTCTGTGTAGATCGTGTGTATAGTGCAGTTACCCATATTGTGTGGTTATTACTTTGAGCTTGATTTCTTTTCGTGTTTTTGTATTTTTTTTTTCAGGAATCTGAAGCTGAGACACTGAATTATGCAGCTTTGCAATTCTCCAAGAGGAAAGCCAAAGCTGAAAAAAGGAAAACTGGCTCATTAGATGAGTGTGTGTACTCCGATGTGAAGAAAACTGTAAGATAAACGATTCATAGCACATGGTACTATTACACTGAAAAAACTACAAAAATGTTTTACCTAGTAAAATATTCTGACTATAAGAAAATGTATACTATTTTTTGCCATGAAATTATGATAAAACAACTAAAAGATTAAATTGCATTACTTTACTGACAGATACATTTATTTCAGGAAGCAAAATTATATGTCAACTGAAGTTTAAAAATGATCTAATATTCATTTACAATAATCTCATAATAAATATTATGATAAAAATTTACCTAAATTCAGTATATTATTTTATGTCTGTACACTTGTTTAAAGCAAATCCATTCTTTCTTTTAAGTTCCCTATTATTAACTTTGACTAAAGGTGAACTTTTAGTGTTGCACTTTTAATGTTGCCAATGAGTGTTTTTTTTTTCTGAAGACACAATAAATGTAAAGACTAATTTCATTAAAAATGTAACCAAAACATAATGTTTAACATTCTTCATAAATTTCTGAGTTCAAGCAAAACTAATGTTGCATTTCTAGTGTATTTCCAAGAAGGATGTGGGTTGGCCTTAACCATAAGTCAAGGACTGTGACATCCGCATTAACTGTGGACGGGGCTTGTTTTATTCACCCATCTCTGTACTTGTGTTTCTGACTCTAGTGAAAGGACACCAAAAATCATATGTTATAAATGGATTCATGGATCCATGGATTAGATGATCAGGCAGGTTCACTGATATGAAACCTGAGAAAACAGTGGGGATTATTAAATCTTGTTTCTTCCTCAACATTACAAAAACAATAAAGGCAAGTGATGTGGTGTCAATACATACATGTTAATACATAACTTGCTCCCAAATGGGTTCCAACCTCTTTGAAGGCTGATTTTTACAATTATTTTACTTTCTTGGCAGTGATGATTAAAGGCTTTTCAATTGGTACGAAGCCCAAAACCATGGAGGCTTTTTTTGTTGTTGTTGCTGCTGCTTTCTCACTATAAGTGAGTAAATGCTATATCTTGCACTTTATTTTAGACTGTTGGGTTATTATATAAATGTGTTACCAATGTCGATAATCAGGTTTATTTACCTCAGAAAATAAGGCTAGTTCGCATGAAGGCATTCCACAGATTTAAAAGTTTAAAAGGATTAAAAACCTGCTCATTCTGTGGCTCAATCTCTAACTTTTACAATAAATAATTTAATTAATTAATTAATTAAGACAATAGAAAAAGAGTTGTTGGAGCTGCTTATTAACAAAAAATGGAGTATGGAAAAAATGTTGTTGAACCCAAATAAAAAAAGATGTATTAAGACCCAAATACTTTTTTGTTGTTTCTTTCATAAAGCAGGAAACGAAAGTGATATATTACATCTGGTTAGTGCTACTTAAGGATGACTCACACACACACACACACACAAGCACAGACAGGCACTGTTCAAAAAAAAAAAAAAAAAGTTAAAGAAGGAGCACTTCAAGATCCACCAAGGAAAAGGCACAGCATCTGCATAAACCATCTTCATGTTCTGCATCTTGAGCATCCAGAGCAGATCAGCAATAAGCAGGCTATTGTCACAGCCTTTAGACAAATTCAGTTCAATTCAGTTCGATTTTATTTGTATAGTACATTTAGCAATGGACATTGTTACAAAGCAACTTTACAGAAATATATAAACTCAGGATGTAAATTTTAAATGTATTAATTTATCCCTAATGAGCAAGCGAGAGGCGACGATGGCAAGGAAAAACTCCCTGAGACGACATGAGGAAGAAATCCTGAGAGGAACCAAACGCAAACAGGAGCCCATCCTCATCTGGGTGACACCAGATAGTGCAACTATAAATAAATCCCTACTACACCTGTGTAATATAGATTCAGAAAGTATAATTGTGTAACCACAAAAATTCATTACAGTTTTCACAGGAGGTCTATTTTGTTGAAGTTACCAACTGTTCACTGATGGAAACTTGAGTGCAAAACTGTTCATGGCAATTGCAGTCCTAAAGCTATCAGAGCAATTGTAGTCCTAAGCCATTGCAGCAAAACTGTTCATATCAATTGAAGTCAAAAGCCATCTTCATGGTTTCTAAGCAGTACCCACAGTAATCTCATGTAACTTCAGGCTGTCTGTGTGGGGCCGTCCTCAGCAGCTGCGGGTGGTTAGACCAGGAGTGTCGAACTCAAATACTGCCCAGGGCAAAAAGTATTGGAATGGCAAGGTCAGGTTTTTGTTTTGTTTATTTATTTTTTTGCTATACACTGAATGTTCATCTGGGTTTGAGATTAATGAATATTCTTATGAATATGAGACGATAGCCTCAACTCTAGACAGTTGCCAATCTTCCCAGGAGTGGCCGTCCCAGCAAATTCAGTCCAAGGTCAGACCATTTAAAGCTTTTAATGCTGTTTCTTAAACATTTTTTTTAGCATATTCTACATATTTTCTGTTATTTACACTTGCAAGAATGAAAAAATGTGCCTTTGAACCTGTTGCACAAAGGCGATGTTATTGAAGCCGTACTGTTTACTAACAGGCAGGAAAAGATGAAGGCCTTTGCTTCTTCATGTAAATGCTTTTGGGTCATAGTTTTGCAGCAAATTTAATGTTAATGTATGTTTTACTCTATTATTACAATACAATCACAGAAATATTACAGTACATATCCAGTACGGTGCTTTGATACCGACAGTACTTTTCCAGGTTGCTGTATTGAAATAAGTAAAATACAGTAAAATGATCACACTTGTTTATACACAACATTTTATTGTAGAAATTACAGAAATTCTGTAGAGTGCACCTACATTCGGCATGGGACTGTAACAATCCTAATAGTTTAAAGTGATTTCAGATGTTATGAGCTTTCATCTGATCTTTCCTCTTACTTTTACTTCAAACTACTGAATTCTTCTACTTACAGCTACAGAAAGGTTAATAAAAATAATACATGTAAGGCTTGCTCTAGATTTACTATTGATCAATGCATTCATGAAACAGTGAGCGACGGGTGCAGTAATATCGTGCTCAATATAAAGTGTTACTGAACTATATTCTAAGGAAAAGAGGAGTATATCACTTCTGAAAACACATTATCTTGAGGTTTGAGTTTCCTGTCTTTGAAATGTAAAGCAGAGAAATTGACCTCAACAGCAGAACGGCCCTGTGGGAATCAACATAAAGCGTGCATTGAAAATGACAGCTATCAGAATTAAATCACTATTAGTGTTATAATT
Organism: Pangasianodon hypophthalmus; assembly: GCF_027358585.1. NCBI lineage: Eukaryota > Metazoa > Chordata > Actinopteri > Siluriformes > Pangasiidae > Pangasianodon > Pangasianodon hypophthalmus. Next base: position 3,392,790 of record NC_069716.1, read on the forward strand.
GTCATTGTGATCCCTGATAGCATTGTGCATTAATGCAGTAATGATAATAAGAAATGTGTACATTTAAAGTTATTTACCTGATTCAGTGTTTTCTCTACAACAGAACATTGATGAGATCTCACTGTAGAGGAAAAAATATATGATTCCATCAGAATGTAATACATATTATATAAGTGTACATATTTGATACAATATTTAGATACATAAACTTAATGAAGACTCACCACTGCAGTAATCACAGTTTCTCCCTTTATAGCTTACGACATGAGTAAAGATCACAACCACACACACTCCCAAAGCTACAGCGAGAAAGATCACTACAGGATCCACAGATTGTACTGTAGCACATAAGTAATAATAACAATGAAGATGTATATTATTTTAATATAAATAAATAAAATTCTTTGTAGATGTAAAATAACTATATCCCCCTGTGATCATAGCAATGCTTAACTATTTAAAACCATTAATCTTTTGTTAGACATTAAGTAAACTACATTTTGCTTATTAATAAAATATTATATTCTTACTGAGTGAAGGTGTTTTTAATTGTACTCGTGTCCCGTTCCCAAAAATGATCTTCCCACACACGGCCACAGCGCAGTAGTAAGTGCCAGTATCACTGAGGCTGAGGATGTTCTTGGAGAAGTTGTACACACAGGTGTGTGTAGAAGAGCTGCTCTCACACTGATGGCTGCTGTTGTGATGAGTGTAAATGATTTGATGATGGGATTGTGGTGGAGCAGCTCTGAACCAGAGCACTTGGAGATCTGCTGCTCTGCTCTCAAAAAGAACCGAGCACTGCAGAGTCACTGACGCTCCTGCAGGAACCGAGTCCATCACGCTGCTCTGCAACACTGACACTTTTACATCTCCATCTCCTGTTCAGTGCGAAATATATAAGGTGTAAGATTATAGTTTCATTATTTTCATACTTAGACCTTTATAATAAATACAGTCCACAAAACAGGTGCAGTCAATTATAGCATATGTACTGAGAGACAGTGACTCTGGTGGAAGAACCAATCCAATATGGCACTCTAGAGAGCAGATATATTTTATATATATAATGAAACTAAGTGTTTTTACGGTAAAAAAAATACTATAAAGAGCAGTAAACAGTAATAAATGAATTGGTGTGACGATCCTTCGGTTAAAAAAAAAAACAGTATTCTCAGGTGCAGTGTGTGCAGTTTTTTAAGGAAATGAGCTGTAAGTGTTACTGAGCATCTTGCAGAAGCAGCCACAGTTCTTCTGGAGACTTTGACTGTCGACTCGCTTCTTATTTTTCAGCAAAACCCAGCAGCCTTCATTATGCTTTTTCTCTGAAAAGTGTCTCTTATGTAATATGCTGCCTTCTTTACTGACATACAAACATTTTTCTAGAACATTTAATTTTGTGCTGGAAAACTAATGCTTGGAAATCTGAAATGTTTTTGTACTGAATCAATAATGTAGAAGTCATAAAATAAAAATCTAAAACAAAGTTTGTACTAAAAAAAATAAGGTGCCTAAGACTTTTGCACAGTACTGTATATATGTATATATATATATACAACTAATACACGACTTTTAATACACCCAAATATATATATATATATTCATATTCATATAAATGGAATTGTCGAAAGCAGTGCAGAGTCACATTATCACCAACATCAGCAGTGATCATTGGGTTCGGCTGACTGACATCATCTGTCTCTGCAGAATCTGCTGTTAGGAGTTAAAGAACAAACTTTATTCTACCTATAATACACATAGATTGTCATTAGTGCACTAAGTGCCTTTGATTAGAAACAACCAAAACCATAGACACTTACCATCTTTATTAAAAAGCATTACTGTAATCCACATCATCATCAGCATCTTCTCTCTGAGGTCTGTGTATAGCATGTGTCCTCTTGCTAAAGTGTCAGATGATCAAACTGAGCATGTCTCACTTTGTTCAAAAGATTTATGACACAAGCTAGTATTTCCCACATACAGTCTAGACTAACAAGTTAGCAGCGGTAGATAACTGACTGTGGTCCCTCCTTTCACTTTTCTAAACCTTTCTTCATACAGGAATTGTAGAAAATTGAAGAAATTGAATTGAAGAAACTCTTCAAAAATGACATCAAAAACAAAAAAGAAGGAAATGATGTGGACAACCCCTTTTTGATTTTATTTTTTCTTTTTCTTGTCAGGTTATTGAGCAAAGTAATATCTGACCTGTTTTATCCAACATTTAATTTTTTGCAATCCTGTGAATAATATTCAAGCAAATCTATTTTGAGAGTATTTTTTTTAGATTAATGCAGCTAATAAACTGTCAATTCAGCAAATATTATTATAAACATTCAGCTGAACTGTCCACATACAAATTTGTTTAGCATACTTTGCTACTTTTCTACTCACACAATTTTCCAGTAATATAAGTGGAAGGTTTGAGTAAATCAAATTCCTTTGTAATTCGGATCCATTCTCCATAACATGTCAGTGAGCACTGATGAGTACCAGAACTTACTCCAAACCTCATGTTAACTTGTGGCTGTGTGTGAGGTTGTGTGTAGGTGTGTGTGGGTGTATTTGTACATTTTAAGTCTCTCTGTTTTTTTTTCCAGTAGATGTCTTACACTTGTTTCTGCTTCACTGGTGAAAACTTGAACTTTCGGTGCTACCAGCTCCTATAAGAGCTCTCTGCATTCTGCCTCCTGTAAGCTGTTTTGGATAAAAGTATCAGCCGAATTAATGAATGTACAGTGCTGCTAGAAAGCTTGCGAACCCTTTACAATTTTCTGTATTTCTGCATACATTTGACCTGAAATTTGATCAGATCTTCATCTAAGTCATAAAACTAGATAAAGAGAAACCAATTAAACTAATGGGTTTTTACAGTTTTACATATATTTATTGAGGAAAATTATTCACCATTAAATATCTTTGCCTGAAAAAGTATGTGTAGCTCTAGAAGTATAAGTTAATTTAAAGGGGTAATTGAAGTCACGTGTTGCAATCAAGGGGACAGGAATCAGGTGTGAGTCCCCTGTTTCAAGAACATAAACTTGGATCTTCACTATCAAAATCTGGTCTTCACAACCTGAGGACCTCAGAACAAGAGTTATCAATACTCACCCAGATGGAAAAGGGTTACAAAACCATTTCTAAAGAGTTTGGCTTCCACTAATCCACTGCAAGGCAAATGATATACAAATGGAGGAAATCCAGCACCACCGTTACTCTACCAAGGAGTGGCTGTCCAGCAAAAATCACTCCAAGGGTGTGGTGAATAATAATACGGGAATTCACAAAGAACCCCAGGGTAACAACTAAGGACCTGCAGGCCACTCTTGCACTGAGTAATGTCAATGTTCATGAGTCCACCATCAGGCAAACACTGCAATGGTTGGATAGCAAGAAGGAGGCCACTACTCTCCAAAAAAAAATAATGCTGTCCATCTGAAGTTTCTCTAGACCACATGGATAAACCGGAAGCCTATTGGAAGAATGTTCTGTGGACGGATGAATCCAAAATAGCAATTTTGGTTTAAATGAAAAGACTTATGTTTGGAAAACCAAACACTGCATTCACTGAGGCTGGCAGTATCATGGCTTGAGGCTGCTTTGCTGCCTCAGGTCCAGGACGACTTGCCACTATTGATGACCCATGAATTCTGGATTGTACCAGCAAATTCTACAGGAAAATGTCAGGGTATGTGTCCATGAACTGAAGCTTAACCGTAAGTGGGTCATGCAGCAAGACAACAAGCCTCAGCACACAAGTATGTCTACAGGGAACTCAAATGAATACAACATGCTTGTGTACACTGTATTTATTATTTATGTATCAGTATTTATTATTATTATTATTATTATTATTATTATTATTATTAATGTATAAGTATATAGAGTGTGTAGAGTTAGGTACAATTCACTGTACTTCCTGGGTAATTTAACACATCCCTGAATATGAAAATTACTTTATAGTAGTCATATATTTTCATATGGTGTATGACCTTGAGGTCAACATGAGGCCCAAAAGCTTCTGCAGACATCCAGATCGTACACCAGCCATCCTGCTCTGCACAAGCTCCTTCTGCTATCCTACACTCTTAGCAAGAAGGTAAAATATAGAACCCTTAAGCCACAAGAGCATTAGTGGGGTTGGATAATGGTGGTAGGTGAGAAGACCTGGAGTTCAGTCAGCACTCCAATTCATCCTAAAGGTGTTTAGGACTCAAGTTCTTCCACTCTAACCTTGACCTTTATAGATCTCGCTTTGTGCACAGGGGCATTGTCATGCTGGAACAGGTTTGGGCCTCTTATTTCCAGTGAAGGGAAATTACACATGTATCTACATGCTACAGCATACAAAGACATTCTAGACAACTGTGTGCTTCCAACTTTGTGACAACAGTTTGGGGAAAAAACACATATGGGTGTGATGGACAGGTGTCCACATACAGTACTTTTGACTATATAGTATATCTTGCAGAAATGTACAACTGAATGTTCCATCAGAAAGGGTTCTTAGTAGCACTCATTTTAGCAAGTTAAAGACCATTAATATTCCTAAGAACCCTTTAAGAACCCTTATACTACAAGCCCCTACAAGTTCCCTCTTCCTTGAGTGATTGCTGACTATGACCAACTTCTCTCCTTCACCAACAGTATAATTCTCTCTGGACATTATTTCTTAATAAATACAGTATGTGGTTTAAAAAAACTACTGATAATGTTTATTAGGGAAACTGGATCAACAGCATAAAGTCATGTGTTAGGAGTAGTTCAGTTTTCCTTAAAAGAAAAATGACTTGCACAGAACAGTAGGTTTCAATCAGTGTCAGTGACTAACAGCATTCAGACCAAACCAGCTGAGTCAAGTCATATTTCATAAGCCAGTATGTGTTTAGAGATTATAGAAAAAAATATATTGTTCTATAACAACAACAATAAGATTATTTGTTTTATAGTGTTCATATCTTAAAATGGTTATTATTATCTATATACAGAGTTAAATTTAGATTTTGAAATAACTTGTGAAATAACTTCACTGTTACCTTTATTAATTTCTATTAATACACGTATAATCTGCTTAGACAATTTATTATTATTATTAAATATGAATAAATGTAAGCTTTAGTTATGTGTAATACTTGTTTTCCGAATTATGATCATGACCATGTGCAAGATTTTTGTGTTGATATGGGTGGAGTTTTGTTCAGGCCTTAATGTGGCTCCTCCTTCACCAGGGTGTAACACTAACCAATCACAATCTGTCTTTCTCTCTCTCTCTCTCTCTCACTCTCTCTCTCTCTCCCTCTCTCTCTCTCCCTCTCTCTCTCTCTCTCACGCTCTCTTTCTCTCTCTCTCTCTCTCTCTAAGCAACACTGTGATACCAAAGACTCAAAACTGATAAATCAAAATGATTTGTCATCAGTTACAACACATGCTGGTGTCAAACTTTTTTTTTTTTTTTCTGGAAATGAGCTTTAATGAATCGTGATCAGAGAAGGGAAAAATAGTAATTTAAGTTAATTCGATAGAGTTTCATACACAAATATAATATTTCCTAATATTTTAGCTGAATGAATTTATGCTAATCAATCTAAATGCATTCAGGGTAAATGTACACACTCCTCTGGATGCAGAATATTTTACATTTATATTTCTTAGCAAAATGGTCTTTATTTCAATAGTGTGTATTAAAATGTGTGTGTGTGAGGTGTGTGTGTGTGTGTGTGTGTGTGTGTGTGTGTGTGTGTGTAAGTGGTTTTGTAGCTCTGTTTGTCTCTTTGCCTCTTCACACGCTGCAGCTCTGAGTGTTTCATCTCTGCAGGCCGCTCTGACCGCCCGAGTCGCTTTTCTCAGAAACCACCATCAGTTTCTCACCTCTTAAACTTTCCACAGGATGTGTGGCTATTTTTATTTGTCTCAGGCCTCACCATTGTTTTTTTTTTCTTTTTCAGACACCATGTAAAATTAGAAACATCTCCAGACTTCATATAGATGTGTAATATTGTAACTCCTCTCTTCTAAAGCACCAGATTTCACCCTGCACTGTAATCTGGTCTAAACACACAACAGCATGTTCACTTTTTTACACAGTCAGTTTCTCAGCTTTAGTTCATCCTGAAGATACTCAAGAAAATGAAGTTTTCTACATCACTCTTGTCTAGTTATACATTATGTAGCTGTGTGTGTGTGTGTGTGTGTGTGTGTGTTTAGGCCTTGTAGAAGCTATATGGAGCACATTTAATTGACTAGACGGTGAAAATAATCGCACAGTGAATCTGTACATTTATGGCACAGCACTGTTCTTAATTCTTATTTGTGATTGGTCAGAGAGTGTTGATTAATTTTCTATAACAGCAGTTCAGACAGTAGTGCAGCTGCAAATCACAGGGTTATATTAATGTGCTTGTTCTAATATGTTACTGTCTCTGTAGTGATAACTTTTAGTGTAGTGATACAGGGACTTTTATGTTGTATGCTCCATATAAACAGATTTTTTAAAAATTTGTAATCATTGATGTGGTGAATTTTTCGGTAAGATGTTTATTCAGCATATATTTAGAGACATGAAGTTTATTTAGTCCACATTAATTTTATGATAGTGGTTTTACTGTTAAAGATTTTGTCAATATACTAAAGGGGTGTGTGTGCGTGGTTGTAGGCAATAACATTTGTTTACTTTAGTCCTGCTAATTTGATTGGTTTGCTCTACAGCACAAAGTTCTCTGCTTGGGTAAACAGGAAGGTACAGCGAGCAAAAACCACACTGAATGTTCCACATAGCTCTCAGCTTTAACTTTCCAGACCAGAACTGTGCATGCATTCTGCATCTGCTAATGAGCAGTGATAGTTAACAAACTTCTTATGAAACCAAGAGATGTGAAAAGTCTCACGGCCCACTTATGTATATAACCAAGTGCAAAGGTTTGCTACTCCTCTGTTTTAACAACAATATGCAACAAGACAGTATATTAGTACATTTCAAAATAAAATAAATACCAATATATAATTAAAAATCAATTCCAAAATTAAAAATAAAATTACCAGCCAAAAACACCAGCCAGCAGCCATAATCAGTTGTAATACTGAGAGGCGGTGTTAATATTAGCTACACTGCTGATGCCCAACATGTCTATTCTTTTGTGTTCAACTGAAAATAGTCTAGAAGTCTTCACACGATTCACGTGTTGGGCCGAGATCCAGCAGCAGCTCAACACAACCTGCACTGAACTTCCTGATTAGAGGCTTGTGGGAGGAGCTTCTCATAATCCACCAGATCAAAAGCTTTTCACTTTTTCACTCATCAGCTGCCGAGTCGCTGCAGGGCTCAAACATCGTTCTTCATTTCTCCTGATCTCATTAAACATCTGCAGGTGACATTTCTCAAGAACACCTGACCTTGTGACCTCCATCTCTTCTTTATTTATGTTTTGAAAAAACTATTAATAGGAGAACTGGACTATAATTAAGTTTGTTCTTCTTGGAAATCTGCTTTGGTATAAGAGGAATAAAACACTTTGGCATGTGCTGTTAAAGGAAAATAATCAACTTCAGTGTGGTAACAGTAACTCTGCTTCATCACTGTGTACTGTATTTAGCTGTATTTCTTGTTATCTTAAACTTGTCACAATGTTTTCACAATGTTATCTATATGTACAGAACCCATGTATTGTCTTGTACTGTAGTGCTGAAGGCCTGACAATTCATCTTACAGAAATACTGAAAACACAGTTTCTTATGGCAGTAAAATTGACTTGCCTTGACATAACATAAAGCCACAGCACCGCCCTGTAACCACAGACCAAAGCCAGAGTAACCTTAAATAATCCCCTAATTTATCCCCATCATCATGAGGTCTATGTGGGTAGAATACACCTCTCACTTTTTTTTTCACTTTTTTTTCACTTTGTTCTTCTTATATGAGGTGACTTTTTTAAGAGCTTTCTGTAAGTGCATTCTTCCTCTTCATCACTAATTCTCTTCTTTTACTCTAACTCTCCTAATGGATACTAATTACTAAGTCCTTTTCATTCTCTATCTCTCTCTCTCTCTCTCTCTCTATATATATATATATATATATATATATATATATATATATATATATATATATATATATATATATATATATACAGTCAGGTCCATAAATATTGGGACAGTGACACAGTTTTGGTAATTTTGCCTCTGTACACCACCACAGTGGATTTGAAATGAAGCAGTCAAGATGTGACTGAAGCGTAGACTTTCAGCTTTAATTCAAGGGGTTTAACAAAAATATTGCATTAACCGTTTAGGAATTACAGCCATTTTTTACAGAGTTCCTCCATTTTCACAGGCTCAAAAGTAATGGGACAATTGACTGATAAGCAGTTTCATGGCCAGCTGTGGCCTGTTTCCTCCTTATATCATGATAAATTAAGGAGATAAAAGGTCTGGAGCTGATTCCAAGTGTTGAATTTGCATTTGGTAGCTGTTCATGGGAACTCTCAATATGCCGTCCAAAGAGGTGTTGATGCAAGTGAAGGAGACCATCATTAGGCTGAAAAACCAAAACAGACCTATCAGAGAGACAGCAGAAACTTTAGGAGGGCCAAATCAACAATTTGGTACATTCTTAAAAAGAAGGAATGCACTGGCGAGCTCAGCAACACCAAAAGGCCTGGGAGACCACAGAAAACAACTAAAGTGGATGATTGCAGAATTCTTTTCTTATTGAAGAACAACCCCTTCACAACATCTAGCCAAGTCAGGAACACTCTGGAGGAGGTAGGCCTATCATTGTCAAAGTCTACAATCAAGAGCCACCTTCATAAATATAAATACAGACGGTTTACCTCAAGATGCAAACCGCTGGTAACACTCAAGAACACAAAGGCCAGATTAGACTTTGCTAAAAAACCTCTAAAAAAATCCTGACCAGTTCTGATGCAAGATTAACTTGTACCAGAATGATGGGAAGAGAAAAGTATGGAGAAGGAAAGGAAGGGCTCATGATCCAAAGCATACCACATCATCCGTCAAACATGTGGAGGCAGTGTTATGGCATGGGCATGTTTGGCTGCCAATGGAACTGGGTCACTGGGGTTTATTGATAATGTGACTGTTGATAGAAGTAGCAGGATGAATTCTGAAGTGTACAGAGCTGTACTTTCTGCTCAGATTCAGTCAAATGCTGCAAAACTGATAGGACAGCACTTCACAGTACAGATGGATAACAACCCAAAACATACTGTGAAAGCAGCCCAAGAGCTTGGAAATTAAATGTTCTTAAATGGCCGAGTCAGTCACCTGACCTCAACCCAACTGAGCTGCTTTTCACTTACTGAAGGCAAATCTGAAGGCAGAAAGACCCACAAACAAGCAGCAACTGAAGATGGCTGCAGTAAAGACCTGGCAAATCATCTCAAGGGAGGAAACTCAGCATTTGGTGATGTCCATGGGGTCCAGACTTCAGGTAGTCATTGACTGCAAAGGATTTACCTCCAAGTAATAAAAATAATCCTAATATTTATGATTATATTAGTTTGTCCCATTACTTTTGAGCCTGTGAAAATGGAGGAACTCTGTAAAAAATGGCTGTAATTCCTAAACGGTTAATGTAATATTTTTGTTAAACCCCTTGAATTAAAGCTGAAAGTCTACGCTTCAGTCACATCTTGACTGCTTCATTTCAAATCCACTGTGGTGGTGTACAGAGGCAAAATTACCAAAACTGTGTCACTGTCCCAATATTTATGGACCTGACTGTATATATATAAAGATAGATAGATAGATAGATAAACACAAACGCAATATGGCCAAAAGTATGTGGACACCTGGCCATCACAGCCATATGTGCTGTGGGTATTGAACAGCCCCATTCCAGATTTAGATTTTGGAGTGTGACTTTGGGGATTTGTGTTCATTCGGTCAGAAGAGGGCAGGAACATTATCTTGCTGGAACAGATTTGGGCCTCTTAGGAAGGGAAATTGTAATGCTACAGCATGCAAAGACATTCTGGGCAGTTGTGTGCTTGCAACTTCATGGCAACAGTTTAGGGAAGAACCACATATGGGTGTGATGGTCAGGTGTCCACTTACACACACACACACACACACACACACACACACTTACTTATTTACTTATTTATTTATATTGTATGTACTTTCTTAGGATCAGTTCTAAACCACATACCTGCACACTAAATACAATGTCAAAATGCCTGCTACTATAGAAGGTGTACTTTTTTTTTTTTTTTTAAGGCACTACTTAGTACACTATTTGGTATGTGGTCTGGGACTCAGCCTTTAGACTACAGACCTCTATTTTAGCTCCTGGTCAGGATTTTGTCGCTGTCCATGGTGTTGAAACTCAAGTGAAGTAACAATGTGAGTTAATTTTCTTGGTTGCATCACATAAAAATAACACCATGTATGTCACTAAAAAGTAAGAATTAATTTTTCAGAATTTTCTTTTAGTTTTTCTTTAACATAATTACTTCACTTCATTTAATGATCTTTTTTTCAAAGACTAGATTTCCTATTACATCTGAAGAGTGAAAGTGAAAGTCTGTTGCTATCCCTGGTGTTGAAAGTCTTGTGAGGTAAAAATGTAGTTGGTTACCATAGCAACATCAACCACAGAACATCAGTCAACTACAAATACAGTGTTAATGCACCTCAGTAACCTTTCTGCTGAATAATTGAATGAATAGTAGATATTCAATTTAAATACATTTGAACAAACAAACAAAACAAATTAATTAATTAATTAATAATCCAGCATTGTGTCTTATGTAAACAGCATTTTTTGAGTGACATTTGCATGCTCCTGAGAAAAGGTGAGATTTGAAGGTAGCATGGCATGTATCCTTCTCAGACAACATAATCCCATAATCCAGTTCACCAGACCAGAGTTCTGAAAGTAGATTAAGTTAAATTACATTTAAACTCACAACTTTCTACAGCAAGCAACCAAGCACCTGTTTACACAAATGAAAGATGATTTAAATATACACCAGTTTTAACCACTAGGTGGCAGTGTTAAGCTCTGAGAGTGGAATCTAGGCTTAAACAAAATTTAGATATACAATTGAAGGAAATATAATGTATTTATTGTCATTTCATGTGCTTATATTTACTGACAGTTCTACAGTCCTGTAGATTTTATATTATTTATTATATTTTTCTACATATTCAGACCTGATTTACTTTATCATAGAACATCAGTCTTCAGTCCCTTTAATAACTGATCTGTTTGAGGTATTTTTTTTATCAACTTTTATTTATTTAAAAATTAAAGGTATAATCTGGATATTTTATTTAACTTTTTTGAAAGGAGTCTTCAGTGCCGGAGTGTTGTAACAGTCAGAGGTAAGACTCATTTATATCTAAGTCCTCAGATAACACTGATCCTCTTCATAATTTCAGTAGATCCTACATTTATATTTTCATAAACACATTTACATATTCACTGATTAAAAGAGTTCTCTGTAGTCAGTGATAGGTCACTTAGAGACCAGAGGTATGAAAGGCTATAATAGTATAACAGTGTAGACTCAGTGGATTTATTTTAATTACATCGTAAAAAAATTCTTTTAAATGCATCAATTATATTATGAGTAGTGTGTGAAGCTCTCTGGAGTAAGAGCTCTTACTCAAATTCTCATGTTTTTATTTATTTCTTTAACTGCTCTGTACTTGTACTCTGTAATCTGCTTCTTTTGTAAATGACTTCCTATGAAAAAATTCTCTGACATTTTAAACAATGCTGATCAAGTGCTCAACCAAGATTTTCTTTAAACCAGGTTATTTTTTATTCCTCCATTACACGTGAGAGGACATGTAAATTATTTTGAATGAATTGGGTGAGATGGGGTTGGGGATAACACTGTTTGGCTCATCATGTATATATTTTTTTCATTTATTACAGCCAATCACACGTCATATTCTGGGGCGTGCTCAGTACAGACCGCCTATAGTACACATATAAATTCAAACCATGCTTCAAGTGCATTCATAGTCTGTTGATAAATGAGATACAAACACTGTAGAATTTCTGAGAAATGAAAAATGTCTGTTTTCTGGATTTTAATTTTGATCTTCAGCACCATGTGTAAGTAATATGAGCAAAGTATTCCTATCTAGTTTAATAAATTATATATATATATATATATATATATATATATATATATATATATATATATATATATATATATATATATATACACATATTAATTATTGCTTTAAAGTGCTTTTGTATGTAGTTGTATGTAGAAGGAACTCCAATGTTATTCTGATAAGTTGTTGGCTTAAGGTTATTACCTAATTAATGCATTTGCTTTTCTAGATACAGTCCAACCTGGTAGACGCTGGGTTACTGCACAATCTCTCACAGAGTCAACAGTTTATCAGCCTGATGAAGAGCTCAGTGTGGATATTGGCAACTCGGCTGCTCTCCGGTGTTGTATTTTTATAAAAGGATTCAAGATGATAGCTTTGTTTAAGCAACTAAACAGAAAAAAACCTCAGATTATAGTTAAGATCTTTAAAACTGATGGAGAAACATTTCATAATGGATTCCAAAAGTCTCGTTTTCAAATAGGAAGATCTTCAAATTGTTTCTATGTGACCATTTTAAACACCACTCAGTCTGATGAAGCCATGTACTACTGTGCACTGACGGAAGTCAACATTGTGTTTGGAGATGGAACTTATTTAAAAATTAAAGGTAGGATTTTGAGTTAAATTGATTAAGCTCCTGGTTTAATGTAGTGATATCTTTCCTTATTACCATTAGCATGTTCAACCTGGAAGACAAATAATAGTGAAGTAGTAAAATGCTAACTGTATTTTCTTCAACAACACTGAGTTACAGACTTTTAGTGAATCATGATAAATGTTTATAGGTGAGCATGTTACTATTTCATCAGAAACATCTAAACCAGCTCTGTGTGATAATTCAGTGGTGTGTGAACCAACACTGCATGGAAACAGCACTAACATGAACACACAAGAGAAAACAGGTATGTTGTCTCATAATTCATCATTGAATAATTTTCCTAAATTCATAAAGCATATTTTGCCTATAAAATCATTTGTACTGATAACATGGTGAGATAACAGTATCAGAAATGATTAGATCTCTACATTCGACAGTGCTCGGTTTGGGAACGGCTTTGGGTTTGTGTGCACTTCTGATTTTCTGTCTCACTTATTTCATACTGAGGAGGAGAAAATGTGATAAAAGTAGGTGCTTTTGTCATAAAATAATCATTTCACTTACTTTTATTTCCATTAAAAATAATCACTAATAAGTGTATTTCTGTATTAATAGAAAACACTTCTACGAAAAATTCTTCAGGAACAGGGCAGGTACGTGTACAACAACAAAAAATATATATAGTGTTGATTTTATATTATTATATATTTTATAGGTAATTTTTTTTTCTGTAGATACCACTATGTCTCCTTTAATTATGCATGAGTCTCACTACTAAATATCCGACTCATGTATGTGCAGTGCTGCTCTCGTTCTGTGTAGTTCGTGTGTGTAGTGCAGTTACCCATATTGTGTGGTTATTACTTTGAGCTTGATTTCTTTTCATGTTTTTGCATTTCTTTTTCAGGAATCTGAAGCTGAGACACTGAATTATGCAGCTTTGCAATTCTCGAAGAGGAAAGCCAAAGCTGAAAAAAGGAAAACTGGCTCATTAGATGAGTGTGTGTACTCCGATGTGAAGGAAACTGTAAGATAAATCATTCATAGCACATGATACTATTACACTTAAAAAACTGCAAAAATGTTTTAACTAGTAAAATATTCTGACTATAAGAAAATGTATACTATTTTTTTGTCATGAGATGATGATAAAACAACTAAAAGATTATTAAACCAACATTTTTGCTGACAGATACATTTATTTCAGGAAGCAAAATTATGTGTCAAAAATGATTAAATATTCATTTACAATAATCTCATAATAAATATTCTGAAAAAAAATTACCTAAATTAAATATTATTTTATGTCGGTATACTTATTTAAAGCCCATTGTTTCTTTTAAGTGCCCTATTATTAACTTTGACTAAAGGTGAACTTTTAGTGTTGCACTTTTAATGTTGCCTATGCGTCTGTTGTTTTTTTTTTTTTTTTCTGAAGACACAATAAATGTAAAGAGTAATTTCATTAAAAATGTAACCAAAACATAATGTTCAACATTATTCATAAATTTCTGAGTTTAAACAAAAGTAATGCTGCATTGCTAGTGTACTTCCAAGAAGGATGTGGGTTGGCCTTAAACATAAGTCAAGGACTCTTACATCCGTATTAACTGTGGGCGGGGCTTGTTTTATTCACCCATCTCTGTACTTGTGTTTCAGACTCTAGTGAAAGGACACCAAAAATCATGTGTTATAAATGGATTCATGGATCCATGGATTAAATGATCAGGCAGGTTCACTGATATGAAACCTGAGAAAACAGTGGGGATTATTAAATCTTGTTTCTGCCTCAACATTACAAAACAATAAAGACAACTGATGTGGTGTCACTACATGAAAACATGTTAATACATAACTTGTTCCAAAATGGGTTCCAACCTCTTTTAAGGCTGATTTTTATACAACCCCTGGCAAAAATTATGGAATCACCACACTTAGAGGATGTTCACCCAGCTTTTTTACTTTGTAGCAAACAAACAAATCACACATATGACAGAAAAAGGTTTTGTTCAATAGCTTAATATTCTGGCTTTGTGGAACATACATAAAAAAAAATTACTGACATATTTTTTATTAATGGCATGTCTTTTTCCAAGCTATTGAACAAAACCTTTTTGTGTCATATCTGTTATTTGTTTGTTTGCTATAAAGTAAAAAAGCTGGGTAAACATCCTCTAAGTGTGGTGATTCCATAATTTTTGCCAGGGGTTGTAATTATTTTACTTTATTGGCAGTGAGGTTTAAAGACTTTTCAAATGATACTGCCCAAAATTTACAACTGTCAGTCATTTACTGACCATGGAGGCTTTTTTTGTTGTTGTTGCTGCTGCTTTCTCATTATAAGTGAGTAAGTGCTATATTTTGCACTTTTTTTTTAGACTGTTGGGTTATTATATAAATGTGTTACCAATGTCGATAATCAGGTTTATTTACCTCAAAAAATAAGGCTAGTATGCATGAAGATGTTCCACA
Source organism: Pangasianodon hypophthalmus (assembly GCF_027358585.1). Classification (NCBI taxonomy): domain Eukaryota; kingdom Metazoa; phylum Chordata; class Actinopteri; order Siluriformes; family Pangasiidae; genus Pangasianodon; species Pangasianodon hypophthalmus. The sequence continues at coordinate 3,407,953 of NC_069716.1, forward strand.
GGTTTAAAAGTTTAAATTGATTAAAAACCTGCTCATTCTGTGGAATATTTGAGCTCCAAAAAAAGGAACAACATACAGTCTCTAACTTCTACAATAAACAAATAAATAAATAAATAAATTAATTAATTATCAGGATATACCAGACTCTGAGACAAAGGTGAGAATCCAACACAAATTTATTACAGGATTTGCCAAACAATGAGTATGCAAAGACAGGGTAAACACAAAGATAAGTACTGCAGGCTGGTGGGTAACAGATAGAGACACTAGGTAAATGACTGAGGGAAAGGAGCACACACCTCACGTGTCTTGGAAGGGGAACGCTGGAGAAAATGTAAGGAGACGTAGAGGAGCTTCAAATTAACACAGGTACTCACAGAGAAGAGGTCTATTCCTAGTTGAGGCCAGACAAAGAGTGCATGTGAGGTGTGTGCTTATATGGAGTCCTGATGAGTGTGGTGTTTGGAGACAGGTGCTGATTAGAACTCTGGGGAGAGAGAGCACTGACTGTTGGTCACAGAGCCTGGTTTTCCTGTTACATTAACACAGTACGCATTGTAATGGGGTTAGGTCCGTGGCAGGTTGATGGAGGGAGTTCTGTGCATACTCAGCCCAAGCGAGGAACCGCGACTCCAGGAAGTCTGGTGGCTGTGGCAGAATGTTCACAGGAAGCAGCTGATTTCTTGGATCTTTCTCTCGGTTTTGCCGTTGCACTGGGGATGGTAGCCAGAGGACAGGCTCACGGTCAAACCTAAGAGATTGAAAAAGGCCCTCCACACCCTGGAGATAAACTGGGGGCCTCGGTCAGAAACAATACCTTCAGGGAGGCCGAAGTTCCTGAAAACATGGTTAAACAAGAGCTCCACTGTCTCCAAGGCGGAAGGGAGGCCTTTTAAGGGAAGAAGTCGACAGACTTTGGAGAATCGGTCAACAACTTCCAGGATACAGGTATAACCATTGGAAGGATATAAAGTCAGTTATAAAGTCAAATCCTAAGTGTGACCATGAACGATCCGGAACCGGAAGGGGAAGGAGTTTATCTGACGGCAGATGTCATGGGGTCTTGGACATAGCGCATTCCTGGCATCCCTGGACAAACCGCTTGACGTCCTGTGCCATCGCGGGCCACCAGAATTGATCTTGAAGCAGCCTGAGGGTCATCTCAGTCCGAGGGTGGCCAGTGCCTAGGGAGTCGTGCAAGGATTTGATTAGTTTATTTTGTAAGGAACCAGGGACATACCTGCGGTTTTCGGGACACCCTGGAGGAGCTGGTTCTATGGCTGCTGCCTCGGCTATTTCCTCATCCAGGGACCAATGTATGGGACTCACCAATACCTCTGGGGGCAAGATGGGTTCTGGTTCACAGGAAGGTTCCTCTGGGGCATGAAGATGAGAGAGGGCATCTGCTTTCACGTTCTTGGTCCCTGGACGATAAGAAATAGCAAAGTTAAATCGTGTAAAGAAGAGGGCCCATCTGGCTTGTCTAGGATTCAGCCTCTTGGCCTCACGCAGATACTCAAGGTTTCGGTGGTCAGTGAGGACAAGGAAGGGAGCCCTCCAACCAGTGCCTCCACTCTTCCAATGCCAACTAGATGGCCAGCAATTCACGGTTCCCCATGTCGTAGTCCTGCTCTGCTGGGGTGAGTTTTTTGGAAAAATAGGCACATGGGTGGAGATGTGAGGGATTCCCCTGCTGCTGAGACAATACGGCACCCACTCCAGAGGTTGAGGCATCATCCTCTACCACGAAGGGCTTACTGGGGTCTGGGTGGCGAAGAAGGGGTGCCATCGTGAAGGCCTCTTTCAGGATGTCAAAGGCCTTGGTGGCGTCTTGGGTCCAGGACAGGGATTTGGGCTTTTGCTTGAGGAGGGAGGTAAGTGGAGAGGTGATAGAACTGTAATTTTTGATAAACCGACAGTAGAAATTAGAGAAGCCCAAGAACGTCTGGAGCTCTTTAACAGTTGTGGGTATTGGCCAGGTCTTGATGGCTTGGACCTTCCCCTCATCCATCTTGATGCCTCTGGCACTAATCTTATAACCAAGGAAGGTAGTCGTGGGTTGGTGGAACGTGCACTTCTCTGCCTTATGGTAGAACTGATGGTCCCGGAGTCTCTGGAGGACCTTCGACACATGCTGGAGATGTTCGGCCATATCCTGGGAGTAGACTAGGATATCATCGATATACACAAGGACAAAGCGGTTGATGTACTCCCGGAATACCTCATTTATGAATCCCTGGAACACAGAGGGGGCAATGACAAGACCATAGGGCATAACTCGGTACTTGTAGTGGCCAGTGGGGGTAATGAACGCAGTCTTCCACTCATCCCCCTCTCGTATCCAGATGAGGTTGTATGCACTGCGAAGGTCCAACTTGGTGAATATCTGGGCACCCCGGAGTTGTTCCAATGCTGCTGGGACAAGGGGAAGTGGGTAATGGTATTTAACGGTGATCTTGATGAGTGCCCGGTAATCTATGCAAGGCCGGAGACCTCCATCTTTTTCAGCCAGAAAAAAGAAGCTGGAAGCAGCAGGGGAAGTAGATGGGACGATATAGCCTTGTTGTAGCACCTCCTGGATGTATTCCTCTATGGCCTTTTGTTCCAGAATTGACAAAGGGTAAATTTTACCTTCAGGCACTGGCTCACCCAGTATGAGGTCTATGGCACAGTCCCATGGCCTATGGGGTGGTAGCTGGGAGGCTTGTTTAGTGCAGAAGACATCCTTGTACTGGTTATAACAGGCAAGAATATCCACCGGCTGTGGCTCTATAGGGCTTTCTATGGATGGGGTACAGACCGGGAGGGGCTGAGGACAGAGAGGGAAACATTCAGGGAAGCATTGATCGCCACACCGTAGGACTTCGCCCGTGGACCATGAAATTATAGGATTCTGTCTTACTAACTAAGGCCGTCCCACCAGGAGATCAGAGGTGGCTTTTTCCAGAAGCTGGAGTTCAATGGATTCTGAGTGCAAACAGCCCACTTGTAATTGTATTGCCCCATCTGATGGCTGTCTGATGGCTCTCTGACTGAGGGGAGTTCCCGTTATGGAGTGTGCTTGATAGCTTGCAGGGTTTGGGCTTTTCCTGAGCTGGAGTTGATGGCAGAGTTCTCCGGATATGAAATTGCCGGCTGAGTCGATGAGGGCTGTAACCGAAACTGAGTAATTAGCAGTACTCAGAGTTATGACTGTGGTGAGAGGTGACACACAAACTTGCGGAGAAGTTATATAACTCACCAGCAGTCGAGGAGGGTGAATGGGGCTCTTGGTAATTACGTGCCCACTGGCTGCACAATATAAGCAGAACCTCTGGGTCAGCCGACGATGTCGTTCCACCGTAGTGAGGCACATGGAGTCAATGTGCATGGGTTCCACTCCTGGTTCTGGAATAGAGGGAGTTGAGGACAGAGGAGGGACCTTGGGAGACAGCATGGTGCTGCTCTCCTGGGAGCAGCTGGCTAAGCGGTGAGCCACTCGGATGGATAGTAGTATGAAGCACTCGAGTCCCCTGTTGGAGTTGCTCATTAACAGAAAATGGAAAAAGAAAAAATGTATTGTAAATTGTAATGTAATGCATTAATTGTTACAAAATAAAAAAAGTTAAAGAAGGAGCTGTTCAAGATCCACCAAAGAAAAGGCACAGCATCTGCAACCATCATGATGTTCTGCATCTTGAGCATGAAGAGTAGATCAGCAATAAGCAGGCTATTGTCACAGCCTTTAGACCAATTCAATTCAATTCAATTTTATTTGGATAGTGCTTTTAGCAATGGGCATTATTACAATGCAGAGTTTCAGAAATATATAAACTCAGGATATACATTTTAAATTTATAAATTTATCCCTAACGAGCAAACCAGAGGCGCCAGTGGCAAGGAAAAACTCCCTGAGACAACATGAGGAAGAAAACTTGAGAGGAACCAGACTCCAGCCCATCTTTATCTGGGTGACACAGGATAGTCCAATTATAAATAATTCCCTTCTATAACTGTATACTATATGGTCAAAAAGTGCAATTGTGTAACCAGGGAAATTCATTATAATTTTCAGATAAAGTTTATTTGTTGAAGTTACCAAATGTTCACTGATGGAAACTTGAGTGCAAAACTGTTCATGGGATTTGTAGTCCTAAATCTATCAGAGCAATTGTAGTCCTAAGCCACTGTAGCAAAACTGTTCATATCAATTCAAGTCCAAAGCCGTCTTCATGGTTTCTAAGTAGTACCCACAGTAATCTCATGTAACTTCAGGCTGTCTGTGTGGGGCCATCCTCAGCAGCTGCGGGTGGTTAGACCAGGAGTGTCGAACTCAAATACTGCCCAGGCCGAAAAGTATTGGAATGGCAAGATCAGCTTTTTTTTTTTTTCTTGCTATACACTGAATGTTCATATGGGATTGAGATCAAAATATGAATATGAGATGACAGGATTGAGGCCTAAATTACTTCCAGGCTACATACAACAGCATAGGCCAGAGATTCACACTTGAAAATTCGTAGAATAAAAATTATTCAACTATTTGTTTTTGTTACCACATAAGCAAGCTTTTGTATACATAAGTTGAATTCAGAGAGCAATTAAAATAAACAACAATGAGATGTTAGTGTAGGCACACGTGAGTAAACAGTAAACCACACTTTCCATTTGATCATAACATCTTTGTCATGATAGCTCTGTGCAACACCAAAACACAACTATGGAAATATGTGGGGTAGATGTAGGCAGATCACAATACCATGTGCTTCCTTATCATGCCTTTTTTTTTCTTACATCCAATCATGTCATATTCTGGGGCGTGCTCAGTACAGACCGCCTATAGTATAAATATAAATTCAAACCATGCTTCAAGCGCATTCATATTCTGTTGCTAAATGAGATACAAACACTGCAGAATCCCTGAGAAATGAAAAATGACTGGATTCTGGATCTTAATTTTGATCTTCAGCACCATGTGTAAGTAATTTATAGAGATCAATATAAATCTATATAAATCTATTTCTTTAAACCACTTATTTTGTGTGCAATTGTATTTTAAATAAACTCCAATGTTATTCCTTCAAGTTTCAAAGTCAATCTTTAATAGCACTTTGTGTATGATAATATATGAAGTACATTCATTACCTAATTAATGCATTTTTGTTCTAGATACAGTCCAACCTGGTAGACGCTGGGTTACTGCACAATCCCTCACAGAGTCACTAGTTTATCAGCCTGATAAAGAGCTCAGTGTGGATATCGGAGACTCGGCTACTCTGCGATGTTGTATTTATAACACAACATTTAGCATGATATCTTTGTTTAAGCAACCGAACAGAAAAAACCTCAGATTATAGTCAGGTTCATTAAAGATGGTGGAGAAGCATTTTATAATGGATTCCAAAAGTCTCGTTTTCAAATTGTAAGATCTTCAAACTGCTTCAATATGATCATTTTAAACATCACTCTGTCTGATGAAGCCATGTACTACTGTGCACTGACATACCCCAACATTGTGTTTGGAGATGGAACTTATTTAAAAATTAAAGGTAGGATTTTGAGTTAAATTGATTAAGCTCCTGGTTTAATGTAGTGATATTTTCCCTTATTACCATTAGCATGTTCAACCTGGAAGACAAATAATTGTGAAGTAGTGAAATGCTAACTGTGTTTTCTTCAACAACACTGAGTTACAGACTTTTAGTGAATCATGATAAATGTTTATATGTGAGCATGTTACTATTTCATCATAAACATCTAAACCAGCTCTGTGTGATAATTCAGTGGTGTGTGAACCAACACTGCATGGAAACAGCACTAACATGATCACACAAGAAAAGACAGGTAAAATGCCTCACAATTCAAGATTAAATAATTATCCTAAATTTATAAAGCATATTTTGCATATGAAATCATTTTTATTGATAACATGGTGAAATTACAGTATCAGAAATGACTAGATCTCTACATTCGACAGTGCTCGGTTTGGGAATGGCTTTGGGCTTGTGTGCACTTCTGATTTTCTGTCTCACTTATTTCATACTGAGGAGAACAAAGTGCGATAAAAGTAAGTGCTTTTATCATCAGATAATAATTCCAGTTAATTTCTATTATTTCTATTAAAAATCACTGATGAGTGTATTTCTGTTTTAATAGTAAACACTTCTATGGAAAATTCTTCAGGAACAAGGCAGGTACGTGTACAACAACAAAAAATATATATAGTATCGATTTTATATTATTATATATTGTATGGGTAATATTTTTTTTCCGGTAGATACCACTATGTCTCCTTTAGTTATGTATGAGTCTCACTACTAAATATCCGACTCATGGATGTGCAATGCTGCTCTTGTTCTGTGTAGTTTGTGTGTAGTGCAGTTACCCATATTGTATGGTTATTACTTTCAGCTCGATTTCTTTTCATGTTTTTGCATTTTTTTTCAGGAATCTGAAGCTGAGACACTGAATTATTCAGCTTTGCAATTCTCGAAGAGGAACGCCAAAGCTGAAAAAAGGAAAACTGGCTCATTAGATGAGTGTGTGTACTCCGATGTGAAGAAAACTGTAAGATAAATCATTCATAGCACATGCTACTATTACACTTAAAAAACTGTGAAAATGTTTTAACTAGTAAAATATTCTGACTATAAGAAAATGTATACTATTTTTTTGCCATGAAATTATGATAAAACAACTAAAAGTTTATTAAACCAACATTTTTTTAAATTGCATTACTTTGCTGACAGATACATTAGCATAGCAAAATTATATGTCAACCGAAGTTTAGAAATGATCTAATATTCGTTTACAATAATCTCATAATGAATAGTATGAAAAAAAAATACCTAAATTCAGTATATTATTTTATGTCTGTACACTTGTTTAAAGCAAGTCCATTGTTTCTTTTAAGTGCCCTATTATTAACTTTGACTAAAGGTGAACTTTTAGTGTTGCACTTTTAATGTTGCCTATGTGTCTGTTGTTTTTTTTTTCTGAAGACACAATAAATATAAAGAGTAATTTCATTAAAAATGTTACCAAAATATAATGTTTAACATTATTCATAAATTTCTGTGTTTAAACAAAACTAATGTTGCATTGCTAGTGTATTTCCAAGAAGGATGTGGGTTGGCTTTAAACATAAGTCAAGGACTCTTACATACGCATTAACTGTGGGCGGGGCTTGTTTTATTCACCCATCTCTGTACTTGTGTTTCAGACTCTAGTGAAAGGACACCAAAAATCATGTGTTATAAATGGATTCATGGATCCATGGATTAGATGATCAGTCAGGTTCACTGATATGAAACCAGAGAAAACAGTGGGGATTATTAAATCTTGTTTCTGCCTCAACGTTACAAAACAATAAAGACAACTGATGTGGTGTGAATACTTGAAAACATGTTAATACATAACTTGTTCCAAAATGGGTTCCAACCTCTTTTAAGGCTGATTTTTATACAACCCCTGGCAAAAATTATGGAATCACCACACTTAGAGGATGTTCACCCAGCTTTTTTACTTTGTAAGGCTGATTTTTATAATTATTTTACTTTTTTGGCAGTGATGATTAAAGGCTTTTCAATTGATACGACACCCAAAACTTACAACTGTCAGTCATTTACTGACCATGGAGGCTTTTTTTGTTGTTGTTGCTGCTGCTTTCTCACTATAAGTGAGTAAATGCCATATCTTGCAATTTTTTTAGACTGTTGGGTTATTATACGAATGTGTTATCAATGTCGATAATCAGGTTTATTTACCTCGAAAAATTAGGCTAGTATGCATGAAGGCATTCCACAGATTTAAAAATTTAAAAGGATTAAAAACCTGCTCATTATGTGGCTGAATCTCTAACTTTTACAATAAATAAATAAATAAATAAATAAAGACTATAGAAAAAGGGCTGTTGGAGTTGCTCATTAACACAAAATAAAAAAAGAAAAAATGTTGTTGAACCCCAAAAAAAAAAAAAAGATATATTAAGACCCAAATACTTTTTTGTTGTTGTTTCTTTCTTAAAGCAGGAAACGAAAAGTGATATATTACATCTGGTTAGTACTACTTAAGGATGACTCACACTCACACACACACACACACACACAAGCACAGTGTAGGATCTGAAGTGAACAGGCAAGGAAAGCAAAGAAGCCATAAAGCTAGGAATCCTGCTCCCAGACTTTGCAGACCCAAGTTAATTACCACTTGTTTACTGATTGCTGGATTTCAACTGCCCTGTGAACAATCAGCAACTGATAGGACATCCCTGACCAGAGGATGAACCCTCTTAGCCAAGAGGAACCTCTGTCAAACTTGTTGATCTAGATCGCTGGCCAAGACCAGATGGCTCACCCAACACGATGCTAAAACTAATAACTACAGAAAAGGGGGGGGGGGGGGGGAACTCACCCAAGGACCCTCATGGAATGAGACCTTTGTTCTCCCCAGGAACACAAAGTTCACCACCCTTCACACATTCCGCAGAACCCAGCTTTAACAGACTGCATAAGGCTTCTTTACATCTCCTATAAGGACAATGACTTTTAAGATGATGCACCATAGTTTGAAAACTTGTTGCCTCTTTTAATGTCATTCCATATGTGGGTCATGCTTATAGCCACCAGGTCATTATGATGCTTTTTGATCATTTAACAGGGACCATAGTGTTCGTGTGTGTATCAATAACAGCAGGTATGTCATGTTTGGTATGTGTGTGATCACTATTGAATTTCCTAAGGGTTGGTATAATGTAAAGTTGAGTATGATGTATTACATGCATGTTACCAAATTCCTTAACGAAGTTCTAACTTAACCTTATGCAAAGTTTGCAAAGCACATAACTCAGAGACCAGAATGTTAATTAGTGTCAGAGGAGGAGAATACAGTTTACACCCTGCCCCAAAATCCTGCTGATTGGAGCAAACACTTTGGGGTCAGCCCAACTGGAAAGGGTTAAAACCCCCTGACACAAAGGAAACTCTGAGTCTCATCCTATCCATCCTTGAGAGAGTCCAACATCTTTCAAGGAGTCTCATCCAATCCATCTTCCAAGAGTCTCATCCACTACATCTCTGCAAGAGTCTCCATCCACATCTGAAGGAAGTCTCATCAACCAAGAGCTTTAGAAGTTCATCACGAGGAGATCACGCTTGCTCCGAGACTCTGCATCCAGACTGGTTCTTGCAAAGCCTCCATCTCTCGCCTTCACACCTCTGTGAACCATTCTTCAAAGTTTTGCAACCCGCCTACGAGACTCCGCCGGGTTCGTGCCTCACTCTGTTTATCTTCCTCATTGGTCTTTCGAGACGCTACATAAGGCCAACCAGACCGCCGACCAATCAACATCACCGGAAACCCCTTCCAAACAACAACGCAACGATGGAATCCCTGGCAACACAAACGCAAGTATAGTACCTCCAGATTCTCGCTGAACTGGTGCATTTAATACAAGTTTAAAGCCCTTCTAAACGAAGCGAATGTTAAAATAACTGATAAGTTGATGGTTCGTTCAGGTCATGGTCTGAGAAACTGCTAGTAACTTGGAATTTCATTCACTCTCTCTTCAAAGCAATTTTCACCCCTGTTTATATGTGTGTGTGTGTGTGTTTGTGTTAGATTAGTTTCTGTGTTGTTAGAATAGTAATAAAGTCTCGTCTGATTTTATAAAGGCCAGTGTCTTGTGTCTCTGTGCTTCAAATTTATTGCCTTAAACTGCCGATCTTGTTACTGTGCTCTTAATATAGTGTTTCACTATATTTAGGATATTATTGCCAGTGGCCACAGAGGTAATATCCCATATACAATTAATAAATAAACTCATTTCAACTTATCGCTGGACGAATAGTTGATCAGCTGTTAAAATATTAAGTTTACAAATTTCCCCTTTTGAGCTGATCTGCTATGCTCCTACATATTTTGGTGGAGAATACAACAGCTTAACCTAAACAGCTAATTTCCTTACATATTGGTGGAGAATACATCAGCTTAATCTAAATGAGCTAAAATTTCCCTACAACAGACAGGCATTAACTGTTCAAAAAAAAAAAGTTAAAGAAGGAGCTCTTCAAGATCCACCAAGGAAAAGGCACAGCATCTGCATAAACCATCATGTTCTGCATCTTGAGCATCCAGAGCAGATCAGCAATAAGCAGGCTATTGCCACAGCCTTTAGACCAATTCAGTTCAATTCAGTTTTATTCAATTCAGTTCAATTTTATTTGTATAGTGCTTTTAGCAGTGAGCATTGTCACAAATCAGATTTATAGAAATATATACATTCAGGATATAAATTTTAAATTTATGAATTTATCCCTAATGAGAAAGCCAGAGGCAACGATAGCATGGAAAAACTCCCTGAGACGACATGAGGAAGAAATCTTGAGAGGAACCAGACTCAAACAGGAGCACATCCTCATCTGGGTGACACCGGATAGTCCGACTGTAAATAATTCCCTTCTAGAACTGTATACTATATGGTCAAAAAGTGCAATTGTGTAACCAGGAAAATTCATTATAGGTTTCATATCAAGTCTATTTTGTTGAAGTTACCAACTGTTCACTGATGGAAACTTGAGTGCAAAACTGTTCATGGGAATTGTAGTCCTAAAGCTATCAGAACAATTGTAGTCCTAAGTCATTGTAGCAAAACTCTTGATATCAATTCAAGTCCAAAGCCGTCTTCATGGTTTCTAAGCAGTACCCACAGTAATCTCATGTAACTTCAGGCTGTCTGTGTGGGGCCATCCTCAGCAGCTGCGGGTGGTTAGACCAGGAGTGTTGAACTCAAATACTCCCCACGGCAAAAAGTATTGGAATGGCAAGATCAGCTTTTTTTAATAGTTTTTTTTTTTTTGGCTATACACTGAATGTTCATCTGGGTTTGAGACCAAAATATTAATATGAGACAATAGGATTCAGGCCTAAATTGCTTCCAGGCTACATACACCAGCCTTTTTTATTACATCCAATCATGTCATATTCTGGGGCGTGCTCAGTACAGACCGCCTATAGTATAAATATAATTCCCTTTCGATACTACACTCGTACTGCGTCGCTAGACTCTATGGGGAAAAACTCCTTTTCTCCGATGACTGAAGCCTTTACAATCACACAGTGAAACTGCACGGCCATTGGTTCGTGCAGTGCAATAAAGCGAACCAATGGCTCGGCAGCGGAACTGCACGCACCTATGGCAAGGAAGCCCGCCAGGATGGGAGGAGCCATCTGGCTATATAAGCAGGCATAGTGCCATAGGATCTCAGATCAATTCTCCTTCAGCGACGAAGAGCATTCTCTACGCTGAGCTACGAGACTGAAGCCGCTTGCCGTTGACACGCCTCGCTGCGGACAAGAGCTTCTCGTCGACACCATCCCGCTGTTCTCGCCGAGCTTCGAGCCACCATTCAGCGTCCAGCGCCGATACCAGCTCGTCCCCTGCCGCCATTCGGCGAGCTAAAAAGGAGCGAAAAGAGCTAAAAGAGCAAAGAGAGCTAAAAGAGCCTTTTTTCTCTAAAGAGCATTTTCCTCTAAAAGAGCAAGCGGCGTTGATATAATGCCACATCGTCGTTGCAGCTCATGCAGCTCCGCTCTGCACGCTGATGACGGCCACTCAGAGTGCGTTTCCTGCCTGGGCCGTCCCCATGTGGAAGCCGCTCTGACGGAGATGGAATGCTCGCATTCTGTGAGCATGAGTCTCTCTTCTCTGCGCACTCGGATCGCTTTCTTTTCAGAAAGCGATGCCGCTTCTCGCGCCCCCCCGTTTTCTTCCTCACAGGGACCTGCGAGGTAAAAATGACGAGGCAGAGAAGCACAGCGCCCCGGCCGCGAGCGAGCTCACGTCGGCTCAGACCCCGCGTGCCTCGCTCTCGCCTTGCAGAGAGGATTCTCCCGTCATTTTTGAGCGCCCGGACCAGCGTCCCTTGGCTGACGCGAGATGACAGCATGTCTTTAGCGGTGTCAGACGCAGAGGATACTTCGGGCTCTCCCTTCAACCCCGTCCCTTTGCCGTCTATGGATTCCAGCGTCACCAAGACGAGTACGGACGCCGAGCTCTTCTGCGTTCTCTTTAAACCACGCCGGAGAAGCCCACTTGGAGCCGCCTCGATAAATGGTTCCTGCCGGGGTGCCGCCAGGCTCCTCATCAGTGAGCCGCGCCTTTTTGTCCAGAGGTCCATGATGAGCTCACTAAGTCGTGGCGCGCTCCTTATTTGGCTCGCCTTCGCACGTCCGTTTCATCCGCGTTCTCCACGATCAACGGCGCGGACAAAAAAGGGCTATGAGAGGCTACCTCTGCTGGATGAGTCAGTGGCCACACACCTCTGCCCGCCCACTTCCATCGGATGGAAAGCAAAGGTTGCGCACCCCTCGAAACCGTGCAGAACAACGTCTGCCCTTGCTGGACGAGCTTACTCTTCCACTGGGCAGACAGCCTCAGCTCTGCATTCAATGGCCGTGCTCCAGGTTTTTCAGGCAAAACTCCTCCAAGTTATGGATGAGTCGGGGCCCGATCCTGCGGCCTTCAAGGAGCTGTGCAGTGCGACGGACCTAGCCCTTTCGAGCCTACTCTACAGCCTGAGCTTCCGCAGCGCTTCCGCTTGGCCAGACGCCACTCATTTTTGAGACGCCAAGGACCCCAGCCCAAGTTGACGCTGGATTCTGCGCCTCGGGCGTCGTCCTGATTTACTGGACAGGAAGAGGAAGGGGCAAAGTCTCGCTGTCGCTGGACCACCCCCGAAACGATCTCTGTTATGAGAGATACTTTCGCATACTTTCACATCCAGATAGCCCCCCATCACAGACGATTCTTGAGTTTCGCCTTCAAGGGAGTGGCCTATCAATACACGGTCATGCCCTTCGGGCTGTCCCTGGCTCCTCGCACTTTTACGAAGTGCATAGATGCAGCTCTTTCCCCTCTGAGACAGAAAGGAATCCGCATTCTGAATTATCTCGACGACTGGCTCATCTTAGCCCAGTCAGAGGCCGAGCTAGTGTCTCACAGAGCCCTCCTCCTCAGCCACTTGGAGTGCCTAGGACTCAGGGTCAACTTTGCCAAGAGCTTGCTGTCCCCCAGCCAACAAACTTCATTCCTGGGGGCAGTTTTCAACTCAGCCGGCATGAGGGCAGCAGTCACACCAGAACGTGCGCTAGCTATACAGCAGCTTGCGGCTTCCTTCAAAATTGGAGCCATTCGCCCTCTCAAAACGTTTCAAAGGATGCTAGGGCTCATGGCCTCTGCATCACCAGTACTACGGTTGGGCCTGCTTTGTATGAGACCCCTCCAGTACTGGCTGAAACCATAAGTGCCGCCCAGTGCGTGGCGTCACGGTTGCCTTCGTATCAGGGTGACCCAGGCCTGCGTTGCGGCTCTGGCTCCCTGGAAGAACCCCCAGTGGTTCAAACAGGGCGTAACCATGGGCATTGTTCACAGGAGGAAGGTTGTCTCAACAGACGCTTCCAACACGGGTTGGGGATATATAATATATATAATATAATTTATTTTTCAAAGAGCAAGGATGCGTTGGCCCACGATCGGCCCAACCTTCTCCTGTATGCTTTCCCCCCGATCGCTCTGATCCCTCAGGTAATCAGACAAATCAGGGACCACAAACACAGAGTCCACCTAGTGGCCCGGCTCTGGAGAAACAAACTCTGTTTCTCAGAGCTATCTCAGCTGCTTACGGCGGCCCCGTGGCCCATTCCCCTGAGGCAGGATCTTCTCTCTCAGGCAAACAGGACAATTTGGCACCCCCAACCCTAGTTGTGGGCATTACATCTTTGGGCTCTCGACAGGAATCAGTAGATCTCCCTGAAAGTGTCCAAAATACTATATCACAGGCTAGAGCCCCGTCCATGAGACGCCTCTATGCCCTTAAATGGTCGGTCTTCTCTGCCTGGTGCGCAACCCGTGGCAAAGATTCTATTTCCTGCGACATATCAGTGATATTGTCCTTCCTACAAGAGCTGTTGGACAAGGGCCGCTCCCCTTCCATGCTCAAGGTCTATGTGGCAGCTATAGCAGCTTCTCATGCTCCTATAGCAGGACAGTCTGTGGGTCGGAACAACCTAGTTGTTCATTTCCTGAGGGTTTCCAGGAGGCTTAATCTGCCCCGGCCCCCTACCGTCCCTGTGTGGGACCTACCCACAGTACTGAGGGCCCTCAAGGGGTCCCCTTTCGAGCCGCTACAGTCTGTAGACCTAAAATCCTTATTGTTAAAGACCGCCCTGTTACTGGCGTTAGTATCGGTCAAATGAGTAGGTGACTTACAGGCTCTCTCGGTGAGTCCTGCCTGCCTCGAGTTTGGGCCTAACGACTCCAAGGTCGTCCTGAAGCCGAGGCATGGTTACGTTCCTAAGGTGCTCTACACCCCGTTTAGAGCACAGGTTATCACTCTTTCGGCGCTTCCTCCATCAGAGGAAGACCCGGAGTTGAGCCTTCTCTGCCCTGTCAGGGCACTGAAAATTTACATCGAGCGTTCCGCTCCATTCAGGCAGCCAGAACAACTTTTTGTGTGCTTTGGCGGCCGCACCAAAGGGTCTCCGGTCGCAAAGCAGAGAATTTCTCGATGGCTAGTTGACGCTATTGCGCTAGCATACTCCTCCCTGGGCCTCCATAGCCCCATAGGAGTTAGAGCCCACTCCACTCAGGGCGTGGCCTCGTCTTGGGCATGGTCTAGCGGGGTGTCCATGGCAGACATTTGTGCGGCAGCGGGCTGGGCCTTGCCGTCCACGTTCGCCAGGTTTTATAGCCTGGACGTTCCGGCCTTACAGGCTCGGATCCTTTCTGCCTAAGGGCACACGCCTGTTTATGACAGGCGTATTCCTAGTGCGTTCTTGGCCCTTTCTAAAGGTGCTGAAACGACATGGGACTATTTAGGAACGATTATCCTAGGCTGGGCGGACCTCAGCGAGCTCAGCCCTCCTGCCTCCTGCGGGTTTCACCTGTCTTACTGGTCCCTCTGAGTCTTATTGCTCAAGGCCGGTTTATGCCAATCGTTCTATTTTCTTGGCACGACGTGATTGTATTGGTTCCCCGTAGCGTCTAGCAACGTAGTACGAGTGTAGTATCGAAAGGGAACGTACTCGGTTACTAACGTAACCTCGGTTCCCTGAGATACGGGAACGAGTACTGCGTTGCAAGCCGTGCCATGACGTTGCACTCTCAGAGTCTTCGCTTCAGTCGAATTGACCTGAGATCCTATGGCACAATGCCCGCTTATATAGCCAGATGGCTCCTCCCATCCTGGCGGGCTTCCTTGCCATAGGCGCGTGCAGTTCCGCTGCCGAGCCATTGGTTCGCTATATTGCACTGCACGAACCAATGGCCGTGCAGTTTCACTGCGTGATTGTAAAGGCTTCAGTCATCGGAGAAAAGGAGTTTTTCCCCATAGCGTCTAGCGACACAGTACTCGTTCCCGAAAATCAGGGAACCGAGATTACGTTAGTAACCGAGTACGATTCAGACCATGCTTCAAGCGCATTCATATTCTGTTGCTAAATGAGATACAAACACTGCAGAATGCCTGAGAAATGAAAAATGACTGGATTCTGGATCTTAATTTTGATCTTCAGCACAATGTGTAAGTAATTAATAGAGATCAATATAAATCTATATAAATCTATTACTTTAAACAACTTATTTTGTATGCAATTGTATTTTAAATTAACTCCAATATTATTCCTTCAAGTTTCAAGGTCAATCTTTAATAGCACTTTGTGTATGATAATATATGAAGTACATTCATTACCTAATTAATGCATTTTTGTTCTAGATACAGTCCAGCCTGGTAGACGCTGGGTTACTGCACAATCCCTCACAGAGTCAACAGTTTATCAGCCTGATAAAGAGCTCAGTGTGGATATCGGAGACTCGGCTACTCTGCGATGTTGTATTTATAAAACAACATTTAGCATGATATATTTGTTTAAGCAATCGAACAGAAAAAAACCTCAGCTTATAGTCAGGTTCTTTAAAACTGATGGAGAAACATTTTACAATGGATTCCAAAAGTCTCGTTTTCTAATAGGAAGATCTTCAAACTGCTTCAATATGACCATTTTAAACACCACTCCGTCTGATGAAGCCTTGTACTGCTGTGCACTGACATTCCCCAACATTGTGTTTGGAGATGGAATTTATTTTAAAATTAAAGGTAGGATTTTGAGTTAATTTGATTAAGGATTTTGAGTTAATTTGATAAGCTTTAATGTAGTGATATTTTTCCTTATTACCATTAGCATGTTCAACCTGGAAGACAAATAATAGTGAAGTAGTGAAATGCTAACTGTGTTTTCTTCAACAACACTGAGTTACAGACTTTTAGTGAATCATAATAAATGTTTTAGGTGAGCATGTTACTATTGCATCAGAAACATCTAAACCAGCTCTGTGTGATAATTCAGTGGTGTGTGAACAAACACTGCATGGAAACAGCACTAACATGAACACACAAGACAAAACAGGTAAGGAGTCTCATAATTCATCATTCAATAATTATC
Source organism: Pangasianodon hypophthalmus (assembly GCF_027358585.1). Lineage (NCBI taxonomy): Eukaryota > Metazoa > Chordata > Actinopteri > Siluriformes > Pangasiidae > Pangasianodon > Pangasianodon hypophthalmus. The sequence goes on from NC_069716.1 coordinate 3,424,429, forward strand.
CTAAATTCATAAAGCATATTTTGACTATAAAATCATTTGTACTGATAACATGGTGAAATAACAGTATCAGAAATGACTAGATCTCTACATTCGACAGTGCTTGGTTTGGGAACGGCTTTGGGCTTGTGTGCACTTCTGATTTTCTGTCTCACTTATTTCGTACTGAGGAGAATCTCATGCTGACAGCTTGACTTATGAAGCTTTGCAACTGTTCAAGAGGAAAGTCAAACCTGGAGGAAGGGACTCTGTGGTGTATACTGATGTGATGTATGTGAAACTGTAATAAAAATCCAGAACACATTATTATCAACTAAACCACTGCCGTGCTACAGGTTTTAATGCTGTAGATATGTTTACAGGATGAATGGTGGAATATCAACCCATCATTAAAGTATGTGTAACCCCTCTCGGTTCGTGCTTTCTATCCTCTCAATAAAGACCACAGGAAAACAGTTTTGTTGAGCACACTCACGTTAGCGTTTACTGTGAGCTGGAGAAAATCTGGAAAAGACATGGGAAGTACCAAACAGACAATAAATACTGCTAATCCTGTCACAAAACATTCTTCTCAACAGCTCGAGTGAACTGACAACTTAATCAATAAACACTTTTTGTTACATTTGAGTATGAATCAATCTCTTTTTTCTTTTATACACGTAGACAACTTAATCAATAAACACTTTTTGTTACATTTGAGTATGATTCAATCTCTTTTTTCTTTTATACACGTAGAGAACACATAACCGCATGAAAAAGTAATACATCATACCTGGAAAAGACATGGGAAGTACCAAACAGACAATAAATACTGCTAATCTGGTCACACAACTGTCGAAAAATAATACACATAAGGATAAATCAAACAAATATACAAAATAAAAAAAACAGAGCAGACGTCATTAGCATGTGGTGTGCACAACCACCTGGAAAACACATAAAGCTCTGCCACACACCGCTTTACCCTTCTTAACACAATAATACATAGTAAAGTTATCTTAAACACATTTCTAGACAAATACAACTGACTTTAGACAAAAATAAAACAATATCTCCCGACATTTTTTTTTGGCCGATTGACCAGAGACATTTTCACTTACCATCCTTCTCAACAGCTCGAGTGAACGGAGGAGATGGCCGACTTCACACATTATACACCCTTCTTACCTGTAGGTGTATCCCCTTTTTCCAAGATGCATTATACAAATGAACAATGAACATAAGATTATTTTTTAACTAGAAAGAACATTTTATTACCAAAACGAGCATTTTGACACCATTCACACTTAGTTTCTTTTTTTCTTTTTTTTCTTTTACCCGGTTACTTATGCATTATTATTATTATTATTATTATTATTATTATTATTATTATTATTATTATTATTATTATTATTATTAAATGATACAATAATAATAATAATAATTGCTTGACAGACAGGGCAACACCCTCACCGAAGAAGGGTAAAAAGGGCTATGAAAAAATATTGATATTTGTGCTTAATTTGCCTAACCTCTCACAAAAAATATGAGAGACATTAAAATTTTTATTAAAAGTAAAATTAAAAAATGTCTATTTTTGATGAGGGAATTATTTTCTGACAATAAATTTACTTCTTTTTTATTCTTGCCTCTAGTGCTTTTGCCCCTTTTGTACAACACAGTGATTATCACAGTACGTTTATAACGTTTAGATTGATGTCACATGACTGATACTCAGATGTCACATGACTGATGCTAACTTGTCTTGTACTGTATGTTATTATGTGCTATTATACGCCATATTCTACAAATGAGAGTCAGTGAAAATCTGGGGATTTTTTATTTTTTTATTTAAAACTCAAAATATAAAGTGTTTTAGAATTCTGAAAAATGTAAAAAAAAGAAAGGAAATGTTTAATATCTTGACAGCACACTGATTTGAAATAACATGGATCATCAGGTGAGAGTGCACGCTGTCATTAAAGCAAAAGGGGGATGCAAAAAAAGAAAGACATTCTGAAACCTATGTAAATATTTCTAAGATTTTACGTTTTGCTCAAGTTATGGCTGAAAATATCATTTGTAATGAAAAACTTTGTATTAAATTAGAAAATCCTACAAAATGAAGATTTTTCACTAGTTATCTTAGACTTTTAGACCTCACTGTATACATGCAGACACAGCTATTAGCAAAACTGCTGTATGCTTTGATTGTAACTGCATGCTTTGATTGTAAAATCTCTTCTGGATAAAGTGCTTATAAATACAGATGCATTATCTTCTCCTTTGATTGAGCTTTCCATTAGTATTTAGTCAAGAATCTGTAAGAAGGTGAATTAAGAAAGAATTGTGAGTGTAGAAGTAAACCACATTTCCACTGTGTCACGTTTGTCATGATATCTCTGTACAACACCAAAACATAGTTTCCCCAAAGTACAGTATGTATTATATACTGTATGGGTGATTCTGTTTTTCTCTACATACCTCTAGGTCTCCTTTAGTCACACTAAGCCTTATTACTGGTTTATCTGTGTACTTTACATGTTGCTACATTCATACGCTGCTCATTATAATGTACTAGATATAATTTATGCAGTCAGTTTCATCAGAATTTATTTTGATGCTTATTTTTTTTGTGTGAAGTTAGTGTGTAGAGTGCATTCTGATCTGGACTTATTATTTGATTTTATTTTTTCATTAATCCAGGAATTTGAAGCTGAAATGTTGAATTATGCAGTTTTTCAATTCCCCATTGGAATAATAACAATATCTTCAATAAATAAAAAAAAATATTTATTTATTTAAATGAAGAACACATCAAGCTTTTTAACTGTTTGTCTTTATGGATGGTACATGAGACTCGAGTCTTCAGGACAGAGGAGTTTACGCTTTCTGGTTCCTCAGTAACGAGACAAGCTGCATTTTTGTCTCATTAACTTGTAGACAAAGAGAAAAAGGAGAAGCTGGTCAGGGAATGACTCTATAAGCTAAAGCCCATATAATGTAATCTGTAACAGGAACTAATTTTCTTGAAGGAAAACCTGCTGACTTTTACGAAGTGTCTACATTTAAAACTCTTTCCATAAATGTTAGGAAAATATAGCCAAGGCTTCAGGCCTAAATTACTTCCAGGCTACATACAACAGCACGGCCCAGAGATTCACACTTGAAAATTCATTGAATCAATATTTTTTCAACCATTTGTTTTTGTTACTATATAAGCAAGCTTTGTATGCATAAGTTGAATTCAGAGAGCAATTAAAATAAACAACAATGAGATGTTAGTGTAGGCACACGTGAGTGTAAAAGTAAACCACATTTTCCATTTGGTCTTAACATCTTTGTCATGATATCTCTGTGCAACACCAAAACACAAATATGGAAATATGTGGGGTAGATGTAGGCAGATCACAATACCATGTGCTTCCTTATCATGTCGATTTTTTTCTTACATCCAATCATGTCATATTCTGGGGCGTGCTCAGTACAGACCGCCTACAGTATAAATATAAATTCAAACCACGCTTCAACTGCATTCGTATTCTGTTACTAAATGAGATACAAACACTGCAGAATGCCTGAGAAATGAAAAATGACTGGATTCTGGATATTAATTTTGATCTTCAGCACCATGTGTAAGTAATTTATAGAGATCAATATAAATCTACATAAATATATTACTTAAAACCACTTATTTTGTATGCAATAGTATTTAAAATTAACTCTAATATTATTCCTTCAAGTTTCAAGGTCAATCTTTAATAGCACTTTGTGTAGGATAATATATGAAGTACATTCATTCCCTAATTAATGTATTTTTTTTCTAGATACAGTCCAACCTGGTAGACGCTGGGTTACTGCACAATCCCTCAAAGAGTCACCAGTTTATCAGCCTGATAAAGAGCTCAGTGTGGATATCGGAGACTCGGCTACTCTGCGGTGTTGTGTTTATGAAACAACATTTAGCAGGATATATTTGTTTAAGCAACCGAACAGAAAAAAACCTCAGCTTATAGTTAAGTTCTTTAAAACTTCTGGAGAAACCTTTTATAATGAATTCCAAGAGTCTCGTTTTCAAATAGAAAGATCTTCAAACTGCTTCAATATGACCATTTTAAACATCATTCAGCCTGATGAAGCCATGTACTACTGTGCACTGATATACCCCAACATTGTGTTTGGAGAAGGAACTTATTTAAAAATTAAAGGTAGGATTTTGAGTTAAATTGATTAAGCTCCTGGTTTAATGTAGTGATATTTTTCCTTATTACCATTAGCATGTTCAACCTGGAAGACAAATAATAGTGAAGTAGTGAAATGCTAACTGTGTTTTCTTCAACATCACTGAGTTACAGACATTTATGATGAACGTTTACAGGTGAGAATGTTACTATTGCATCAGAAACATCTACACCAGCTCTGTGTGATAATTCAGTGGTGTGTGAACCAACACTGCATGGAAACAGCACTAACATGAACACACAAGAGAAAACAGGTATGTTGTCTCATAATTCATCACTGAATAATTATCCTAAATTCATAAAGCATATTTTGCCTATAAAATCATTTGTACTGATAACATGGTGAAATAACAGTATCAGAAATGACTAGATCTTTACATTCGACAGTGCTCGGTTTGGGAACGGCTTTGGGCTTTTGTGCACTTCTGATTTTCTGTCTCACTTATTTCATACTGAGGAGAAGAAAATGTGACGAAAGTAAGTGCTTTTATCATCAGATAATAGTTCCAGTTAGATTTATTTCTATTAAAAATCATTAAGTGTATTTCTATATTAATAGAAAACACTTCTATGGAAAATTCTTCAGGAACAAGGCAGGTATGTGTACAACAACAAAAAATATATATAGTATTAATTTTATATTATTACATGCTGTATGGGTAATTTTTTTTCTCTGTAGATACCACTATGTCTCCTTTAGTTATGCATGAGACTCACTACTAAATATTCAACTCATGTATGTGCAGTGCTGCTCTCATTCTGTGTAGTTCGTGTGTATAGTGCAGTTACCCATATTGTATGGTTATTATTTATGTTTTTGCATTTTTTTTTCAGGAATCTGAAGCTGAGACACTGAATTATGCAGCTTTGCAATTCTCCAAGAGGAAAGCCAAAGCTGAAAAAAGGAAAACTGGCTCATTAGATGAGTGTGTGTACTCCGATGTGAAGAAAACTGTAAGATAAATGATTCATAGCACATGGTACTATTCCACTGAAAAAACTGCGAAAATGTTTTACCTAGTAAAATATTCTGACTATAAGAAAATGTATACTATTTTTGTCATGAGATTATGATGAAACTACTAAAAGATTTTTAAACCAACATTTTTTTTTAAATTGCATTACTTTGCTGACAGATACATTTATTTCAGGAAGCAAAATTATATGTCAACTGAAGTTTAGAAATGATCTAATATTCATTTACAATAATCTCATAACAAAAAGATTCTGAAAAAAATTTATCTAAATTCAGTATATTATTTTATGTCTGTACACTTGTTTAAAGCAAGTCCATTGTTTCTTTTAAGTTCCCTATTATTAACTTTGACTAAAGCTGAACTTTTAATGTTGCACTTTAGTGTTGCCTATGAGTGTTTTTTTTTCCTGAAGACACAGTAAATGTAAAATGTAATTTCATTAAAAATGTAACCAAAACAATGTTCAACATTATTCATAAATTTCTGTGTTTAAACAAAACTAATGTTGCATTTCTCGGGTATTTCCAAGAAGGATGTGGGTTGGCCTTAACCATAAGTCAAGGACTGTGACATCCACATTAACTGTGGACGGGGCTTGTTTTATTCACCCATCTCTGTGCTTGTATTTCTGACTCTAGTGAAAGGACACCAAATATCATGCTTTATAAATGGATCCATGGATCCATGGATTAGATGATCAGGCAGGTTCACTGATATGAAACCAGAGAAAACAGTGGGGATTATTAAATCTTGTTTCTGCCTCAACGTTACAAAAACAATAAAGACAACTGATGTGGTGTGAATACATACATGTTAATACATAACTTGCTCCAAAATGGGTTCCAACCTCTTTGAAGGCTGATTTTTATAATTATTTTACTTTTTTTGGCAGTGATGATTAAAGGCTTTTCAATTGGTACGAAGCCCAAAACTTACAACTGTCAGTCATTTACTGACCATGGAGGCTTTTTTTGTTGCTGCTGCTGCTTTCTCACTATAAGTGAGTAAATGCTATATCTTGCACTTTTTTTTAGACTGTTGGGTTATTATATAAATGTGTTACCAATGTCGATAATCAGGTTTATTTACCTCAGAAAATAAGGCTAGTATGCATGAAGGCGTTCCACAGGTTTAAAAGTTTAAAACGATTAAAAACCTGCTCATTCTGTAGAATATTTGAGCTACAAAAAAATAAACATACAGTCTAACTTTTACAATAAACAAATTAATTAATAAAAAATTGTCAGGATATACCAGACTCTGAGACAAAGGTGAGAACCCAACACAAATTTATTAAATGATTTGTCAAACAATGTGTATGCAAAGACAGGGTAAACACAAAGATAAGTACTGCAGGCTGGTGGGTAACAGATAGAGACACTAGGTAAATGACTGAGGGAAAGGAGCACACACCTCACGTGTCTTGGAAGGGGAACGCTGGAGAAAACGTAGGGAGACATAGAGGAGCTTCAAATGAACACAGGTACTCACAGAGAAGAGGTCTATTCCTGGTTGAGGCCAGACAAAGAGTGCATGTGTGGTGTGTGCTTATATGGAGTCCTGATGAGTGTGGTGATTGGAGACAGGTGGTGCTGATTAGAACTCTGGGGAGAGAGGGCACTGACTGTTGGTAACAGAGCCTGGTGTTCCTGTTACATTACTCCCCCCCACGGTCCGCTCCTGAGGACCGTTGACCTCGACGCTGCAGTCGACCCCTGTGACACGGAGCTGGGCACTGGGGGTGTGAACGGAGGAATTCTGCCAGGAGGGCCGGGTCTAGGATATCCTCCCTGGATACCCAAGATTGTTCTTCGGGCCCGTAACCTTCCCAGTCTATGAGGTATTCAAGGCGACCTCTACGGCGTCGGGAGCTCAGTATTTCTCTGATGGCATATACTGGCTGGTCATCCAGGATCATCAGGACAGGAGGTACACTGCCCGTTGCAGGTGGTGATGAGCTGCTTCCCAGACCCTCTCGCTCTCCTGGAACCAATGGTCATCCACTGGTACCTCTGATGGTTCCCCACTCCATGGGAAATGGGGTTAGGCCCATGGCAGGTTGACGGAGGTTGTTCTGTGCATACTCGGCCCAAGCGAGGAACTGACTCCAGGAGGTCTGATGGCTGTGGCACAATGTTTGCAGGAAGTGGCTGATTTCTTGGATCTTTCTCTCGGTTTGGCCGTTGCACTGGTTATGGTAGCCAGAGGACAGGCTCACGGTCAAACCTAAGAGATTGAAAAAGGCCCTCCACACCCTGGAGATAAACTGGGGGCCTCGGTCAGAAACAATATCTTCAGGGAGGCTGAAGTTCCTGAAAACATGGTTAAACAAGAGCTCCGCTGTCTCCAAGGCGGAAGGGAGGCCTTTTAAGGAAAGAAGTCGACAGGCTTTGGAGAATCGGTCAACAACTTCCAGAATACTGGTATAACCATTGGAAGGAGGTAAGTCAGTTATAAAGTCTACTCCTAAGTGTGACCATGGACGATGCGGAACCAGAAGGGGAAGGAGTTTACCTGACGGCAGATGTCGTGGGGTCTTGGACATAGCGCATTCCTGGCATCCCTGGACAAACTGCTTGATGTCCTGTGCCATCCTGGGCCACCAGAATCGATCTTGAAGCAGCATGAGGGTCATCTCGGTCCCAGGGTGGCCAGTGCCTAGGTAGTCGTGCACTGATTTGATTAGTTTATTTTGTAAGAAACTGGGGACATACCGAGGCAGCAGCCACGGAACATTTATATATATTTATATATATATTATGAGAGATATATTAATATTATATTAATGTTATATATTATATTCCTTTTTTTGTTGTTTCTTTCATAAAGCTGGAAATGGAAGTGATATATTACATCTGGTTAGTACAACTTAAGGATGACACACACACACACAAGCACAGACAGGCAGTAATTGTTAAAAAAAAAAAAAGTTAAAGAAGGAGCTCTTCAAGATCCACCAAGGAAAAGGCACAGCAACTGCATAAACCATCATCATGTTCTGCATCTTGAGCATGCAGAGCAGATCAGCAATAAGCAGGCTATTGTGACAGCCTTTAGACCTTTTCAATTCTATTTTATTCAATTTTAGTTGTATAGCATTTTAGCAATGGACATTGTTACAAAGCAGCTTTACAGAAATATATAAACTCAGGATATACATTTTAAATTCATGAATGTATCCCTAATGAGCAAGCCAGAGGCGACAGTGGCAAGGAAAAACTCCCTGAGACAACATGAGGAAGAAATCTTGAGAGGAACCAGACTCAAACAGGAGCCCATCTTGGTAACACCAGATAGTCCGATTATAAATAATTCCCTTCTATAACTGTATACTATATGGTCAAAAAGTGCAATTGTGTATCCAGGAAAATGCATTATAAAAGGTATTGGAATGGCAAGGTCAGCTGTTTTTTTTATTTTTTTATTTATTTGTTTATTAATTTTGCTATTCACTGAATGTTCATCTGGGTTTGAGATGAAAATGTGAATATGAGATGATAGGATTCAGGCCTAAATTACACCCAGGCTACATACAGCAGGCCATTGATTCACACTTGAAAATTCATGGAATCAATATTTTTTCAACCATTTGTTTTTGTTACTACATAAGCAGGCTTTTGTATGCATAAGTTGAATTCAGAGAGCAATTAAAATAAACAACAATGAGATGTTAGTGTAGGCACACGTGAGTGTAACAGTAAACCACATTTTCCATTCGGTCTTAACATCTTTGTCATGATATCTCTGTGCAACACCAAAACACAAATATGGAAATATGTGGGGTAGATGTAGGCAGATCACAATACCATGTGCTTCCTTATCATGTCTATTTTTTTCTTACATCCAATCATGTCATATCCCGGGGCGTGCTCAATACAGAGAGCCTATAGTATAAATATAAATTCAAACCATGCTTCAAGTGCAGTCATATTCTGTTACTAAATGAGATACAAACATAGTAAAATTCCTGAGAAATGAAAAATGACTGGATTCTGGATCTTAATTTTGATCTTCAGCACCATGTGTAAGTAATTTATAGAGATCAATATAAACCTACATAAATCTATTACTTTAAACCACTTATTTTGTATGCAATAGTATTTAAAATTAACTCCAATATTATTCCTTCAAGTTTCAAGGTCAATCTTTAATAGCACTTTGTGTAGGATAATATATGAAGTACATTCATTACCTAATTAATGCATTTTTTTTCTAGATACAGTCCAACCTGGTAGATGCTGGGTTACTGCACAATCCCTCACAGAGTCACCAGTTTATCAGCCTGATAAAGAGCTTAGTGTGGATATCGGAGACTCGGCTACTCTGCGATGTTGTATTTATAAAACAACATTTAGCAGGATATCTTTGTTTAAGCAACCAAACAGAAAAAAACCTCAGATTATAGTCAGGTTCTTTAAAACTGTTGGAGAAATATTTTATAATGGATTCCAAAAGTCTCGTTTTCAAATAGAAAGATCTTCAAACTGCTTCAATATGATCATTTTAAACACCACTCAGTCTGATGAAGCCATGTACTACTGTGCACTGACATCCCCCAACATTGTGTTTGGAGAAGGAACTTATTTAAAAATTAAAGGTAACATGAACACAGAGGAGAAAACAGATAAGGAGTCTCATAATTCATCATTGAATAATTATCCTACATTCATAAAGCATATTTTGCCTATAAAATCATTTGTACTGATAACATGGTGAAATAACAGTAAAATAAAAAAATACATTCAAATGATCACACTTGTTTAAACACAACATTTTATTGTAGAAATTACAGAAATTCTGTAGAGTGCACCTACATTCGGCATGGGACTGTAACAATCCTAATAGTTTAAAGTGATTTCAGATGTTATGAGCTTTCATCTGATCTTTCCTCTTACTTTTACTTCAAACCACTGAATTCTTCTACTTACAGCTACAGAAAGGTTAATAATAATAATACATGTAAGGCTTGCTCTAGATTTACTATTGATCAATGCATTCATGAAACAGTGAGCGACGGGTGCAGTAATATCATGCTCAATATAAAGCATTACTGAAATATATTCTAAGCAAAAGAGGAGTATATCACTTCAGAATACACACTATCTTGTGGTTTGAGTTTCCTGTCTTTGAAATGTAAAGCAGAGAAATTGACCTCGACAGCAGAACGGCCCTGTGGGAATCAACATAAAGCTTTCATTGTAAATGACAGCTATCAGAATTAAATCACTATTAGTGTTATAATTGTCATTGTGATCCCTGATAGCATTGTGCATTAATGCATTAATGATAATAAGAAATGTGTACATTTAAAGTTATTTACCTGATTCAGTGTTTTCTCTACAACAGAACATTGATGAGATCTCACTGTAGAGGAAAAAAATATGATTCCATCAGGATGTAATACATATTATATGTGTACGTATTTGATAAAATATTTAGATACACAAATGTAATGAAGACTCACCACTGCAGTAATCACAGTTTCTCCCTTTATAGCTTACGACATGAGCAAAGATCACAACCACACACATTCCCAAAGCTACAGCGAGAAAGATCACTACAGGATCCACAGATTGTACTGTAGCACATAAATAATAATAACAATGAAGATGTATATTATTTTAATATAAATAAAGTGCTTTGTAGATGTAAAATAACTATATCCCCCTCTGATCATAGCAATGCTTAACCATTTACAACCATTAATCTTTTGTTAGACATTAAGTAAACTACATTTTGCTTATTAACAAAATATTACATTCTTACTGAGTAAAGGTGTTTTTAATTGTACTCGTGTCCCGTTCCCAAAAATGATCTTCCCACACACGGCCACAGCGCAGTAGTAAGTGCCAGTATCATTGAGGCTGATGTTCTTGGAGAAGCTGTACACGCAGGTGTGTGTAGAAGAGCCGCTCTCACACTGATGGCTGCTGTTGTGATGAGTGTAAATTATTTGAGGATGGGATTGTGATGGAGCAGCTCTGAACCAGAGCACTTGGAGATCTGCTGCTCTGCTCTCAGAGAGAACCGAGCACTGCAGAGTCACTGACGCTCCTGCAGGAACCGAGTCCAACACACTGCTCTGTAACACTGACACTTTTACAACTCCATCTCCTGTTCAGTGTGAAATATATACAGTGTAAGATCTTGGCAGTCTTCATGTACATTTTACCAGCATGTGATAAATTAAGCATTAATCATCATTTCTGTTCATGACTTAGGAAATTTGCCAGAAAAAAGCAATAAGACAAGTGGCTACAGGATTTCTTTAATGACTGACAAAAACAGTCTCAATGTGTTATCAGCCCTTTTGTTCTACTGTTTATACAACCAATAGTTTACATATTTCTTGCTGATATATCTAATAATCATATTTGGGACTGTTAAAACCAGATAATAAAATTCTGGGAAAAAAAAAATGGATTAGGCAAATGTGTGTTTTTCTATGACACATAGCCATTCAACAACTTGCTCAAAGAACAACATTCATTATGTGAGGGAAATCACACTTTGCAGACTGATTGTTTTTACCACTACAAATTTTAAACTGGCTCCTTACACATCATGATCTTTACAGAAAGGTAGTCTAGGCAAGAATATAAAGCAAATTAAAACATTGTTGTTTTGATTAAATATATTTATGGTTTCTTAAAGGCCTTACCACTACACAAATATCCACAATGTGCTTGTATCATTTTCCAATTCCAGTAATACAAAATATTTATAGTGCGTATTTCTTTATATTTTCATGTGAGAGACACTTGCTTAATGTACTTTGGTCCAAACGAACACTTTTTGTTAAAGAAACGTAGGTATAATTCATAAAGTGACTGTTTTAGTAAAGTTATTGCAAAGGAAAAGACACATTTAAAAAGTACACACACGTTTTGACCATTTTTTTTAGTGTTGTTCTTAGTGGAGCTCTATGTACATCCTGTAGCAAAAGGCATTTAAAATTTTCATTACCATCATAAATTGGCTGATTATCCCCCTTTCATGCATTTCGTCCACATTTATGGACCATCAATTTAAGGCTGTTTTTAGGAAAATGTAAATTATATCCAAATCACTTGAAACCATAATGTAATTTATCTTAATCAGTATTCTGATTTATGTTGCTCTTTAGATTATTGGCTGTTCTCAGTGCTGTTTCTGGTAAATCTTTTCAAACTTTCTACACAAAATCCCATATTATCCATCCATCCATCCATTTTCTGTACGACTTATCTTACACAGGGTTGAGGGGAAGCCTGGAGACTATCACAGGGAACTTGGGGCACAAGGCGGGGGACACCCTGGACAGGGTGCCAACCCATCACAGAGCAAGATCACACACACTCACACACCATGGACAATTTGGAAATGCCAATCAGCTTACAACGCATTCTTTAGACTGGGAGAGGAAACCGGTGTACCTGGAGGAAACCCCTGAAGCACAAAGAGAACATGCAAACCCCATGCACACAGAGCAGAGGAGGGATTCAAACCCCCAACAAATATATAAACTCTGAAATCCTCTGTGGAAAACCTCTGTGTCAAGGGATATTGCTATATTTTGTTCAAAATGATATTAGAATTCTGGCCATCAACACTAAATGTTTTAGAGCTGAATGTTATCCATTACTGTTTGTATACTGTTAGAAGATTTGTGTTATTTCAGGTATAATATTTTAGCATATTTTTTTACTCACGATATTCCTACAGATCGACAAAGTAGAAAAAGTAAAAAATTCACGACATGCAGTTTTAAGTAAAAAAAAAAATCTAAAGAAGCTGAATATCTTTTATTAATGATTTATGCATGAAAGGGATTTACAGTACACTGCCAGTTTTTGAACACCTGCGCTTGTGTTTTATTACAGTTTCATCACTATTATTACCACACACCTAACAGAATGTTAGAGAATAACAAGTAAATATGGAAAGCTAAATCTTGCTGAAACTTATTAACTTAGTATTTAAAATTAAACTAAAATGCTACAATACAGCAATATAGCAACATTACAAAAACTTTTAACTGGCAGTGTATGCTGTAAAAAAAAAAAAAAAAAAATGTTTAGTTAATTACCTGTTACAGCCAAGAGTGTTCCACCGGATAATGTAACATCATCAAGGTAAGATTGTTCACAGTAGTAAAGTCCTCCATGTTCTTTTTTTACATGTGAGATTGTCAGAGAAATGCCGTTATCAGTCACATCCATATTAAATCCTGACGTCTTGAACGTGGAGGAAATTTTGACTTCCTTATATGTTATTCTTTCTCCCACTTTTTGAGGCATTTCTCCAAATATTTGTTTGTACCAAAACACACTTTCAGCCCTATTCATGCCTCCAAATGGGCAGTTAAGAGTAACACGTTCTCCAGACTTCGCTGAGATAAATGATGGTCTGGAAAAATCCAAAGATTGGGCTGGAGCTAGAAAATAAATAAAATTTGAGTAATGCAATAATTACTTAAGCTAAAATCTATTGAATCCTTATAGCCTTTTTAAAAACACTTTACAACTTACATATTGTGTTCAGAGCTAGGACAAGAATCCACAGTGGTGTCATCTTCAGAGGTGAAATAACACTCAGGTTGAGCTGCTGAAAAGTGGGCAAATGCTGAAACCACCAAGTGCTTTGTAATGGAGACTTCATCTGATTGGCTGCTTCAAGTCACAAGTTATATTTCCTTTCCAGATATGTTTCTATTTGTGTAACAGATTGGTTCACCAGACATATGTGGTTAAACAAAGTATAAACAAACAAACAAACAAACAAACAAATAAATAAATACTGTTGGAAGAAAATGTACCTGTACTATTACATATGTGTGTCCAATGAAATGTAACTAAATCAGGATGAACAAAATATTAATAAATGTTTGAAGAAGGATCAGAGATTAAAAGGTCATATTTACTTGATTTACTCATGTGACTTCACTAGTTTCTGTTCTTCACATCAGTAATTTAGATTTTAAATTAAACTAAAACTAAAAATTAAATTAAAATTGTAACACATGACTACTTTTTTTGTTTGTTTAATGAATTTATAGACCTATAAATTAAAATCTAACATTTTTGTGGTGATCTGCATTAGTGATAGGTTTCAGACTGAACCAGAGCAGGTGTCAAAAAAAATTCTGAAAAAAATTTCACACTAAATTTTATGACGTCATTACATCAAACCAGGAATGTGTAAAAAGCAACAAAGTCAGAAGAAAAAAAACTCTTAAAGAGAACACACTCGTGTGTGAACTGTGTGCTCATTTACAGTGTCCATTTATAATAAATGCTCTTCATATTCATATGAAATCTTACAAAACAAAGCAGGTATCATTGAGGCTGAGGATGTTCGTGGAGAAGTCGTGCACACAGATGTGTGTAGAAGAGCCACTTCTACTGACCACTTCTGCGAAGATTCACCACTGCTCCAAGCTTTCTCCATTTGGAGATAATGGCTCTTATTATGATAATGAAATGATAATTTAAAAACAATATTTTGTGTTTATTCAGGTAGACTTTGTTTTATTTTAAATTTTGTTTTGGAGATTTGAAACAATTAAGTGTGACAAATATGCGAAAACAGAAGAAATCAGGCAAGGGGAAAAACTACTAGATTTCTTTTGTGAATTTAGGGCCAAATATATATCCTGTTCATATCTGTATTAATATTTAGTTAGACTCATTCATTACATGTGAGAGTTATTCTACCTTTAGCTAGTTTTACTCAGGATGGTTAATGAATGGATATATTTCTAACATTGTGATACTAATATTCATAAGACAGCATGAGAGGCAGGGCATTTTATGCTTTTTTATTTTTCCACACCCTTAACAAATGTCTGGAAAACTACTTTCTCATGTCACTCCTTGGCAGAATCAGTGCTCCAGTGTTTCAGTGATTTTGAGACATCTACATCATTCAGCTTTCAGTTTAAATTCAGTCTGAACAGTCATTAACAAAAACATATCTACAGTAAAAATGAAACCTGATAGCAGAACTAATGACACTGAATCAGATTAGAGATAAAATCTAAGTTACAGAAGGACCTCGCACATCAGAATATATAATATCTTGAGGTTGTTGTTTCTTTACTCTTCCTCTTTTGGCTCTCCTCTCATTGAAATGTAAGGCAGCGTAATTCAGCTCCACATTGTCACAGTCCTGTAGGAATGGACGTGAAATTATTAGACTTTAGAATTATTAGACTTTTAAGGCAAAAATCTTAAATTTGTTGCTTGTCTGTTTATAACATCACGTATTCATACATCCTGAATATTTACCTGATTGAGCGTCTTGTCTGTCACAGAACCTTGTTTTAATCTCACTGTAGAGAAGAAAATGCAACAACTCTTTTTTCAACAACTTGAATAACTCAACAACTTGTTTTGTGAATGTTCTACAGCATTAAATATAACTATAATAAATGAATAAACATTATGAAATGTTGTTTTTAATAAATTATAAATGTAATTTTAGGTGGATTGCTGTAGATCAGTATATTTAATAAACTGGAACTTAGTGTATACGTATATTGCCAATTCGTTGGATAAAACAATATAGTAACTAATAAACTGGTGACTCATTGTATATAAAGGAAATAATATCATTTTAAATAACTTTATAATAATATAATAACTTTAATAATAGCCATAATGCCGACTTACCCTTGTTTCTTCCTTTACAGGTTAAGACAAAGATCAAAGCAAAGATCACAACCACACACAGTCCCAAAGCTACAGCGAGGCAGATCACTACAGGATCCACAGATCTCTCTGTCACACAGTAAATATGCTAAACCAACTCATTTCTTTAAGTCATTGAAAATGAGAGAGAATAATGATAATAAAGTATTTGTAATTAGACAACATTGTGCCAGAACTTATTGGATGGTCCAATACATGTAAATAGATATAGAGCAGATAGACAAATAACTACTATGCACTCTGGTGTATCACTAAAACATTATACTTCTTACCCAACTGTACTCGTGTCCCGTTCCCAAAAATGATCTTCCCACACACGGCCACAGCGCAGTAGTAAGTGCCAGTATCATTGAGGCTGAGGATGTTCTTGGAGAAGTTGTACACACAGGTGTGTGTAGAAGAGCTGCTCTCACACTGATGACTGCTGTTGTGATGAGTGTAAATGATTTGCGGATGGGATTGTGGTGGAGCAGCTCTGAACCAGAGCACTTGGAGATCTGCTGCTCTGCTCTCAGAGAGAACCGAGCACTGCAGAGTCACTGATGCTCCTGCAAGAACCGAGTTCAACACGCTGCTCTGCAACACTGACACTTTTATATCTCCATCACCTGTTCAGTGCGAAATATATAAGGTGTAAGATTATAATTTCATTATTTTCATATTTAGACCTTTATAATAAATACAGTCCACAAAACATGCGCACTCTAGAGAGCGGATACATATATATATATATATATATATATATATGTATATATATATGCAGTACTGTGCAAAAGTCTTAGGCACATGCAAAGAAATGCTGTAGAGCAAAGATGCTTTCAAAAATAATGAAACTAAATGTTTTTACATTAAAAAAAATACTATAAAAAGCAGTAAACAGTGATAAATGAAACAAAGTCAATATTTGGTTTGACGAGCCTTCGCTTTAAAAACATTCGTAGTCTCACGTACAATTTGTGCAGTTTTTTAAGGAAATGACCTGTAAGTGTTACTGAGCATCTTGCAGAAGCAGCCACAGTTCTTCTGGAGACTTTGACTGTCGACTCACTTCTTATTTTTGCAGCAAAACCCAGCAGGCTTCATTATGTTTTTTGTCTGAAAAACTAATGTTTGGAAAACTAAAATGTTTTTGTACTGAATCAATAATGTAGGTCATAAATAAAAATCTATAACAAAGTTTGTACTTAAAAAAATAAGGTGCCTAAGACTTTTGCACAGTACTGTATATATATATATATATATATATATATATATTTTTTTTTAAATACAACTAATACACAACTTTTCATACACCCAAATATTTTTTTTTTCATATAAATGGAATTGTTGTGACAACGCATCAATATACAATTTTTCTCCTGCAAATACTGTTTTATAGTACAACCCTGACAATTCCAGAATTAGAAATTAAATTGTTTTCCTGTAAAATACTTTTATATAATAATTTAATTCCTACGCTGGTTCCCAGATAGTACCTATGCATTAAAGTCAAACATAACATCAAACATTCAAACATCAAAATAACTGCTGTGACCATTATGGATGTGTCAAAATAATGATATCTTGATTAAACAAGTTAAAATAACAAGATAGCAACTCAAAATAATGAGTTCTTGAATTGAAATACATTATTATGTCACAATACATCAAAATAAGAAGATAGCCCTTGACAACTAGGTTCAGGGCTTTCATTAGTTAATGATAAATTTCATGTTTAAGCAAAGGAAATTTTGAATTAATTAAAAATTAATTAAACTAACTGTGTACACTTAAATTCTTACCTTTCACTGATAAAAATGTTCCATTTCCAAACGTAGTTAAAAATTTTGTAAGTCCACAGTAATACATGGCTTCATCTGATGGTTCTACATTAACAATTTTTAAATGGCAGCTCATTTTTTCTTTCTTGATGCTGAATTTTGGTGACTTGAACTCATCTTCATAATTGGGTTGGTGATGAACTGTGACCATTACACAAGGCTTGTGTCCTACTTTTTGCTTGTACCAAACGATGACTCCAGAGTTATCCTCTCTCTGCCGAAAGCAGTGCAGAGTCACATTATCACCAACATCAGCAGTGATCATTGGGTTCGGCTGACTGACATCATCTGTCTGTGCAGAATCTGCTGTTAGGAGTTAAAGAACAAACTTTATTCTACCTATAATACACAGAGATTGTCATTAGTGCACTAAGTGCCTTTCATTAGAAACAACCAAAACCATGGACACTTACCATCTTTATTAAAAAGCATTACTGTAATCCACATCATCATCAGCATCTTCACTCTGAGGTCTGTGTAGAGCATGTGTCCTCTTGCTGAAGTGTCAGATGATCAAACTGAGCATGTCTCACTTTGTTCAAAAGATTTGTGACATGAGCTTCTGACATCACATGTAATTTTCCACATACAATCTAGACTAACAAGTTAGCAGCGCGAGATAACTGACTGTGGTCCCTCCTTTCACTTTTCTGAACCTTTCTTCATTACAGGAATTGTAGAAAATTGAAGAAATTGAATTGAAGAAACTCTTTAAAAATGACATCAAAACACACAACATGTTTTGAATGATCTTGTAATAATAATTGTAACAAATGACACTAGTGATTAACATTATGGGTAAGGTCAAGTATTTTATACTTTTGGAGAAGGATAATAAGGTTGAATTTTTAAGCATATTTAATATTAATTACATTAGAAAATCTAAAAATGAAATAAGATATTTTAGTAAAGATTATTAGAGTAATCAGTTTGATACCTGGTGACAGTATTTTAGCAACAAGAACATTCAGTTTCCACATTATTATTTAGTGGATTAGTTTAGCAAATAAAAAAAAAGAGCAAATTACGGAACTACTGAATTTCCATCATGGTCTATACCATGAATATTTTAATTGTAATAGGAAGGTGTTGTTCTCATTCAAAACTGTTTTTACATGAGAATGTTTTCATTATTTCATTCTAAAAGTTGTTCCAGTAATATTGGTAAAATTTTTGAGTAAATCAAACTCCTTTGTAATTTGGATCCATTCTCCATAACATGTCAGTGAGCACTGATGAGTACCAGCACTTATTTTAAACATAATGTTAACTTGTGGCTGTGTGTGAAGTTGTGTGTAGGTGTGTGTGGGTGTATTTGTAAATTTTTAGTCTCTCTGTTTTTTTTCCAGTAGATGTCTTACACTTGTTTCTGCTTCACTGGTGAAAACTTGAACTTTCAGTGCTACCAGCTCCTATAAGAGCTCTCTGCATTCTGCCTCCTGTAAGCTGTTTTGGATAAAAGTATCGGCCGAATTAATGAATGTACAGTGCTGCTAGAAAGTTTGTGAACCCTTTACAATTTTCTGTATTTCTGCATACATTTGACCTGAAATTTGATCAGATCTTCATCTAAGTCATAAAACTAGATAAAGAGAAACCAATTAAACTAATGGGTTTTTACAGTTTTTACATTTATTTATTGAGCAAAATTATTCACCATTAAATATATTTGCCTGAAAAAGTATGTGTAACTCTAGGAGTATAAGTTAATTTAAAGGGGTAATTGAAGTCAGGTGTTGCAATCAAGGGGACAGGAATCAGGTGTGAGTTCAAGAACATAAACTTGGATCTTCACTATCAAAATCTGGTCTTCACAACCTGAGGACCTCAGAACAAGAGTTATCAATACTCACCCAGATGGAAAAGGGTTACAAAACCATTTCTAAAGAGTTTGGCTTCCACTAATCCACTGCAAGGCAAATGATATACAAATGGAGGAAATTCAGCACCACTGTTACTCTACCAAGGAGTGGCTGTCCAGCAAAAATCACTCTAAGGGTGTGGTGAATAATAATACGGGAAGTCACAAAGAACCCCAGGGTAACATCTAAGGACCTGCAGGCCACTCTTGCACTGAGTAATGTCAATGTTCATGAGTCCACCATCAGGCAACCACTGCAATGGTTGGATAGCAAGAAGGAGGCCACTACTCTCCAAAAAAAACAATGCTGTCCATCTGAGGTTTCTCTTGACCACATGGATAAGCCAGAAGCCTATTGGAAGAATGTTTTGTGGACAGATGAATCCAAAATAGCAATTTTGGTTTAAATGAAAATACTTATGTTTGGAAAACCAAACACTGCATTCCAACATAAGAACTCCATCCAACCATGAAGCATGGGGGTGGCAGTATCATGGCTTGAGGCTGCTTTGCTGCCTCAGGTCCAGGACGAATTGCCACTATTTATGACCCATGAATTCTGGATTGTACCAGCAAATTCTACAGGAAAATGTCAGGGTATGTGTCCATGAACTGAAGCTTAACCGTAAGTGGGTCATGCAGCAAGACAACAAGCCTCAGGACACAAGTATGTCTACAGGGAAATCAAATGAATACAGCGTGCTTGTGTACACTGTATTTATTATTTATATATGAGTATTTATTATTATTATTATTATTATTATTATTAATAATAATAATAATAATAATAATATTTATGTATAAGTATATAGAGTGTGTAGAGTTCTGTTTCTCTTCTGACTCTTTCAGTTGAAGGTACAATTCATTGGACTTCCTGGGTAATTAAACACATCCCTGAATATAAAAATTACTTTATAGTAGTCATATATTTTCATATGGTGTATGACCTTGAGGTCAACATGAGGCGCAAAAGCTTCTGCAGTCATCCAGATCCTACACCAGCCATCCTGCTATGCACAAGCTCCTTCTGCTGTCCTACACTCTTAGAAAGAAGGTAAAATATAGAACCCTTAAGCCACAAGAGCATTAGTGAGGTTGGATATTGGTGGTAGGTGAGAAGACCTGGAGTTCACTCAGCACTCCAGTTCATCCTAAAGGTGTTTAGGACTCAAGTTCTTCCACTCTAACCTTGGCCTTTATAGATCTCGCTTTGTGCACAGGGGCATTGTCATGCTGGAACAGGTTTGGGCCTTTTATTTCCAGTGGAGGGAAATTACATATGTATCTACATGCTACAGCATACAAAGACATTCTAGACAATTGTGTGCTTCCAACTTTGTGACAACAGTTTGGGGAAAAACCACATATGGGTGTGATGGACAGGTGTCCACATACAGTACTTTTGACTATATAGTATATCTTGCAGAAATGTACAACTGAATGTTTCATCAGAAAGGGTTCTTAGTAGCACTCATTTTAGCAAGTTAAGGGCCATTAATATTCCTAAGAACCCTTAAAGAACCCTTATACTACAAGCCCCTACAAGTTCCCTCTTCCTTGAGTGATTGCTGACTATGGTCAACTTCCCTCCTTCACCAATAGTATAATTCTCCCTGGACATTGTTTCTTAATAAATACAGTATGTGGTTTAAAAAACTACCGATAATGTTTATTAGGGAAACCGAATAAACAGCATAAAGTCATGTGTTAGGAGTAGTTCAGTTTTCCTTAAAAGAAAAATGACTTGCACAGAACAGTAGGCTTCAATCAGTGTCAAGACTAACAGCATTCAGACCAAACCAGCTGAGTCAAGTCATATTTCATAAGCCAGTGTGTGTTTAGAAATTATAGAAAAAAATGTATTGTTCTACAACAACAACAACAAAAAGATTATTTGTTTTAATGCCAGTGTTCATATGCTAAAATGGTTATTATTATCTATATACAGAGTTAAATTTAGATTTTGAAGTAACTTGAGAAATAACTTCACTGTAACCCTTATTAATTTATATTAATATAAGTATAACCAGTTTACAAAATTTATTATTATCATTATTAAATATGAATAAATGTAAGCTTTAGTTATGTCTAATACTTGTTTTCTGAATTATGATCATGAACATGTGCAAGATTCTTATGTTGATATGGGTGGAGTTTTGTTCAGGCCTTAATGTGGCTCCTCCTTCACCAGGGTGTAACACTAACCAATCACAATCTGTCTCTCTCTCTCTCTCTCTCTCTCTCTCTCTCTCTCTAAGCAACACTGTGATACCAAAGACTCAAAACTGATAAATCAGAAAGACACAGTTACATCAGTTACAACACATGCTGCAGGTTTCAAATTTTTTTTTTTTTTTTCTGGAAATGAGCTTTAATGAATCATGATCAGAAGAGGGAAAATAGTAATTCAAGTGAATTCGATAGAGTTTCATACACAAATATAATATTTCCTAATATTTTAGCTGAATAAATTTATGCTAATCAATCTAAATGCATTCAGGGTAAATGTACACACTCCTCTGGATGCAGAATATTTTACATTTATATTTCTTAGCAAAACGGTCTTTATTTCAATAGAGTGTGTATTAAAATGTGTGTGTGTGAGGTGTATGTGTGTGTGTGTGTGTGTGTGTGTGTGTGAGTGGTTTTGTAGCTTTGTCTCTTTGCCCCTTCACATGCTGCAGCTCTGAGTGTTTCATCTCTGCAGGCCGCTCTGACCGCCGAGTCGCTTTTCTCAGAAACCACCATCAGTTTCTCACCTCTCAAACTTTCCACAGGATGTGTGGCTATTTTTATTTGTCTCAGGCCTCACCATTGTTTTTTTCTTTTTCAGACACTATGAAAAAATTTGAATCTCCAGACTTCATATAGATGTGTAATATTGTAACTTCTCTCTTCTAAAGCACCAGATTTCACCCTGCACTGTAATCTGGTCTAAACACACAACAGCATGTTCACTTTTTTACACAGTCAGTTTCTCAGCTTTAGTTCATCCTGAACATACTCAAGAAAATGGGATTTTGTACATCACTCTTGTCTAGTTATACATTATGTAGCTGTGTATATGTGTGTGTGTGTGTGTGTGTGTGTGTGTGTGTGTGCAAATGTGTGTGTGTGTGTGTGTGTGTTTAGGCCTTGTAGCTATATGGAGCACATTTAATTGACAAGACAGTGAAAATAATCGCACAATGAATCTGTACATTTATGGCACAGCACTGTTCTTAATTCTTAATTGTGATTGGTCAGAAAGTGTTGATTAATTTTCTATAACAGCAGTTCAGACAGTAGTGCAGCTGCAAATCACAAGTTTATATTAATGCGCTTGTTCTAATATGTTACTGTCTCTGTAGTGATAACTTATACAGGGACTTTTATGGTGTATGCTTCACATAAACAGATTTTTTAAAAATGTATAATCATTGATATGGTGAATTTTTCGACGAGATGTTTATTCAGCATATATTTAGAGACATGAAGTTTATTTAGTCCACATTAATTTTATGATACTGGTTTTACTGTTAAATATTTTGTCTATATACTAAAGAGGTGTGTGTGTGTGTGTGTGTGTGTGTGTGGTTGTAGGCAATAACATTTGTTTACTTTAGTCCTGCTAATTTAATTGTTTTGCTCTGCAGCAAAAGCTCTCTGCTCAGGTAAACAGGAAGGTACAGCGAGCAAAAACCACACTGAATGTTCCACACCGCTCTCAGCTTTAACTTTCCAGACCAGACCTGTGCGTTCATTCTGCATCTGCTAATGAGTAGTGACGGTTAACAAACATCTTATGAAACCAAGAGCTGTGAAAAGTCTCATGGCCCACTTATGTATATAACCAAGTGCAAAAGTTCGCTACCCCTCTGTTTTAACGACATGCAACAAGACAGTATATTATTACATTTCAAAATAAAATACATTCTAAAATATGATTAAAAATCAATTCCAAAATTAAAAATAAAATTTGGATTCATCCAACATGAAGACAATAATCCAAAACAAGGGAAAATAAACAGCAACAAATCCTACAACTGACAGAATCCAAAAACTGTTCAGAACATAAGAAAGAGGTTATAAAGGCAAAAGTCAGTATTTCAGTTATTAAAGAATATTTATATCACATGCTGAAAGAGAAATGCAAACTTTTTAACTATATTCGTGATTTTTTTTTTTTTTTTTTTCTCCCCAATTTGGTCACCTGCCAATTTCCACCCACCAGCCAGCAGCCATAATCAGCTGTAATACTGAGAGGCGGTGTTAATATTAGCTACACTGCTGATGCCCAACATGTCTATTCATGTGTGTTCAACTGAAAAAAGTCTAAAAGTCTTCACACGCTTCACGTGTCGGGCCGAGATCCAGCAGCAGCTCAACACAACCTGCACTGAACTTCCTGATTAGAGGCTTGTGGGAGGAGCTTCTCATAATCCACCAGATCAAAAGCTTTTCACTTTTTCACTCATCAGCTGCCGAGTCGCTGCAGGGCACAAAGATCGTTCTTCATTTCTCCTGATCTCATTAAACATCTGCAGGTGACTTTTCTCAAGAACACTTGACCTTGTGACCTCCATCTCTTCTTTATTTATGTTTTGACAAAACTATTAATAGGAGAACTGGACTACCATTAAGTGTGTTCTTCTTGGAAATTTGCTGTGGTATAAGAGGAATAAAACACTATGGCATGTGCTGTTAAACGAAAATAATCAACTTCAGTGTGGTAACTGTAACTCTGCTTCATCACTGTGTACTGTATTTAGCTGTATTTCTTGTTGTCTTAAACTTGTCACAATGTTTTCACAATGTTATCTATATGTACAGAACTCATGTATTGTCATGTACTGTAGTCCTGAAGGCCTGACAATTCATCTTACTGAAATACTGAAAATACAGTTTCTTATGGCAGTAAAAATGGACTTGTCTTGACGAAACTTAAAGCCACAGCACCGCCCTGTAACCACAGACCAAAGCCAGAGTAACGCTAAATAATCCCCTAATTTATCTCCATCACCATGAGGTCTATGTGGGTAGAATACACCTCTCACTGTTTTTTCTGCCGTCTTCTTATATGAGGTGACGTTTTTGTAAGAGTTTTGATGCATTCTTCTTCTTCATCACTAATTCTATCCTTTTACTCTATCTCTTCAGTTCTTACATTGGCCAAGAGTATGTGGACACCTGACCATCACAGCCATATGTGGTGTGGATATTGAACAGCCCCATTCCAGATTTAGATTTTGGAGTGTGACTTTGGGGATTTGTGTTCATTCGGTCAGAAGAGGGCAGGAACATTATCATGCTGGAACAGATTTGGGCCTCTTAGGAAAGGAAATTGTAATGCTACAGCATGCAAAGACATTCTAGGCAGTTGGGTGCTTGCAACTTCGTGGCAACTGTTTAGGGAAGAACTACATATGGGTGTGATGGTCAGGTGTCCACTCACACACACACACACACACACACACGTATGTACTTTCTTAGGATCAGTTCTAAACCACATACCTGCACACTAAATACAATGTCAAAATGCCTGCTACCATAGAAGGTGTACTTTTTTTTTTTTTTTTAAGGCACTACTTAGTACACTATTTGGTATGTGGTCTGGGACTCAGCCTTTAGACTACAGACCTCTATTTTAGCTCCTGGTCAGGATTTTGTCGCTGTCCATGGTGTTGAAACTCAAGTGAAGTAACAATGTGAGTTAATTTTCTTGGTTGCATCACATAAAAATAACACCATGTATATCACTAAAAAGTAAGAATTAATTTAGCTGAATTTTCTTTTAGTTTTTCTTTAACATAATTACTTCACTTCATTTAATGATCTTTTTTCAAAGACTAGATTTCCTATTAAATCTGAAGAGTGGAAGGGAAAGTCTGTTGCTGTCCCTGGTGTTGAAAGTCTTGTGAGGTAAAAATGTAGTTGGTTACCATAGCAACATTAACCACAGAACATCAGTCCACTACAAATACAGTGTTAATGCACCTCAGTAACCTTTCTGCTGAATAATTGAATGAATAGTAGATATTCAATTTAAATACATTTAAAAAAGATGAACAAACAAACAAAACAAATAAATAAATAAATAAATAAATAAATAAATGAATAATCCAGCATTGTGTCTTATTTAAACAGCATTTTTTGAGTGACATTTGCATGCTCCTGAGAAAAGGTGAGATTTGAAGTCAGCATGGCATGTATCCTTCTCAGACAACATAATCCCATAATCCAGTTCACCAGACCAGAGTTCTGAAAGTAGATTAAGTTAAATTACATTTAAACTCACAACTTTCTACAGCAAGCAACCAAGCACCTGCTTACACAAATGAAAGATGATTTAAATATACACCAGTTTTAACCACTAGGTGGCAGTGTTCAGCTCTGAGAGTGGAATCTAGGCTTAAACAGAATTTAGATATATTATACAATTGAAGAAAATATAATGTATTTATTGTCATTTCATGTGCTTATATTTACTGACAGTTCTACAATCCTGTGGATTTGATACTATTTTTTTTATCTTTCTACATATTCAGACCTCGCTTATTGACATCATCATAGAACGTCGGTCCTCAGTCCCTTTAATAACTGATCTGTTTCGGGTATTTTTTTTAATCAACATGTATTTATTTAAAAATTAAAGGTATAATCTGGATATTTTATTTAACTTTTTTGAAAGGAGTCTTCAGTGCCAGAGTGTTGTAACAATCAGAGGGAAGACTCATTTATATCATTTATATAAGTCCTCAGATAACACTGATCCTCTTCATAATTTCAGTAGATCCTATATTTATATTTTCATAAACACATTTACATATTCACTGATTAAAAGAGTTCTCTGTAGTCTGTGATAGGTCACTTAGAGACCAGAAGTATGAAAGGCTGTAAAAGTATAACAAGTATAACAGTGTAGACTCAGTGGATTTATTTTAATTACATCGTAATAAAATTCTTTTAAATGCATCAGTTATATTATGAGTAGTGTGTGTAGCTCTCCGGAGTAAGAGCTCTTACTCAAACTCTCATGTTTTTATTTATTTCTTTAACTGCTCTGTACTTGTACTCTGTAATTTGCTTCTTTTGTAAATGACTTCCTATGAAAAAAATTCTCTGACATTTTAAACAATGCTGCTCAAGTGCTCAAGCAAGATTTTCTTTAAACCAGGTTATGAGTTCGGCCTTAAAATAAATTTCAGAAAGCTTTCCATTATACATGAGAGTACATGTAAATTATTTTGAATGAATTGGGTGAGATGGGGTTGGGGATAACACTGTGTGGCTCATCATGTATATATATTTTTTTCATTTATTACAACCAATCACACGTCATACTCTGGGGCGTGCTCAGTACAGACCGCCTATAGTATACATATAAATTCAAACCATGCTTCAAGTGCATTCATACTCTGTTGATAAATGAGATACAAACACTGTAGAATTTCTGAGAAATGAAAAATGTCTGTTTTCTGGATTTTAATTTTGATCTTCAGCACCATGTGTAAGTAATATGAGCAAATTATTTCCATCTTGTTTAAAAAATTATATATATATATATATATATATATATATATATATATATGTATACACACACACACACACACACATATATATATATATATATATATATATATATATATATATATATATATATATATATATATATATATATATATTCTTATAAGTTGCTGGCTTAAGTTTGTTACCTAATTAATCCATTTGCTTTTCTAGATACAGTCCAACCTGGTAGACGCTGGGTTACTGCACAATCCCTCACAGAATCACCAGTTTATCAGCCTGATGAAGAGCTCAGTGTGGATATCGGAGACTCGGCTACTCTCCGGTGTTGTATTTCTGAAACAACATTTATCATGATATATTTGTTGAAGCAACCAAACAGAAAAAAACCTCAGATTATAGTTAAGTTCTTTAAAACTGATGGAGAAGCATTTTATAATGGATTCCAAAAGTCTCGTTTTCAAATAGAAAGATCTTCAAACTGCTTCAATATGACCATTTTAAACATCACTCAGTCTGATGAAGCCATGTACTACTGTGCACTGACATACCCCAACCCTGTGTTTGGAGATGGAACTTATTTAAAAATTAAAGGTAGGATTTTGAGTTAAATTGATTAAGCTACTGGTTTAATGTAATTATATTTTTCCTTATTACCATTAGCATTTTCGACCTGGAAGACAAATAATAGTGAAGTAGTGAAATGCTAACTGTGTTTTCTTCAACAACACTGAGTTACAGACTTTTAGTGAATCATGATAAATGTTTATATGTGAGCATGTTACTATTCCATCAGAAACATCTAAACCAGCTCTGTGTGATAATTCAGTGGTGTGTGAACCAACACTGCATGGAAACAGCAATAACATGATCACACAAGAGAAAACAGGTAAGGAGTCTCATAATTCATCATTGAAAAATTATCCTAAATTCATAAAGCATATTTTGCCTATAAAATCATTTGTACTGATAACATGGTGAGATAACAGTATCGGAAATGACTAGATCTCTACATTCGACAGTGCTCGGTTTGGGAACGGCTTTGGGTTTGTGTGCACTTCTGATTTTCTGTCTTACTTATTTCATACTGAGGACAAGAAAATGTGATAAAAGTAAGTGCTTTTGTCATAAAATAATAATTCCAGTTACATTTCTGTTTTATCGAAATGATTAATTGACTGTGTTTCTGTATAAACAGTAAACACTTCTATAGAAGATTGTCCAGGATTGAGGCAGGTACGTGTGCACATAAGAGACCTATTTGTGTTATAGATTGTAGATTATAGAAGACTTCTTTTTTTTTGTAGACAACTCCATTTTTAGTGGTGAGATTCCTCACCACTAATCACATTTCCTTATTTATACCGTCCATATTCTTTATATTGGTGGAGATTTTCTCAATCCAGCAGTGACACTGAGGTCTCATACTCGTACTAGCGCTGTGTTAGTGTCACTGCTGTACTGAGTGTCATTAAATAAATCATTCAATTCAATATAATTCAATCATTTAATTCTTTTTTTCAGGAATCTCATGCTGACAGCTTGACTTATGAAGCTTTGCAACTGTTAAAGAGGAAAGTCAAACCTGGAGGAAGGGACTCTGTGGTGTTCACTGATGTGATGTATGTGAAACTGTAATAAAAATCCAGAACACGTTATTATGAACTAAACCGCTGCCATGCTGCAGGTTTTAATGCTGTAGATATGTTTAATGATGTTGATATGATGTTGATATTCCACCATTCATCCTGTCAAGTGTGCATTATTATTATTATTATTATTATTATTATTATTATTATTATTATTATTATTATTATTAACAATCAATTTAATTTATGAAAATCTTAAATGTCTGTATGATTTCACCCAAATAGTGAGTAAAATAAAAGTGATGCACTTCTGTTATCTGATTCTGTCTATTGTAGAAGACCCAAAAAATATGATTAAAAAAAAAACTAACAAACTGAAGAGATAGCTAAACAGCTTGTCAGAAAGGGCAACACCCTCACTGAAGAAGGGTAAAAAGGGCTATGAAAAAATATTGATATTTGTGCTTAATTTGCTTAACATCTCACAAAAAATATGAGAGACATTAAAATTTAAATTAAAAGTAAAATTTAGAAATATCTATTTTCGATAAGGGAATTATTTTCTGACAATAAATTTACTTTTTTGTTTATTCTGGTCTCTAGTGCCTTTGCCCCTTTTGTTAAAGTACAACACAGTGATTATCACAGTACGTTTATAACGTTTAGATTGATGTCACATGACTGATACTCAGATGTCACATGACTGATGCTAATTGTCTTGTACTGTGTGTTATTATGTGTTAATATACGCCATATTCTACAAATGAGAGTCAGTCAAAATCTGGGGATTTTTTTTCCTATTTAAAATTCGAAGTATAAAGAAAGTTTTAGAGTTTTGAAAAATGCAAAAGAAAGAAAGAAAATGTTTACTGACGCCGTCATTAAAGCAAAAGAGGGATGCAAAAAAAGAAAGACATTCTGAAACTTACGTAAATATTTCTAAGATTTTATTTTTTGCTCAAGTTAATGCTGAAAATATCATTTGTAATGAGAAGGTTTGTATTAAATTAGAAAATCCTGCAAAATTAAGCATTTTCACTAGTTATCTCAGACTTTTAGATCCCACTGTATACATGCAGACACAGCTATTAGCAAAACTGCTGTATACATAATGATAAGCCATGTGATAGAGTGTTCCTGTTTCCTTTTCAGCATGCTTTGATTGTAAAATCTCTTCTGGATAAAGTGCTTATAAATACAGATACATTATCGTTTCTTTTGATCGAGATTTCTATTAGTATTTACTCAAGATTGTGTAAGAAGGTGAATTAAGAAAGAATTGTGAGTGCAGAAGTAAACCACATTTCCACTGTGTCATATTTGTCATGATATCTCTGTACAACACCAAAACATAGTTTCCCCAAAGTATAGTATGTATTATATACTGTATGGGTAATTCTGTTTTTCTCTACATACATGTTAATTGTTAATGTTAATAATGTTGAATTATGCAGCTTTTCATTTCTCCCAGATGAATAATAACAATATCTTCAATAAATAAAGAATTGTTTATTTATTTATTTATTTATTTATTTTAATGAAGAACACATCAAGCTTTTTAACTGTTTATCTTTATGGATCGTACATGAGACTCGAGTCTTCAGGACAGGAGTTTACGCTTTCTGGTTCCTCAGTAACATGACAAACTGCATTTTTGTATCATGAGCGTGTAGACAAAGAGAAAAAGGAGAAGCTGGTGAGGGAATCACTGTACAGGCTAAAGTCCATATAATGTAATCTGTAACAGGAACTAATTTTCTTGAAGGAAAACCTGCTGACTTTTACAAAGTGTCTACATCTGAAATGCTTCCCATAAATGTTACAAAAATATAGCCAAGGCTTCAGGCCTAAACTATTTCCAGGCTACAGACAACAGCACAGCCAAGAGATTCACACTTGAAAATTAGTAGAATCAATATTATTCAACCATTTGTTTTTGTTACTACATTAGCAAGGTTTTGTATGCATAAGTTGAATTCAGAGAGCAATTAAAATAAACAACAATGAGATGTTAATGTAGGCACACGTGAGTGTAAAAGTAAATGTACTCGGTTACTTACGTAACCTCGGTTTCCTGAGATACGGGAACGAGTACTGCGTCGCTAGACGCTATGGGGAAAAACTCCTTTTTCTCCGATGACTGAAGCCTTTACAATCACGCAGTGAAACTGCACGGCCATTGGTTCGTGCAGTGCAATAAAGCGAACCAATGGCTCGGCAGCGGAACTGCACGCGCCTATGGCAGAGAGGCCCGCCAGAATGGGCGGAGCCATCTGTCTATATAAGCGGGCATAGTGCCATAGGATCTCAGATCAATTCGACTGAAGCGACGACCTTGAGTTGTGCAACGTCCTGGCACGGCATGCAACGCAATACTCGTTCCCGTATCTCAAGGAACCGAGGTTACGTAAGTAACCAAGTACGTTCCCTTTCGATACTGAGTGGAATGGGCTCTCACTCTTATGGGGCTCGGGAGGCCCAGGGAGGAGTATACTAGCGCAATAGCGTCAACTAGCCATCGAGAAATTCTCTGCTTTGTGACCGGAGACCCCTTGGTGCAGCCGCCAAAGCACACAAAGAGCTGTTCTGACTGCCTAAATGGAGCGGAACGCTCGATGTAAATTCTCAACGCCCTGACAGGGCAGAGAAGGTTCAACTCTGGGTCTTCCTCCGATGGAGGAAGCGCCGAGAAAGAGATAACTTGTGCTCTAAATGGGGTGTAGAGCACCTTAGGGACGTAACCCCGCCTCGGCTTTAGGACAACCTTGGAGTCGTTGGGCCCAAATTCGAGGCAGGCAGGGCTCACAGAGAGCGCCTGCAAGTCACCTACTTGCTTGACCGATGCTAGCGCCAGTAGCAAGGCGGTTTTTAACGATAGGAACCTTAAGTTCACAGACTGTAGTGGCTCAAACGGAGACCCCTTGAGGGCCCTCAGGACTGTGGGCAGGTCCCACGCAGGGACGGTGGGTGGCCGGGGTGGATTAAGCCTCCTGGAACCCCTCAGAAAATGAACATCTAGATTGTTCTGGCCCACAGACTGTCCTGCTATAGGAGCATGGAAAGCTGCTATAGCTGCCACGTAAACCTTGAGCGTGGATGGGGAGCGGCCAATATCACCGATATGTCGCAAGCAATAGCGTCTTCGCCACGGGCTGCGCACCAGGCAGAGAAGACTGACCACTTAAGGGCATAGATGCGTCTTGTAGACGGGGCTCTAGCCTGTGAAATAGTGTTCAGGACACTTTCAGGGAGATCTACTGATTCCCGTCGAGGGCCCAAAGATGCAACGCCCATAACTCGGGTTGAGGGTGCCAAATTGTCCTGTTCGCCTGAGAGAGGAGGTCCCGTCTCAGGGGAATGGGCCATGGGGCTGCCGTAAGCAGCTGAGAGAGCTACGAGAACCAAGGCTGGTTCCTCCAGAGCAGAGCCACTAGGAGGACTCTGTGTTTGTGGTCCCTGATTCGCCTGACTACCTGAGGGATCAAAGCGATCGGGGGGAAAGCATACAGAAGGAGGTTGGGCCAATCGTGGGCCAACGCATCCTCGTTCTTTGAAAAATACATTGGGCAGTGAGAGTTGTCTTCTGAGGCGAAGAGATCGACCTCTGCCCTGCCAAAGACCTCCCAGATTTTCTGAATCTTCTGCGGGTGGAGCATCCACTCCCCTGAGGGGATGTTGCTCCGAGATAGCATGTCTGCTCCCCGGTTCAGCACGCCAGGGACGTGTGCTGCCCTCAACGACTGCAGGTTGAGCTGTGCCCACTCCAAGAGACGTTTTGCCATCTCGAAAAGGCGTTTCGAGGAGAGCCCGCCTTGGCGATTTATATAGGCGACCACCGTCATGCTGTCCGAGCGGACTAACATGTGGTGCCCCTTCAGGTCCGGCAAGAAGGTCTGAAGAGCTCGACATACTGCCACCATCTCGAGGCAGTTGATGTGTGACCGACCCTCTGTAACCGACCAGGAGCCGAAGGCCGGTTTGCCCTCGCACAGAGCTCCCCAACCCACGTTGGAAGCATCTGTCGAGACAACCTTCCTTCTGTGGACAAGAGGGGCCAGGGCCAGGGCCAGGGCCGCTACGCAGGCCTGGGTCACCCTGATGCGAAGGTAACCGTGACGCCACGCGCTGGGTGGCACCTGTGGTTTCAACCAGTACTGAAGAGGTCTCATGCGGAGCAGGCCCAGCTGTAGTACTGGCGATGCGGAGGCCATGAGGCCTAGCATCCTTTGGAACATCTTCAGGGGGCGAAGAGCTCCAATTTTGAAGGAGGCCGCGAGCTGCTGTATGACTAGCGCACCTTCTGGTGCGACTACAGCCCTCATGTGGGCTGAGTCAAAAACTGCCCCCAGGAACGAAATCCGTTGGCTGGGAGACAGTGAGCTCTTGGCGAAATTGATCCTGAGTCCTAGGCACTCCAAGTGGCTGAGGAGTAGAGATCTGTGAGACACTATCTCGGCCTAAAATGAGCCAGTCGTCGAGGTAATGCGGATTCCTTTCTGTCTCAGAGGAGGAAGAGCCGCATCTATGCACTTCGTATGCACTATGCATCTATGCACTGCTTTATAATCCCCAAAACCCAATCTGACACACCGGGGATGGCCACCATGTGACCCGACTTGATCCAATCCAGCCCCTCGCCACACGGGCAGAGGCCTGTGTGGCGAGGGGCTGGATTGGATCAAGTCGCAGATCGCTCTGAGGGGGCCTGACACTCGTTATAAGTGGAAGAGGAATTTTGCTCTCTTTTTGAAAATGTTTGTGTTTTATTTTTGTTAGAACAACGGCTGTTTGTGGAGGCGCTACTAGAATGGGCCCGGTATCCACAACAGCATTTACAAACACATTGCCACCGGTACCCGGAACCGAACGGGGTGCTCGGGGACATAACAGAGCTAGTTTGGGGGGTGGTCCGGCGGCAGCGAGACCTTGCCCCCTCCTCTTCCTGTCTGACAAATCAGGATGGCGCCCGAGGCGCAGGATCCAACGTCAGCTTGGGCCGGGGTCCCTGACGTCTCAGAAACGAGTGGCGTCTGGCCGAGCGGGAGCGCTATGGAGGTTCAGGCTTTTGGGCAGGCTGAACCGGCACAGATGCAGGCTTAGCAGGCTGCTGCGCTGGAACGGGCCTGGGTCACATGGTGGTACTCACAGAGCTCGAGCACTTTGGCAGGAAGTGTCGCAATGTCTGGGACGACTTCTGTGCGGCAGTAAAGCGCTCTGCAAAGCCTTCGACAGCGGGTCCAAACAGCCCCATGGGAGAAACCGGAGAATCCAAAAAGGGAACCTTATCCGCCTCTTTAATCTCCGTTCAGCCAACAGAGGTTCAGCCATAAGTGGCGCTCCAGCACCACTAAGTTGGCCATAGATCTTCCAATGGCCTGGGCCGTTGCCTTCATAGCTCGAAGGGCCAGGTCTGTCGCACTGCGCAGTTCCTTAAAAGCCACAGGATCGGGCCCCGACTCATCCATAACTTGGAGGAGTTTGGCCTGAAAAACCTGAAGCACGGCCATAGAGTGCAGAGCCGAAGCCACCTGCCCAGCGGAGGAATACGCTCATCCAGCAAGGGCAGACGTGGTTCTACACGGCTTTGAGGGGTGCGCGACCTTCGCTCTCCATCCAATAGCAGTGGGCGGGCAGAGATGTGCGGCCACTGACTCGTCCAGTGGAGGTAGTCTCTCGTAGCCCCTTTCCTCTGCGCCGTCGACCGTGGAGAACGCGGACGAAACTGATGTGCGAAGGCGAGCTGAGTAGGGAGCGCGCCACGATTTGGTGAGCTCATCGTGGACCTCTGGGAAAAAAGGCGCGGCTCGCTGACGGGGGCCTGACGGCGCCCTGGCAGGAACCATTCATCAAGGCGGCTCCGTGTGGGCTCCTCTGGCGCAGACCACTCCAATCCCAGCTCTTCCACTGCTATAGAGAGAACGCAGAAAAGCTCGGCGTCCATCCCCATCTTGGTGACACTGGGATCCGTAGAAGGCGGAGGAACGGGGTCGAGAGGAGAGCCTGAAATATTCTCCGCGTCTGATGCCGCTAAAGACATGCTGTCATCTAGCAGCTCGTCCTCGATCGCGCCGAAAGAAACCATGTCGCTCGCGTCGGCCGAGGGACGCTGGTCCGCGCGCGCGAAAAGGACAGGAGAATCCTCTCTGCATGGCGTGGGCTTGCTCGCGGCCGGGGGCTGAGCCTCTCTGCCCCGCTGTTTTTTCCTCGCAGGTCCCTGGGAGGAAGAAAACGGGGGGGCGCGAGAGGCGGAATCACTTTCGGAAAAAAAAAGCGATCCGAGAGCTCAGAGAAGAGAGACTCATGTTCACACAATGTGAACATTCCATCTCTGTCAGAGCGGCTTCCGCATGGGGCTTACCCAGGCAGGAAACACACTCTGAATGGCCTTCATCGGCGTGCAGAGAGACTCTGCACGAACCGCAGCGACGGCGCGGCATTATCTCAATGCCGCTTGCTCTTTTAGAAGAAAATATGCTCTTTTAGCGCTTGCTCTTTTAGCGGAAATGCTCTTAACGCTTTGCTCTTTTAGCGCTTAGGTTTCAGTTTTGGTTTCGAAACGCGCTTCAAACTCGCCGGATGGCGGCAGGGGACGAGCCGGTATCTGCGCCGGATGCTGACGGCGGCTGACGCACGGCAGACAACGGGACGGTGCAGGCAAGTAGCTCTGTCCGCTGCGAGGCATGTCGACGGCGAGCGCAGGCTAAAGTCTCGTAAACAGCGGAGAGAAATCTTCAGCACTGAAGGAGAATTGATCTGAGATCCTATGGCACTATGCCCGCTTATATAGCCAGATGTCTCCGCCCATTCTGGCGGGCCTCTCTGCCATAGGCACGTGCAGTTCCGCTGCCGACCCATTGGTTCGCTTTATTGCACTGCACGAACCAATGGCGGTGCAGTTTCACTGTATGATTGTAAAGGCTTCAGTCATTGGAGAAAAAGGAGTTTTTCCCCATAGCGTCTAGCGACGCAGTACGAGTGTAGTATCGAAAGGGAACCACATTTTCCATTTCGTCTTAACATCTTTGTCATGATATCTCTGTGCAACACCAAAACACAACTATGGAAATATGTGGGGTAGATGTAGGCAGATCAGAATACCACGTGCTTCCTTATCATGCCTTTTTTTATTACAACCAATCATGTCATATTCTGGGGCGTGCTCAGTACAGACCGCCTATAGTATAAATATAAATTCAAACCATGTTTCAAGCGCATTCATATTCTGTTGATAAATGAGATACAAACACTGCAGAATGCCTGAGAAATGAAAAATGACTGGAATCTGGATTTTAATTTTGATCTTCAGCACCATGTGTAAGTAATTTATAAATATATAATATATATCTAATATAATAAAATATATAATATAAATCTATTACTATAAGCCACTTATTTTGTATGCAACTGTATTTTAAATTAACTCCAATATTATTCCTTCAAGTTTCAAGGTCAATCTTTAAGCACTTTGTGTATGATAATATATGATGTACATTCATTACCTAATTAATGCATTTTTTTTCCTAGATACAGTCCAACTTGGTAGACGCTGGGTTACTGCACAATCTCTCACAGAGTCAACAGTTTATCAGCCTGATAAAGAGCTCAGTGTGGATATTGGAGACTTGGCTACTCTGCAATGTTGTATTTCTGAAACAACATTTAGCATGATATAATTGTTTAAGCAACGGAACAGAAAAAAACCTCAGATTATAGTTAGGTTCTTTAAAACTTCTGGAGAAACATTTTGTAATGGATTCCAAGAGTCTCGTTTTCAAATAGAAAGATCTTCAAACTGCTTCAATATGACCATTTTGAACATCACTCAGTCTGATGAAGCCATGTACTACTGTGCACTGACATTCCCCAACACTGTGTTTGGAGATGGAACTTATTTAAAAATTAAAGGTAGGACTTTGAGTTATATTGATTAAGCTCCTGGTTTAATGTAGTGATATTTTTCCTTATTACCATTAGCATGCTCAACCTGGAAGACAAATAATAGTGAAGTAGTCAAATGCTAACTGTATTTTCTTCAACAACACTGAGTTACAGACTTTTAGTGAATCATAATAAATGTTTTTAGGTGAGAATGTTACTATTCCATTAGAAACATCTAAACCAGCTCTGTGTGATAATTCAGTGGTGTGTGAACCAACACTGCACGGAAACAGCACTAACATGAACACACAGGAGAAAACAGGTAAGGAGTCTCATAATTCATCTTTAAATAATTATACTAAATCCATAAAGCATATTTTGCCCATAAAAGCATTTGTACTGATAACATGGTGAAATAACAGAATCAGAAATGACTAGATCTCTACATTCGACAGTGCTCGGTTTGGGAACGGCTTTGGGCTTTTGTGCACTTCTGATTTTCTGCCTCACTTATTTCATACTGAGGAGAAGAAAATGTGATGAAAGTAAGTGCTTTTATCATAAAATAATAATTCCAGTTACTTTTCTGTATTATCAAAATAATTAATTGAGTGTATTTCTATATAAATAGTAAACACTTCTATAGAAGATTGTCCAGGATTGAGGCAGGTACGTGTGCACATAAGAGAACTATTTGTGTTATAGATTGTAGATTATAGAAGGATTTTATTTTTTTTTTGTAGACAACTCCATTTTTAGTGGTGAGATTCCGCTCCACTAATCACATTTCCTTATTTATACCGTCCATATTCTTTATATTGGTGGAGATTTTCTCAATCCAGCAGTGACACTGAGTACTCGTACTCGTACTAGCGCTGTGTTAGTGTCACTGCTGTGCTGAGTGTCATTAAATAAATCATTCAATTCAATATAATTCAATCATTTAATTCTTTTTTTCAGGAATCTCATGTTGACAGCTTGACTTATGAAGCTTTGCAACTGTTCAAGAGGAAAGTCAAACCTGGAGGAAGGGACTCTGTGGTGTTCACTGATGTGATGTATGTGAAACTGTAATAAAAATCCAGAACACATTATTATGAACTAAACCGCTGCCATGCTGCAGGTTTTAATGCTGTAGATATGTTTAATGATGTTGATATGATGTTGATATTCCACCATTCATCCTGTCAAGTGTGCATTATTATTATTATTATTATTATGAATCAATTTAATTTTTGAAAATCTTAAATGTCTGTATGATTTCACCCAAATAGTAAACAAAATAAAAGTGATGCACTTCTGTTATCTGATTCTGTCTATTGCAGAAGATCCAAAAATACGATTAAAAAAAAAAAAAAACTCACTAACTGAAGAGATAGCTAAACAGCTTGTCAGAAAGGGCAACACCCTCACTGAAGAAGGGTAAAAAGAGCTATGAAAAAATATCTATATTTGTGCTTAATTTGCTTAACCTCTCACAAACAATATGAGAGACATCTAACCTTTTAATAAATTACAATTAAAAAATATCTATTTTTGATAAGGGAATCATTTTCTGACAATAAATTTACTTCTTTTTTATTCTTGCCTCTAGTGCTTTTGCCCCTTTTGTTAAAGTACAACACAGTGATTATCACAGTACGTTTATAACATTTAGATTGATGTCACAAGACTGATACTCAGATATCACATGACTGATGCTAACTTGTCTTGTACTGTGTGTTATTATATGCTATTATACGCCATATTCTACAAATGAGAGTCAGTCAAAATCAGGGGATTTTTTTTCCCATTTAAAACTCAAAATATAAAGAAAGTTTTAGAGTTTTGAAAAATGTAAAAGAAAGAAAGGAAATGTTTATCTTGACAGCACACTGATGGATTTGAACTAACATGGATCATCAGGTGAGAGAGCACGCTGTCATTAAAGCAAAAGGGGGATGCAAAAAAAGAAAGTCATTCTGAAACTTATGTAAGCATTTCTAAAATTTTACTTTTCGCTCAAGTTAATGCTGAAAATAACATTTGTAATGAGAAAGTTTGTATTAAATTAGAAAATCCTGCAAAATGAAGAATTTTCACTAGTCGTCTCAGACTTTTAGACCCCACTGTATACATGCAGACACAGCTATTAGCAAAACTGCTGTATCAAGTCAAGTCAAGTCAAGTGGAGTTTATTGTCATTTCAGCCATATACAAGTACACAGTGAAATGAAACAACGTTTCTCCAGGACCAAGGTGCCACATAAGACAACACAGAACAACACAGAACTACGGGGACTACATAAATTACATAAATTAAACATAAAGTGCACAAGTGCAAACATGTGCAGACAGCACAAGACAGAACAGACAGTACATAACTATGATGCAGACCAGTACACAGTCCTGTTGAAAGTGATAAAGTGACAGTAGTGCAAATATTACAGCTGAGGTAGTGTAAAACAGTGTAAACATAGAAGTAGCAGCAATAATAAAACATGTGCAAAACATGTGCAGTGCATGTGCATAGAGGATGTTCTGTTGTGTGTGTATATATGTATGTATGTATGCGTGAGTTCCTTTGGACCAGTTCAGTTGTGTGTGTATATATGTGTGTGTGTGTGTGTGTGTATATGTATGTGTGTGTGTGTGTGTGTTCCTTCAGTCCAGTTCTAGGTATTTAGGAGTCTGATGGCATGAGGGAAGAAACTGTTGCACAGTCTGGTTGTGAGGGCCCGAATGCTTCGGTACCGTTTTCCAGACGGCAGGAGGGTGAAGAGTGTGTGTGAGGGGTGTGTGACAATGCTGGTGGCTTTGCGGATGCAGCGAGAGGTGTAAATGTCTGTGATGGAGGGAAGAGAGACCCCGATGATCTTCTCAGCTGTCCTCACTATCCGCTGCAGGGTCTTGCGATCCGAAACGGTGCAATTCCCAAACCAGGCAGTGATGCAGCTGCTCAGGATGCTCTCAATAGTCCCTCTGTAGAACGTGGTGAGGATGGAGGGTGGAAGATGTTCTTTCCTCAGCCTTCGCAGAAAGTACAGGCGCTGCTGGGCTTTCTTTGTTATGGAGCTGGTGTTGAGCGACCAGGTGAGGTTCTCCGCCAGGTGAACACCAAGAAACTTGGTGCTCTTGACGATCTCCACGGAGACTTCTTTGGCACGGGGAAGATGGTGGTGGCCTTGAAGCAGGTCAGGACAACGGTGCTGCACAGAGAGGTGTTGAAGATGTCCTTGAAAACATCTGCCAAATGGTCTGCACATCCCCTGAGCACCCTGCCAGGAATGTTGTCTGGTCCAGCAGCCTTCCGTGGGTTGACTCTGTGTAGAGTCTTCCTCACGTCAGCCGTGGTTAGACACAGCACCTGGTCATTGGGAGAAGGGGTGGTCTTCCTCGCCGTCACGCCGTTCTGTGCCTCGAACCGAGCGTAGAAGTCGTTCAGCACATCTGGGAGGGAGGCATCACTGTCACAGGCAGATGGTGATGACCTGTAGTTGGTGATGTTCTGGATGCCTTGCCACATGCGCCGGGTGTCTCTGCTGGTCTTGAAGTGGTCGTGGATTCTCTGGGCATGTGCGCGCTTCGCCTCTCTGATGGCCCGGGACAGTTTGGCCCTTGCTGTTCTTAGGGCCACCTTATCGCCTGCTCTGAAGGCGGAGTCTCGAGTCCTCAGTAGCGCACGCACCTCTGCAGTCATCCACGGCTTCTGGTTGGAGCATATGGTGATGATCTTGGAGACAGTGACATCATCAATGCACTTGCTAATATAGCTGGTCACTGATGTCGCGTATTCCTCCAAGTCAGTGAAGTCGCCGTCAGTTGCCGCTTCCCTGAACATGTGCCAGTCAGTGTGTTCAAAGCAGTCCTGAAGAGCAGAGATGGCTCCTGCTGGCCAGGTTTTCACCTGCTTCAGAACCGGTTTGGAGCGTCTGACTAGCGGTCTGTATGCTGGCATTAGCATAACAGAGATGTGGTCTGAGTAGCCGAGGTGGGGGCGGGGCTCCGTCCGGTACGCGCCGGGGATGTTTGTGTAAACAAAGTCCAGCACGTTTTTCCCTCCCGTTGCAAAGTCCACATGCTGATGGAATTTAGGGAGCACTGACTTGAGATTTGCATGGTTGAAATCTCCGGCAACAATAAACAGTCCGTCAGGGTGAGAATTCTGCAGCTCGCTAATAGCCCCATACAGTTCACAGAGCGCCTCCTTAGCATTAGCGTTAGCACTGGGGGGAATGTAGACACTGATTATGAAAACAGTAGTGAATTCCCGTGGTAAATAAAAAGGTCTACATCTAACAGTCATAAACTCCACCAGCGATGAGCAGTAACTAGAGACTAGCACCGAGTTCTAGTATGTGTAATGATGTGTAATGATGTGTAATGATAAGCCATGTGATAGTGTTCCTGTTTCCTTTTCAGCATGCTTTGATTGTAAAATCTCTTCTGGATAAAGTGCTTATAGATACAGATACATTATCTTCTCCTTTGATCCAGATTTCTATTAGTATTTAGTCAAGAATCTGAAGGTGAAAGAAGGTGACTTAAGAAAGAATTGTGAGTGTAGAAGTAAACCACATTTCCACTGTGTCACATTTGTCATGATATCTCTGTACAACACCAAAATATAGTTTCCCCAAAGTATAGTATGTATTATATACTGTATGGGTAATTCTGTTTTTCTCTACATACCACTAGGTCTCCTTTAGTCACACTAAGCCTTATTACTGGTTTACCTGTATACTTTACATGTTGCTACATTCATACGCTGCTCATTATAATGTACTAGATATAATTTATACAGTCAGTTTAAAAAGATTTTATTTTGATGCTGATCTTTTTGTGTGTATTTAGTGTGTATACTGCATTCTGTATGGTTATTACTTTGATCTGGCCTTTTTTAAATTTTTTTTAAATTTTTTCATTAATCCAGGAATCTGAAGCTGAAACGCTGAATTATGCAGCGTTTTAATTCCCCCATTGGACCATTGGAATAATAACAATATCTTAAATAAATAAAGAATGATTTATTTATTTATTTATTTATTTATTTTAATGAAAAACACAAAGCGCTTTTTAACTGTGTATCTTTCTGGATTGTACATGAGACTCGAGTCTTCAGGACAGAGGAGTTTACGCTTTCTGGTTCCTCAGTAACATGACAAACTGCACTTTTGTCTCATTAACTTGTAGACAAAGAGAAAAAGGAGAAGCT
Organism: Pangasianodon hypophthalmus; assembly: GCF_027358585.1. NCBI lineage: Eukaryota > Metazoa > Chordata > Actinopteri > Siluriformes > Pangasiidae > Pangasianodon > Pangasianodon hypophthalmus. The sequence continues at coordinate 3,466,162 of NC_069716.1, forward strand.
GGTGAGGGAATGACCGTACAGGCTAAAGCCCATATAATGTAATCTGTAACAGAAACTAATTTTCTTGAATGAAAACCTGCTGACATTTACGAAGTGTCTACATTTAAAACTCTTTCCATAAATGTTAGGAAAATACAGCCAAAGCTTCAGGCCTAAACTACTTCCAGGCTACAGACAACAGCACGGCCCAGAGATTCACACTTGAAAATTAGTAGAATCAATATTATTCAACCAATTGTTTCTGTTAGTACATTAGCAAGGTTTTGTATACATAAGTTGAATTCAGAGAGCAATTAAAATAAACAACAATGAGATGTTAGTGTAGGCACACGTGAGTGTAACAGTAAACCACATTTTCCATTTGATCATAACATCTTTGTCATGATATCTCTGTCCAACACCAAAACATAAATATAGAAATATGTGGGGTAGATGTAGGCAGATCACAATACCATGTGTTTCCTTATCATGTCTTTTTTTTTTTCTTACATCCAATCATGTCATATTGTGGGGCGTGCTCAATACAGACCGCCTATAGTACAACTATAAATTCAAACCATGCTTCAAGCGCATTCATATTCTGTTGCTAAATGAGATATAAACACTGCAGAATGCCTGAGAAATGAAAAATGACTGGATTCTGGATCTTAATTTTGATCTTCAGCACCATGTGTAAGTAATTTATAGAGATCAATATAAATCTATATAAATCTATTACTTTAAACCACTTATTTTGTATTCAGTAGTATTTAAAATTAACTCCAATTTTATTCCTTCAAGTTTCAAGGTCAATCTTTAATAGCACTTTGTGTATGATAATATATGAAGTACATTCATTACCTAATTAATGCTTTTTTATCTAGATACAGTCCAACTTGGTAGACGCTGGGTTACTGCACAATCCCTCAGAGAGTCACCAGTTTATCAGCCTGATAAAGAGCTCAGTGTGGATATCGGAGACTCGGCTACTCTGCGGTGTTGTATTTATGAAACAACATTTATCATGATATATTTATTGAAGCAGCCAAACAGAAAAAAACCTCAGATTATAGTTAAGTTCTTTAAAACTGATGGAGAAGCATTTTATAATGGATTCCAAAAGTCTCGTTTTCAAATAGAAAGATCTTCAAACTGCTTCAATATGACCATTTTAAACATCACTCAGTCTGATGAAGCCATGTACTACTGTGCACTGACATACCCCAACCCTGTGTTTGGAGATGGAACTTATTTAAAAATTAAAGGTAGGATTTTGAGTTAAATTGATTAAGCTCCTGGTTTAATGTAGTGATATTTTTCCTTATTACCAATAGCATGGTCAACCTGGAAGACAAATAATAGTGAAGTAGTGAAATGCTAACTGTGTTTTCTTCAACAACACTGAGTTACAGACTTTTAGTGAATCATGATAAACGTTTATAGGTGATAATGTTACTATTTTATCAGAAACATCTAAACCAGCTCCGTGTGATAATTCAGTGGTGTGTAAACCAACCCTGCATGGAAACAGCACTAACATGAACACACAAGACAAAACAGGTATGTTGTCTCATAATTCATCATTAAATAATTATCCTAAATTCATAAAGCATATTTTGCCTATAAAATCATTTGTACTTATAACATGGTGAAATAACAGTATCAGAAATGACTAGATCTCTACATTCGACAGTGCTCGGTTTGGGAACGGCTTTGGGCTTTTGTGCACTTCTGATTTTCTGTCTCACTTATTTCATACTGAGGAGAAGAAAATGTGATGAAAGTAAGTGCTTTTGTCATAAAAATAATAATTCCAGTAACATTTATTTCTATTAAAAATAACTAATAAGTCTATTTCTGTATTACTAGTAAACACTTCTATAGAAAATTCTTCAGGAACAAGGCAGGTACGTGTACAACAACAAAAAATATATATAGTATCGATTTTATATTATTATATACTTTATGGGTAATTTTTTTTTTCTGTAGATACCAATATGTCTCCTTTAGTTATGCATGAGTCTCACTACTAAATATCCGACTCATGGATGTGCAGTGCTGCTCTTGTTCTGTGTAGTTCGTGTGTATAGTGCAGTTACTCATATTGTGTCGTTATTACTTGATTACTTGAGCTTGATTTCTTTTAATGTTTTTGTATTTTTTTTCAGGAATCTGACGCTGAGACACTGAATTATGCAGCTTTGCAATTCTCCAAGAGAAAAGCCAAAGCTGAAAAAAGGAAAACTGGCTCATTAGATGAGTGTGTGTACTCCGATGTGAAGAAAACTGTAAGATAAATGATTCATAGCATATGGTACTATTCCACTGAAAAAACTGTGAAAATGTTTTAACTAGTAAAATATTCTGACTATAAGAAAATGTATACTATTTTTGTCATGAGATTATGATGAAACTACTAAAAGATTTTTAAACCAACATTTTTTTTAAAATTGCATTACTTTGCTGACAGATACATTTATTTCAGGAAGCAAAATTATAAGTCAACTGAAGTTTAGAAATGATCTAATATTCGTTTACAATAATCTCAGATTCTGAAAAAAAATTACCTAAATGCAGTATATTATTTTATTACTGTACACTTGTTTAAAGCAAGTTCATTGTTTCTTTTAAGTTCCATATTATTAACTTTGACTAAAGCTGAACTTTTAATGTTGCACTTTAATGTTGCCTATGAGTGTTTTTTTTTCCTGAAGACACAGTAAATGTAAAATGTAATTTCATTAAAAATGTAAGCAAAACATAATGTTCAACATTATTCATAAATTTCTGAGTTTAAACAAAAATAATGCTGCATTTCTAGGGTATTTCCAAGAAGGATGTGGGTTGGCCTTAAACGTAAGTCAAGGACTGTGACATCCGCATTAACTGTGGGCGGGGCTTATTTTATTCACCCATCTCTGTGCTTGTGTTTCTGACTCTAGTGAAAGGACACCAAAAATCATGCGTTATAAATGGATTCATGGATCCATGGATTAGATGATCAGGCAGGTTCACTTATATGAAACCAGAGAAAACAGTGGGGATTATTAAATCTTGTTTCTGCCTCAACATTACAAAAACAATAAAGACAACCGATGTGGTGTGACTACATACATGTTAATACATAACTTGCTCCAAAATGGGTTCCAACCTCTTTTAAGGCTGATTTTTATAATTATTTTACTTTTTTTGGCAGTGATGATTAAAGGCTTTTCAATTGGTACGAAGCCCAAAACTTACAACTGTCAGTCATTTACTGACCATGGAGGCTTTTTTGTTGCTGCTGCTTTCTCACTATAAGTGAGTAAATGCTATATCTTGCACTTTTTTTAGACTGTTGGGTTATTATATAAATGTGTTACCAATGTCAATAATCAGGTTTATTTACCTCGAAAAATAAGGCTAGTATGCATGAAGGCGTTCCACAGGTTTAAAAGTTTAAAACGATTAAAAACCTGCTCATTCTGTGGAATATTTGAGCTACAAAAAAAATAAACATACAGTCTAACTTTTACAATAAACAAATTAATTAACAAAAATATTGTCAGGATATACCAAACTCATAGACAAAGGTGAGAACCCAACACAAATTTATTAAATTGGATTTGCCAAACAATGGGTATGCAAAGAAAGGGTAAACACAAAGATAAGTACTGCAGGCCTGTGGGTAACACAGAGACACTAGGTAAATGACTGAGGGAAAGGAGCACACCTCACATGTCTTGGAAGGGGAACGCTGGAGAAAACATAGGGAGACGTAGAGGAGCTTCAGATGAACATAGGTACTCACAGAGAAGAGGTCTATTCCTCGTTGAGGCCAGACAAAGAGTGCATGTGAGGTGTGTGCTTATATGGAGTCCTGATGAGTGTGGTGATTGGAGACAGGTGGTGCTGATTACAGGTGGTGTTGCAGGTGGTGATGAGCTGCTTCCCAGACCCTCTCGCTCTCCTTGAACAAATGGTCAACCACTGGTACCTCTGATGGTTCCCCAGTCCCCAAAAGGGGTTAGGTCCGTGGCAGGTTGATGGAGATAGTTCTGTGCGTACTCGGCCCAAGCGAGGAACTGACTCCAGGAGGTCTGATGGCTGTGGCAGAATGTTCGCAGGAAGCGGCTGATTTCTTGGATCTTTCTCTCAGTTTGGCCGTTTCACTGGGGATGGTAGCCAGAGGACAGGCTCACGGTCAAACCTAAAAGATTGAAAAAGGCCCTCCACACCCTGGAGATAAACTGGGGGCCTCGATCAGAAACAATATCTTCAGGGAGGCTGAAGTTCCTGAAAACATGGTTAAACAAGTCTCCAAGGCTGTCTCCAAGGCTGTCTCCAAGGCGGAAGGGAGGCCTTTTAAGGGAAGAAGTCGACAGACTTTGGAGAATCGGTCAACAACTACTAGAATACAGGTATAACCATTGGAAGGAGGTAAGTCAGTTATAAAGTCTACTCTTAAGTGTGACCATGGACGATGCGGAACTGGAAGAGGAAGGAGTTTACCTGATGGCAGATGTCGTCGTGTCTTGGACATAGCGCATTCCTGGCATCCCTGGACAAACTGCTTGACGTCCTGTGCCATCCCGGGCCACCAGAATCGATCTTGAAGCAGCATGAGGGTCATCTCAGTCCCAGCATGGCCAGTGCCTAGGTAGTCATGCACGGATTTGATTAGTTTATTTTGTAAGGAACTGGGGACATATCTGCGGTTTTCGAGACACCCTGGAGGAGCTGAGCCGAGGCAGCAGCCACGGAACATTTCCTCATCCAGGGACCAGTGTATGGGACTCACCAATATCTCTGGGGGCAAGATAGGTTCTCATTCATGGGAAGGTTCCTCTGGGGCATGAAAACGAGAGAGGGCTACTGCTTTCACGTTCTTGGTCCCTGGACGATAAGAAATAGCAAAGTTAAATTGGGTAAAGAAGAGGGCCCATGTGGCTTGTCTAGGATTCAGCCTCTTGGCCTCATGCAGATACTCAAGGTTTTGGTGGTCAGTGAGGACAAGGAAGGGATGCTGAGCCCCTTCCAACCAGTGCCTCCACTCTTCCGATGCCAACCTGATGGCCAGCAATTCAGGGTTCCTGATTTCGTAGTCCTGCCCACTGGGGTGAGTTTTTTGGAAAAAATAGGCACATGGGTGGAGATGTGAGGGATTCCCCTGCTGCTGAGACAATACAGCACCAACTCCAGAGGTCAAGGCATCAACGAGGGAGGTAAGTGGAGATGTGATAGAACTGTAATATTTGATAAACCGACGGTAGAATTTAGAGAAGCCCAAGAACGTCTGGAGCTCTAACAGTTGTGGGTATTGGCCAGGTCTTCATGGCTTGGACCTTTCCCTCATCCATCCGGATGCCTCTGGCACTACTCTGATAACCAAGGAAGGTAATCATGGGTTGGTGGAATGTGCACTTCTCTGCCTTGAGGTAGAGCTGATGGTCCCGGAGTGTCTGGACGACCTTTGACATGTGCTGAGATGTTCGGCCATATCCCGGGAGTAGACTAGGATGTCGTCGATATACGTCACGACAAAGCAGTTGATGTACTCCCGGAATACCTCATTTATGAATCCCTGGAACACAGAGGGGGCATTGACAAGACCATAGGGCATAAGTCTGTACTTGTAGTGGCCAGTGGGGGTAATGAACGCAGTCTTCCACTCATCCCCCTCTCGTATCCGGATGGGATTGTATGCACTGCGAAGATCCAACTTGGTGAATATCCGGGAACCCAAGAGTTGTTCCAATGCTGCTGGGTCAAGGGGAAGTGGGTAACGGTATTTAATGGTGATCTTGTTGAGCAACAAGTATGTTATGTAAGGCCGGAGACCTCCATCTTTTTTAGCCACAAAAAAGAAGCTGGAAGCAGCAGGGGAAGTAGATGGGACGTTATAGCCTTGTTGTAGCACCTCCTGGATGTATGGAGGGGCTGAGGACAAAGAAGGAAACATTCAGGAAAGCATTGATCGCTCCACCGTAGGACTTCGCCCGTGGACCACGAAATTATAGGATTGTGTCTTACTAACCATGGCCATCCCAGCAGGAGATCAGAGGTGGCTTTTTCCAGAACCAGGAGTTCAATGGATTTGGAGTGAAAACAGCCCACTTGTAATTGTATTGGCCCGACCCGGTGTCTGATGGCTCTCTGACTGAGGGCAGTTCCTGTTATGGAGTGTGCTTGATAGCTTGCCGGGTTTGGGCTTTTCCTGAGCTGGAGTTTATGGCAAAGTTCTCCAGATATGAAATTGCCGGCTGACCCAGAGTTGATGAGGGCTGTAACCGAAACAGAGTAATTAGCAGTACTCAGAGTTACAACCGTGGTGAGAGGTGACACAAACTTGCGGAGAAGTTATATAACTCACCAGCGGTCGAGGAGGGCGAATGGCGCACTTGGTAATTACATGCCCACTGGCTGCACAATATAAGCAGAGCCTCTGGGTCAGCCGACAATGTTGTTCTGCCGGAGTGAGGCGTGTTGAGTCAACGTGCATGGGGTTCACTCCTGGTTCTGGAAGAGCGGGAGATGAGGACGGAGGAGGGACCTGGGGAGACAGCATGGTGCTGCTCTCCTGGGAGCAGCTGGCTAAGCGGCGAGCCACTCGGATGGATAGTTGTATGAAGCGCTCAAGCCCCATGGTGTCATCAAAAGCGGATAGGTGTAGACGAAGGAAGGGATCGAGTCCTTGTCTGTAGGTGGTTATGAGGGCTCATTCATTCCACCCGCTGGCAGTGGCTAGGGTGTGGAACTGCAACGCATAGTCAGACAGAATTATTTCCTTGTTTGAGGTGATATAATTGTTCACTTACAGATGAGTCGCATTCAGGATGTCCAAACACCTCCCGGAAGTGATCCGTGAAGCTCTGGAAGGATTGCTTTGCTGGTCCCGCTTGATGCCACAGGGTATCTGCCCATTGCAGCGCTCTGCCAGTGAGTAGAGACAGGTTGAATGCCATTTTAGATTGTTAAGTGGGGAACCCGTGTGGTTGCATCTCAATCGCCAGGGAACACTGGAGGAGAAAGCCGCTGCAGTCCTCTGCCAGGCGAGAGTAAGGTGCCGGATTGACCATGGGAAAGGTGATGACGGCTGGTGATGAGAACAAGCTGGGGGGCATGACTGGTGTGGATCCGGAAGCTGCGAGAACTTGGCAGAGATTATCCACCAGCACTGCAGATGGATCTGATGTGGTTGGGTTCATGATGTTGTCTAGGTCTGGCCTTCTGTCAGGATATACCACACTTGGAGACAAAGGTGAGAGCCCAACACAAATTTATTAAAGGATTTGCCAAACAATGGGTATGCAAAGACGGTAAACACAAAGATAAGTACTGCAGGCTGGTGGGTAACACAGAGAGAGACACTAGGTAAATGACTGAGGGAAAGGAGGACACTCCTCACATGTGGAAGGGGAACGCTGGAGAACGTAGAGGAGCTTCAAATGAACACAGGTACTCACAGAGAAGAGGTCTATTCCTAGTTGAGACCAGACAAAGAGTGCATGTGAGGTGTGTGCTTATATGGAGTCCTGATGAGTGTGGTGATTGGAGACAGGTGGTGCTGATTAGAACTCTGGGGAGAGAGGGCGCTGACTGTTGGTGACAGAGCCTGGTTTTCCTGTGACATAAATAAAGACTATAGAAAAAGGGCTGTTGGAGTTGCTCATAAACAAAAAATGGAAAACAGATATATATATATATATATATATATATATATATATATATATATATATATATACAGTATATATTATAAAAGATATATTAATATTATATTAATATTATATATTATATTCCTTTTTTTTGTTGTTTCTTTCATAAAGCTGGAAATGGAAGTGATATAGTACATCTGGTTAATACAACTTAAGGATGACACACACACACACACACACACACAAGCACAGACAGGCATTAATTGTTAAAAAAAAAAAAAAAAAAGTTAAACAATGAGTTCTTCAAGATCCACCAAGGTAAAGGCACAGCAACTGCATAAACCATCATCATGTTCTGCATCTTTAGCATCCAGAGCAGATCAGCAATAAGCAGGCTATTGTGACAGCCTTTAGACCATTTCAATTCTATTTTATTCAATTTTAGTTGTATAGCATTTTAGCAATGGGCATTGTTACAAAGCAGCTTTACAGAAATATATAAACTCAGGATATACATTTTAAATTCATGAATTTATCCCTAATGAGAAAGCCAGAGGCGACGATGGCAAGGAAAAACTCCCTGAGACAACATGAGGAAGAAATCTTGAGAAGAACCAGACTCAAACAGGAGCCCATCTGGGTGACACCAGATAGTCCGATTATAAATAATTCCCTTCTATAACTGTATACTATATGGTCAAAAAGTGTAATTGTGTAACCAGGAAAATTCATTATAGGTTTCATATCAAGTCTATTTTGTTGAAGTTACCAAATGTTCAATGATGGAAACTTGAGTGCAAAACTGTTCATGGGAATTGTAGTCCTAAAGCTATCAGAGCAATTGTAGTCCTAAGCCATTGTAGCAAAACTATTCATATCAATTCAAGTTCAAAGCCGTCTTCATGGTTTATAAGCAGTACCCACAGTAATCTCATGTAACTTCAGGCTGTCTGCGTGGGGCCGTCCTCAGCAGCTGCGGGTGGTTAGACCAGGAGTGTCGAACTCAAATACTGCCCAGGCCAAAAGGTTTTGGAATGGCAAGGTCAGCTGTTTATTTATTTATTTATTAATGTATTAATTTTGCTATACACTGAATGTTCATCTGGGTTTGAGATGAAAATGTGAATATGAGACAATAGGATTCAGGCCTAAATTACATCCAGGCTACATACAGCAGGCCATTGATTCACACTTGAAAATTCATAGAATCAATATTTTTTCAACCATTTGTTTTTGTTACTACATAAGCAAGCTTTTGTATACATAAGTTGAATTCAGAGAGCAATTAAAATATACAATGAGACGTTAGTGTAGGCACACGTGAGTGTAACAGTAAAATACATTTTCCATTCGGTCTTAACATCACGATATCTCTGTGCAACACCAAATCACAAATATGGAAATATGTGGGGTAGATGTAGGCAGATTACAATACCATGTGCTTCCTTATCATGTCTATTTTTTTTCTTACATCCAATCATGTCATATTCCAGGGCGTGCTCAGTGCAGACCGCCTATAGTATAGATATAAATTCAAGCACATTCAAGCGCATTCATATTCTGTTGCTAAATGAGATACAAACATAGTAAAATTCCTGAGAAATGAAAAATGACTGGATTCTCGATCGTAATTTTGATCTTGAGCACCATGTGTAAGTAATTTATAGAGATCAATATAAATCTATTACTTTAAACAACTTATTTTGTATGCAATTGTATTTAAAATTAACTCGAATATTACTCCTTCAAGTTTCAAGGTCAATCTTTAAGAGCACTTTGTGTATGATAATATATGAAGTACATTCATTACGTAATTAATGCATTTTTTTTATAGATACAGTCCAACCTGGTAGATGCTGGGTTACTGCACAATCCCTCACAGAGTCACCAGTTTATCAGCCTGATAAAGAGCTCAGTGTGGATATCGGAGACTCGGCTACTCTGCGATGTTGTATTTATAAAACAACATTTAGCACGATATCTTTGTTTAAGCAACCGAACAGAAAAAAACCTCAGATTATAGTTAAGTTCTTTAAAACTGATGGAGAAATATTTTATAATGGATTCCAAAAGTCTCGTTTTCAAATACAAAGATCTTCAAACTGCTTCAATATGACCATTTTAAACATCATTCAGTCTGACGAAGCCATGTACTACTGTGCACTGACATACCCCAACCCTGTGTTTGGAGATGGAATTTATTTAAAAATTAAAGGTAACATGAACACAGAGGAGAAAACAGGTAAGGAGTCTCATAATTCATCACTGAATAATTATCCTAAATTCATAAAGCATATTTTGCCTATAAAATCATTTGTACTGATAACATGGTGAAATAACAGAATCAGAAATGACTAGATCTCGACATTCGACAGTGCTCGGTTTGGGAACGGCTTTGGGCTTTTGTGCACTTCTGATTTTCTGTCTCACTTATTTCATACTGAGGACAAGAAAATGTGATAAAAGCAAGTGCTTTTGTCATCAAATAATAATTCCAGTTACATTTATTTCTATTAAAAATCACTAATAAGTGTATTTCTTTATTAATAGTAAACACTTCTATAGAAAATTCTTCAGGAACAAGGCAGGTACGTGTACAACAACAAAAAATATGTATAGTATTACTTTTATATTATTACATACTGTATGGGTTTTTCCTTTTTTCTGTAGATACCACTATGTCTCCTTTAGTTATGCATGAGTCTCACTACTAAATATCCGACTCATGGATGTGCAGTGCTGCTCTTGTTCTGTGTAGTTCGTGTGTATAGTGCAGTTACCCATATTGTATGGTTATTACTTTGAGCTTGATTTCTTTTTAGGTTTTTGCATTTTTTTTCAGGAATCTGAAGCTGAGACACTGAATTATGCAGCTTTGCAATTCTCCAAGAGGAAAGCCAAAGCTGAAAAAAGGAAAACTGGCTCATTAGATGAGTGTGTGTACTCCGATGTGAAGAAAACTGTAAGATAAATGATTCATAGCACATGGTACTATCCCACAGAAAAAACTGCGAAAATGTTTTACCTAGTATTACCTAGTATTTTTACCTAGTATAAATTGCATTACTTTGCTGACAGATACATTTATTTCAGGAAGCAAAATTATATGTCAACTGAAGTTTAGAAATGATCTAATATTCGTTTACAATAATCTCATAACAAGATTCTGAAAAAAAATTACCTAAATTCAGTATATTATTTTATGTCTGTACACTTGTTTAAAGCAAGTTCATTGTTTCTTTTAAGTTCCATATTATTAACTTTTAATGTTGCACTTTAATGTTGCCTATGAGTGTTTTTTTTTTTTTTTTTCTGAAGACACAATAAATGTAAAGAGTAATTTCATTAAAAATGTAACCAAAACATAATGTTCAACATTATTCATAAATTTCTGAGCTTAAACAAAACTAATGTTGCATTTCTAAGGTATTTCCAAGAAGGATGTGGGTTGGCCTTAAACATAAGTTAAGGACTGTGACATCCGCATTAACTGTGCGCGGGGCTTGTTTTATTCACCCATCTCTGTACTTGTGTTTCTGATTCTAGTGAAAGGACACCAAAAATCATGCGTTATAAATGGATTCATGGATCCATGGATTAGATGATCAGGCAGGTTCACTGATATGAAACCAGAGAAAACAGTGGGGATTATTAAATCTTGTTTCTGCCTCAACATTACAAAAACAATAAAGACAACTGATGTGGTGTGAATACATACATGTTAATACATAACTTGTTTCCAAATGGCTTCCAACCTCTTTTAAGGCTGATTTTTATAATTATTTTACTTTATTGGCAGTGATGATTAAAGGCTTTTCAAATGATACAAAGCCCAAAACTTACAACTGTCAGTCATTTACTGACCATGGAGGCTTTTTTTGTTGTTGTTGCTGCTGCTTTCTCACTATAAGTGAGTAGGTGCTATATCTTGCACTTTATTTTAGACTGTTGGGTTATTATATAAATGTGTTACCAATGTCGATAATCAGGTTTATTTACCTAAAAAAATAAGGCTAGTATGCATGAAGGTGTTCCACAGGTTTAAAAGGATTAAAAACCTGCTCATTCTGTGGCTCAATCTCTAACTTTTACAATAAATAAATAAATAAATAAATAAATAAATAAATAAAGACAATAGAAAAAGGGCTGTTGGAGTTGCTCATTAACAGAAAATGGAAAAAGAAAAAATGTTGTTGAACCCAAATGAAAAAAGATATATTAAGACCCAAGTACTTTTTTGTTGTTGTTTCTTTCATAAAGCAGGAAATGAAAGTGATATATTACATCTGGTTAGTGCTACTTAAGGATGACTCACACACACACACACACACACACACACACACACACACACACACACAAGCACAGACAGGCATCAACTGTTCAAAAAAAAAAAGTTAAAGAAGGAGCTCTTCAAGATGCACCAAGGAAAAGGCACAGCATCTGCATAAACCATCATCACGTTCTGCATCTTGAGCATCCAGAGCAGATAGAATAAGCAGGCTATTGCCACAGCCTTTACACCAATTCAGTTCAATTCAGTTCAATTTTATTTGTATAGCACATTTAGCAATGGACATTGTTACAAAGTAACTTTACAGAAATATATAAACTCAGGATATAAATTTTAAATGTATTAATTTATCCCTAATGAGCAAGCCAGAGGCGACGATGGCAAGGAAAAACTCCCTGAGACGACATGAGGAAGAAATCGTACTCGGTTACTTACGTAACCTCGGTTCCCTGAGATACGGGAACAAGTACTGCGTCGCTAGACGCTATGGGGAAAACTCCTTTTTCTCCGATGACTGAAGCCTTTACAATCACGCAGTGAAACTGCACGACTATTGGTTCATGCAGTGCAATAAAGTGAATAAAATGAACCGGCCTTGAGCGAATAAGGCTCAGAGGGACCAGCATAAACAGGGTGCACCCCCCGAGAGGCGTAAGGGCTGAGCTCACCGAGGTCAACCCAGCTTAGGATAATCGTTTGAAATAATACTGTGCCATTTCAGCACTCCCAAAAGGGCCAAAAACGCACAAGGAATCCGCCTGTCCTAACCGGCGTGTGTCTCTCAGGCAGATAGGATCCGAGCCTGCAAGGCTGGAACATCCAGGCTATAAAACCTGGTGAATGTGGACGGCGAAACCCAGCCGGCCGCCGCACAAATGTCTGCCATGGACACCCCGCTAGACCATGCCCACGCCTGCAAGTCACCTACTCGCTTGACCGATGCTAACGCCAGTAGCAAGGCGGTTTTTAACGATAGGATCTTTAAGTTCACAGACTGTAGTGGCTCAAACGGGGACCCCTTGAGGGCCCTCAGGACTGTGGGCAGGTCCCACGCAGGGACGGTGGGGGGGCCGGGGTGGATTAAGCCTCCTGGAACCCCTCAGGAAATGAACAACTAGGCAGAAAGTGTCGCAATGCCTGGGACGACTTCTGTGCGGCAGTAAAGCGCTCTGACTCGTCCAATGGAGGTAGTCTCTCGTAGCCCCTTTCATCTGCGCCGTCAACCGTGGAGAACGCGGACGAAACTGACGTGCGAAGGCGAGCTGAGTAGGGAGCGTGCCACGATTTGGTGAGCTCATCGTGGACCTCTGGAAAAAAAGGCGCAGCTCGCTGACGGGGGCCTGACGGCACCCTGGCAGGAACCATTCATCGAGGCGGCTCCGAGTGGGCTCCTCTGGCGTAGACCACTCCAATCCCAGCTCCTCCACTGCTATAGAGAGAACGCGGAAAAGCTCGGCGTCCATCCCCATCTTGGTGACGCTGGGATCCGTAGACGGCAGAGGGGCGGAGTCCAGAGAAGAACCCGAAATATTCTCCGCGTCTGACGCCGCTAAAGACATGCTGTCATCTAGCAGCTCGTCCTCGATCGCGCTGAAAGAAACCATGTCGCTCGCGTGGGCTGAGGGACGCTCGAAAAGGACGGGAGAATCCCCTCTGCATGGTGAGAGCGAGACACGCGGGGTCTGGTGACACCAGATAGTGCAACTATAAATAAATCCCTACTACACCTGTGTAATATAGAATCACAAAGTGCAATTGTGTAACCACAAAAATTCATTACATTTTTGACATGAAGTCTATTTTGTTGAAGTTATCAACTGTTCACTGATGGAGACTTGAGTTCAAAACTGTTCATGGGAGTTGTAGTCCTAAAGCTATCAGAGCAATTGTAGTCCTAAGCCATTGGAGCAAAATCAATTCAGTTCATATCAATTCAAGTTCAAAGCCGTCTTCATGGTTTCTAAGCAGTACCCACAGTAATCTCATGTAACTTCAGGCTGTCTGTGTGGGGCCATCCTCAGCAGCTGCAGGTGGTTAGACCAGGAGTGTCGAACTCAAATACTGCCCAGGTCAAAAAGTATTGGAATGGCAAGGTCAGGTTTTTTTTTTGTTTGGTTGTTTTTTTTTTTTTTTTGGCTGTACACTGAATGTTCATCTGGGATTGAGATCAAAACGTGAATATGAGACGATAGGATTCGGGCCTAAATTACTTCCAGGCTACAGACAACAGCACGGCCGAGAGATTCACACTTGAAAATTCGTAGAATTGAAATTATTCAACTATTTGTTTTTGTTACCACATAAGCAAGCTTTTGTATACATAAGTTGAATTCAGAGAGCAATTAAAATAAACAACAATGAGATGTTAGTGTAGGCACACGTGAGTGTAACAGTAAACCACATTTTCCATTTTGTCATAACATCTTTGTCATGATATCTCTGTGCAACACCAAAACACAAATATGGAAATATGTGGGGTAGATGTAGGCAGATCACAATACCATGTGTTTCCTTATCATGTCTTTTTTTTTTTCTTACATCCAATCATGTCATATTCTGGGGCGCGCTCAGTACAGACCGCCTATAGTATAAATATAAATTCAAACCATGCTTCAAGCGCATTCATATTCTGTTGCTAAATGAGATACAAACACTGCAGAATGCCTGAGAAATGAAAAATGACTGGATTCTGGATCTTAATTTTGATCTTCACCACCATATGTAAGTAATTTATATAGATAAATAAAAATCTATATAAAACTATTTCTTTAAAATGCTTATTTTGTATGCAGTTCTATTTAAAATTAACTCTAATATTATTCCTTCAAATTTCAAGGTCAATCTTTAATAGCACTTTGTGTAGGATAATATATGAAGTACATTCATTACCTAATTAATGCAATTTTCTTTCTAGATACAGTCCAACCTGGTAGATGCTGGGTTACTGCACAATCCCTCACAGAGTCACCAGTTTATCAGCCTGATAAAGAGCTCAGTGTGGATATCGGAGACTCGGCTACTCTGCGGTGTTGTATTTATGAAACAACATTTAGAATGATATATTTGTTTAAGCAACCGAACAGAAAAAAACCTCAGATTATAGTTAAGTTCTTTAAAGATGGCGGAGAAACATTTTATAATGGATTCCAAGAGTCTCGTTTTCAAATACAAAGATCTTCAAACTGCTTCAATATGACCATTTTAAACATCACTCAGTCTGATGAAGCCACGTACTACTGTGCACTGACATCCCCCAACTTTGTGTTTGGAGATGGAACTTATTTAAAAATTAAAGGTAGGATTTTAAGTTAAATTGATTAAGCTACTGCTTTAATGTAGTGATATTTTTCCTTATTACCATTAGCATGTTCAACCTGGAAGACAAATAATAGTGAAGTAGTGAAATGCTAACTGTGTTTTCTTCAACAACACTGAGTTACAGACTTTTAGTGAATCATGATAAACGTTTACAGGTGAGAATGTTACTATTTTATCAGAAACATCTAAACCAGCTCTGTGTGATAATTCAGTGGTGTGTGAACCAACACTGCATGGAAACAGCACTAACATGAACACACAAGACAAAACAGGTATGTTGTCTCATAATTCATAATTAAATAATTATTCTAAATTCATAAAGAATATTTAGCCTATAAAATCATTTGTACTTATAACATGGTGAAATAACATTATCAGAAATGACTAGATCTCTACATTCGACAGTGCTCGGTTTGGGAACGGCTTTGGGCTTTTGTGCACTTCTGATTTTCTGTCTCATTTACTTCATAATGAGAAGAAAATGTGATGAAAGTAAGTGCTTTTGTCATAAAAATAATAATTCCAGTTACATTTATTTCTATTAAAAATAACTAATAAGTCTATTTCTGTATTACTAGTAAACACTTCTATTGAAAATTCTTCAGGAACAAGGCAGGTACGTGTACATCAACAAAAAATATATATATAGTATCGATTTTATATTATTATATACTTTATGGGTAATTTTTTTTTCTGTAGATTCCACTGTGTCTCCTTTAGTTATGCATGAGTCTCACTACTAAATATCCGACTCATGGATGTGCAGTGCTGCTCTCGTTCTGTGTAGTTCGTATGTATAGTGCAGTTACTCATATTGTGTTGTTATTACTTTGAGCTTGATTTCTTTTCATGTTTTTGTATTTTTTTTCAGGAATCTGAAGCTGAGACACTGAATTATGCAGCTTTGCAATTCTCCAAGAGAAAAGCCAAAGCTGAAAAAAGGAAAACTGGCTCATTAGATGAGTGTGTGTACTCCGATGTGAAGAAAACTGTAAGATAAATGATTCATAGCACATGGTACTATTCCACTGAAAAAACTGTGAAAATGTTTTAACTAGTAAATTATTCTGACTATAAGAAAATGTATACTATTTTTGTCATGAGATTATGATGAAACTACTAAAAGATTTTTAAACCAACATTTTTTTTTTAAATTGCATTACTTTGCTGACAGATACATTTATTTCAGGAAGCAAAATTATATGTCAACTGAAGTTTAGAAATGATCTAATATTCGTTTACAATAATCTCATAACAAGATTCTGAAAAAAAATTACCTAAATTCAGTATATTATTTTATGTCTGTACACTTGTTTAAAGCAAGTTCATTGTTTCTTTTAAGTTCCATATTATTAACTTTGACTAAAGCTGAACTTTTAATGTTGCACTTTTAATGTTGCCTATGAGTGTTTTTTTTTTTTTTCCTGAAGACACAATAAATGTAAAGAGTAATTTCATTAAAAATGTAACCAAAACATAATGTTCAACATTATTCATAAATTTCTGAGCTTAAACAAAAATAATGCTGCATTTCTAGGGTATTTCCAAGAAGGATGTGGGTTGGCCTTAAACATAAGTTAAGGACTGTGACATCCGCATTAACTGTGCGCGGGGCTTGTTTTATTCACCCATCTCTGTGCTTGTGTTTCAGATTCTAGTGAAAGGACACCAAAAATCATGCGTTATAAATGGATTCATGGATCCATGGATTAGATGATCAGGCAGGTTCACTGATATGAAACCAGAGAAAACAGTGGGGATTATTAAATCTTGTTTCTGCCTCAACATTACAAAAACAATAAAGACAACTGATGTGGTGTGAATACATACATGTTAATACATAACTTGCTCCAAAATGGGTTCCAACCTCTTTTAAGGCTGATTTTTATAATTATTTTACTTTTTTTGGCAGTGATGATTAAAGGCTTTTCAACTGGTACGAAGCCCAAAACTTACAACTGTCAGTCATTTACTGACCATGGAGGCTTTTTTGTTGCTGCTGCTGCTTTCTCACTATAAGTGAGTAAATGCTATATCTTGCACTTTTTTTAGACTGTTGGGTTATTATATAAATGTGTTACCAATGTCAATAATCAGGTTTACTTGCCTGAAAAAATAAGGCTAGTACGCATGAAGGCGTTCCACAGGTTTAAAAGTTTAAAACGATTAAAAACCTGCTCATTCTGTGGAATATTTGAGCTACAAAAAAATAAACGTACAGTCTAACTTTTACAATAAACAAATTAATTAACAAAAAAATTGTCAGGAACTACCAGACTCAGAGACAAAGGTGAGAACCCAGCACAAATTTATTAAATTGGATTTTCCAAACAATGGGTATGCAAAGAAAGGGTAAACACAAAAATAAGTACTGCAGGCTGGTGGGTAACACAGATAGAGACACTAGGTAAATGACTGAGGGAAAGGAGCACACCTCACATGTCTTGGAAGGGGAACGCTGGAGAAAACGTAGGGAGACGTAGAGGAGCTTCAGATGAACACAGGTACTCACAGAGAAGAGGTCTATTCCTCATTGAGGCCAGACAAAGAGTGCATGTGAGGTGTGTGCTTATATGGAGTCCTAATGAGTGTGGTGATTGGAGACAGGTGGTGCTGATTAGAACTCTGGGGAGAGAGGGCACTGACTGTTGGTGACAGAGCCTGGTTTTCTTGTGACATTACTCCCCCCCACGGTCCGCTCCTGAGGACCGTTGACCTCGACGCCGCAGCCGACCCCTGTGACGTGGAGCTGGGCACTGGGGGTGTGAACGGAGGAATTCTGCCAGGAGGGCCGGGTCTAAGATATCCTCCCTGGATACCCAAGATTGTTCTTCGGGCCCGTAAGCTTCCCATTCTATGAGGTATTCGAGGCGACCTCTATGGCGTCGGGAGCTCAGTATTTCTCTGATGGCATATACTGGCTGGTTATCCAGGATCATCGGGAGAGGAGGTACACTGCCCGTTGGAGGTGGTGATGAGCTGCTTCCCAGACCCTCTCACTCTCCTGGAACCAATGGTCAACCACTGGTACCTCTGATGGTTCCCCAGTCCCCAAAAGGGGTTAGGTCCGTGCCAGGTTGATGGAGGTAGTTCTGTGCGTACTCGGCCCAAGAGAGGAACTGACTCCAGGAGGTCTGATGGCTGTGGCAGAATGTTCGCAGGAAGCGGCTGATTTCTTGGATCTTTCTCTCAGTTTGGCCGTTTCACTGGGGATGGTAGCCAGAGGACAGGCTCACGGTCAAACCTAAAAGATTGAAAAAGGCCCTCCACACCCTGGAGATAAACTGGGGGACTCGGTCAGAAACAATATCTTCAGGGAGGCTGAAGTTCCTGAAAACATGGTTAAACAAGTCTCCAAGGCTGTCTCCAAGGCGGAAGGGAGGCCTTTTAAGGGAAGAAGTCGACAGGCTTTGGAGAATCGGTCAACAACTACTAGAATACAGGTATAACCATTGGAAGGAGGTAAGTCAGTTATAAAGTCTACTCTTAAGTGTGACCATGGACGATGCGGAACTGGAAGAGGAAGGAGTTTACCTGATGGCAGATGTCGTGGGGTCTTGGACATAGCGCATTCCTGGCATCCCTGCTTGACGTCCTGTGCCATCCCGGGCCACCAGAATCGATCTTGAAGCAGCATGAGGGTCATCTCGGTCCCAGCGTGGCCAGTGCCTAGGTAGTCGTGCACGGATTTGATTAGTTTATTTTGTAAGGAACTGGGGACATACCTGCAGTTTTCGAGACACCCTGGTGAAGCTGAGCCGAGGCAGCAGCCACGGAACATTTCCTTATCCAGGGACCAGTGTATGGGACTCACCAATACCTCTGGGGGCAAGATAGGTTCTCATTCATGGGAAGGTTCCTCTGGGGCATGAAAACGAGAGAGGGCATCTGCTTTCACGTTCTTGGTCCCTGGACAATAAGAAATAGCAATGTTAAATTGGGTAAAGAAGAGGGCCCATGTGGCTTGTCTAGGATTCAGCCTCTTGGCCTCATGCAGATACTCAAGGTTTTGGTGGTCAGTGAGGACAAGGAAGGGATACTGAGCCCCTTCCAACCAGTGCCTCCACTCTTCCGATGCCAACCTGATGGCCAGCAATTCAGGGTTACTGATTTCGTAGTCCTGCCCACTGGGGTGAGTTTTTTGGAAAAATAGGCACATGGGTGGAGATGTGAGGGATTCCCCTGCTGCTGAGACAATACAGCACCAACTCCAGAGGTCAAGGCATCAACGAGGGAGGTAAGTGGAGATGTGATAGAACTGTAATATTTGATAAACCGACGGTAGAATTTAGAGAAGCCCAAGAACGTCTGGAGCTCTAACAGTTGTGGGTATTGGCCAGGTCTTCATGGCTTGGACCTTTCCCTCATCCATCCGGATGCCTCTGGCACTAATCTGATAACCAAGGAAGGTAATCATGGGTTGGAGGAATGTGCACTTCTCTGCCTTGAGGTAGAGCTGATGGTCCCGGAGTGTCTGGACGACCTTTGACATGTGCTGAGATGTTCGGCCATATCCCGGGAGTAGACTAGGATGTCGTCGATATACGTCACGACAAAGCAGTTGATGTACTCCCGGAATACCTCATTTATGAATCCCTGGAACACAGAGGGGGCATTGACAAGACCATAGGGCATAAGTCTGTACTTGTAGTGGCCAGTGGGGGTAATGAACGCAGTCTTCCACTCATCCCCCTCTCGTATCCGGATGAGATTGTATGCACTGCGAAGATCCAACTTGGTGAATATCCGGGCACCAAAGAGTTGTTCCAATGCTGCTGGGTCAAGGGCAAGTGGGTAACGGTATTTAATGGTGATCTTGTTGAGCAACAAGTATGTTATGTAAGACCGGAGACCTCCATCTTTTTTAGCCACAAAAAAGAAGCTGGAAGCAGCAGGGGAAGTAGATGGGACGATATAGCCTTGTTGTAGCGCCTGAGGGGCTGAGGACAAAGAAGGAAACATTCAGGAAAGCACTGATCGCTCCACCGTAGGACTTCGCCCGTGGACCACGAAATTATAGGATTGTGTCTTACTAACCATGGCCATCCCAGCAGGAGATCAGAGGTGGCTTTTCCAGAACCTGGAGTTCAATGGATTTGGAGTGCAAACAGCCCACTTGTAATTGTATTGGCCCGACCCGGTGTCTGATGGCTCTCTGACTGAGGGGAGTTCCTGTTATGGAGTGTGCTTGATAGCTTGCCGGGTTTGGGCTTTTCCTGAGCTGGAGTTTATGGCAAAGTTCTCCAGATATGAAATTGCCGGCTGACCCAGAGTTGATGAGGGCTGTAACCGAAACAGAGTAATTAGCAGTACTCAGAGTTACAACCATGGTGAAAGGTGACACAAACCTGCGGAGAAGTTATATAACTCACCAGCGGTCGAGGAGGGCGAATGGGGCACTTGGTAATTACATGCCCACTGGCTGCACAATATAAGCAGAGCCTCTGGGTCAGCCGACAATGTTGTTCTGCCGGAGTGAGGCGTGTTGAGTCAACGTGCATGGGGTTCACTCCTGGTTCTGGAAGAGTGGGAGATGAGGACGGAGGAGGGACCTGGGGAGACAGCATGGTGCTGCTCTCCTGGGAGCAGCTGGCTAAGCGGCGAGCCACTCGGATGGATAGTTGTATGAAGCGCTCAAGCCCCATGGTGTCATCAAAAGCGGATAGGTGTAGATGAAGGAAGGGGTCGAGTCCTTGTCTGTACGTGGTTATGAGGGCTCATTCATTCCACCCACTGGCAGTGGCTAGGGTGTGCAACTGCAACGCATAGTCAGACACAGAATTATTTCCTTGTTTGAGGTGATATAATTGTTCACTTACAGATGAGTCGCATTCAGGATGTCCAAACACCTCCCGGAAGTGATCCGTGAAGCTCTGGAAGGATTGCTTTGCTGGTCCTGCTTGATGCCACATGGTATCTGCCCATTGCAGCGCTCTGCCAGTGAGTAGAGACAGGTTGAATGCCATTTTAGATTGTTAAGTGGGGAACCCGTGTGGTTGCATCTCAATCGCCAGGGAACACTGGAGTAGAAAGCCGCTGCAGTCCTCTGCCAGGCGAGAGTAAGGTGCCGGATTGACCATGGGAAAGGTGATGATGGCTGGTGATGAGAACGAGCTGGGGGGCGTGACTGGTGTGGATCCGGAAGCTGCGAGAACTTGGCAGAGATTATCCACCAGCACTGCAGATGGATCTGATGTGGTTGGGTTCATGATGTTGTCTAGGTCTGGCCTTCTGTCAGGATATACCACACTTGGAGACAAAGGTGAGAGCCCAACACAAATTTATTAAAGGATTTGCCAAACAATGGGTATGCAAAGACGGTAAACACAAAGATAAGTACTGCAGGCTGGTGGGTAACACAGAGAGAGACACTAGGTAAATGACTGAGGGAAAGGAGGACACTCCTCACATGTGGAAGGGGAACGCTGGAGAACGTAGAGGAGCTTCAAATGAACACAGGTACTCACAGAGAAGAGGTCTATTCCTAGTTGAGACCAGACAAAGAGTGCATGTGCGGTGTGTGCTTATATGGAGTCCTGATGAGTGTGGTGATTGGAGACAGGTGGTGCTGATTAGAACTCTGGGGAGAGAGGGAGCTGACTGTTGGTGACAGAGCCTGGTTTTCCTGTGACATAAATAAAGACTATAGAAAAAGGGCTATTGGAATTGCTCATTAACAGAAAATGGAAAAAAAAAATGTCAGTGAACCTAAATAAAAAAAGATTAATTAATATATATATATATATATATATATATATATATATATATATATATATATATATATATATATATATATATTATAAAACATATATTAATATTATATTAATATAATATATTATATTACTTTTTTGTTGTTTCTTTGATAAAGAAGGAAACGAAAGTGATATATTAAATCTTGTTAGTTAACTTAAGGATGACTCACACACACAAGCACAGACAGGCATTAATTGGTAAAAAAAAAAAGTTAAAGAAGGAGCTCTTCAAGATCCTCCAAGGAAAAGGCACAGCATCTGCATAAACCATCATCATGTTCTGCATCTTGAGCATCCAGAGCAGATCAGCACTAAGCAGGCTATTGTCACAGCCTTTAGATCAATTCAGTTCAATTTTATTTGTATAGCACTTTTAGCAATGGACATTGTCACAATGCAGATTTACAGAAATATATAAATTCAGGATATACATTTTAAATTTATGAATTTATCCCTAATGAGAAAGCCAGAGGCAAAGATAGCATGGAAAAACTCCCTGAGACGACATGAGGAAGAAATCTTGAGAGGAACCAAACTCAAACAGGAGCCCATCTTCATCTGGGTGACACCAGATAGTGCAACTATAAATAAATCCCTACTACGCCTGTGTAATATAGATTCAGAAAGTGCAATTGTGTAACCACAAAAATTCATTACAGTTTTCACATGAGGTCTATTTTGTTGAAGTTATCAACTGTTCACTGATGGAGACTTGAGTGCAAAACCGTTCATGGGAGTTGTAGTCCTAAAGCTGTCAGAGCAATTGTAGTCCTAAGCCATTGTAGCAAAACTGTTCATATCAAGTCAAATCCAAAGCCGTCTTCATGGTTTCTAAGCAGTACCCACAGTAATCTCATGTAACTTCAGGCTGTCTGTGTGGGGCCGTCCTCAGCAGCTGCGGGTGGTTAGACCAGGAGTGTCGAACTCAAATACTGCCCAGGCCGAAAAGTATTGGATTGGCAAGGTCAGGTTTTTTTTTTTTTTTTTTTTTTTGCTATACACTGAATGTTCATCTGGGTTTGAGATCAATGAATATTCATATGAATATGAGACGATAGCCTCAACTCTATCTGCCAATCTTCCCAGGAGTGGCCGTCCCAGCAAATTCAGTCCAAAGTCAGACCATTTAATGCTTTTAATGCTGTTTCTTAAACATTTTTTTAGCATATTCTACATATTTTCTATGTCATTTATACGTGCAAGAAAGAAAAAAAAATGTGCCTTTGAACCTGTTGCACAAAGGTGATGTTATTGAAGCCGTGCTGTTTACTAACAGCCAGGAAAAGATGAAGGCCTTTGCTTCTTCATGTAAATGCTTTTGGGTCGTAGTTTTACAGTAAATTTAATTTTTTCAGGTTGCTGTATTGAAATAAGTAAAATATATTAAAATGATCACACTTGTTTAAACACAACATTTTATTGTAGAAATTACAGAAATTCTGTAGAGTGCACCTACATTCGGCATGGGACTGTAACAATCCTAATAGTTTAAAGTGATTTCAGATGTTATGAGCTTTCATCTGATCTTTCCTCTTACTTTTACTTCAAACTACTGAATTCTTCTACTTACAGCTACAGAAAAGTTAATAATAATAATACATGTAAGACTTGCTCTAGATTTACTATTGATCAATGCATTCATGAAACAGTGAGTGACGGGTGCAGTAATATCATGCTCAATATAAAGCATTACTGAAATATATTCTAAGCAAAAGAGGAGTATATCACTTCAGAATACACACTATCTTGTGGTTTGAGTTTCCTGTCTTTGAAATGTAAAGCAGAGAAATTGACCTCGACAGCAGAACGGCCCTGTGGGAATCAACATAAAGCTTTCATTGTAAATGACAGCTATCAGAATTAAATCACTATTAGTGTTATAATTGTCATGGTGATCCCTGATAGCATTGTGGATTAATGCATTAATGATAATAAGAAATGTGTACATTTAAAGTTATTTACCTGATTCAGTGTTTTCTCTACAACAGAACATTGATGAGATCTCACTGTAGAAGAAAAAAATATGATTCCATCAGGATGTAATACATATTATATGTGTACGTATTTGATAAAATATTTAGATACACAAATGTAATGAAGACTCACCACTGCAGTAATCACAGTTTCTCCCTTTATAGCTTACGACATGAGCAAAGATCACAACCACACACACTCCCAAAGCTACAGCGAGAAAGATCACTACAGGATCCACAGATTGTACTGTAGCACAAAAATAATAATAACAATGAAGATGTATATTATTTTAATATAAATAAAGTGCTTTGTAGATGTAAAATAACTATATCCCCCTGTGATCATAGCAATGCTTAACTATTTACAACCATTAATCTTTTGTTAGACATTAAGTAAACTACATTTTGCTTATTAATAAAATATTATATTCTTACTGAGTGAAGGTGTTTTTAATTGTACTCGTGTCCCGTTCCCAAAAATGATCTTCCCACACACGGCCACAGCGCAGTAGTAAGTGCCAGTATCATTGAGGCTGATGTTCTTGGAGAAGCTGTACACGCAGGTGTGTGTAGAAGAGCTGCTCTCACACTGATGGCTGCTGTTGTGATGAGTGTAAATGATTTGAGGATGGGATTGTGATGGAGCAGCTCTGAACCAGAGCACTTGGAGATCTGCTGCTCTGCTCTCAGAGAGAACCGAGCACTGCAGAGTCACTGACGCTCCTGCAGGAACCGAGTCCAACACACTGCTCTGTAACACTGACACTTTTACAACTCCATCTCCTGTTCAGTGTGAAATATATACAGTGTAAGATCTTGGCAGTCTTCATGTACATTTTACCAGCATGTGATAAATTAAGCATTAATCATCATTTCTGTTCATGACTTAGGAAATTTGCCAGAAAAAAGCAATAAGACAAGTGGCTACAGGATTTCTTTAATGACTGACAAAAACAGTCTCAATGTGTTATCAGCCCTTTTGTTCTACTGTTTATACAACCAATAGTTTACATATTTCTTGCTGATATATCTAATAATCATATTTGGGACTGTTAAAACCAGATAATAAAATTCTGGGAAAAAAAAAATGGATTAGGCAAATGTGTGTTTTTCTGTGACACATAGCCATTCAACAACTTGCTCAAAGAACAACATTCATTATGTGAGGGAAATCACACTTTGCAGACTGATTGTTTTTACCACTACAAATTTTAAACTGGCTCCTTACACATCATGATCTTTACAGAAAGGTAGTCTAGGCAAGAATATAAAGCAAATTAAAACATTTCCATGTTGTTTTGATTAAATATATTTATGGTTTCTTAAAGGCCTTACCACTACACAAATATCCACAATGTGCTTGTATCATTTTCCAATTCCAGTAATACAAAATATTTATAGTGCGTATTTCTTTATATTTTCATGTGAGAGACACTTGCTTAATGTACTTTGGTCCAAACGAACACTTTTTGTTAAAGAAACATAGGTATAATTCATAAAGTGACTGTTTTAGTAGAGTTATTGCAAAAGAAAAGACACATTTAAAAAAGTACACACACATTTTGACCTTTTTTTTTGGTGTTCTTCTTAGTGGAGCTCTATGTACATCCTGTAGCAAAAGGCATTTAAAATTTTCATTACCATCATAAATTGGCTGAATATCTCCCTTTCATGCATTTCGTCCACATTTATGGACCATCAATTTAAGGCTGTTTTTAGGAAAATGTAAATTATATCCAAATCACTTGAAACCATAATGTAATTTATCTTAATCAGTATTCTGATTTATGTTGCTCTTTAGATTATTGGCTGTTCTCAGTGCTGTTTCTGCTAAATCTTTTCAAACTTTCTACACAAAATCCCATATTATCCATCCATCCATCCATTTTCTGTACCACTTATCTTACACAGGGTTGCGGGGAAGCCTGGAGACTATCACAGGGAACTTGGGGCACAAGGCGGGGGACACCCTGGACAGGG
This sequence comes from Pangasianodon hypophthalmus, assembly GCF_027358585.1. Classification (NCBI taxonomy): domain Eukaryota; kingdom Metazoa; phylum Chordata; class Actinopteri; order Siluriformes; family Pangasiidae; genus Pangasianodon; species Pangasianodon hypophthalmus. The sequence goes on from NC_069716.1 coordinate 3,492,089, forward strand.
TGCCAACCCATCACAGGGCAAGATCACACACACTCACACACAATGGACAATTTGGAAATGCCAATCAGCTTACAACGCATTCTTTAGACTGGGAGAGGAAACCGGTGTAACTGGAGGAAACCCCTGAAGCACAAAGAGAACATGCAAACCCCATGCACACAGAGCGGAGGAGGGATTCAAACCCCCAACCAATATATAAACTCTGAAATCACTTCCATCATGCAGCAGTCATAACTGTGGAAAACCTCTGTGTCAAGGGATATTGCTATATTTTGTTCAAAATGATATTAGAATTCTGGCCATCAACACTAAATGTTTTAGAGCTGAATGTTATCCATTACTGTTTGTATACTGTTAGAAGATTTGTGTTATTTCAGGTATAATATTTTAGCTTTTTTTTTTTTTTTACTCATGATATTCCTACAGATCGTCAAAGTAGAAAAAGTAAAAAATTCACGACAAGCAGTTTTAAGTTTTAAAAAAATCTAAAGAAGCTGAATATCTTTTATTAATGATTCATGCATGAAAGGGATTTACAGTACACTGCCAACGTTTTTGAACACCTGTGCTTGTGTTTTATTACAGTTTCATCACTATTATTACCACACACCTAACAAAATGTTAGAGAATAACAAGTAAATATGGAAAGCTAAATCTTGCTGAAACTTATTAACTTAGTATTTAAAATTAAACTAAAATGCTACAATACAGCAATATAGCAACATTACAAAAACTTTTAACTGGCAGTGTATGCTGTAAAAAAAAAAAAAAAAAAGTTTAGTTAATTACCTGTTACAGCCAAGAGTGTTCCACCGGATAATGTAACATCATCAAGGTAAGATTGTTCACAGTAGTAAAGTCCTCCATGTTCTTTTTTTACATGTGAGATTGTCAGAGAAATGCCGTTATCAGTCACATCCATATTAAATCCTGACGTCTTGAACGTGGAGGAAATTTTGACTTCCTTATATGTTATTCTTTCTCCCACTTTTTGAGGCATTTCTCCAAATATTTGTTTGTACCAAAACACACTTTCAGCCCTATTCATGCCTCCAAATGGGCAGTTAAGAGTAACACGTTCTCCAGACTTCACTGAGATAAATGATGGTCTGGAAAAATCCAAAGATTGGGCTGGAGCTAGAAAATAAATAAAATTTGAGTAATGCAATAATTACTTAAGCTAAAATCTATTGAATCCTTATAGCCTTTTTAAAAACACTTTAAAACTTACATATTGTGTTCAGAGCTAGGACAAGAATCCACAGTGGTGTCATCTTCAGAGGTGAAATAACACTCAGGTTGAGCTGCTGAAAAGTGGGCAAATGCTGAAACCACCAAGTGCTTTGTAATGGAGACTTCATCTGATTGGCTGCTTCAAGTCACAAGTTATATTTCCTTTCCAGATATGTTTCTATTTGTGTAACAGATTGGTTCACCAGACATATGTGGTTAAACAAAGTATAAACAAACAAACAAACAAACAAACAAACAAATAAATAAATACTGTTGGAAGAAAATGTACCTGTACTATTACATATGTGTGTCCAATGAAATGTAACTAAATCAGGATGAACAAAGTATTAATAAATGTTTGAAGAAGGATCAGAGATTAAAAGGTCATATTTACTTGATTTACTCATGTGACTTCACTAGTTTCTGTTCTTCACATCAGTAATTTAGATTTTAAATTAAACATGTAACACATGACTACTTTTTTGTTTGTTTAATGTATTTATAGACCTATAAATTAAAATATAACATTTTTGTGGTGATCTGCATTAGTGACAGGTTTCAGACTGAACCAGAGCAGGTGTCAGAGGGAGTAATCAGTCTGACCACTAAGAGTAAATGACTGTATACAACAAGAACTGGTATAAAAAAAATCCTGAAAAAAATTTCACACTAAATTTTATGACGTCATTACATCAAACCAGGAATGTGTAAAAAGCAACAAAATCAGAAGAAAAAAACTCTTAAAGAGAACACACTCGTGTGTGAACCGTGTGCTCATTTACAGTGTCCATTTATAATAAATGCTCTTCATATTCATATGAAATCTTACAAAACAAAGCAGGTATCATTGAGGCTGAGGATGTTCGTGGAGAAGTCGTGCACACAGATGTGTGTAGAAGAGCCACTTCTACTGACCACTTCTGCGAAGATTCACCACTGCTCCAAGCTTTCTCCATTTGGAGATAATGGCTCTTATTATGATAATGAAATGATAATTTAAAAACAATATTTTGTGTTTTTTCAGGTAGACTTTGTTTTATTTTAAATTTTGTTTTGGAGATTTGAAACAATTAAGTGTGACAAATATGCGAAAACAGAAGAAATCAGGCAAGGGGAAAAACTACTAGATTTCTTTTGTGAATTTAGGGCCAAATATATATCCTGTTCATATCTGTATTAATATTTAGTTAGACTCATTCATTACATGTGAGAGTTATTCTACCTTTAGCTAGTTTTACTCAGGATGGTTAATGAATGGATATATTTCTAACATTGTGATACTAATATTCATAAGACAGCATGAGAGGCAGGGCATTTTATGCTTTTTTATTTTTCCACACCCTTAACGAATGTCTGGAAAACTACTTTCTCATGTCACTCCTTGGCAGAATCAGTGCTCCAGTGTTTCAGTGATTTTGAGACATCTACATCATTCAGCTTTCAGTTTAAATTCAGTCTGAACAGTCATTAACAAAAACATATCTACAGTTAAAATGAAACCTGATAGCAGAACTAATGACACTGAATCAGATTAGAGATAAAATCTAAGTTATAGAAGGACCTCGCACATCAGAATATATAATATCTTGAGGTTGTTGTTTCTTTACTCCTCCTCTTTTGGCTCTCCTCTCATTGAAATGTAAGGCAGCGTAATTCAGCTCCACATTGTCACAGTCCTGTAGGAATGGACGTGAAATTATTAGACTTTAGAATTATTAGACTTTTAAGGCAAAAATCTTAAATTTGTTGCTTGTCTGTTTATAACATCACGTATTCATACATCCTGAATATTTACCTGATTGAGCGTCTTGTCTGTCACAGAACCTTGTTTTAATCTCACTGTAGAGAAGAAAATGCAACAACTCTTTTTTCAACAACTTGAATAACTCAACAACTTGTTTTGTGAATGTTCTACAGCATTAAATATAACTATAATAAATGAATAAACATTATGAAATGTTGTTTTTAATAAATTATAAATGTAATTTTTGGTGGATTACTGTAGATCAGTATATTTAATAAACTGGAACTTAGTGTATACGTATATTGCCAATTCGTTGGATAAAACAATATAGTAACTAATAAACTGGTGATTCATTGTATATAAAGGAAATAATATCATTTTAAAATAACTTTATAATAATATAATAACTTTAATAATAGCCATAATGCCGACTTACCCTTGTTTCTTCCTTTACAGATTAAGACAAAGATCAAAGCAAAGATCACAACCACACACAGTCCCAAAGCTACAGCGAGGCAGATCACTACAGGATCCACAGATCTCTCTGTCACACAGTAAATATGCTAAACCAACTCATTTCTTTAAGTCATTGAAAATGAGAGAGAATAATGATAATAAAGTATTTGTAATTAGACAACATTGTGCCAGAACTTACTGGATGGTCCAATACATGTAAATAGATATAGAGCAGATAGACAAATAACTACTATGCACTCTGGTGTATCACTAAAACATTATACTTCTTACCCAACTGTACTCGTGTCCCGTTCCCAAAAATGATCTTCCCACACACAGCCACAGCGCAGTAGTAAGTGCCAGTATCATTGAGGCTGAGGATGTTCTTGGAGAAGTTGTACACACAGGTGTGTGTAGAAGAGCTGCTCTCACACTGATGGCTGCTGTTGTGATGAGTGTAAATGATTTGCGGATGGGATTGTGATGGAGCAGCTCTGAACCAGAGCACTTGGAGATCTGCTGCTCTGCTCTCAGAGAGAACCGAGCACTGCAGAGTCACTGACGCTCCTGCAGGAACCGAGTCCAACACACTGCTCTGCAACACTGACACTTTTACATCTCCCTCACCTGTTCAGTGCGAAATATATGAGGTGTAGGATTATAGTTTCATTATAATAAATACAGTTTTATAATAAATACAGTCCACAAAACAGGCGCACTCTAGAGAGCGGATACATATATTATATATATGTATATATATATATATGCAGTACTGTGCAAAAGTCTTAGGCACATGCAAAGAAATGCTGTAGAGCAAAGATGCATTCAAAAATAATGAAACTAAATGTTTTTACATTAAAAAAAATACTATAAAAAGCAGTAAACAGTGATAAATGAAACAAAGTCAATATTTGGTTTGACGAGCCATCGCTTTAAAAACATTCGTAGTCTCACGTACAATTTGTGCAGTTTTTTAAGGAAATGAGCTGTAAGTGTTACTGAGCATCTTGCAGAAGCAGCCACAGTTCTTCTGGAGACTTTGACTGTCGACTCACTTCTTATTTTTGCAGCAAAACCCAGCAGGCTTCATTATGTTTTTTGTCTGAAAAACTAATGTTTGGAAATCTAAAATGTTTTTGTGCTGAATCAATAATGTAGAAGTCATAAATAAAAATCTATAACAAAGTTTGTACTAAAAAAATAAGGTGCCTAAGACTTTTGCACAGTACTGTAAAAAAATATTTTTTTTTTTAAAAATATTTAAAAAAAAAAAAAAAAAAAAAAAATATATATATATATATATATATATATATATATATATATATATATATATATATATTTTTTTTTTTTTTTTTTAAATACAACTAATACACAACTTTTCATACACCCAAATATTTTTTTTTTTCATATAAATGGAATTGTTGTGACAACGCATCAATATACAATTTTTCTCTTGCAAATACTGTTTTATAGTACAACCCTGACAATTCCAGAATTAGAAATTAAATTGTTTTCCTGTAAAATACTTTTATATTATAATTTAATTCCTACGCTGGTTCCCAGATAGTACCTATGCATTAAATTCAAACATAACATCAAACATTCAAACATCAAAATAACTGCTGTGACCATTATGGATGTGTCAAAATAATGATATCTTGATTAAACAAGTTAAAATAACAAGATAGCAACTCAAAATAATGAGTTCTTGAATTGAAATACATTATTATGTCACAATAAATCAAAATAAGAAGATAGCCCTTGACAACTTGAGGTTCAGGGCTTTCATTAGTTAATGATAAATTTCATGTTTAAGCAAAGGAAATTTTACTAAAAAATTAAACTAACTGTGTACACTTAAATTCTTACCTTTCACTGATAAAAATGTTCCATTTCCAAACGTAGTTAAAAATTTTGTAAATCCACAGTAATACATGGCTTCATCTGATGGTTCTACATTAACAATTTTTAAATGGCAGCTCATTTTTTCTTTCTTGATGCTGAATTTTGGTGACTTGAACTCATCTTCATAATTGGGTTGGTGATGAACTGTGACCATTACACAAGGCTTGTGTCCTACTTTTTGCTTGTACCAAACGATGACTCCAGAGTTATCCTCTCTCTGCCGAAAGCAGTGCAGAGTCACATTATCACCAACATCAGCAGTGATCATTGGGTTCGGCTGACTGACATCATCTGTCTGTGCAGAATGTGCTGTTAGGAGTTAAAGAACAAAATTTATTCTACCTATAATACACAGAAATTGTCATTAATGCACTAAGTGCCTTTCATTAGAAACAACCAAAACCATGGACACTTACCATCTTTATTAAAAAGCATTACTGTAATCCACATCATCATCAGCATCTTCACTCTGAGGTCTGTGTATAGCATGTGTCCTCTTGCTGAAGTGTCAGATGATCAAACTGAGCAAGTCTCACTTTGTTCAAAAGATTTGTGACATGAGCTTCTGACATCACATGTAATTTCCCACATACAATCTAGACTAACAAGTTAGCAGACCGAGATAACTGACTGTGGTCCCTCCTTTCACTTTTCTGAACCTTTCTTCATTACAGGAATTGTAGAAAATTGAAGAAATTGAATTGAAGAAACTCTTTAAAAATGACATCAAAACACACAACATGTTTTGAATGATCTTGTAGTAATAATTGTAACAAATGACACTAGTGATTAACATTATGGGTAAGGTCAAGTATTTTATACTTTTGGAGAAGGATAATAAGGTTGAATTTTTAAGCATATTTAATATTAATTACATTAGAAAATCTAAAAATGAAAAAAGATATTTTAGTAAAGATTATTAGAGTAATCAGTTTGATACCTGGTGACAGTATTTTAGCAACAAGAACATTCAGTTTCCACATTATTATTTAGTGGATTAGTTTAGCAAATAAAAAAAAAGAGCAAATTACGGAACTACTGAATTTCCATCATGGTCTATAACATGAATATTTTAATTGTAATAGGAAGGTGTTGTTCTCATTCAAAACTGTTTTTACATGAGAATGTTTTCATTATTTCATTCTAAAAGTTGTTCCAGTAATATTGGTAAAATTTTTGAGTAAATCAAACTCCTTTGTAATTTGGATCCATTCTCCATAACATGTCAGTGAGCACTGATGAGTACCAGCACTTATTTTAAACATAATGTTAACTTGTGGCTGTGTGTGAAGTTGTGTGTAGGTGTGTGTGGGTGTATTTGTAAATTTTTAGTCTCTCTGTTTTTTTTCCAGTAGATGTCTTACACTTGTTTCTGCTTCACTGGTGAAAACTTGAACTTTCAGTGCTACCAGCTCCTATAAGAGCTCTCTGCATTCTGCCTCCTGTAAGCTGTTTTGGATAAAAGTATCAGCCGAATTAATGAATGTACAGTGCTGCTAGAAAGTTTGTGAACCCTTTACAATTTCTGTATTTCTGCATACATTTGACCTGAAATTTGATCAGATCTTCATCTAAGTCATAAAACTAGATAAAGAGAAACCAATTAAACTAATGGGTTTTTACAGTTTTTACATTTATTTATTGAGCAAAATTATTCACCATTAAATATATTTGCCTGAAAAAGTATGTGTAACTCTAGGAGTATAAGTTAATTTAAAGGGGTAATTGAAGTCAGGTGTTGCAATCAAGGGGACAGGAATCAGGTGTGAGTTCAAGAACATAAACTTGGATCTTCACTATCAAAATCTGGTCTTCACAACCTGAGGACCTCAGAACAAGAGTTATCAATACTCACCCAGATGGAAAAGGGTTACAAAACCATTTCTAAAGAGTTTGGCTTCCACTAATCCACTGCAAGGCAAATGATATACAAATGGAGGAAATTCAGCACCACTGTTACTCTACCAAGGAGTGGCTGTCCAGCAAAAATCACTCTAAGGGTGTGGTGAATAATAATACGGGAAGTCACAAAAAACCCCAGGGTAACATCTAAGGACCTGCAGGCCACTCTTGCACTGAGTAATGTCAATGTTCATGAGTCCACCATCAGGCAACCACTGCAATGGTTGGATAGCAAGAAGGAGGCCACTACTCTCCAAAAAAAACAATGCTGTCCATCTGAAGTTTCTCTAGACCACATGGATAAGCCAGAAGCCTATTGGAAGAATGTTTTGTGGACAGATGAATCCAAAATAGCAATTTTGGTTTAAATGAAAAGACTTATGTTTGGAAAACCAAACACTGCATTCCAACATAAGAACCCCATCCAACCATGAAGCATGGGGGTGGCAGTATCATGGCTTGAGGCTGCTTTGCTGCCTCAGGTCCAGGACGAATTGCCACTATTTATGACCCATGAATTCTGGATTGTACCAGCAAATTCTACAGGAAAATGTCAGGGTATGTGTCCATGAACTGAAGCTTAACCGTAAGTGGGTCATGCAGCAACACAACAAGCCTCAGGACACAAGTATGTCTACAGGGAACTCAAATGAATACAGCATGCTTGTGTACACTGTATTTATTATTTATATATGAGTATTTATTATTATTATTATTATTATTATTATTATTATTATTCTTATTAATAATAATATTTATGTATAAGTATATAGAGTGTGTAGAGTTCTGTTTCTCTTCTGACTCTTTCAGTTGAAGGTACAATTCATTGGACTTCCTGGGTAATTAAACACATCCCTGAATATGAAAATTACTTTATAGTAGTCATATATTTTCATATGGTGTATGACCTTGAGGTCAACATGAGGCGCAAAAGCTTCTGCAGTCATCCAGATCCTACACCAGCCATCCTGCTATGCACAAGCTCCTTCTGCTATCCTACACTCTTAGAAAGAAGGTAAAATATAGAACCCTTAAGCCACAAGAGCATTAGTGAGGTTGGATATTGGTGGTAGGTGAGAAGACCTGGAGTTCAGTCAGCACTCCAATTCATCCTAAAGGTGTTTAGGACTCAAGTTCTTCCACTCTAACCTTGGCCTTTATAGATCTCGCTTTGTGCACAGGGGCATTGTCATGCTGGAACAGGTTTGGGCCTCTTATTTCCAGTGAAGGGAAATTACACATGTATCTACATGCTACAGCATACAAAGACATTCTAGACAATTGTGTGCTTCCAACTTTGTGACAACAGTTTGGGGAAAAACCACATATGGGTGTGATGGACAGGTGTCCACATACAGTACTTTTGACTATATAGTATATCTTGCAGAAATGTACAACTGAATGTTTCATCAGAAAGGGTTCTTAGTAGCACTCATTTTAGCAAGTTAAGGGCCATTAATATTCCTAAGAACCCTTAAAGAACCCTTATACTACAAGCCCCTACAAGTTCCCTCTTCCTTGAGTGATTGCTGACTATGGTCAACTTCCCTCCTTCACCAATAGTATAATTCTCCCTGGACATTGTTTCTTAATAAATACAGTATGTGGTTTAAAAAACTACCGATAATGTTTATTAGGGAAACCGAATAAACAGCATAAAGTCATGTGTTAGGAGTAGTTCAGTTTTCCTTAAAAGAAAAATGACTTGCACAGAACAGTAGGCTTCAATCAGTGTCAAGACTAACAGCATTCAGACCAAACCAGCTGAGTCAAGTCATATTTCATAAGCCAGTGTGTGTTTAGAAATTATAGAAAAAAATGTATTGTTCTACAACAACAACAAAAAGATTATTTGTTTTAATGCCAGTGTTCATATGTTAAAATGGTTATTATTATCTATATACAGAGTTAAATTTAGATTTTGAAGTAACTTGAGAAATAACTTCACTGTAACCCTTATTAATTTATATTAATGTAAGTATAACCAGTTTACAAAATTTATTATTATCATTATTAAATATGAATAAATGTAAGCTTTAGTTATGTCTAATACTTGTTTTCTGAATTATGATCATGAACATGTGCAAGATTCTTATGTTGATATGGGTGGAGTTTTGTTCAGGCCTTAATGTGGCTCCTCCTTCACCAGGGTGTAACACTAACCAATCACAATCTGTCTCTCTCTCTCTCTCTCTCTCTCTCTCTCTCTCTCTCTAAGCAACACTGTGATACCAAAGACTCAAAACTGATAAATCAGAAAGATCTGTCATCAGTTACAACACATGCTGCAGGTTTCAAACTTTTTTTTTTTTTTCTGGAAATGAGCTTTAATGAATCATGATCAGAAGAGGGAAAAATAGTAATTCAAGTGAATTCGATAGAGTTTCATACACAAATATAATATTTCCTAATATTTTAGCTGAATAAATTTATGCTAATCAATCTAAATGCATTCAGGGTAAATGTACACACTCCTCTGGATGCAGAATATTTTACATTTATATTTCTTAGCAAAACAGTCTTTATTTCAATAGAGTGTGTATTAAAATGTGTGTGTGTGAGGTGTATGTGTGTGTGTGTGTGTGTGTGTGTGTGTGAGTGGTTTTGTAGCTTTGTCTCTTTGCCCCTTCACATGCTGCAGCTCTGAGTGTTTCATCTCTGCAGGCCGCTCTGACCACCGAGTCGCTTTTCTCAGAAACCACCATCAGTTTCTCACCTCTCAAACTTTCCACAGGATGTGTGGCTATTTTTATTTGTCTCAGGCCTCACCATTGTTTTTTTCTTTTTCAGACACTATGAAAAAATTTGAATCTCCAGACTTCATATAGATGTGTAATATTGTAACTCCTCTCTTCTAAAGCACCAGATTTCACCCTGCACTGTAATTTGGTCTAAACACACAACAGCATGTTCACTTTTTTACACAGTCAGTTTCTCAGCTTTAGTTCATCCTGAACATACTCAAGAAAATGGGATTTTGTACATCACTCTTGTCTAGTTATACATTATGTAGCTGTGTATGTGTGTGTGTGTGTGTGTGTGTGTGTGTGTGTGTGCAAATGTGTGTGTGTGTGTGTGTTTAGGCCTTGTAGAAGCTATATGGAGCACATTTAATTGACAAGACAGTGAAAATAATCGCACAATGAATCTGTACATTTATGGCACAGCACTGTTCTTAATTCTTAATTGTGATTGGTCAGAAAGTGTTGATTAATTTTCTATAACAGCAGTTCAGACAGTAGTGCAGCTGCAAATCACAAGTTTATATTAATGCGCTTGTTCTAATATGTTACTGTCTCTGTAGAGATAACTTATACAGGGACTTTTATGGTGTATGCTTCACATAAACAGATTTTTTTAAAATGTATAATCATTGATATGGTGAATTTTTCGGTGAGATGTTTATTCAGCATATATTTAGAGACATGAAGTTTATTTAGTCCACATTAATTTTATGATACTGGTTTTACTGTTAAATATTTTGTCTATATACTAAAGAGGTGTGTGTGTGTGTGTGTGTGTGTGTGTGTGTGTGTGTGTGTGTGGTTGTAGGCAATAACATTTGTTTACTTTAGTCCTGCTAATTTAATTGTTTTGCTCTGCAGCACAAAGCTCTCTGCTCGGGTAAACAGGAAGGTACAGCGAGCAAAAACCACACTGAATGTTCCACACCGCTCTCAGCTTTAACTTTCCAGACCAGACCTGTGCGTTCATTCTGCATCTGCTAATGAGCACTGACGGTTAACAAACATCTTATGAAACCAAGAGCTGTGAAAAGTCTCATGGCCCACTTATGTATATAACCAAGTGCGAAAGTTCGCTACCCCTCTGTTTTAACGACATGCAACAAGACAGTATATTATTACATTTCAAAATAAAATACATTCTAAAATATGATTAAAAATCAATTCCAAAATTAAAAATAAAATTTGGATTCATCCAACACGAAGACAATAATCCAAAACAAGGGAAAATAAACAGCAACAAATCCTACAACTGACAGAATCCAAAAACTGTTCAGAACATAAGAAAGAGGTTATAAAGGCAAAAGTCAGTATTTCAGTTATTAAAGAATATTTATATCACATGCTGAAAGAGAAATGCAAACTTTTTAACTATATTCGTGATTTTTTTTTTTTTTTTTTTCTCCCCAATTTGGTCACCTGCCAATTTCCACCCACCAGCCAGCAGCCATAATCAGCTGTAATACTGAGAGGCGGTGTTAATATTAGCTACACTGCTGATGCCCAACATGTCTATTCATGTGTGTTCAACTGAAAAAAGTCTAAAAGTCTTCACACCCTTCACGTGTCGGGCCGAGATCCAGCAGCAGCTCAACACAACCTGCACTGAACTTCCTGATTAGAGGCTTGTGGGAGGAGCTTCTCATAATCCACCAGATCAAAAGCTTTTCACTTTTTCACTCATCAGCTGCCGAGTCGCTGCAGGGCACAAAGATCGTTCTTCATTTCTCCTCATCTCATTAAACATCTGCAGGTGACTTTTCTCAAGAACACTTGACCTTGTGACCTCCATCTCTTCTTTATTTATGTTTTGACAAAACTATTAATAGGAGAACTGGACTACCATTAAGTTTGTTCTTCTTGGAAATTTGCTGTGGTATAAGAGGAATAAAACACTATGGCATGTGCTGTTAAACGAAAATAATCAACTTCAGTGTGGTAACAGTAACTCTGCTTCATCACTGTGTACTGTATTTAGCTGTATTTCTTGTTGTCTTAAACTTGTCACAATGTTTTCACAATGTTATCTATATGTACAGAACACATGTGTTGTCATGTACTGTAGTCCTGAAGGCCTGACAATTCATCTTACTGAAATACTGAAAATACAGTTTCTTATGGCAGTAAAAATGGACTTGTCTTGACGAAACTTAAAGCCACAGCACCGCCCTGTAACCACAGACCAAAGCCAGAGTAACGCTAAATAATCCCCTAATTTATCTCCATCACCATGAGGTCTATGTGGGTAGAATACACCTCTCACTGTTTTTTCTGCCGTCTTCTTATATGAGGTGACGTTTTTGTAAGAGTTTTGATGCATTCTTCTTCTTCATCACTAATTCTATCCTTTTACTCTATCTCTTCAGTTCTTACATTGGCCAAGAGTATGTGGACACCTGACCATCACAGCCATATGTGGTGTGGATATTGAACAGCCCCATTCCAGATTTAGATTTTGGAGTGTGACTTTGGGGATTTGTGTTCATTCGGTCAGAAGAGGGCAGGAACATTATCATGCTGGAACAGATTTGGGCCTCTTAGGAAAGGAAATTGTAATGCTACAGCATGCAAAGACATTCTAGGCAGTTGGGTGCTTGCAACTTCGTGGCAACTGTTTAGGGAAGAACTACATATGGGTGTGATGGTCAGGTGTCCACTCACACACACACACACACACACACACACACGTATGTACTTTCTTAGGATCAGTTCTAAACCACATACCTGCACACTAAATACAATGTCAAAATGCCTGCTACCATAGAAGGTGTACTTTTTTTTTTTTTTTTTAAGGCACTACTTAGTACACTATTTGGTATGTGGTCTGGGACTCAGCCTTTAGACTACAGACCTCTATTTTAGCTCCTGGTCAGGATTTTGTCGCTGTCCATGGTGTTGAAACTCAAGTGAAGTAACAATGTGAGTTAATTTTCTTGGTTGCATCACATAAAAATAACACCATGTATATCACTAAAAAGTAAGAATTAATTTAGCTGAATTTTCTTTTAGTTTTTCTTTAACATAATTACTTCACTTCATTTAATGATCTTTTTTCAAAGACTAGATTTCCTATTAAATCTGAAGAGTGGAAGGGAAAGTCTGTTGCTGTCCCTGGTGTTGAAAGTCTTGTGAGGTAAAAATGTAGTTGGTTACCATAGCAACATTAACCACAGAACATCAGTCCACTACAAATACAGTGTTAATGCACCTCAGTAACCTTTCTGCTGAATAATTGAATGAATAGTAGATATTCAATTTAAATACATTTAAAAAAGATGAACAAACAAACAAAACAAATAAATAAATAAATAAATAAATAAATGAATAATCCAGCATTGTGTCTTATGTAAACAGCATTTTTTGAGTGACATTTGCATGCTCCTGAGAAAAGGTGAGATTTGAAGTCAGCATGGCATGTATCCTTCTCAGACAACATAATCCCATAATCCAGTTCACCAGACCAGAGTTCTGAAAGTAGATTAAGTTAAATTACATTTAAACTCACAACTTTCTACAGCAAGCAACCAAGCACCTGCTTACACAAATGAAAGATGATTTAAATATACACCAGTTTTAACCACTAGGTGGCAGTGTTCAGCTCTGAGAGTGGAATCTAGGCTTAAACAGAATTTAGATATATTATACAATTGAAGAAAATATAATGTATTTATTGTCATTTCATGTGCTTATATTTACTGACAGTTCTACAATCCTGTGGATTTGATACTATTTTTTTTATCTTTCTACATATTCAGACCTCGCTTATTGACATCATCATAGAACGTCGGTCCTCAGTCCCTTTAATAACTGATCTGTTTCGGGTATTTTTTTTAATCAACATGTATTTATTTAAAAATTAAAGGTATAATCTGGATATTTTATTTAACTTTTTTGAAAGGAGTCTTCAGTGCCAGAGTGTTGTAACAATCAGAGGGAAGACTCATTTATATCATTTATATAAGTCCTCAGATAACACTGATCCTCTTCATAATTTCAGTAGATCCTATATTTATATTTTCATAAACACATTTACATATTCACTGATTAAAAGAGTTCTCTGTAGTCAGTGATAGGTCACTTAGAGACCAGAAGTATGAAAGGCTGTAAAAGTATAACAAGTATAACAGTGTAGACTCAGTGGATTTATTTTAATTACATCGTAATAAAATTCTTTTAAATGCATCAATTATATTATGAGTAGTGTGTGTAGCTCTCCGGAGTAAGAGCTCTTACTCAAACTCTCATGTTTTTATTTATTTCTTTAACTGCTCTGTACTTGTACTCTGTAATTTGCTTCTTTTGTAAATGACTTCCTATGAAAAAAATTCTCTGACATTTTAAACAATGCTGCTCAAGTGCTCAAGCAAGATTTTCTTTAAACCAGGTTATGAGTTCGGCCTTAAAATAAATTTCAGAAAGCTTTCCATTATACATGAGAGTACATGTAAATTATTTTGAATGAATTGGGTGAGATGGGGTTGGGGATAACACTGTGTGGCTCATCATGTATATATATTTTTTTCATTTATTACAACCAATCACACGTCATACTCTGGGGCGTGCTCAGTACAGACCGCCTATAGTATACATATAAATTCAAACCATGCTTCAAGTGCATTCATACTCTGTTGATAAATGAGATACAAACACTGTAGAATTTCTGAGAAATGAAAAATGTCTGTTTTCTGGATTTTAATTTTGATCTTCAGCACCATGTGTAAGTAATATGAGCAAATTATTTCCATCTTGTTTAAAAAATTATATATATATATATATATATATATATATATATATATGTATACACACACACACACACACACATATATATATATATATATATATATATATATATATATATATATATATATATATATATACATATATATATATATATATTCTTATAAGTTGCTGGCTTAAGTTTGTTACCTAATTAATCCATTTGCTTTTCTAGATACAGTCCAACCTGGTAGACGCTGGGTTACTGCACAATCCCTCACAGAATCACCAGTTTATCAGCCTGATAAAGAGCTCAGTGTGGATATCGGAGACTCGGCTACTCTCCGGTGTTGTATTTCTGAAACAACATTTATCATGATATATTTGTTGAAGCAACCAAACAGAAAAAAACCTCAGATTATAGTTAAGTTCTTTAAAACTGATGGAGAAGCATTTTATAATGGATTCCAAAAGTCTCGTTTTCAAATAGAAAGATCTTCAAACTGCTTCAATATGACCATTTTAAACATCACTCAGTCTGATGAAGCCATGTACTACTGTGCACTGACATACCCCAACACTGTGTTTGGAGATGGAACTTATTTAAAAATTAAAGGTAGGATTTTGAGTTAAATTGATTAAGCTACTGGTTTAATGTAATTATATTTTTCCTTATTACCATTAGCATTTTCGACCTGGAAGACAAATAATAGTGAAGTAGTGAAATGCTAACTGTGTTTTCTTCAACAACACTGAGTTACAGACTTTTAGTGAATCATGATAAATGTTTATATGTGAGCATGTTACTATTCCATCAGAAACATCTAAACCAGCTCTGTGTGATAATTCAGTGGTGTGTGAACCAACACTGCATGGAAACAGCAATAACATGATCACACAAGACAAAACAGGTAAGGAGTCTCATAATTCATCATTGAAAAATTATCCTAAATTCATAAAGCATATTTTGCCTATAAAATCATTTGTACTGATAACATGGTGAGATAACAGTATCGGAAATGACTAGATCTCTACATTCGACAGTGCTCGGTTTGGGAACGGCTTTGGGTTTGTGTGCACTTCTGATTTTCTGTCTTACTTATTTCATACTGAGGACAAGAAAATGTGATAAAAGTAAGTGCTTTTGTCATAAAATAATAATTCCAGTTACATTTCTGTTTTATCGAAATGATTAATTGACTGTGTTTCTGTATAAACAGTAAACACTTCTATAGAAGATTGTCCAGGATTGAGGCAGGTACGTGTGCACATAAGAGACCTATTTGTGTTATAGATTGTAGATTATAGAAGACTTCTTTTTTTTTGTAGACAACTCCATTTTTAGTGGTGAGATTCCTCACCACTAATCACATTTCCTTATTTATACCGTCCATATTCTTTATATTGGTGGAGATTTTCTCAATCCAGCAGTGACACTGAGGTCTCATACTCGTACTAGCGCTGTGTTAGTGTCACTGCTGTACTGAGTGTCATTAAATAAATCATTCAATTCAATATAATTCAATTATTTAATTCTTTTTTTCAGGAATCTCATGCTGACAGCTTGACTTATGAAGCTTTGCAACTGTTAAAGAGGAAAGTCAAACCTGGAGGAAGGGACTCTGTGGTGTTCACTGATGTGATGTATGTGAAACTGTAAGAAAAATCCAGAACACGTTATTATGAACTAAACCGCTGCCATGCTGCAGGTTTTAATGCTGTAGATATGTTTAATGATGTTGATATGATGTTGATATTCCACCATTCATCCTGTCAAGTGTGCATTATTATTATTATTATTATTATTATTATTATTATTATTATTATTAACAATCAATTTAATTTATGAAAATCTTAAATGTCTGTATGATTTCACCCAAATAGTGAGTAAAATAAAAGTGATGCACTTCTGTTATCTGATTCTGTCTATTGTAGAAGACCCAAAAAATATGATTAAAAAAAAAACTAACAAACTGAAGAGATAGCTAAACAGCTTGTCAGAAAGGGCAACACCCTCACTGAAGAAGGGTAAAAAGGGCTATGAAAAAATATTGATATTTGTGCTTAATTTGCTTAACATCTCACAAAAAATATGAGAGACATTAAAATTTAAATTAAAAGTAAAATTTAGAAATATCTATTTTCGATAAGGGAATTATTTTCTGACAATAAATTTACTTTTTTGTTTATTCTGGTCTCTAGTGCCTTTGCCCCTTTTGTTAAAGTACAACACAGTGATTATCACAGTACGTTTATAACGTTTAGATTGATGTCACATGACTGATACTCAGATGTCACATGACTGATGCTAATTGTCTTGTACTGTGTGTTATTATGTGTTAATATACGCCATATTCTACAAATGAGAGTCAGTCAAAATCTGGGGATTTTTTTTCCTATTTAAAATTCGAAGTATAAAGAAAGTTTTAGAGTTTTGAAAAATGCAAAAGAAAGAAAGAAAATGTTTACTGACGCTGTCATTAAAGCAAAAGAGGGATGCAAAAAAAGAAAGACATTCTGAAACTTACGTAAATATTTCTAAGATTTTATTTTTTGCTCAAGTTAATGCTGAAAATATCATTTGTAATGAGAAAGTTTGTATTAAATTAGAAAATCCTGCAAAATTAAGCATTTTCACTAGTTATCTCAGACTTTTAGATCCCACTGTATACATGCAGACACAGCTATTAGCAAAACTGCTGTATACATAATGATAAGCCACGTGATAGTGTTCCTGTTTCCTTTTCAGCATGCTTTGATTGTAAAATCTCTTCTGGATAAAGTGCTTATAAATACAGATACATTATCGTTTCTTTTGATCGAGATTTCTATTAGTATTTACTCAAGATTGTGTAAGAAGGTGAATTAAGAAAGAATTGTGAGTGCAGAAGTAAACCACATTTCCACTGTGTCATATTTGTCATGATATCTCTGTACAACACCAAAACATAGTTTCCCCAAAGTATAGTATGTATTATATACTGTATGGGTAATTCTGTTTTTCTCTACATACATGTTAATTGTTAATGTTAATAATGTTGAATTATGCAGCTTTTCATTTCTCCCAGATGAATAATAACAATATCTTCAATAAATAAAGAATTGTTTATTTATTTATTTATTTATTTATTTATTTATTTTAATGAAGAACACATCAAGCTTTTTAACTGTTTATCTTTATGGATCGTACATGAGACTCGAGTCTTCAGGACAGGAGTTTACGCTTTCTGGTTCCTCAGTAACATGACAAACTGCATTTTTGTATCATGAACGTGTAGACAAAGAGAAAAAGGAGAAGCTGGTGAGGGAATCACTGTACAGGCTAAAGTCCATATAATGTAATCTGTAACAGGAACTAATTTTCTTGAAGGAAAACCTGCTGACTTTTACAAAGTGTCTACATCTGAAATGCTTCCCATAAATGTTACAAAAATATAGCCAAGGCTTCAGGCCTAAACTATTTCCAGGCTACAGACAACAGCACAGCCAAGAGATTCACACTTGAAAATTAGTAGAATCAATATTATTCAACCATTTGTTTTTGTTACTACATTAGCAAGGTTTTGTATGCATAAGTTGAATTCAGAGAGCAATTAAAATAAACAACAATGAGATGTTAATGTAGGCACACGTGAGTGTAAAAGTAAATGTACTCGGTTACTTACGTAACCTCGTTTCCCTGAGATACGGGAACGAGTACTGCGTCGCTAGACGCTATGGGGAAAAACTCCTTTTTCTCCGATGACTGAAGCCTTTACAATCACGCAGTGAAACTGCACGGCCATTGGTTCGTGCAGTGCAATAAAGCGAACCAATGGCTCGGCAGCGGAACTGCACGCGCCTATGGCAGAGAGGCCCGCCAGAATGGGCGGAGCCATCTGGCTATATAAGCGGGCATAGTGCCATAGGATCTCAGATCAATTCGACTGAAGCGATGATCTTGAGTTGTGCAACGTCCTGGCACGGCATGCAACGCAATACTCGTTCCCGTATCTCAAGGAACCGAGGTTACGTAAGTAACCAAGTACGTTCCCTTTCGATACTGAGTGGAATGGGCTCTCACTCTTATGGGGCTCGGGAGGCCCAGGGAGGAGTATACTAGCGCAATAGCGTCAACTAGCCATCGAGAAATTCTCTGCTTTGTGACCGGAGACCCCTTGGTGCAGCCACCAAAGCACACAAAGAGCTGTTCTGACTGCCTAAATGGAGCGGAACGCTCGATGTAAATTCTCAACGCCCTGACAGGGCAGAGAAGGTTCAACTCTGGGTCTTCCTCCGATGGAGGAAGCGCCGAGAAAGAGATAACTTGTGCTCTAAATGGGGTGTAGAGCACCTTAGGGACGTAACCCCGCCTCGGCTTTAGGACGACCTTGGAGTCGTTGGGCCCAAATTCGAGGCAGGCAGGGCTCACAGAGAGCGCCTGCAAGTCACCTACTTGCTTGACCGATGCTAGCGCCAGTAGCAAGGCGGTTTTTAACGATAGGAACCTTAAGTTCACAGACTGTAGTGGCTCAAACGGAGACCCCTTGAGGGCCCTCAGGACTGTGGGCAGGTCCCACGCAGGGACGGTGGGTGGCCGGGGTGGATTAAGCCTCCTGGAACCCCTCAGAAAATGAACATCTAGATTGTTCTGGCCCACAGACTGTCCTGCTATAGGAGCATGGAAAGCTGCTATAGCTGCCACGTAAACCTTGAGCGTGGATGGGGAGCGGCCAATATCACCGATATGTCGCAAGCAATAGCGTCTTCGCCACGGGCTGCGCACCAGGCAGAGAAGACTGACCACTTAAGGGCATAGATGCGTCTTGTAGACGGGGCTCTAGCCTGTGAAATAGTGTTCAGGACACTTTCAGGGAGATCTACTGATTCCCGTCGAGGGCCCAAAGATGCAACGCCCATAACTCGGGTTGGGGGTGCCAAATTGTCCTGTTCGCCTGAGAGAGGAGGTCCCGTCTCAGGGGAATGGGCCATGGGGCTGCCGTAAGCAGCTGAGAGAGCTACGAGAACCAAGGCTGGTTCCTCCAGAGCAGAGCCACTAGGAGGACTCTGTGTTTGTGGTCCCTGATTCGCCTGACTACCTGAGGGATCAAAGCGATCGGGGGGAAAGCATACAGAAGGAGGTTGGGCCAATCGTGGGCCAACGCATCCTCGTTCTTTGAAAAATACATTGGGCAGTGAGAGTTGTCTTCTGAGGCGAAGAGATCGACCTCTGCCCTGCCAAAGACCTCCCAGATTTTCTGAATCTTCTGCGGGTGGAGCATCCACTCCCCTGAGGGGATGTTGCTCCGAGATAGCATGTCTGCTCCCCGGTTCAGCACGCCAGGGATGTGTGCTGCCCTCAACGACTGCAGGTTGAGCTGTGCCCACTCCAAGAGACGTTTTGCCATCTCGAAAAGGCGTTTCGAGGAGAGCCCGCCTTGGCGATTTATATAGGCGACCACCGTCATGCTGTCCGAGCGGACTAACATGTGGTGCCCCTTCAGGTCCGGCAAGAAGGTCTGAAGAGCTCGACATACTGCCACCATCTCGAGGCAGTTGATGTGTGACCGACCCTCTGTAACCGACCAGGAGCCGAAGGCCGGTTTGCCCTCGCACAGAGCTCCCCAACCCACGTTGGAAGCATCTGTCGAGACAACCTTCCTTCTGTGGACAAGAGGGGCCAGGGCCAGGGCCAGGGCCGCTACGCAGGCCTGGGTCACCCTGATGCGAAGGTAACCGTGACGCCACGCGCTGGGTGGCACCTGTGGTTTCAACCAGTACTGAAGAGGTCTCATGCGGAGCAGGCCCAGCTGTAGTACTGGCGATGCGGAGGCCATGAGGCCTAGCATCCTTTGGAACATCTTCAGGGGGCGAAGAGCTCCAATTTTGAAGGAGGCCGCGAGCTGCTGTATGACTAGCGCACCTTCTGGTGCGACTACAGCCCTCATGTGGGCTGAGTCAAAAACTGCCCCCAGGAACGAAATCCGTTGGCTGGGAGACAGTGAGCTCTTGGCGAAATTGATCCTGAGTCCTAGGCACTCCAAGTGGCTGAGGAGTAGAGATCTGTGAGACACTATCTCGGCCTAAAATGAGCCAGTTGTCGAGGTAATGCGGATTCCTTTCTGTCTCAGAGGAGGAAGAGCCGCATCTATGCACTTCGTAAAAGTACGAGGAGCCAGAGACAGTCCGAAGGGCAGGAACGTGTATTGATAAGCCACCCCCTCGAAGGCGAATCTCAAGAATCGTCTGTGATGGGGGGCTATCTGGATGTGAAAGTATGCATCTTTTAGGTCCAGAGAAAAGAACCAGTCACCTGGGCATATCTGCGAGAGGATCTGATTCAAGGTAATCATCCTGAATGGCCGCTTCATGAGCGTGCGATTCAGGCGTCTGAGATCGAGGATGGGCCGACAGCCGCCATCCTTTTTGGGGTCTTCGAGCGAACTGGAGTGAGTACCTCTGCTTTATAATCCCCAAAACCCAATCTGACACACCGGGGATGGCCTGCCAGGCCTCTGCCCGTGTGGCGAGGGGCTGGATTGGATCAAGTCGCAGATCGCTCTGAGGGGGCCTGACACTCGTTATAAGTGGAAGAGGAATTTTGCTCTCTTTTTGAAAATGTTTGTGTTTTATTTTTGTTAGAACAACGGCTGTTTGTGGAGGCGCTACTAGAATGGGCCCGGTATCCACAACAGCATTTACAAACACATTGCCACCGGTACCCGGAACCGAACGGGGTGCTCGGGGACATAACAGAGCTAGTTTGGGGGGTGGTCCGGCGGCAGCGAGACCTTGCCCCCTCCTCTTCCTGTCTGACAAATCAGGATGGCGCCCGAGGCGCAGGATCCAACGTCAGCTTGGGCCGGGGTCCCTGACGTCTCAGAAACGAGTGGCGTCTGGCCGAGCGGGAGCGCTATGGAGGTTCAGGCTTTTGGGCAGGCTGAACCGGCACAGATGCAGGCTTAGCAGGCTGCTGCGCTGGAACGGGCCTGGGTCACATGGTGGTACTCACAGAGCTCGAGCACTTTGGCAGGAAGTGTCGCAATGTCTGGGACGACTTCTGTGCGGCAGTAAAGCGCTCTGCAAAGCCTTCGACAGCGGGTCCAAACAGCCCCATGGGAGAAACCGGAGAATCCAAAAAGGGAACCTTATCCGCCTCTTTAATCTCCATTCAGCCAACAGAGGTTCAGCCATAAGTGGCGCTCCAGCACCACTAAGTTGGCCATAGATCTTCCAATGGCCTGGGCCGTTGCCTTCATAGCTCGAAGGGCCAGGTCTGTCGCACTGCGCAGTTCCTTAAAAGCCACAGGATCGGGCCCCGACTCATCCATAACTTGGAGGAGTTTGGCCTGAAAAACCTGAAGCACGGCCATAGAGTGCAGAGCCGAAGCCACCTGCCCAGCGGAGGAATACGCTCATCCAGCAAGGGCAGACGTGGTTCTACACGGCTTTGAGGGGTGCGCGACCTTCGCTCTCCATCCAATAGCAGTGGACGGGCAGAGATGTGCGGCCACTGACTCGTCCAGTGGAGGTAGTCTCTCGTAGCCCCTTTCCTCTGCGCCGTCGACCGTGGAGAACGCGGACGAAACTGATGTGCGAAGGCGAGCTGAGTAGGGAGCGCGCCACGATTTGGTGAGCTCATCGTGGACCTCTGGGAAAAAAGGCGCGGCTCGCTGACGGGGGCCTGACGGCGCCCTGGCAGGAACCATTCATCAAGGCGGCTCCGTGTGGGCTCCTCTGGCGCAGACCACTCCAATCCCAGCTCTTCCACTGCTATAGAGAGAACGCAGAAAAGCTCGGCGTCCATCCCCATCTTGGTGACACTGGGATCCGTAGAAGGCGGAGGAACGGGGTCGAGAGGAGAGCCTGAAATATTCTCCGCGTCTGATGCCGCTAAAGACATGCTGTCATCTAGCAGCTCGTCCTCGATCGCGCCGAAAGAAACCATGTCGCTCGCGTCGGCCGAGGGACGCTGGTCCGCGCGCGCGAAAAGGACAGGAGAATCCTCTCTGCATGGCGTGGGCTTGCTCGCGGCCGGGGGCTGAGCCTCTCTGCCCCGCTGTTTTTTCCTCGCAGGTCCCTGGGAGGAAGAAAACGGGGGGGCGCGAGAGGCGGAATCGCTTTCGGAAAAAAAAAGCGATCCGAGAGCTCAGAGAAGAGAGACTCATGTTCACACAATGTGAACATTCCATCTCTGTCAGAGCGGCTTCCGCATGGGGCTTACCCAGGCAGGAAACACACTCTGAATGGCCTTCATCGGCGTGCAGAGAGACTCTGCACGAACCGCAGCGACGGCGCGGCATTATCTCAATGCCGCTTGCTCTTTTAGAAGAAAATATGCTCTTTTAGCGCTTGCTCTTTTAGCGGAAATGCTCTTAACGCTTTGCTCTTTTAGCGCTTAGGTTTCAGTTTTGGTTTCGAAACGCGCTTCAAACTCGCCGGATGGCGGCAGGGGACGAGCCGGTATCTGCGCCGGATGCTGACGGCGGCTGACGCACGGCAGACAACGGGACGGTGCAGGCAAGTAGCTCTGTCCGCTGCGAGGCATGTCGACGGCGAGCGCAGGCTAAAGTCTCGTAAACAGCGGAGAGAAATCTTCAGCACTGAAGGAGAATTGATCTGAGATCCTATGGCACTATGCCCGCTTATATAGCCAGATGTCTCCGCCCATTCTGGCGGGCCTCTCTGCCATAGGCACGTGCAGTTCCGCTGCCGACCCATTGGTTCGCTTTATTGCACTGCACGAACCAATGGCGGTGCAGTTTCACTGCATGATTGTAAAGGCTTCAGTCATTGGAGAAAAAGGAGTTTTTCCCCATAGCGTCTAGCGACGCAGTACGAGTGTAGTATCGAAAGGGAACCACATTTTCCATTTCGTCTTAACATCTTTGTCATGATATCTCTGTGCAACACCAAAACACAACTATGGAAATATGTGGGGTAGATGTAGGCAGATCAGAATACCACGTGCTTCCTTATCATGCCTTTTTTTATTACAACCAATCATGTCATATTCTGGGGCGTGCTCAGTACAGACCGCCTATAGTATAAATATAAATTCAAACCATGTTTCAAGCGCATTCATATTCTGTTGATAAATGAGATACAAACACTGCAGAATGCCTGAGAAATGAAAAATGACTGGAATCTGGATTTTAATTTTGATCTTCAGCACCATGTGTAAGTAATTTATAAATATATAATATATATCTAATATAATAAAATATATAATATAAATCTATTACTATAAGCCACTTATTTTGTATGCAACTGTATTTTAAATTAACTCCAATATTATTCCTTCAAGTTTCAAGGTCAATCTTTAAGCACTTTGTGTATGATAATATATGATGTACATTCATTACCTAATTAATGCATTTTTTTTCCTAGATACAGTCCAACTTGGTAGACGCTGGGTTACTGCACAATCTCTCACAGAGTCAACAGTTTATCAGCCTGATAAAGAGCTCAGTGTGGATATTGGAGACTTGGCTACTCTGCAATGTTGTATTTCTGAAACAACATTTAGCATGATATAATTGTTTAAGCAACGGAACAGAAAAAAACCTCAGATTATAGTTAGGTTCTTTAAAACTTCTGGAGAAACATTTTGTAATGGATTCCAAGAGTCTCGTTTTCAAATAGAAAGATCTTCAAACTGCTTCTATATGACCATTTTGAACATCACTCAGTCTGATGAAGCCATGTACTACTGTGCACTGACATTCCCCAACATTGTGTTTGGAGATGGAACTTATTTAAAAATTAAAGGTAGGATTTTGAGTTAAATTGATTAAGCTCCTGGTTTAATGTAGTGATATTTTTCCTTATTACCATTAGCATGCTCAACCTGGAAGACAAATAATAGTGAAGTAGTGAAATGCTAACTGTATTTTCTTCAACAACACTGAGTTACAGACTTTTAGTGAATCATAATAAATGTTTTTAGGTGAGAATGTTACTATTCCATTAGAAACATCTAAACCAGCTCTGTGTGATAATTCAGTGGTGTGTGAACCAACACTGCATGGAAACAGCACTAACATGAACACACAAGAGAAAACAGGTAAGGAGTCTCATAATTCATCTTTAAATAATTATACTAAATCCATAAAGCATATTTTGCCCATAAAAGCATTTGTACTGATAACATGGTGAAATAACAGAATCAGAAATGACTAGATCTCTACATTCGACAGTGCTTGGTTTGGGAACGGCTTTGGGCTTTTGTGCACTTCTGATTTTCTGCCTCACTTATTTCATACTGAGGAGAAGAAAATGTGACGAAAGTAAGTGCTTTTATCATAAAATAATAATTCCAGTTACTTTTCTGTATTATCAAAATAATTAATTGAGTGTATTTCTATATAAATAGTAAACACTTCTATAGAAGATTGTCCAGGATTGAGGCAGGTACGTGTGCACGTAAGAGAACTATTTGTGTTATAGATTGTAGATTATAGAAGGATTTTATTTTATTTTTTTGTAGACAACTCCATTTTTAGTGGTGAGATTCCGCTCCACTAATCACATTTCCTTATTTATACCGTCCATATTCTTTATATTGGTGGAGATTTTCTCAATCCAGCAGTGACACTGAGGTCTCGTACTCGTACTAGCACTGTGTTAGTGTCACTGCTGTGCTGAGTGTCATTAAATAAATCATTCAATTCAATATAATTCAATCATTTAATTCTTTTTTTCAGGAATCTCATGTTGACAGCTTGACTTATGAAGCTTTGCAACTGTTCAAGAGGAAAGTCAAACCTGGAGGAAGGGACTCTGTGGTGTACACTGATGTGATGTATGTGAAACTGTAAGAAAAATCCAGAACTTATTATTAAGAACTAAACTGCTGCCATGCTGCAGGTTTTACTGCTGTAGATATGTTTAATGATGGGTTGATATTCCACCATTCATCCTGTCAAGTATGCATTATTATTATTATTATTATTATTATTATTATTATTATGAATCAATTTAATTTTTGAAAATCTTAAATGTCTGTATGATTTCACCCAAATAGTAAACAAAATAAAAGTGATGCACTTCTGTTATCTGATTCTGTCTATTGCAGAAGATCCAAAAATACGATTAAAAAAAAAAAAAAACTCACTAACTGAAGAGATAGCTAAACAGCTTGACAGACAGGGCAACACCCTCACTGAAGAAGGGTAAAAAGGGCTATGAAAAAATATTTGTATTTGTGCTTAATTTGCTTAACATCGCACAAAAAATATGAGAGACATTAAAATTTAAATTAAAAGTAAAATTAAAAAATATCTATTTTTGATAAGGGAATACTTTTCTAACAATAAATTTACTTTTTTGTTTATTCTGGTCTCCAGTGCTTTTGCCCCTTTTGTTAAAGTACAACACAGTGATTATCACAGTACGTTTATAACATTTAGATTGATGTCACAAGACTGATACTCAGATGTCACATGACTGATGCTAACTTGTCTTGTACTGTGTGTTATTATATGCTATTATACGCCATATTCTACAAATGAGACTCAGTGAAAATCAGGGGATTTTTTTCCCATTTAAAACTCAAAATATAAAGAAAGTTTTAGAGTTTTGAAAAATGTAAAAGAAAAAAAGGAAATGTTTATCTTGACAGCACACTGGTGGATTTGAACTAACATGGATCATCAGGTGAGAGTGCACGCTGTAATTAAAGCAAAAGGGGGATGCAAAAAAAGAAAGTCATTCTGAAACTTATGTAAGCATTTCTAAAATTTTACTTTTCGCTCAAGTTAATGGTGAAAATAACATTTGTAATGAGAAAGTTTGTATTAAATTAGAAAATCCTGCAAAATGAAGAATTTTCACTAGTTATCTCAGACTTTTAGACCCCACTG
The DNA here is from genome assembly GCF_027358585.1 of Pangasianodon hypophthalmus. NCBI lineage: Eukaryota > Metazoa > Chordata > Actinopteri > Siluriformes > Pangasiidae > Pangasianodon > Pangasianodon hypophthalmus. The sequence continues at coordinate 3,518,632 of NC_069716.1, forward strand.
TATACATGCAGACACAGCTATTAGCAAAACTGCTGTATCAAGTCAAGTCAAGTCAAGTGGAGTTTATTGTCATTTCAGCCATATACAAGTACACAGTGAAATGAAACAACGTTTCTCCAGGACCAAGGTGCTACATAAGACAACACAGAACAACACAGAACTACGGGGACTACATAAATTACATAAATTAAACGTAAAGTGCACAAGTGCAAACATGTGCAGACAGCACAAGACAGAACAGACAGTACATAACTATGACGCAGACCAGTACACAGTCCTGTTGAAAGTGATAAAGTGACAGTAGTGCAAATATTACAGCTGAGGTAGTGTAAAACAGTGTAAACATAGAAGTAGCAGCAATAATAAAACATGTGCAAAACATGTGCAGTGCATGTGCATAGAGGATGTTCAGCTGTGTGTGTATATATGTGTGTGTGTGTGTATATGTATGTGTGTGTGTGTGTGTGTGTTCCTTCAGTCCAGTTCTAGGTATTTAGGAGTCTGATGGCATGAGGGAAGAAACTGTTGCACAGTCTGGTTGTGAGGGCCCGAATGCTTCGGTACCGTTTTCCAGACGGCAGGAGGGTGAAGAGTGTGTGTGAGGGGTGTGTGGGGTCATCCACAATGCTGGTGGCTTTGCGGATGCAGCGAGAGGTGTAAATGTCTGTGATGGAGGGTAGAGAGACCCCGATGATCTTCTCAGCTGTCCTCACTATCTGCTGCAGGGTCTTGCGATCCGAAACGGTGCAATTCCCAAACCAGGCAGTGATGCAGCTGCTCAGGATGCTCTCAATAGTCCCTCTGTAGAACGTGGTGAGGATGGAGGGTGGAAGATGTTCTTTCCTCAGCCTTCGCAGAAAGTACAGGCGCTGCTGGGCTTTCTTTGTTATGGAGCTGGTGTTGAGCGACCAGGTGAGGTTCTCCGCCAGGTGAACACCAAGAAACTTGGTGCTCTTGACGATCTCCACGGAGGAGCCGTCGATGTTCAGCGGAGAGTGGTCATTCTGTGCTCTTCTGAAGTCAACAACCATCTCTTTAGTTTTGCCCACATTCAGAGACAGGTTGGTGGCTTTGCACCAGTCCGTTAGCCGCTGCACCTCCTCTCTGTGTGCTGACTTGTCGTTCTTGCTGATGAGACCCACCACGGTCGTGTCATCGGCGAACTTGATGATGTGATTTGAGCTGTGCATTGCTACACAGTTGTGAGTCAGCAGAGTGAACAGCAATGGACTGAGCACACAGCCCTGTGGGGCCCCAGTGCTCAGTGTGGTGGTGTTGGAGATGCTGTTCCCGATCCGGACTGATTGAGGTCTCCCAGTCAGGAAGTCCAGGATCCAGTTGCAGAGGGAGGTGTTCAGGCCCAGCAGGTTCAGCTTTCCGATCAAGTGCTGAGGAATGATTGTGTTGAATGCTGAACTGAAGTCTATGAACAGCATTCTAACATTAGTGTCTTTATTGTCCATGTGGGTGAGGGCCAGATGGAGGGTGGTGGTGATGGCATCATCTGTTGAGCGGTTGGGGCAGTAAGCGAATTGCAGGAGGTCCAGTGAGGGGGACAGCAGGGTCTTGATGTGCCTCATGACGAGCCTCTCGAAGCACTTCATGATGATGGGTGTAAGTGCAACGGGACGGTAGTCATTGAGGCAGGACACTGAAGACTTCTTTGGCATGGGGAAGATGGTGGTGGCCTTGAAGCAGGTCAGGACAACGGTGCTGCACAGAGAGGTGTTGAAGATGTCCGTGAAAACATCTGCCAACTGGTCTGCACATCCCCTGAGCACCCTGCCAGGAATGTTGTCTGGTCCAGCAGCCTTCCGTGGGTTGACTCTGTGTAGAGTCTTCCTCACGTCAGCCGTGGTTAGACACAGCACCTGGTCATTGGGAGAAGGGGTGTTCTTCCTCGCCGTCACGCCGTTCTGTGCCTCGAACCGAGCGTAGAAGTCGTTCAGCGCATCTGGGAGGGAGGCATCACTGTCACAGGCAGATGGTGATGACCTGTAGTTGGTGATGTTCTGGATGCCTTGCCACATGCGCCGGGTGTCTCTGCTGGTCTTGAAGTGGTCGTGGATTCTCTGGGCATGTGCGCGCTTAGCCTCTCTGATGGCCCGGGACAGTTTGGCCCTTGCTGTTCTTAGGGCCACCTTATCGACTGCTCTGAAGGCGGAGTCTCGAGTCCTCAGTAGCGCACGCACCTCTGCAGTCATCCACGGCTTCTGGTTGGAGCATATGGTGATGATCTTGGAGACAGTGACATCATCAATGCACTTGCTAATATAGCTGGTCACTGATGTCGCGTATTCCTCCAAGTCAGTGAAGTCGCCGTCAGTTGCCGCTTCCCTGAACATGTGCCAGTCAGTGTGTTCAAAGCAGTCCTGAAGAGCAGAGATGGCTCCTGCTGGCCAGGTTTTCACCTGCTTCAGAACCGGTTTGGAGCGTCTGACTAGCGGTCTGTATGCTGGCATTAGCATAACAGAGATGTGGTCTGAGTAGCCGAGGTGGGGGCGGGGCTCCGTCCAGTATGCGCCGGGGATGTTTGTGTAAACAAGGTCCAGCACGTTTTTCCCTCCCGTTGCAAAGTCCACATGCTGATGGAATTTAGGGAGCACTGACTTGAGATTTGCATGGTTGAAATCTCCGGCAACAATAAACAGTCCGTCAGGGTGAGAATTCTGCAGCTCGCTAATAGCCCCATACAGTTCACAGAGCGCCTCCTTAGCATTAGCGTTAGCACTGGGGGGAATGTAGACACCGATTATGAAAACAGTAGTGAATTCCCGTGGTAAATAAAAAGGTCTACATCTAACAGTCATAAACTCCACCAGCGATGAGCAGTAACTAGAGACTAGCACCGAGTTCTAGTATGTGTAATGATGTGTAATGATAAGCCACGTGATAGTGTTCCTGTTTCCTTTTCAGCATGCTTTGATTGTAAAATCTCTTCTGGATAAAGTGCTTATAGATACAGATACATTATCTTCTCCTTTGATCCAGATTTCTATTAGTATTTAGTCAAGAATCTGAAGGTGAAAGAAGGTGACTTAAGAAAGAATTTTGAGTGTAGAAGTAAACCACATTTCCTCTGTGTCACATTTGTCATGATATCTCTGTACAACACCAAAATATAGTTTCCCCAAAGTATAGTATGTATTATATACTGTATGGGTAATTCTGTTTTTCTCTACATACCACTAGGTCTCCTTTAGTCACACTAAGCCTTATTACTGGTTTACCTGTATACTTTACATGTTGCTACATTCATACGCTGCTCATTATAATGTACTAGATATAATTTATACAGTCAGTTTAATCAGATTTTATTTTGATGCTGATCTTTTTGTGTGTATTTAGTGTGTATACTGCATTCTGTATGGTTATTACTTTGATCTGGCCTTTTTAAAATTTTTTTTACATTTTTTCATTAATCCAGGAATCTGAAGCTGAAACGCTGAATTATGCAGCGTTTTAATTCCCCCATTGGACCATTGGAATAATAACAATATCTTAAATAAATAAAGAATTATTTATTTATTTATTTATTTATTTATTTTAATGAAAAACACAAAGCGCTTTTTAACTGTGTATCTTTCTGGATTGTACATGAGACTCGAGTCTTCAGGACAGAGGAGTTTACGCTTTCTGGTTCCTCAGTAACATGACAAACTGCACTTTTGTCTCATTAACTTGTAGACAAAGAGAAAAAGGAGAAGCTGGTGAGGGAATGACCGTACAGGCTAAAGCCCATATAATGTAATCTGTAACAGAGACTAATTTTCTTGAAAGAAAACCTGCTGACATTTACGAAGTGTCTACATTTAAAACTCTTTCCATAAATGTTAGGAAAATACAGCCAAGGCTTCAGGCCTAAACTACTTCCAGGCTACAGACAACAGCACGGCCCAGAGATTCACACTTGAAAATTAGTAGAATCAATATTATTCAACCATTTGTTTCTGTTAGTACATTAGCAAGGTTTTGTATACATAAGTTGAATTCAGAGAGCAATTAAAATAAACAACAATGAGATGTTAGTGTAGGCACATGTGAGTGTAACAGTAAACCACATTTTCCATTCGGTCATAACATCTTTGTCATGATATCTCTGTCCAACACCAAAACATAAATATAGAAATATGTGGGGTAGATGTAGGCAGATCACAATACCATGTGTTTCCTTATCATGTCTTTTTTTTTTTCTTACATCCAATCATGTCATATTGTGGGGCGTGCTCAATACAGACCGCCTATAGTACAACTATAAATTCAAACCATGCTTCAAGCGCATTCATATTCTGTTGCTAAATGAGATATAAACACTGCAGAATGCCTGAGAAATGAAAAATGACTGGATTCTGGATCTTAATTTTGATCTTCAGCACCATGTGTAAGTAATTTATAGAGATCAATATAAATCTATATAAATCTATTACTTTAAACCACTTATTTTGTATTCAGTAGTATTTAAAATTAACTCCAATTTTATTCCTTCAAGTTTCAAGGTCAATCTTTAATAGCACTTTGTGTATGATAATATATGAAGTACATTCATTACCTAATTAATGCTTTTTTATCTAGATACAGTCCAACCTGGTAGACGCTGGGTTACTGCACAATCCCTCACAGAGTCAACAGTTTATCAGCCTGATAAAGAGCTCAGTGTGGATATCGGAGACTCGGCTACTCTCCGGTGTTGTATTTATGAAACAACATTTATCATGATATATTTATTGAAGCAGCCAAACAGAAAAAAACCTCAGATTATAGTTAAGTTCTTTAAAACTGATGGAGAAGCATTTTATAATGGATTCCAAAAGTCTCGTTTTCAAATAGAAAGATCTTCAAACTGCTTCAATATGACCATTTTAAACATCACTCAGTCTGATGAAGCCATGTACTACTGTGCACTGACATACCCCAACCCTGTGTTTGGAGATGGAACTTATTTAAAAATTAAAGGTAGGATTTTGAGTTAAATTGATTAAGCTCCTGGTTTAATGTAGTGATATTTTTCCTTATTACCAATAGCATGGTCAACCTGGAAGACAAATAATAGTGAAGTAGTGAAATGCTAACTGTGTTTTCTTCAACAACACTGAGTTACAGACTTTTAGTGAATCATGATAAATGTTTATAGGTGATAATGTTACTATTTTATCAGAAACATCTAAACCAGCTCCGTGTGATAATTCAGTGGTGTGTAAACCAACACTGCATGGAAACAGCACTAACATGAACACACAAGACAAAACAGGTATGTTGTCTCATAATTCATCATTAAATAATTATCCTAAATTCATAAAGCATATTTTGCCTATAAAATCATTTGTACTTATAACATGGTGAAATAACAGTATCAGAAATGACTAGATCTCTACATTCGACAGTGCTTGGTTTGGGAACGGCTTTGGGCTTTTGTGCACTTCTGATTTTCTGTCTCACTTATTTCATACTGAGGAGAAGAAAATGTGATGAAAGTAAGTGCTTTTGTCATAAAAATAATAATTCCAGTAACATTTATTTCTATTAAAAATAACTAATAAGTCTATTTCTGTATTACTAGTAAACACTTCTATAGAAAATTCTTCAGGAACAAGGCAGGTACGTGTACAACAACAAAAAATATATATAGTATCGATTTTATATTATTATATACTTTATGGGTAATTTTTTTTTTCTGTAGATACCAATATGTCTCCTTTAGTTATGCATGAGTCTCACGACTAAATATCCGACTCATGGATGTGCAGTGCTGCTCTCGTTCTGTGTAGTTCGTGTGTATAGTGCAGTTACTCATATTGTGTCGTTATTACTTGATTACTTGAGCTTGATTTCTTTTCATGTTTTTGTATTTTTTTTCAGGAATCTGAAGCTGAGACACTGAATTATGCAGCTTTGCAATTCTCCAAGAGAAAAGCCAAAGCTGAAAAAAGGAAAACTGGCTCATTAGATGAGTGTGTGTACTCCGATGTGAAGAAAACTGTAAGATAAATGATTCATAGCATATGGTACTATTCCACTGAAAAAACTGTGAAAATGTTTTAACTAGTAAAATATTCTGACTATAAGAAAATGTATACTATTTTTGTCATGAGATTATGATGAAACTACTAAAAGATTTTTAAACCAACATTTTTTTTTTAAATTGCATTACTTTGCTGACAGATACATTTATTTCAGGGAGCAAAATTATATGTCAACTGAAGTTTAGAAATGATCTAATATTCATTTACAATAATCTCATAAAAAGATTCTGAAAAAAATTTACCTAAATTCAGTATATTATTTTATTACTGTACACTTGTTTAAAGCAAGTTCATTGTTTCTTTTAAGTTCCATATTATTAACTTTGACTAAAGCTGAACTTTTAATGTTGCACTTTAATGTTGCCTATGAGTGTTTTTTTTTCCTGAAGACACAGTAAATGTAAAATGTAATTTCATTAAAAATGTAAGCAAAACATAATGTTCAACATTATTCATAAATTTCTGTGTTTAAACAAAAATAATGCTGCATTTCTAGGGTATTTCCAAGAAGGATGTGGGTTGGCCTTAAACGTAAGTCAAGGACTGTGACATCCGCATTAACTGTGGGCGGGGCTTGTTTTATTCACCCATCTCTGTGCTTGTGTTTCTGACTCTAGTGAAAGGACACCAAATATCATGTGTTATAAATGGATTCATGGATCCATGGATTAAATGATCAGGCAGGTTCACTTATATGAAACCAGAGAAAACAGTGGGGATTATTAAATCTTGTTTCTGCCTCAACATTACAAAAACAATAAAGACAACCGATGTGGTGTGAATACATACATGTTAATACATAACTTGCTCCAAAATGGGTTCCAACCTCTTTTAAGGCTGATTTTTATAATTATTTTACTTTTTTGGCAGTGATGATTAAAGGCTTTTCAATTGGTACGAAGCCCAAAACTTACAGCTGTCAGTCATTTACTGACCATGGAGGCTTTTTTGTTGCTGCTGCTTTCTCACTATAAGTGAGTAAATGCTATATCTTGCACTTTTTTTAGACTGTTGGGTTATTATATAAATGTGTTACCAATGTCAATAATCAGGTTTATTTACCTCAAAAAATAAGGCTAGTATGCATGAAGGCGTTCCACAGGTTTAAAAGTTTAAAACGATTAAAAACCTGCTCATACTGTCGAATATTTGAGCTACAAAAAAAATAAACATACAGTCTAACTTTTACAATAAACAAATTAATTAACAAAAAAATTGTCAGGATATACCAGACTCATAGACAAAGGTGAGAACCCAACACAAGTTTATTAAATTGGATTTGCCAAAGAATGGGTATGCAAAGAAAGGGTAAACACAAAGATAAGTACTGCAGGCCTGTGGGTAACACAGAGACACTAGGTAAATGACTGAGGGAAAGGAGCACACCTCACATGTCTTGGAAGGGGAACGCTGGAGAAAACATAGGGAGACGTAGAGGAGCTTCAGATGAACACAGGTACTCACAGAGAAGAGGTCTATTCCTCGTTGAGGCCAGACAAAGAGTGCATGTGAGGTGTGTGCTTATATGGAGTCCTGATGAGTGTGGTGATTGGAGACAGGTGGTGCTGATTAGAACTCTGGGGAGAGAGGGCACTGACTGTTGGTGACAGAGCCTGGTTTTCTTGTGACATCACTCCCCCCCACGGTCCGCTCCTGAGGACCGTTGACCTCGACGCCGCAGCCGACCCCTGTGACATGGAGCTGGGCACTGGGGGTGTGAATGGAGGAATTCTGCCAGGAGGGCCGGGTCTAGGATATCCTCCCTGGATACCCAAGATTGTTCTTCGGGCCCGTAAGCTTACCATTCTATGAGGTATTCGAGGCGACCTCTATGGCGTCGGGAGCTCAGTATTTCTCTGATGGCATATACTGGCTGGTCATCCAGGATCATCGGGAGAGGAGGTACACTGCCCGTTGCAGGTGGTGATGAGCTGCTTCCCAGACCCTCTCGCTCTCCTGGAACAAATGGTCAACCACTGGTACCTCTGATGGTTCCCCAGTCCCCAAAAGGGGTTAGGTCCGTGGCAGGTTGATGGAGGTAGTTCTGTGCGTACTCGGCCCAAGCGAGGAACTGACTCCAGGAGGTCTGATGGCTGTGGCAGAATGTTCACAGGAAGCGGCTGATTTCTTGGATCTTTCTCTCAGTTTGGCCGTTTCACTGGGGATGGTAGCCAGAGGACAGGCTCACGGTCAAACCTAAAAGATTGAAAAAGGCCCTCCACACCCTGGAGATAAACTGGGGGCCTCGGTCAGAAACAATATCTTCAGGGAGGCTGAAGTTCCTGAAAACATGGTTAAACAAGTCTCCAAGGCTGTCTCCAAGGCTGTCTCCAAGGCGGAAGGGAGGCCTTTTAAGGGAAGAAGTCGACAGACTTTGGAGAATCAGTCAACAACTACTAGAATACAGGTATAACCATTGGAAGGAGGTAAGTCAGTTATAAAGTCTACTCTTAAGTGTGACCATGGACGATGCGGAACTGGAAGAGGAAGGAGTTTACCTGATGGCAGATGTCGTTGTGTCTTGGACATAGCGCATTCCTGGCATCCCTGGACAAACTGCTTGACGTCCTGTGCCATCCCGGGCCACCAGAATCGATCTTGAAGCAGCATGAGGGTCATCTCGGTCCCAGCATGGCCAGTGCCTAGGTAGTCGTGCACGGATTTGATTAGTTTATTTTGTAAGGAACTGGGGACATATCTGCGGTTTTCGAGACACCCTGGTGGAGCTGAGCCGAGGCAGCAGCCACGGAACATTTCCTCATCCAGGGACCAGTGTATGGGACTCACCAATATCTCTGGGGGCAAGATAGGTTCTCATTCATGGGAAGGTTCCTCTGGGGCATGAAAACGAGAGAGGGCTACTGCTTTCACGTTCTTGGTCCCTGGACGATAAGAAATAGCAATGTTAAATTGGGTAAAGAAGAGGGCCCATGTGGCTTGTCTAGGATTCAGCCTCTTGGCCTCATGCAGATACTCAAGGTTTTGGTGGTCAGTGAGGACAAGGAAGGGATGCTGAGCCCCTTCCAACCAGTGCCTCCACTCTTCCGATGCCAACCTGATGGCCAGCAATTCAGGGTTCCTGATTTCGTAGTCCTGCCCACTGGGGTGAGTTTTTTGGAAAAAATAGGCACATGGGTGGAGATGTGAGGGATTCCCCTGCTGCTGAGACAATACAGCACCAACTACAGAGGTCAAGGCATCAACGAGGGAGGTAAGTGGAGATGTGATAGAACTGTAATATTTGATAAACCGACGGTAGAATTTAGAGAAGCCCAAGAACGTCTGGAGCTCTTTAACAGTTGTGGGTATTGGCCAGGTCTTCATGGCTTGGACCTTTCCCTCATCCATCTGGATGCCTCTGGCACTAATCTGATAACCAAGGAAGGTAATCATGGGTTGGTGGAATGTGCACTTCTCTGCCTTGAGGTAGAGCTGATGGTCCCGGAGTGTCTGGACGACCTTTGACATGTGCTGAGATGTTCGGCCATATCCCGGGAGTAGACTAGGATGTCGTCGATATACGTCACGACAAAGCAGTTGATGTACTCCCGGAATACCTCATTTATGAATCCCTGGAACACAGAGGGGGCATTGACAAGACCATAGGGCATAAGTCTGTACTTGTAGTGGCCAGTGGGGGTAATGAACGCAGTCTTCCACTCATCCCCCTCTCGTATCCGGATGGGATTGTATGCACTGCGAAGATCCAACTTGGTGAATATCCGGGAACCCCAGAGTTGTTCCAATGCTGCTGGGTCAAGGGGAAGTGGGTAACGGTATTTAATGGTGATCTTGTTGAGCAACAAGTATGTTATGTAAGGCCGGAGACCTCCATCTTTTTTAGCCACAAAAAAGAAGCTGGAAGCAGCAGGGGAAGTAGATGGGACGATATAGCCTTGTTGTAGCGCCTCCTGGATGTATGGAGGGGCTGAGGACAAAGAAGGAAACATTCAGGAAAGCATTGATCGCTCCACCGTAGGACTTCGCCCGTGGACCACGAAATTATAGGATTGTGTCTTACTAACCATGGCCATCCCAGCAGGAGATCAGAGGTGGCTTTTTCCAGAACCAGGAGTTCAATGGATTTGGAGTGAAAACAGCCCACTTGTAATTGTATTGGCCCGACCCGGTGTCTGATGGCTCTCTGACTGAGGGCAGTTCCTGTTATGGAGTGTGCTTGATAGCTTGCCGGGTTTGGGCTTTTCCTGAGCTGGAGTTTATGGCAAAGTTCTCCAGATATGAAATTGCCGGCTGACCCAGAGTTGATGAGGGCTGTAACCGAAACAGAGTAATTAGCAGTACTCAGAGTTACAACCGTGGTGAGAGGTGACACAAACTTGCGGAGAAGTTATATAACTCACCAGCGGTCGAGGAGGGCGAATGGCGCACTTGGTAATTACATGCCCACTGGCTGCACAATATAAGCAGAGCCTCTGGGTCAGCCGACAATGTTGTTCTGCCGGAGTGAGGCGTGTTGAGTCAACGTGCATGGGGTTCACTCCTGGTTCTGGAAGAGCGGGAGATGAGGACGGAGGAGGGACCTGGGGAGACAGCATGGTGCTGCTCTCCTGGGAGCAGCTGGCTAAGCGGCGAGCCACTCGGATGGATAGTTGTATGAAGCGCTCAAGCCCCATGGTGTCATCAAAAGCGGATAGGTGTAGACGAAGGAAGGGATCGAGTCCTTGTCTGTAGGTGGTTATGAGGGCTCATTCATTCCACCCGCTGGCAGTGGCTAGGGTGTGGAACTGCAACGCATAGTCAGACAGAATTATTTCCTTGTTTGAGGTGATATAATTGTTCACTTACAGATGAGTCGCATTCAGGATGTCCAAACACCTCCCGGAAGTGATCCGTGAAGCTCTGGAAGGATTGCTTTGCTGGTCCCGCTTGATGCCACAGGGTATCTGCCCATTGCAGCGCTCTGCCAGTGAGTAGAGACAGGTTGAATGCCATTTTAGATTGTTAAGTGGGGAACCCGTGTGGTTGCATCTCAATCGCCAGGGAACACTGGAGGAGAAAGCCGCTGCAGTCCTCTGCCAGGCGAGAGTAAGGTGCCGGATTGACCATGGGAAAGGTGATGACGGCTGGTGATGAGAACAAGCTGGGGGGCATGACTGGTGTGGATCCGGAAGCTGCGAGAACTTGGCAGAGATTATCCACCAGCACTGCAGATGGATCTGATGTGGTTGGGTTCATGATGTTGTCTAGGTCTGGCCTTCTGTCAGGATATACCACACTTGGAGACAAAGGTGAGAGCCCAACACAAATTTATTAAAGGATTTGCCAAACAATGGGTATGCAAAGACGGTAAACACAAAGATAAGTACTGCAGGCTGGTGGGTAACACAGAGAGAGACACTAGGTAAATGACTGAGGGAAAGGAGGACACTCCTCACATGTGGAAGGGGAACGCTGGAGAACGTAGAGGAGCTTCAAATGAACACAGGTACTCACAGAGAAGAGGTCTATTCCTAGTTGAGACCAGACAAAGAGTGCATGTGAGGTGTGTGCTTATATGGAGTCCTGATGAGTGTGGTGATTGGAGACAGGTGGTGCTGATTAGAACTCTGGGGAGAGAGGGCGCTGACTGTTGGTGACAGAGCCTGGTTTTCCTGTGACATAAATAAAGACTATAGAAAAAGGGCTGTTGGAGTTGCTCATAAACAAAAAATGGAAAACAGATATATATATATATATATATATATATATATATATATATATATATATATATACAGTATATATTATAAAAGATATATTAATATTATATTAATATTATATATTATATTCCTTTTTTTTGTTGTTTCTTTCATAAAGCTGGAAATGGAAGTGATATAGTACATCTGGTTAATACAACTTAAGGATGACACACACACACACACACACACACAAGCACAGACAGGCATTAATTGTTAAAAAAAAAAAAAAAAAAGTTAAACAATGAGTTCTTCAAGATCCACCAAGGTAAAGGCACAGCAACTGCATAAACCATCATCATGTTCTGCATCTTTAGCATCCAGAGCAGATCAGCAATAAGCAGGCTATTGTGACAGCCTTTAGACCATTTCAATTCTATTTTATTCAATTTTAGTTGTATAGCATTTTAGCAATGGGCATTGTTACAAAGCAGCTTTACAGAAATATATAAACTCAGGATATACATTTTAAATTCATGAATTTATCCCTAATGAGAAAGCCAGAGGCGACGATGGCAAGGAAAAACTCCCTGAGACAACATGAGGAAGAAATCTTGAGAAGAACCAGACTCAAACAGGAGCCCATCTGGGTGACACCAGATAGTCCGATTATAAATAATTCCCTTCTATAACTGTATACTATATGGTCAAAAAGTGTAATTGTGTAACCAGGAAAATTCATTATAGGTTTCATATCAAGTCTATTTTGTTGAAGTTACCAAATGTTCAATGATGGAAACTTGAGTGCAAAACTGTTCATGGGAATTGTAGTCCTAAAGCTATCAGAGCAATTGTAGTCCTAAGCCATTGTAGCAAAACTATTCATATCAATTCAAGTTCAAAGCCGTCTTCATGGTTTATAAGCAGTACCCACAGTAATCTCATGTAACTTCAGGCTGTCTGCGTGGGGCCGTCCTCAGCAGCTGCGGGTGGTTAGACCAGGAGTGTCGAACTCAAATACTGCCCAGGCCAAAAGGTTTTGGAATGGCAAGGTCAGCTGTTTATTTATTTATTTATTAATGTATTAATTTTGCTATACACTGAATGTTCATCTGGGTTTGAGATGAAAATGTGAATATGAGACAATAGGATTCAGGCCTAAATTACATCCAGGCTACATACAGCAGGCCATTGATTCACACTTGAAAATTCATAGAATCAATATTTTTTCAACCATTTGTTTTTGTTACTACATAAGCAAGCTTTTGTATACATAAGTTGAATTCAGAGAGCAATTAAAATATACAATGAGACGTTAGTGTAGGCACACGTGAGTGTAACAGTAAAATACATTTTCCATTCGGTCTTAACATCACGATATCTCTGTGCAACACCAAATCACAAATATGGAAATATGTGGGGTAGATGTAGGCAGATTACAATACCATGTGCTTCCTTATCATGTCTATTTTTTTTCTTACATCCAATCATGTCATATTCCAGGGCGTGCTCAGTGCAGACCGCCTATAGTATAGATATAAATTCAAGCACATTCAAGCGCATTCATATTCTGTTGCTAAATGAGATACAAACATAGTAAAATTCCTGAGAAATGAAAAATGACTGGATTCTCGATCGTAATTTTGATCTTGAGCACCATGTGTAAGTAATTTATAGAGATCAATATAAATCTATTACTTTAAACAACTTATTTTGTATGCAATTGTATTTAAAATTAACTCGAATATTACTCCTTCAAGTTTCAAGGTCAATCTTTAAGAGCACTTTGTGTATGATAATATATGAAGTACATTCATTACGTAATTAATGCATTTTTTTTATAGATACAGTCCAACCTGGTAGATGCTGGGTTACTGCACAATCCCTCACAGAGTCACCAGTTTATCAGCCTGATAAAGAGCTCAGTGTGGATATCGGAGACTCGGCTACTCTGCGATGTTGTATTTATAAAACAACATTTAGCACGATATCTTTGTTTAAGCAACCGAACAGAAAAAAACCTCAGATTATAGTTAAGTTCTTTAAAACTGATGGAGAAATATTTTATAATGGATTCCAAAAGTCTCGTTTTCAAATACAAAGATCTTCAAACTGCTTCAATATGACCATTTTAAACATCATTCAGTCTGACGAAGCCATGTACTACTGTGCACTGACATACCCCAACCCTGTGTTTGGAGATGGAATTTATTTAAAAATTAAAGGTAACATGAACACAGAGGAGAAAACAGGTAAGGAGTCTCATAATTCATCACTGAATAATTATCCTAAATTCATAAAGCATATTTTGCCTATAAAATCATTTGTACTGATAACATGGTGAAATAACAGAATCAGAAATGACTAGATCTCGACATTCGACAGTGCTCGGTTTGGGAACGGCTTTGGGCTTTTGTGCACTTCTGATTTTCTGTCTCACTTATTTCATACTGAGGACAAGAAAATGTGATAAAAGCAAGTGCTTTTGTCATCAAATAATAATTCCAGTTACATTTATTTCTATTAAAAATCACTAATAAGTGTATTTCTTTATTAATAGTAAACACTTCTATAGAAAATTCTTCAGGAACAAGGCAGGTACGTGTACAACAACAAAAAATATGTATAGTATTACTTTTATATTATTACATACTGTATGGGTTTTTCCTTTTTTCTGTAGATACCACTATGTCTCCTTTAGTTATGCATGAGTCTCACTACTAAATATCCGACTCATGGATGTGCAGTGCTGCTCTTGTTCTGTGTAGTTCGTGTGTATAGTGCAGTTACCCATATTGTATGGTTATTACTTTGAGCTTGATTTCTTTTTAGGTTTTTGCATTTTTTTTCAGGAATCTGAAGCTGAGACACTGAATTATGCAGCTTTGCAATTCTCCAAGAGGAAAGCCAAAGCTGAAAAAAGGAAAACTGGCTCATTAGATGAGTGTGTGTACTCCGATGTGAAGAAAACTGTAAGATAAATGATTCATAGCACATGGTACTATCCCACAGAAAAAACTGCGAAAATGTTTTACCTAGTATTACCTAGTATTTTTACCTAGTATAAATTGCATTACTTTGCTGACAGATACATTTATTTCAGGAAGCAAAATTATATGTCAACTGAAGTTTAGAAATGATCTAATATTCGTTTACAATAATCTCATAACAAGATTCTGAAAAAAAATTACCTAAATTCAGTATATTATTTTATGTCTGTACACTTGTTTAAAGCAAGTTCATTGTTTCTTTTAAGTTCCATATTATTAACTTTTAATGTTGCACTTTAATGTTGCCTATGAGTGTTTTTTTTTTTTTTTTTCTGAAGACACAATAAATGTAAAGAGTAATTTCATTAAAAATGTAACCAAAACATAATGTTCAACATTATTCATAAATTTCTGAGCTTAAACAAAACTAATGTTGCATTTCTAAGGTATTTCCAAGAAGGATGTGGGTTGGCCTTAAACATAAGTTAAGGACTGTGACATCCGCATTAACTGTGCGCGGGGCTTGTTTTATTCACCCATCTCTGTACTTGTGTTTCTGATTCTAGTGAAAGGACACCAAAAATCATGCGTTATAAATGGATTCATGGATCCATGGATTAGATGATCAGGCAGGTTCACTGATATGAAACCAGAGAAAACAGTGGGGATTATTAAATCTTGTTTCTGCCTCAACATTACAAAAACAATAAAGACAACTGATGTGGTGTGAATACATACATGTTAATACATAACTTGTTTCCAAATGGCTTCCAACCTCTTTTAAGGCTGATTTTTATAATTATTTTACTTTATTGGCAGTGATGATTAAAGGCTTTTCAAATGATACAAAGCCCAAAACTTACAACTGTCAGTCATTTACTGACCATGGAGGCTTTTTTTGTTGTTGTTGCTGCTGCTTTCTCACTATAAGTGAGTAGGTGCTATATCTTGCACTTTATTTTAGACTGTTGGGTTATTATATAAATGTGTTACCAATGTCGATAATCAGGTTTATTTACCTAAAAAAATAAGGCTAGTATGCATGAAGGTGTTCCACAGGTTTAAAAGGATTAAAAACCTGCTCATTCTGTGGCTCAATCTCTAACTTTTACAATAAATAAATAAATAAATAAATAAATAAATAAATAAAGACAATAGAAAAAGGGCTGTTGGAGTTGCTCATTAACAGAAAATGGAAAAAGAAAAAATGTTGTTGAACCCAAATGAAAAAAGATATATTAAGACCCAAGTACTTTTTTGTTGTTGTTTCTTTCATAAAGCAGGAAATGAAAGTGATATATTACATCTGGTTAGTGCTACTTAAGGATGACTCACACACACACACACACACACACACACACACACACACACACACACAAGCACAGACAGGCATCAACTGTTCAAAAAAAAAAAGTTAAAGAAGGAGCTCTTCAAGATGCACCAAGGAAAAGGCACAGCATCTGCATAAACCATCATCACGTTCTGCATCTTGAGCATCCAGAGCAGATAGAATAAGCAGGCTATTGCCACAGCCTTTACACCAATTCAGTTCAATTCAGTTCAATTTTATTTGTATAGCACATTTAGCAATGGACATTGTTACAAAGTAACTTTACAGAAATATATAAACTCAGGATATAAATTTTAAATGTATTAATTTATCCCTAATGAGCAAGCCAGAGGCGACGATGGCAAGGAAAAACTCCCTGAGACGACATGAGGAAGAAATCGTACTCGGTTACTTACGTAACCTCGGTTCCCTGAGATACGGGAACGAGTACTGCGTCGCTAGACGCTATGGGGAAAACTCCTTTTTCTCCGATGACTGAAGCCTTTACAATCACGCAGTGAAACTGCACGACTATTGGTTCATGCAGTGCAATAAAGTGAATAAAATGAACCGGCCTTGAGCGAATAAGGCTCAGAGGGACCAGCATAAACAGGGTGCACCCCCCGAGAGGCGTAAGGGCTGAGCTCACCGAGGTCAACCCAGCTTAGGATAATCGTTTGAAATAATACTGTGCCATTTCAGCACTCCCAAAAGGGCCAAAAACGCACAAGGAATCCGCCTGTCCTAACCGGCGTGTGTCTCTCAGGCAGATAGGATCCGAGCCTGCAAGGCTGGAACATCCAGGCTATAAAACCTGGTGAATGTGGACGGCGAAACCCAGCCGGCCGCCGCACAAATGTCTGCCATGGACACCCCGCTAGACCATGCCCACGCCTGCAAGTCACCTACTCGCTTGACCGATGCTAACGCCAGTAGCAAGGCGGTTTTTAACGATAGGATCTTTAAGTTCACAGACTGTAGTGGCTCAAACGGGGACCCCTTGAGGGCCCTCAGGACTGTGGGCAGGTCCCACGCAGGGACGGTGGGGGGGCCGGGGTGGATTAAGCCTCCTGGAACCCCTCAGGAAATGAACAACTAGGCAGAAAGTGTCGCAATGCCTGGGACGACTTCTGTGCGGCAGTAAAGCGCTCTGACTCGTCCAATGGAGGTAGTCTCTCGTAGCCCCTTTCATCTGCGCCGTCAACCGTGGAGAACGCGGACGAAACTGACGTGCGAAGGCGAGCTGAGTAGGGAGCGTGCCACGATTTGGTGAGCTCATCGTGGACCTCTGGAAAAAAAGGCGCAGCTCGCTGACGGGGGCCTGACGGCACCCTGGCAGGAACCATTCATCGAGGCGGCTCCGAGTGGGCTCCTCTGGCGTAGACCACTCCAATCCCAGCTCCTCCACTGCTATAGAGAGAACGCGGAAAAGCTCGGCGTCCATCCCCATCTTGGTGACGCTGGGATCCGTAGACGGCAGAGGGGCGGAGTCCAGAGAAGAACCCGAAATATTCTCCGCGTCTGACGCCGCTAAAGACATGCTGTCATCTAGCAGCTCGTCCTCGATCGCGCTGAAAGAAACCATGTCGCTCGCGTGGGCTGAGGGACGCTCGAAAAGGACGGGAGAATCCCCTCTGCATGGTGAGAGCGAGACACGCGGGGTCTGGTGACACCAGATAGTGCAACTATAAATAAATCCCTACTACACCTGTGTAATATAGAATCACAAAGTGCAATTGTGTAACCACAAAAATTCATTACATTTTTGACATGAAGTCTATTTTGTTGAAGTTATCAACTGTTCACTGATGGAGACTTGAGTTCAAAACTGTTCATGGGAGTTGTAGTCCTAAAGCTATCAGAGCAATTGTAGTCCTAAGCCATTGGAGCAAAATCAATTCAGTTCATATCAATTCAAGTTCAAAGCCGTCTTCATGGTTTCTAAGCAGTACCCACAGTAATCTCATGTAACTTCAGGCTGTCTGTGTGGGGCCATCCTCAGCAGCTGCAGGTGGTTAGACCAGGAGTGTCGAACTCAAATACTGCCCAGGTCAAAAAGTATTGGAATGGCAAGGTCAGGTTTTTTTTTTGTTTGGTTGTTTTTTTTTTTTTTTTGGCTGTACACTGAATGTTCATCTGGGATTGAGATCAAAACGTGAATATGAGACGATAGGATTCGGGCCTAAATTACTTCCAGGCTACAGACAACAGCACGGCCGAGAGATTCACACTTGAAAATTCGTAGAATTGAAATTATTCAACTATTTGTTTTTGTTACCACATAAGCAAGCTTTTGTATACATAAGTTGAATTCAGAGAGCAATTAAAATAAACAACAATGAGATGTTAGTGTAGGCACACGTGAGTGTAACAGTAAACCACATTTTCCATTTTGTCATAACATCTTTGTCATGATATCTCTGTGCAACACCAAAACACAAATATGGAAATATGTGGGGTAGATGTAGGCAGATCACAATACCATGTGTTTCCTTATCATGTCTTTTTTTTTTTCTTACATCCAATCATGTCATATTCTGGGGCGCGCTCAGTACAGACCGCCTATAGTATAAATATAAATTCAAACCATGCTTCAAGCGCATTCATATTCTGTTGCTAAATGAGATACAAACACTGCAGAATGCCTGAGAAATGAAAAATGACTGGATTCTGGATCTTAATTTTGATCTTCACCACCATATGTAAGTAATTTATATAGATAAATAAAAATCTATATAAAACTATTTCTTTAAAATGCTTATTTTGTATGCAGTTCTATTTAAAATTAACTCTAATATTATTCCTTCAAATTTCAAGGTCAATCTTTAATAGCACTTTGTGTAGGATAATATATGAAGTACATTCATTACCTAATTAATGCAATTTTCTTTCTAGATACAGTCCAACCTGGTAGATGCTGGGTTACTGCACAATCCCTCACAGAGTCACCAGTTTATCAGCCTGATAAAGAGCTCAGTGTGGATATCGGAGACTCGGCTACTCTGCGGTGTTGTATTTATGAAACAACATTTAGAATGATATATTTGTTTAAGCAACCGAACAGAAAAAAACCTCAGATTATAGTTAAGTTCTTTAAAGATGGCGGAGAAACATTTTATAATGGATTCCAAGAGTCTCGTTTTCAAATACAAAGATCTTCAAACTGCTTCAATATGACCATTTTAAACATCACTCAGTCTGATGAAGCCACGTACTACTGTGCACTGACATCCCCCAACTTTGTGTTTGGAGATGGAACTTATTTAAAAATTAAAGGTAGGATTTTAAGTTAAATTGATTAAGCTACTGCTTTAATGTAGTGATATTTTTCCTTATTACCATTAGCATGTTCAACCTGGAAGACAAATAATAGTGAAGTAGTGAAATGCTAACTGTGTTTTCTTCAACAACACTGAGTTACAGACTTTTAGTGAATCATGATAAACGTTTACAGGTGAGAATGTTACTATTTTATCAGAAACATCTAAACCAGCTCTGTGTGATAATTCAGTGGTGTGTGAACCAACACTGCATGGAAACAGCACTAACATGAACACACAAGACAAAACAGGTATGTTGTCTCATAATTCATAATTAAATAATTATTCTAAATTCATAAAGAATATTTAGCCTATAAAATCATTTGTACTTATAACATGGTGAAATAACATTATCAGAAATGACTAGATCTCTACATTCGACAGTGCTCGGTTTGGGAACGGCTTTGGGCTTTTGTGCACTTCTGATTTTCTGTCTCATTTACTTCATAATGAGAAGAAAATGTGATGAAAGTAAGTGCTTTTGTCATAAAAATAATAATTCCAGTTACATTTATTTCTATTAAAAATAACTAATAAGTCTATTTCTGTATTACTAGTAAACACTTCTATTGAAAATTCTTCAGGAACAAGGCAGGTACGTGTACATCAACAAAAAATATATATATAGTATCGATTTTATATTATTATATACTTTATGGGTAATTTTTTTTTCTGTAGATTCCACTGTGTCTCCTTTAGTTATGCATGAGTCTCACTACTAAATATCCGACTCATGGATGTGCAGTGCTGCTCTCGTTCTGTGTAGTTCGTATGTATAGTGCAGTTACTCATATTGTGTTGTTATTACTTTGAGCTTGATTTCTTTTCATGTTTTTGTATTTTTTTTCAGGAATCTGAAGCTGAGACACTGAATTATGCAGCTTTGCAATTCTCCAAGAGAAAAGCCAAAGCTGAAAAAAGGAAAACTGGCTCATTAGATGAGTGTGTGTACTCCGATGTGAAGAAAACTGTAAGATAAATGATTCATAGCACATGGTACTATTCCACTGAAAAAACTGTGAAAATGTTTTAACTAGTAAATTATTCTGACTATAAGAAAATGTATACTATTTTTGTCATGAGATTATGATGAAACTACTAAAAGATTTTTAAACCAACATTTTTTTTTTAAATTGCATTACTTTGCTGACAGATACATTTATTTCAGGAAGCAAAATTATATGTCAACTGAAGTTTAGAAATGATCTAATATTCGTTTACAATAATCTCATAACAAGATTCTGAAAAAAAATTACCTAAATTCAGTATATTATTTTATGTCTGTACACTTGTTTAAAGCAAGTTCATTGTTTCTTTTAAGTTCCATATTATTAACTTTGACTAAAGCTGAACTTTTAATGTTGCACTTTTAATGTTGCCTATGAGTGTTTTTTTTTTTTTTCCTGAAGACACAATAAATGTAAAGAGTAATTTCATTAAAAATGTAACCAAAACATAATGTTCAACATTATTCATAAATTTCTGAGCTTAAACAAAAATAATGCTGCATTTCTAGGGTATTTCCAAGAAGGATGTGGGTTGGCCTTAAACATAAGTTAAGGACTGTGACATCCGCATTAACTGTGCGCGGGGCTTGTTTTATTCACCCATCTCTGTGCTTGTGTTTCAGATTCTAGTGAAAGGACACCAAAAATCATGCGTTATAAATGGATTCATGGATCCATGGATTAGATGATCAGGCAGGTTCACTGATATGAAACCAGAGAAAACAGTGGGGATTATTAAATCTTGTTTCTGCCTCAACATTACAAAAACAATAAAGACAACTGATGTGGTGTGAATACATACATGTTAATACATAACTTGCTCCAAAATGGGTTCCAACCTCTTTTAAGGCTGATTTTTATAATTATTTTACTTTTTTTGGCAGTGATGATTAAAGGCTTTTCAACTGGTACGAAGCCCAAAACTTACAACTGTCAGTCATTTACTGACCATGGAGGCTTTTTTGTTGCTGCTGCTGCTTTCTCACTATAAGTGAGTAAATGCTATATCTTGCACTTTTTTTAGACTGTTGGGTTATTATATAAATGTGTTACCAATGTCAATAATCAGGTTTACTTGCCTGAAAAAATAAGGCTAGTACGCATGAAGGCGTTCCACAGGTTTAAAAGTTTAAAACGATTAAAAACCTGCTCATTCTGTGGAATATTTGAGCTACAAAAAAATAAACGTACAGTCTAACTTTTACAATAAACAAATTAATTAACAAAAAAATTGTCAGGAACTACCAGACTCAGAGACAAAGGTGAGAACCCAGCACAAATTTATTAAATTGGATTTTCCAAACAATGGGTATGCAAAGAAAGGGTAAACACAAAAATAAGTACTGCAGGCTGGTGGGTAACACAGATAGAGACACTAGGTAAATGACTGAGGGAAAGGAGCACACCTCACATGTCTTGGAAGGGGAACGCTGGAGAAAACGTAGGGAGACGTAGAGGAGCTTCAGATGAACACAGGTACTCACAGAGAAGAGGTCTATTCCTCATTGAGGCCAGACAAAGAGTGCATGTGAGGTGTGTGCTTATATGGAGTCCTAATGAGTGTGGTGATTGGAGACAGGTGGTGCTGATTAGAACTCTGGGGAGAGAGGGCACTGACTGTTGGTGACAGAGCCTGGTTTTCTTGTGACATTACTCCCCCCCACGGTCCGCTCCTGAGGACCGTTGACCTCGACGCCGCAGCCGACCCCTGTGACGTGGAGCTGGGCACTGGGGGTGTGAACGGAGGAATTCTGCCAGGAGGGCCGGGTCTAAGATATCCTCCCTGGATACCCAAGATTGTTCTTCGGGCCCGTAAGCTTCCCATTCTATGAGGTATTCGAGGCGACCTCTATGGCGTCGGGAGCTCAGTATTTCTCTGATGGCATATACTGGCTGGTTATCCAGGATCATCGGGAGAGGAGGTACACTGCCCGTTGGAGGTGGTGATGAGCTGCTTCCCAGACCCTCTCACTCTCCTGGAACCAATGGTCAACCACTGGTACCTCTGATGGTTCCCCAGTCCCCAAAAGGGGTTAGGTCCGTGCCAGGTTGATGGAGGTAGTTCTGTGCGTACTCGGCCCAAGAGAGGAACTGACTCCAGGAGGTCTGATGGCTGTGGCAGAATGTTCGCAGGAAGCGGCTGATTTCTTGGATCTTTCTCTCAGTTTGGCCGTTTCACTGGGGATGGTAGCCAGAGGACAGGCTCACGGTCAAACCTAAAAGATTGAAAAAGGCCCTCCACACCCTGGAGATAAACTGGGGGACTCGGTCAGAAACAATATCTTCAGGGAGGCTGAAGTTCCTGAAAACATGGTTAAACAAGTCTCCAAGGCTGTCTCCAAGGCGGAAGGGAGGCCTTTTAAGGGAAGAAGTCGACAGGCTTTGGAGAATCGGTCAACAACTACTAGAATACAGGTATAACCATTGGAAGGAGGTAAGTCAGTTATAAAGTCTACTCTTAAGTGTGACCATGGACGATGCGGAACTGGAAGAGGAAGGAGTTTACCTGATGGCAGATGTCGTGGGGTCTTGGACATAGCGCATTCCTGGCATCCCTGCTTGACGTCCTGTGCCATCCCGGGCCACCAGAATCGATCTTGAAGCAGCATGAGGGTCATCTCGGTCCCAGCGTGGCCAGTGCCTAGGTAGTCGTGCACGGATTTGATTAGTTTATTTTGTAAGGAACTGGGGACATACCTGCAGTTTTCGAGACACCCTGGTGAAGCTGAGCCGAGGCAGCAGCCACGGAACATTTCCTTATCCAGGGACCAGTGTATGGGACTCACCAATACCTCTGGGGGCAAGATAGGTTCTCATTCATGGGAAGGTTCCTCTGGGGCATGAAAACGAGAGAGGGCATCTGCTTTCACGTTCTTGGTCCCTGGACAATAAGAAATAGCAATGTTAAATTGGGTAAAGAAGAGGGCCCATGTGGCTTGTCTAGGATTCAGCCTCTTGGCCTCATGCAGATACTCAAGGTTTTGGTGGTCAGTGAGGACAAGGAAGGGATACTGAGCCCCTTCCAACCAGTGCCTCCACTCTTCCGATGCCAACCTGATGGCCAGCAATTCAGGGTTACTGATTTCGTAGTCCTGCCCACTGGGGTGAGTTTTTTGGAAAAATAGGCACATGGGTGGAGATGTGAGGGATTCCCCTGCTGCTGAGACAATACAGCACCAACTCCAGAGGTCAAGGCATCAACGAGGGAGGTAAGTGGAGATGTGATAGAACTGTAATATTTGATAAACCGACGGTAGAATTTAGAGAAGCCCAAGAACGTCTGGAGCTCTAACAGTTGTGGGTATTGGCCAGGTCTTCATGGCTTGGACCTTTCCCTCATCCATCCGGATGCCTCTGGCACTAATCTGATAACCAAGGAAGGTAATCATGGGTTGGAGGAATGTGCACTTCTCTGCCTTGAGGTAGAGCTGATGGTCCCGGAGTGTCTGGACGACCTTTGACATGTGCTGAGATGTTCGGCCATATCCCGGGAGTAGACTAGGATGTCGTCGATATACGTCACGACAAAGCAGTTGATGTACTCCCGGAATACCTCATTTATGAATCCCTGGAACACAGAGGGGGCATTGACAAGACCATAGGGCATAAGTCTGTACTTGTAGTGGCCAGTGGGGGTAATGAACGCAGTCTTCCACTCATCCCCCTCTCGTATCCGGATGAGATTGTATGCACTGCGAAGATCCAACTTGGTGAATATCCGGGCACCAAAGAGTTGTTCCAATGCTGCTGGGTCAAGGGCAAGTGGGTAACGGTATTTAATGGTGATCTTGTTGAGCAACAAGTATGTTATGTAAGACCGGAGACCTCCATCTTTTTTAGCCACAAAAAAGAAGCTGGAAGCAGCAGGGGAAGTAGATGGGACGATATAGCCTTGTTGTAGCGCCTGAGGGGCTGAGGACAAAGAAGGAAACATTCAGGAAAGCACTGATCGCTCCACCGTAGGACTTCGCCCGTGGACCACGAAATTATAGGATTGTGTCTTACTAACCATGGCCATCCCAGCAGGAGATCAGAGGTGGCTTTTCCAGAACCTGGAGTTCAATGGATTTGGAGTGCAAACAGCCCACTTGTAATTGTATTGGCCCGACCCGGTGTCTGATGGCTCTCTGACTGAGGGGAGTTCCTGTTATGGAGTGTGCTTGATAGCTTGCCGGGTTTGGGCTTTTCCTGAGCTGGAGTTTATGGCAAAGTTCTCCAGATATGAAATTGCCGGCTGACCCAGAGTTGATGAGGGCTGTAACCGAAACAGAGTAATTAGCAGTACTCAGAGTTACAACCATGGTGAAAGGTGACACAAACCTGCGGAGAAGTTATATAACTCACCAGCGGTCGAGGAGGGCGAATGGGGCACTTGGTAATTACATGCCCACTGGCTGCACAATATAAGCAGAGCCTCTGGGTCAGCCGACAATGTTGTTCTGCCGGAGTGAGGCGTGTTGAGTCAACGTGCATGGGGTTCACTCCTGGTTCTGGAAGAGTGGGAGATGAGGACGGAGGAGGGACCTGGGGAGACAGCATGGTGCTGCTCTCCTGGGAGCAGCTGGCTAAGCGGCGAGCCACTCGGATGGATAGTTGTATGAAGCGCTCAAGCCCCATGGTGTCATCAAAAGCGGATAGGTGTAGATGAAGGAAGGGGTCGAGTCCTTGTCTGTACGTGGTTATGAGGGCTCATTCATTCCACCCACTGGCAGTGGCTAGGGTGTGCAACTGCAACGCATAGTCAGACACAGAATTATTTCCTTGTTTGAGGTGATATAATTGTTCACTTACAGATGAGTCGCATTCAGGATGTCCAAACACCTCCCGGAAGTGATCCGTGAAGCTCTGGAAGGATTGCTTTGCTGGTCCTGCTTGATGCCACATGGTATCTGCCCATTGCAGCGCTCTGCCAGTGAGTAGAGACAGGTTGAATGCCATTTTAGATTGTTAAGTGGGGAACCCGTGTGGTTGCATCTCAATCGCCAGGGAACACTGGAGTAGAAAGCCGCTGCAGTCCTCTGCCAGGCGAGAGTAAGGTGCCGGATTGACCATGGGAAAGGTGATGATGGCTGGTGATGAGAACGAGCTGGGGGGCGTGACTGGTGTGGATCCGGAAGCTGCGAGAACTTGGCAGAGATTATCCACCAGCACTGCAGATGGATCTGATGTGGTTGGGTTCATGATGTTGTCTAGGTCTGGCCTTCTGTCAGGATATACCACACTTGGAGACAAAGGTGAGAGCCCAACACAAATTTATTAAAGGATTTGCCAAACAATGGGTATGCAAAGACGGTAAACACAAAGATAAGTACTGCAGGCTGGTGGGTAACACAGAGAGAGACACTAGGTAAATGACTGAGGGAAAGGAGGACACTCCTCACATGTGGAAGGGGAACGCTGGAGAACGTAGAGGAGCTTCAAATGAACACAGGTACTCACAGAGAAGAGGTCTATTCCTAGTTGAGACCAGACAAAGAGTGCATGTGCGGTGTGTGCTTATATGGAGTCCTGATGAGTGTGGTGATTGGAGACAGGTGGTGCTGATTAGAACTCTGGGGAGAGAGGGAGCTGACTGTTGGTGACAGAGCCTGGTTTTCCTGTGACATAAATAAAGACTATAGAAAAAGGGCTATTGGAATTGCTCATTAACAGAAAATGGAAAAAAAAAATGTCAGTGAACCTAAATAAAAAAAGATTAATTAATATATATATATATATATATATATATATATATATATATATATATATATATATATATATATATATATATATTATAAAACATATATTAATATTATATTAATATAATATATTATATTACTTTTTTGTTGTTTCTTTGATAAAGAAGGAAACGAAAGTGATATATTAAATCTTGTTAGTTAACTTAAGGATGACTCACACACACAAGCACAGACAGGCATTAATTGGTAAAAAAAAAAAGTTAAAGAAGGAGCTCTTCAAGATCCTCCAAGGAAAAGGCACAGCATCTGCATAAACCATCATCATGTTCTGCATCTTGAGCATCCAGAGCAGATCAGCACTAAGCAGGCTATTGTCACAGCCTTTAGATCAATTCAGTTCAATTTTATTTGTATAGCACTTTTAGCAATGGACATTGTCACAATGCAGATTTACAGAAATATATAAATTCAGGATATACATTTTAAATTTATGAATTTATCCCTAATGAGAAAGCCAGAGGCAAAGATAGCATGGAAAAACTCCCTGAGACGACATGAGGAAGAAATCTTGAGAGGAACCAAACTCAAACAGGAGCCCATCTTCATCTGGGTGACACCAGATAGTGCAACTATAAATAAATCCCTACTACGCCTGTGTAATATAGATTCAGAAAGTGCAATTGTGTAACCACAAAAATTCATTACAGTTTTCACATGAGGTCTATTTTGTTGAAGTTATCAACTGTTCACTGATGGAGACTTGAGTGCAAAACCGTTCATGGGAGTTGTAGTCCTAAAGCTGTCAGAGCAATTGTAGTCCTAAGCCATTGTAGCAAAACTGTTCATATCAAGTCAAATCCAAAGCCGTCTTCATGGTTTCTAAGCAGTACCCACAGTAATCTCATGTAACTTCAGGCTGTCTGTGTGGGGCCGTCCTCAGCAGCTGCGGGTGGTTAGACCAGGAGTGTCGAACTCAAATACTGCCCAGGCCGAAAAGTATTGGATTGGCAAGGTCAGGTTTTTTTTTTTTTTTTTTTTTTTGCTATACACTGAATGTTCATCTGGGTTTGAGATCAATGAATATTCATATGAATATGAGACGATAGCCTCAACTCTATCTGCCAATCTTCCCAGGAGTGGCCGTCCCAGCAAATTCAGTCCAAAGTCAGACCATTTAATGCTTTTAATGCTGTTTCTTAAACATTTTTTTAGCATATTCTACATATTTTCTATGTCATTTATACGTGCAAGAAAGAAAAAAAAATGTGCCTTTGAACCTGTTGCACAAAGGTGATGTTATTGAAGCCGTGCTGTTTACTAACAGCCAGGAAAAGATGAAGGCCTTTGCTTCTTCATGTAAATGCTTTTGGGTCGTAGTTTTACAGTAAATTTAATTTTTTCAGGTTGCTGTATTGAAATAAGTAAAATATATTAAAATGATCACACTTGTTTAAACACAACATTTTATTGTAGAAATTACAGAAATTCTGTAGAGTGCACCTACATTCGGCATGGGACTGTAACAATCCTAATAGTTTAAAGTGATTTCAGATGTTATGAGCTTTCATCTGATCTTTCCTCTTACTTTTACTTCAAACCACTGAATTCTTCTACTTACAGCTACAGAAAAGTTAATAATAATAATACATGTAAGACTTGCTCTAGATTTACTATTGATCAATGCATTCATGAAACAGTGAGCGACGGGTGCAGTAATATCGTGCTCAATATAAAGCATTACTGAAATATATTCTAAGGAAAAGAGGAGTATATCACTTCAGAATACACACTATCTTGAGGTTTGAGTTTCCTGTCTTTGAAATGTAAAGCAGCGAAATTGACCTCAACAGCAGAACGGCCCTGTGGGAATCAACATAAAGCGTTCATTGTAAATGACAGCTATCAGAATTAAATCACTATTAGTGTTATAATTGTCATTGTGATCCCTGATAGCATTGTGCATTAATGCATTAATGATAATAAGAAATGTGTACATTTAAAGTTATTTACCTGATTCAGTGTTTTCTCTACAACAGAACATTGATGAGATCTCACTGTAGAGGAAAAAATATATGATTCCATCAGAATGTAATACATATTATATAAGTGTACATATTTGATACAATATTTAGATACATAAACTTAATGAAGACTCACCACTGCAGTAATCACAGTTTCTCCCTTTATAGCTTACGACATGAGTAAAGATCACAACCACACACACTCCCAAAGCTACAGCGAGAAAGATCACTACAGGATACACAGATTGTACTGTAGCACAAAAATGAAGATGTATATTATTTTAATATAAACAAATAAAATTCTTTGTAGATGTAAATTCTTTTTATATCACCCTGTGATCATAGCAATGCTTAACTATTTACAACCATTAATCTTTTGTTAGACATTAAGTAATCTACATTTTGCTTATTAATAAAATATTATATTCTTACTGAGTGAAGGTGTTTTTAACTGTACTCGTGTCCCGTTCCCAAAAATGATCTTCCCACACATGGCCACAGCGCAGTAGTAAGTGCCTGTATCATTGAGGCTGAGGATGTTCTTGGGGAAGTTGTACACACAGGTGTGTGTAGAAGAGCTGCTCTCACACTGATGGCTGCTGTTGTGATGAGTGTAAATGATTTGAGGATGGGATTGTGATGGAGCAGCTCTGAACCAGAGCACTTGGAGATCTGCTGCTCTGCTCTCAGAGAGAACCGAGCACTGCAGAGTCACTGACGCTCCTGCAGGAACCGAGTCCATCACGCTGCTCTGCAACACTGACACTTTTACGTCTCCATCACCTGTTCAGTGTAATACAGACAATGAATAGATCTTACTTTGGTCCTTTTTTGACTTAGACCTTTATAATACAGTAGTATGTGATCCATAAGGAAAACACAGTGAGTTTAGTACAACCAAATAACTACATGTAGTAAGTGACATTAACTCTCCTAAAGTAACCTAGCCCAATATCGCACTATAGAGCACTTTTCCGTCCATTAAAAAAAAACCTGCTAGGAATTAAATATAGAATTTACCTTTTAGCACTTAAAACCACTTAATTTTTTTTAAAGTTAGAAAGTAATATATATTGCTCCTTCTCATAATAAGGTTATGGTTATATATGTTAAGTAAAGATAAGATAATTATAGATTATAACAAATATTTCCTGTATAGAGAATTATTAAACAAAATTATAAAGATTTTAAATTATGAACAAAATTAATAAAATCATTTAATATTTAATCATTACAGTGCTAAAAAAAAAAAAAAAAAAAAAAAAAAAAAACCTTATTAGTAGTAATGGAAGTGCTTGTTATGGGTAAATTCTTACCTTTTACTGATAAAAATGTTCCTTTTCCAAACAATATTACAATCTTTTTTAATCCACAGTAATACATGGCTTCATCTGATGGTTCCACGTTAGTAATTTTCAAATGGCAGCTTTCTTTTAAATTCTCAACAGTAAACCTCAGCGAGTTGAACTCATCTTCAAAAATGGGATTCTGTGCTAGTTTATGAGCTGTGACCATTACACGAGGCTCGTGTCCTACTGCTTGTTTGTACCAAATGATGGGTTCAGTGTGTCGTTCTTCCATTCGAAAGCAGTGTAGAGTGACGTTATCACCAGACGCAGCAGTGATCACTGAGTTCGCCTGATTGACAGCGTTCATTTGTGCAGAATCTAATGTTAGGAGCCACAGAACAAAAACAAATGTCATATATAAATGCCACAAAACTTTTTAAGACTTTCATTAAAATGTGTGTATGGCTTCAGTGATGATGCATTTAGCATCTAGAACCATTTGATTTATATTGAACTGCCATCAGATAGTTGTGAAAATACTTTGTAAGTGCATTCAAAAACATCTAATTGACTAAATGAGATTTTACTTAACTGAATATATCAATATGACAGTAACTGAATAACAATTATGACAGTAATGTTAATGATTTATTGTAATTCTTATGAAAACCTGTATAATATATATTAAAAAATATGCCTTCATTGATATTACTAAAAAAGGAACACTAATTCAAATCTTGAACCTGCATAATGCATTTTTAATTTAAATGCATATTCTAAAATACTTGAGATTTAATTTGAAGTACTAAGTGTACAGATAATCATAAAAACTTATAACGAACAATCGAATAAAATCTACCTAGACTAACAATTTCGCTAATTATATAAGCAACTGTGCTTTAGTTTTTGTTATGATTCTTAAGAAAACCTGCATGTTGCAGTGTAAATGATGTATATTACAAAACCATGATCACTCACCACTGTGACTAAAAAGCACCACTGTAATCCATAACAGCATCACCATCTTAAACCCCAGCTTTGTGCATGAGCATGTCCTTTCAACAAACTGTCTTGTAGTCACACTGAGCATGAGGGGCGTTACTGGGACTATAACACTCAGCCCCCTGACCTCAAATCTCTGTAAAATACATTTTAAGCAAATCACTAGAAAATCCTGAAAGTCTCTGTGTCATTATGATGGATGTTAGTTAACCACACCTTGTGTATTTGCTAATTCTATCTTTAACTCTGTTTCTTTTAATGTTATTTACTTATTTAAGACTACAATTACAAAAAAAAAAAAAAACCTAATTAAAAAGAATTAATGATTGTTTCTTGAGATTCTTGACCACATATTTTTGAATGGTTAAATAAATGTTTCTTAGATTTAATACTGAAAAATATATATTTTTTAAATTAAATGTTACAAGCGCTAAATGGCACTGCAATCATGGAATTATCCAGTTAACATTTTGTTGCTCATAGTGGATGCAGCCGCTTTACAATTACATCATATTACTTCATTTTTTTAATCTGTGACTACAAATGCCTTACCTTTAGATGGTTAAAGTAATAAATGATGCAACGAAGCAACAGCAACAATTAAATAATTGTAATCATGGGCAAATTGTTGTGGTATACATGAAATAAAACACTTTAATAAAACAAGCACTTATAGAAAAATTATTAGCTTTAAGCTGGTAACAATAACTCTGCTGTGTGTCAGGCAACATTGCACCATTGCACTTTACAAAAAATAAAAGAAAGAAGACGGAAGCACCAAGTCACTAGTCCTTTTTATATTTCCTTTCCATCTACATGTTTCTATTTCTGTAATACACTTTGACCACCAGAAGTCTGTATTGTAAAAAAGTAGAAAAATACATTCAAGTAGAAGTGTTACTTTACGCAGAACCTCTATGTAACATCTGCCTATTTTTAACCATAAAAAGTGCTATAAGGGAGCTGAAAAGCTGAGGACTCTTCTTGTGGTTTCTTTTTTCTTTTTTTTCTTTTTTTTTCATGTTGTGCTTGGTTCTGGTCTCCTAGAAGGGGAAAGTGAGTTACTTAAGACTTCCTTCTTCTCACGATTAAACCACAGGCTCCTCCCACGTACAGATGCAAAGAAGACACCAGTATATGAAAGACTTACTGTCGTTATTATTGATGAATGTAAAAACAAAATAAATAAAAGACTGATATTATTAACAGATGAGCATGGACAAGAATATTGTCTGATGTAAGGCTTTGCTGAGATCCTCCTTGTCACCAGTGTGCCATTTCTTCATCTTAGACAGAGATTTAACACAAAATTGTTTCACTGTGTGATGATTATTACAGAAACCTAATCTTTTCAGTCAGCTGTTTCATGATGGGACAGTCTTATGAAATCTGAAAAGTGACAGATTAAAATAAATAAAAGTGTCTTGGTAAGGTGTTGAGCCACTGCAAGCCTCCAGAACAGATCTGGACTGGAGCGATGAACGCTGTTCTTCCAAAAGATTTTCCCTCAGATGTTGTTATGATGATGATGATGATGATGGTGGTGGTGGAGAGCACTGTATAACACGTCACTCTGAAATCTCCCATAGGTGTTCAGGTTAGTGAGTGGTGAGTGTGAAGGCCATAATATATGATTTAGATCATTTTCATCCTCAAACTATTCAATGAGCCTTTATGCCCTGTGGATGGGGGTGGAGTTACCCAGGAAGAGACCACACCCATCAGGACACAAATGTTTCATCATAGGACAAAGGTGATCAGGAGGAAGAACTTTGTACTGATTTGCAGTGAAGTGTTCCTGTAAGGAGATGGGAGGAGCTAATCCATGGCGGAATAAATAGTCAGACGACTCATCACAGACCATTTATGAGCAAAAACAATAAAGCTGATCAAAAATACTAACAATTACAGAAACAGAATAATATTAATGACTATTTCAGTGAGTGATGGTGGAAGATTTCACTTCAGAGTATACACTGTCTTGAGATCGACCTCGATTTTCTCTCGCTCTTTTAGATTTCCGTTCATTAAAATGTAAGGCAGCGTAATTCAGCTCCACAGCATCATGGTCCTGTGGAAATGAACATAAAATAAGCACTAAAGAATAAAAATATGAATAAGTATTCTTTATTTATAAAGCACTTTTCAAGACTAGGATGTCATTAAATTAAAGGTGATAAGACACATTGGACAATCTACAATCAGTAACAAATGAATTATAACATTTATGGGCATAGCTACAAAACATGAAGAGTATATATGTATAACAATATGTAAAAAACCCAAGAACTTTAAAGAGATCAAGTTATGCATAATTGCTTTTAAATTGAAACTGTAATTGAATTGAAATTTTGAATTTAAATTGAAACTGTAATTCTGATTATAATCCTGAGTCATTTCCTGCACAAGTGAACAAGTACCTGAGTGTTCGTCTTCTCAGTGTTTATCACAGCACCATGCTGAATTCTCTCTGGAATAGAAATGAGAACATGTAATGAAGATTTTCTTCTATGAAGGGTCTCACTCATTATGCACAAAGATCTGACACTGCTAACATTTTCCTCATTGTATATTAACATGATGGACTTTTAGACTTCCAGAGTCTAATAATTATATTAATTGTATCTGAATTGTAAATAAATGCTGATGTCATTTTTTGCAAAACATGTAATGAAAATAAATTTACACTATCATAGTAAATAATTACCTCTGTATTGCTGACAGTTTTTGCTTTTACAGAGTAAAACAGCTTGAGCAGAAATCAGAATCCCGCACATTACCAACGCTGTTCCCAGACAGATCACTACAGGATTATAAGCCGTTGCTTTGAGAGAAAAAAAATCATCAAGTTACTGCCTGCATATGAACATGTAATATGATCTCAAAGGAAAAAACATAGCATGTAACATAACGTAACAGTAAATACAGATTTTTTTTTAGTTTTGTGTACCTATAAAACCTAAACAATATTCACAAATTGTTCACCAACCAGAGTTCTCCAGCCCTACTTGTGTCCCGTTCCCAAAAATGATCTTCCCACACACGGCCACAGCGCAGTAGTAAGTGCCAGTATCATTGAGGCTGAGGATGTTCTTGGAGAAGCTGTACACACAGGTGTGTGTAGAAGATCTGCTCTCACACTGATGGCTGCTGTTGTGATGAGTGTAAATGATTTGAGGATGGGATTGTGATGGAGCAGCTCTGAACCAGAGCACTTGGAGATCTGCTGCTCTGCTCTCAGAGAGAACCGAGCACTGCAGAGTCACTGACGCTCCTGCAGGAACCGAGTCCAACACACTGCTCTGTAACACTGACACTTTTACATCTCCATCACCTGTTCAGTGTAATATAGAAATCAATTAAAATCATGTACTGTTCACTACAGAAGAAAAACAATCTAACCCTAAAGTATGCCACAGGCCAGACCACCACACAGATATCCACAATGTAACAGTATATCTGTTCTAATCCAATCCCCTTATGTGAGAGCCATTTTCTAACTGTACTTTGGTCCAAAATAGTCACTATAGTCTTTTTTATTAATGACATATAGCTATAATTCATAAGATAACCTTTTTAATAAAGTTTTTCAGAGTAACATTTTAAATATCAAAATAGTACTATACCCACACCATTTGGCATTTTTTTTATTTACTAAATTAATTTTATAATAATCAATCAGTTAATCAGTTTACAATATCACTTTGACCATAGATTGGTTAAGTACTGTATATACACTGGCAGTCAAAAGTTTTTAAACCCCTGTTTCTTATGTTTCATGACACTGATTAAATAATTTAATCACTATTATACCACACACCAAACAAAATTTTACAGAACAGTGATTAAATCCAGAAAATTTAAATGACATCATTTTAAATATTCAATTAAAATGATGTCATTTAAATATAGGGTGTTCAAAATGTTTAGACTGGAAGTGTGTACTGTACAAACAGTCTGGATGTAGTAAATTACCTGTCACAGCCAAGAAAGTTCCGTTGGATAGTGTAACGTTCTCCAAGTTAAATGATTTTACACAGTAGTAAAGTCCTCCATGATCTTTATTTATATGTGGAATTATCAGGGAAATGCCATTATTAGTCGTCTCCATTTTAAATCCTGACGTCTTGAACTCTGGGGAAAACTTGACTTCCTTATATGCTAATCTTTCTCCGACTTTTTGAGGCATCTCTCCAAATCTTTGTTTGTACCAAATCACACTTTCAGTCCTATGATTGTCTCCAAATGGGCACCTAAGACTAACATATACTCCAGACTTCACTGAGACAAATGATGGTCGGGAAACATCCACAGATTGGGCTGGAGCTGGAAAATAAAATAAAAAATTATTATTTTATTTATTTTTTTAATTTAACCTGGGCACTCACACTGAGATAAAAAATCCTTTTCAAGCAAGCTCTGGCAAGCCCATGAAGTCAGCACAGCATTCAGGCACAGGAATTAACAAATAACATTTAAAAGTTTTTAAAACCATTAAAAACAATAGCATTCATATGGAAACAATTCTCTTACAAATAACTTCTTATAATGGAATTAACTGCAGTATTTTCAGAAAATTCTCAAGTCATTCCAGGATGATGGGGTGCCATTACTAAATCAAACTAAAAAATAATCTATAAAACTATAACTAATGAAAATAAATATGATGATAATAAGATAAACTGTATGTCATTTTTATAGCTATAGTGATAAATAAAAGGAAGTTTTTGCTTTTTATGCAAAAATTCTCTTCGCACTGAAAATGAAGAGCATTCTGTAATTTGATAAAGATCACAGTGATGAGTAGTGCTACTAGCATTTCATATGAACCTTAAAACTCAATGATATACAGAATTCAGTGATTTTAAAGCTGTTTTTGCATGTACAAAATATCAACATCATCTAAAATGGGTAAAACAGTGGCTTTAACATATTTTTTACATGTTGGGCAAAACAATCCAATTTTCACTTTGGTGTTTTGTCAATTGTTCAATGAGAAGATTGCAGAGAAAAGAAACCATTGACTAAAACAAAACCCAGGTATCAATATGATTGCATTAATTCTATCGTTCTGTCTTGCAAGGTGTATAATTACAACATTTACAGTATTAAATGTAAATGTAAATTTAAATGTAATACCTTTAAATAAAATTTTAATTAATGCAAAAAAAATATTATAATAATAGCAATTATCAATACTAAAATTATCTGTCGATTACTTAAAACATTTCTAAATAAATACTATATTATGAATAATACTGTATAACTGTACTATAAATAACAAATAAATAAAAAACTTTAAAACTTACGTATCATACATATGTATAGATGTAAGACAATTATCCACAGTGGAGTCATCTTCAGAGATGAAATAACACTCAGGTTGAGCTGCTGCAAAGTGGTCAAATGATGAAAGTGCCGAGTGTTTTGTTCTTCAGACATTCATCTCATTGGCTGCTTCAAGTCACAAGTTAAATTTCCTTTCCAGTTATGTTTCCGTTTTTGTAACGGAACTTGTTTGGTTTACAAGAGGTCTGTGGTGAAACAAAGCAAAATTTCATCACAGAAAACTTATCTGTACTGTTAACTAGGGGTGTCCAGTCAGATGTAACAAAATCAAGACTAATTAAAAATATTAATAAAATTTTCAAGAAAGATTGTAGATTAAAAACATATACAGTATTCATTCAATTTACTCATGCGACTTCACCAGTTTCTGCTGTTGCATGAGTAATTAAGATTTTAGATAAAACATGTAACGTTACTTTTTTTTTTAATAGTTTAATGTATTTATAGACCCAGACATAAAAAGTGACACTAGAAATTTGCCTCATTTTTTCCCATTTTATATTTAATTCGAAGTTTTCGTTCCTTTATACCTCAGCACGATTGTGTCTCAGTTCTTCATTTGTAAATGAAGTCCTTAGAGAATTTTTAAATCTGTTTGTAATAGTATACATTGATGATATTCTCATTTTTTTTAGTCATTATGGCAATCTGCCCAAAATTCCTCCTCGTTCATTGTTCTTATGAACGTTACGGACCACAGAATGAAATTATAATGTGTGCAACTGAGAAATCCTAGCAGTCTTTGAAGATTGGTGACACTGGTTAGAATGGACAGAACACTCTTTCCTCATTCTTAACGATCACCAACATCTGGAATCAGTCAAATTTTGTCAAAAAATCTGTCAAAAGTCTGAATCCACGCTATACCGGGTGAGTCCTCTTTTTTTACTTGTTTTAGGTTGACCCTTACTTACAAGCCAGGAAGCAAGAACACTGAAGCTGATGCACTTTCTAATTTATATGAGGGTTCACAAGTAGAAAATTCCCCTGAAATCATCCTTCCGAAATCATGCATAGTTGCTCCCTTTTGCTGGGACATCATGGAAGATATTCACCACTCCCAACAAGAAGATCCAGTCCCAGCAGAGTGCCCTCCAGTCAAGACATACATAGCCCTGAGTATAAGAGGAACAGTGATCCAGTGGGTGGATACCTCTCTTAGTTCCAGACACCTTGGCATTCTTTGAACAACCAGCTTAATGGAAAACAAATTCTGGTGGTCCTCATTTTCCCCAAAATGTCATAAATCCCCAAGATTTGTCAAGGACTGCATAGTCTGTGCACAGTCTTTTACCCAAGACAATGCCCCAGTGGACTGCTTGACCATCTACCCATTCTATGGCACCCCTTGTCTCACGTTGCTGGAGTGATGTAGCTGAGGTTGAGGAACTGTCAGAGCCAGAATTCACAAACAACACTGATACTGCTGACATGTTTTCCAGTGTTTCCAAGGGCATAGTGGAAGGGTTCATATTTAATTCATATGTAATTAAAAACAACTTTCAGTTTTAAGTCACTCCTACTTTGGGTTTAAATCTGAATACAAATGCAAACATTTAGGCCTCAAAACATATACCGATACACATGGTGGCATTGCGTTACACTCCTACTGGCTTGTATTTTTGCCGCATGCTGAAATGTGATCAGAACAAACTTTTTAGTTTCATTTAATCAGTCCTTTCCTAATTGATAATCATAGAAACAGGACAATTAATATCTGATCACAAGGGTACTTTTTTATGTTAGTCAAATCAAAATGCGATGAGCAGACCACCAGTTTAAACTTTATTCCTGAAGAGACTCAAAAACAAACAAAAATGATAAAAACATAAAATCATTGAAGACATAATCTAGGTAGTGGTGAGAGATCTGACTTCAGACTACACAGTGTCTTGAGGCTGTTTTCTCTTTTCTCTCCCTGTTTTGGTTTCTTTTCATTAAAGTGTAAGGCAGCGTAATTTAGCTCCACACAGTAACAGACCTGTGGGAATGAATATGAAATAAGAATTAAATTATAAAAAGAAAGAGTGTGTTTTATGTTTTGTACCTGAGTGCTTGTTTTGTCAGGTCTTCTCTCAGTGCTTTGTCTCTCTGGTAAATATATATATATATATACTTATTTATAACATTTAACATCATTTAACATTAATTTCCTTCTATAGATAGCCGGTCTCATCATGTGAAGAGATCTGACCTTATCTTATATGAATGTAATGCTAGAAAGTCCAAAGTATGAATTAAGCACAATAATTTTGTGATTAGTTGATGTAAAAATAAAACACTTACTTGTATATTGTTCATTGTTATTCCACTAACAGCATAAAATAGATTGAACAGAACAACCACACCCACACAAAGCTACAGCGAGGCAGATCATTATAAAATGCAAAGCTCAGAGAGACTTGACAACAGCAAACTTTAATGTCTTCATGCAACAAGAAAGCTGTTAAAACATGGATCCACATTTGCTGTTTTTTGTGAAAAATCATTGCATTTTTATTATATTCTTTGCTTTGGGTTTTATTTATTTATCACTCATTTTCAGTAACCACTTTATCCTTTACCAGGTTGCAGTAGATCCATATTCTATCCCTGGAACACTGGACGTAAGGTGGGAATACACCCTGGATGGGATGCCAGAAAATTAATAAAATTTAAGTAATAATAATAATAATAATAATAATAATAATAATAATAATAGAGTAAGTAATAGGCATTACAACAACTAAAATATGTTTTAATAAAAACCCTTTAAAACGTACTTATTACGTTCAGAGATAGGACAAACATCCACAGTGGTTTCATCTTCAGAGGTGAAATAACACTCAGGTTGAGCTGCTGAAACGCGGTCAAATGATGAAAGCGCCAAGTCGTTTGTAACAGAGACTTCATCTGATTGGCTGCTTCGAGTCATGAGCTAAATTTCTTTTCAAGCTTTGTTTCTATTTTTGGAACACAATTTAGTTCACCAGCCGTCTGTGGTAAACAAAGCAACAAAAAACCTGTTAAGTTGGAGGAAAATGTCAGAGAAAATCTGTGCCGTTGCCTATGTGTGTCTGATGAAATGTAACTAAATCAGGACAAAAATTGGAATATTAAGAAAAGGTTGAAGAAAATATTTACAAAGCCACACACAGCAGTCAGGTATTTGAGATTTTAGATAAAATACGTAACACGTGACATAAACGTAAAATGTGATCTTAGAATTTTGCCTCATTTTGTGCTTACCTCTCCATCAGCTGCTGCTTTCTGTCTGGCTCTCACCTCATCATGAAAGTGCATGCTTGAATACTGCACACTGCATCAATGTATATATAGGATACTATTTTTTCTATCATGTACTATACTGTATTTTATGCAACAGTTGGGTGATTCCACGATCAGGTGTCATTTCTGTCCCACTGACCTTACACTTACAAACATGTACACTATGTAACATGAAGCAAAACAACATTTAAAACTCAGGTAAAGTTGTATCCACAACAACCTGTGTGCAAGTTTCAGATAAATAAATAATTAAATCCTTAAGAAAATCTCAACAGCTCCTAGAAAACAACATTTTTGTCTGTCCCAGCCCACTATAACTAATTTACCTTAAAATATAATCATACAAATAAAATACAAATTAAAAAAATATTCCTTTATTTTCAGTGATTTTGTGATACTGACTAATGAGGTCCCATTGAAAATCCAACAATGTTACCCAAATTATAGATCAAAAGTAAATTATAAATTATAAAAAATGTGTAAATTATTCTAAAGTCCTTAGGGTCATCACACCACAGCAGTGCATTTGATAACTAGGGTTGAAAAAAATATTAAAAAAAAATCTTCCAGTTATTATTTTATATACCACAGAATCATGTGACTACCAGACAGGGAAATTCAAGACAGGAAGCAACAGCAGCAATTAAAAAATTATATAAGTAATCATTAGCAAATTGCTGTGATATATGAAAAATAAAACACCTCAGGACATGCTGTTATAATCGACTTCAGTGGTAACAGGAACTCTGCTTGACGTCAGGCTGCATCACACGACCACATCAATAAAAGTACATACACGAGTTACTCCAGCCTTAAGCAGATTTACAAGGATGCTTGAAGAATCTTCAGTGGTTAAAATGTTGGATTGCTGATTGGAAAGTGGTGAGTTCAAAGGTGGTGCTGGGCCCTTGAGCAAGGCCCTTAACCTTCAACTGCCCAGTTCTATAAATGAAATAAATGTAAGTTGCTCTGGATAAGGGTGCCGTGTCCCATAAATGTGAGGCAATATTTCTGTTTTTTTTTCCACACCCTTTAAAAAATGTCTTAAACTGCTTTCTCATGTGGCTCCTTGACAGAATCAGTGCTCCAGTGTTTCAGTGATTTTGAGACATCTACATCATTCAGCTTTCAGTTTAAATTCAGCCTGAACGATCATTAATAATACCATACCTACAGTAAAATCTAAGTTACAGAAGGACCTCGCACATCAGAATATATAATATCTTGAGGTTGTTGTTTCTTTACTCTTCCTCTTTTGGCTCTCCTCTCATTGAAATGTAAGGCAGCATAATTCAGCTCCACATTGTCACAGTCCTGTAGGAATGGACATGAAATTATTAGACTTAATTATTAGAAATATTACATGTTGAATGCAAACATTTTAAACTAATTGCTTGTCTGTTAATAACATCATGCGTTCACACATCCTGAATATTTACCTGATTGAGGGTCTTGTCTGTCACAGAACCTTGTTTTAGTCTCACTGTAGAGAAGAAAATGCAACAACTCTTTATAGCTGCTTTACAGTATGACAGGAACTTTCTGTTGCTTTCTGTTCCACAAAATGAATAAAATTATCAAATGTTGTTTTTAATAAATGAGGAATGTAATTGTTGACAAATTGCTGTAGTATAAGAGGAATAAAACACTTCAGGACATGATGTTAGTGGAAAAACCTCAGTTTGGTAACTCTGCTTTGTACCAGATCAGAATATTTAATAAACTGGAATTTGGTGTATATATTGATATTTTTTTTGGAAATAGTGATAATAACTATTAACTGATCTAATAACTGTATTAAGTGGTAATAACTAATAAACTAGTGACTCATTGTATATAATGGAAAAATACAATATTACAATAACTTTATAATAATTTGATAACTTTAAAAATAACCATAATGCAGACTTACCCCTGCGTTGTTCACAGTTTTCCATTTTACCGATTAGGACAAAGATCAAAGCAAAGATCACAACCACACACAGTCCCAAAGCTACAGCGAGGCAGATCACTACAGAATCCACAGGTATCTCTGTCACACAGTAAATATCATAACATCAAAGGTAGGCTCGATGATTTATTCTATGCTAAACCAACTCATTTCTTAAAGTCATTGAACATGAGAAAAAATAATGATTTAAGGTTTTAAAAATAGAAATATTTTTAATTAGACAACATTGTGCCAGAATTTATTGGATGGCCCAATACAAATAAATAGACCTAAAATAGAAAGACCTGCTGAATACTCTGTTTCATCAATAAAACATCATATTTTTTTTACCATTTTGCATTTTTGTCCCGTTCCCAAAAATGATCTTCCCACACATGGCCACAGCACAGTAGTAAGTGCCAGTATCATTGCGGCTGATGTTCTTGGAGAAGCTGTACACGCAGGTGTGTGTAGAAGAGCTGCTCTCACACTGATGGCTGCTGTTGTGATGAGTGTAAATGATTTGAGGATGGGATTGTGGTGGAGCAGCTCTGAACCAGAGCACTTGGAGATCTGCTGCTCTGCTCTCAGAGAGAACCGAGCACTGCAGAGTCACTGACGCTCCTGCAGGAACCGAGTCCAACACGCTGCTCTGTAACACTGAGACACTTAAATCCGGTTTACCTGTTCAGTGTAATATAGACAGTGTGGGATCTTAATAAGGACTTAGTTTTTTACACTTAGATCTTTATAATACATATGGTCCATAAAGCACATGTTGTCAGTTCTAGCACATTATTCCAACCATTATGAGGATAATTTAATAAATAACAAAGGCACAAATAAATGACTACACTGATGAGACACTGACTCTGCTGGAAAAACTGAGCTCAGTACGGCCCTCTCGAGCACCGAGCCCTTAAAGTTTATAAAAAATATTTTTAAAAATCAAAACATAGACATCGTTAGCTCCACATATGCTCAAACATGTATTATTTGAGATATCTAAATATATATATAGCATATTTGTTATATGTAAATATATAATTAATATAGCTGTGTACATAAAAATTCTTACCTTTCACAGATAAAAATGTTCCTTTTCCAAACACTTTCCAAAATTTCACAACGGCACAGGAATACGTGGCTTCATCTGATGGTTCCACATTAGCAATTTTTAAATGGCAACTCCCTTTTTCTTTCTCGATGCTGAATCTTGGGGACTTGAACTCATCTTCATAATTAGGTTCAGTAAGAACTGTGACCATTAAACAAGGCTCGTGTCCTACTTTTTGCTTGTACCAAACGATGGAATCAGTGTTTTTCTCTCCCAGTCCAAAGCAGCGCAGAGTCACGTTGTCACCAACATCAGCAGTGATCATTGGATTCAGCTGATTGACATTAATTGTCTGTACAGAATCTGATATCAAAAGTTAAAGAATGAAACAAGAGCAAATGTATCAAAACCTTATTCTACCTATAATACACAGAGATTTTCACTGAGGCAATAATAAAATGTTGTATGAGCCCAAATAATGTCCTGGTACCAATAATTAGAGAGATGTCTCAACAGTGTTTAAATGCTGGTTTCAAGCAAATCTGTTTTTTTTTCTAGCAAGAAATAATAAACTAATAAAATGTCAGTTCAGTGTATAATACTATAAAACTTTAGCTGAACTTTTCAAACTCTTTTTTTGCAATATACACAATGATGACAATATTGACAATGCTCTTGTATTTGTGTTAGAATCTTTATTAAAGCAAAATACATATTAGCAGAAAACTACAAAACCATCCACACTTACCAACTTTATTAAAAAGCATCACTGTAATCCACATCAGTATCATCATCTTCAGTCTGAGGTCTGTGTACAGCATGTCTCCTCTTGCTACACTGTCAGATAGTCAAACTGAGCAGGTCTCAGGTCAGATTTATGACGGGAAACTCTGACATCACAGCCTTCCAGTGTAATTTTTTTACATACAATCTAGACTAGCAAGATAGCAGTAAATAACTGACTTTGGCTCCTCTTCACATTTTTCTGAACTTTCTTCAAATAGGAAGTGATGCTCTTGAAAATGAAAAAGCTTTTTCTTTTTTTTTTTAGATTATTGTGCAAATTAATAATGGACTTGTTTATCCAACATTTCTTTCTTTTTTTTCTTTTTTTTTTTTCAATCCTGTAACCCATATTCAAACTCTCTGTTTTGATAGTTGATTCGTATTTTTGTTTGTTTGTTTGTTTGTTTGTTTGTTTTTTCATCAGCTATAACTTCAGTAATACTTGAAAGGTTTAACTGCATTTTTTTTTCCAAAAACAAATTTGTTTTGGCACACTTTGTTTTACTGCCAATAAAATGATATAGTGTCAGTGATCTTGTACTAATAATTGTAAGGAATTATTCTAGTCATTACATTGACATCACATGTATGTAATATGAATATTTTATTTCTAACAGGACTGTTTTTTCTAGCATTAATGTAAACTCATAGTATAGATTTTCTCATTCAAAGCTAGATTAGAGGTTAAAATCAAGTTTTCATTCTTAAGTTT
Organism: Pangasianodon hypophthalmus; assembly: GCF_027358585.1. Lineage (NCBI taxonomy): Eukaryota > Metazoa > Chordata > Actinopteri > Siluriformes > Pangasiidae > Pangasianodon > Pangasianodon hypophthalmus. The sequence continues at coordinate 3,562,023 of NC_069716.1, forward strand.
TCATTATTTCATTCTAAAATTGTTCCAGTAATATTGGTAGAAGGTTTGAGTAAAAAAATTAATTTGTGATTCAGATCCATTTTACATAAGAAGTCAGCGAGCACTGATGAGTACCAGCACTTACTCCAAACCTCAGTTTAACTTGGGACTGTGTGTGTAGGTGTGTGTAGGTGCGTGTAGATGTGTGTTGATGTGTGGGTGGGTGTATTTGTAAATTTTAAACATTTTTTTTCAGTAGATGTCACACTTTTTTCTGGTTCATTGGTGGAACTTGGTGTTTCAGTGCTGCGAGCTCCTATAACAGCTTTCTGCATTCTGCCTCCTGTACGTGGTCTTGTATAAAAGTGACAAATTAAATGTAAAATAAATATAGTAACTATTAAGGCTCAGGGAAGTTGTATCATTTAATGCCTAAATAATTAATGAAATGCATATAGTGCACTTGTGCAGGATTTATAATTTACTACTTCTCTTCAGACTCTTTCAGGTACAATTTATTGGACATCCTGGGTAATTAAACACATCCCTGCACATGAAAATCACATCATATTAGTTGCATGTTTTCATATAGTGTATGACCTTGAGGTCAACCTGAGGCCCAAAAGCTTCTTCACCATCCAGATCCTACACCAGCCATCCTGCTATCCACAAGCTCCTGCTGTTATCCTACACTCCTAGAAAAAAACAACCTTTAAGGGGTTCTGCACTACATGGCCAAAAGTATGTGGACACTTGACCATCATAACCATATGCACTCGTGTGTTGAACATCCCATTCTAAAGCCATGGTCAATAATATATTGAGTTGGTCCCCCTTTTGTGCTATAACAGCTTTCACTCTTCTGGGAAGACTTTTCACTGGATTTTGGAGCGTGGCTGTGGGGATTTTTGCTCATTCGACCACAAGAGCATTAGTGAGGTCGGGCCCCGATGTTGAGTGAGACGGCTTGTTCTTCAGATCAGTGGGCTCTGTGCAGGCCGCTCGAGTTCTTCCTCACACCAACTGTGGCCTTTATAGACCTCGCTTTGTACACAGGGATATGAGGGTTTCTCTATCAGAAAGGGTTCCTACTAGCACCCCTTTTAGGAAGGTAAGAGCCATTAATATTCCAATAAAAACTCATGAGAAACCCTTACACTACAAGCCTCTTCAAACTCTCACTTCCTTGAGTGATTGCTGACTGTGACCAACCTTTCTCATTCACCAGCAGTATAATTCTCCCTGGATATATTGTAATGTGTTAGAAGTAGTATTCTTCAGTTTTTCTAAAATAAAAAATGACTTAAAAAAGGCTTAAGTGTACCAGCACCCAGGTGAATCAAGTGATATTTCATAATTCAATATGTAGTCACAGATTACAGAACAAACCTGTTTTTGTTTTATTACAAAAACAATTTTGATTCTGTGTTTTCCTGCCAGTGATAATATGTTAAAAGGAATATTATCATCTATATACAGTCTTAAGTATAGACGTTGCCCTTTGAAATAAGTAAACTCTAACCTATAATAATCTAATTTAATATAATCATAACTTGTATATTCAATTAATTATTATTAAACATCAATCAGGGATGCTTTAGACATGTCTAATACTTGTTTTTCTGAATTATTATCATGAACATATGCAAGATGTCTGTGTCTATATGGGTGGAGTTTTATTCAGGCCTTGATGCAGCTCGTCCTTCACAAGGGTGTAACACTAACCAATCACATTCTCTCTCTTTCTCTCTCTCTCTCTGGCTCTCTCTCTCTCTTTCTCTCTCTCACTTCTATCTTGCACTCTTGCTCTCTCCACCCTCATCTAAGCCACACCATTAGACTAAAAAATAAATCAAAATGATGTATCATAAAATGTCATGTGATGCAGGTTTCAGTCTTTTTTTTTCTGGAAATAAGCTTTAATGAATTACGGTAAGAGAAGGGGAAAAATATCACTCAAGTGAATTTGTTTCATACACAAATATATTATTTACTAATATTTTAGCTGAATAAATTAATGTTAATCAATTTAAATGCATTCAGGTTAAATATACGCACTGCAGAATATTTTACATTTATTTGTCTTACAATTTATTGTTTTTTAAATGTCTTTATTTTGGTAAGTAGTGTGTGTGTGTGTGTGTGTGCGTGTGTGTGTGTGAGTGCGTGCGTGTAAGGTGTTAAGGTACGTTTGTGGTTTTGTAGATCTGTTTGTCTCTTTGCCCCTTCACACACTGCAACTCTGAGTGTTTCATCTCTGCAGGCCGCTCTGACCGCCGAGTCGCTTTTCTCAGAAACCACTATCAGTTTCTCACCTCTCAAACTTTCCACAGGATGTGTGGCTATCTTTATTTGTCTCAGGCCACATCATTGTTTTTTTCTTTTTCAGACACAATGTAAAATTAGAAACATCTCCAGACTTTGTATAGATGTGTAATAACTCCTCTCTTCTAAAGCACCAGATTTCACCCTGCACTGTAATCTGGTCTAAACACACGACAGCATGGTCACTTATTTGTACATCGTCCTTATCTATTTACACATTATACAGCTGTGTGTGTGTGTGTAAGAATAATTAAGTAAGAATAATTATACATTCATTCTGTACATTTATACCACAATGCTGTTAAATTCAGAATTTTGATTGGTCAGAAGGTTATTTTTCTCTAACTGCAGCTCTGACAGCAGTGCAGCTGCAAATCCTATGTTTATAGTAATATGCGTGTTGTAATCCTTTATCATTTCTATATTCATACAGGACATTGCATTATGGATGCTTGACATACACCAATTTTTAATAATTGTATAATAATTGATATGGTAAGGAGGTGTTTATTTAGCGTACATTAAGAGATGTGAAGTTTATTTGGTCCACAATTATGCATGATGCATTTGCATTTAATTATTTTAGCAATATATTACAAGTTTGTGTGTGTGTGTGTTTTTGGTAGGCAATAACTTTTTTTTACTTTTTCTTGCTAATTTGATTGGTTTGCTCTGCAGCATAAAGCTCTCTGCTCGAGTAAACAGGAAGGTACAGCGAGCAAAAACCACACTGAATGTTCCACACCTCTCTGAGCTTTAACTTTCCAGACCAGACCCATGCATGCATTCTGCACCTGCTAATGAGCAGTGACGGTTAACAAACTTCTTATGAGACAAAGAGATGTGAAAAGCTGCAGTGAGGCGACAGAAAAATCACACGGCCAGTTTGTGTATACAACTGAGTGCAAAAGTTTGCATTACCCAAAAAAGAACAAATGTATCTTTTAACATTTATGTTTTAACATTACACTGTTAATAAATTTCAAAATAAAATAAAATAAAAACAAATTCCAAAATTTAAAATGAAGTGTGGGTTTATCCTACACCAAGACAACAATCCAAAACAAGGCACAATACACACCAACAAATACTACAACTAACAGAATCCGAAAACATTTTAGAGGATAAGAAAGAGGTTATTAAAGCAAAAGGTGGCCATATAACATTTAAAGGGAAATGCAAAATTTTGAACTGATATTCAGGGGTTTTTTTCTCCTGCCAATTCCCACCCACCAGCCATAAGTAGTCATGATCAATTGAAGAGGGGCAGTGTTAATATTAGATACACTGCTGATGCCCAACATGTCTGTTCATGTGTAAGTGAAACGCAGGCATTAAAAGTTCTCAGCCCCACCACGTCAGGCCGAGATCCAGCAGCAGCTCAACTTGTACTGAACTTCCTGATTAGAGGCTTGTGGGAGGAGCTTCTTATAATCCACCAGATCAAAAGCTTTTCACTTTTTCACTCATCAGCTGCAGAGTCGCTGCAGGGCACAAAGATCGTTCTTCATTTCTCCTCATCTAATTAAACATCTTCAGGTGCCATTTCTCAAGAACACTTGACCTTGTGACCTCCATCTCTTCTTTATTTATGTTTTGAAAAAACTATTAATAGGAGAACTGGACTACCATTAAGTTTGTTCTTCTTGGAAATCTGCTGTGGTATAAGAGGAATAAAACACTATGGCATGTGCTGTTAAAGGAAAATAATCAACTTCAGTGTGGTAACTGTAACTCTGCTTCATCACTGTGTACTGTATTTAGCTGTATTTCTTGTTATCTTAAACTTGTCACACTGTTTTCACAATGTTATCTATATGTACAGAACTCATGTATTGTCATGTACTGTAGTCCTGAAGGCCCGACAATTCATCTTACTGAAATACTGAAAACACAGTTTCTTATGGCAATAAAAATGGACTTGTCTTGACATAACCTAAAGCCACAGCACCGCCCTGTAACCACAGACCAAAGCGAGAGTAATGCTAAGTAATCCCCTAATTTATCCCCATCATCATGAGCTATATGTGGGTAAAATACACTCACACTTTTTTTTCTGCCGTCTTCTTATATGAGGTCATTGTACTGTAAGAGCTTTCTGTAAGTGCATTCTTCTTCTTCATCTCTAATTCTCTTCTTTTATTCTAACTCTTCAGCTCTCACACTCTTTAACCCTTTTGTATGTCAGAGTTGTACTCTATGAGCCCTGTCACACTGCACTGGCTTCAACATGTGACACAGTATTTCTTCTTCTTCTTACTTTTTGCAGCCAGAGACCCCTTTCATTTCTGAGAAAAAAATAATAATTAAATAATAATTAAATAGATCACAGAATAACAAATAAATGGGGAACCCTAAATCTTTGTGGATGTCATGTCTAGCCAGGAAAATTCACCACCATGTCCCTAGAGGGCAACCTCCCCCCAAATTATACGCTCTTCTTTAGTTGTCACTTGAACTTCCTCTTCAGTACATATATAAAGCACATGGACATGTGTGAAGCCTCTCCAATTACTTATGATCTGTGGGAATTCTGAGCTGATAGCTCAGTTAGATATTCTGTGTATGACCCCTTTGCTATTATTCCTGGTTTTCTGGTTAACTGGATTATTCTCTGGCCCTGTTTACCCTGTTCCTGTTCTGTGTTCTGACCTTTGCCTGCTTTCTGACTATGTTTGTGGATCACGTTCTGGAAGTTTGAAGTAAAGTGTATTTTATGTATGACACTGGACTGTTTAAATTTGCTCATTGAATTGTATGTTTAATAAACCTCTTGCAAATCCTAATCACCTGAGTCATACACAAACACACACACGCGAGCGGCCAAAAGTATGTGGACACCTGACCACCACACCTATATGTTGTCGTTCCTCTTCCGGCTGCTCCTGTTGGGGGTCGCCACCATGGATCACTGGTCCATGTATTTGATTTGGCACAGTTTTTACAACAGATGCCCTCCCTGATGCAGCCCTCCCAAATTTTATCCGGGCTTGGGACCGGCACTGAACACACACTGCTGCATGCTCCCTGGCCAGGAATCAAACTGAGAGAGCGCTGTGGCCTAACAGCTAGTCCTCCAGGGACCCCATAACACCCATATGTCCCCATTCCAAACGGGCATTAACACAGAATTAGTCCCCTTTTTGCTGTTATAATAAGTTCCACTCCTCTGGGAAGGCTTTCCACTAGCTTTTGGAGCGTCACTGTGGAGATTTCTCCATTCAGCCACAAGAACATTAGTGAGGTGATGTTGGGTGATGCACTGATGTAGGGTGAGGAGGCTTGTGCTGAAGGCTGAGACCGATAATGAAAATGCTTCAATTTTTGCACTCTTTTCTAATAAAAAATGACATATTCCATTATAAAGTATATTATTGAAACAAATTTGAGTGAAAAGTAGAATCTTTGAAATATTTACATGAATTTCAGAGTTTATTAGTATTTGGTACATCCCCTTTTTGCTTTAATGACAGTGTGCACTCGAGCTGGCATGGACTCCACAAGTTTGTGCAAAACCTTATGATCCATTTTAGATGAAATGCATCAGAGTGTCGTATGAACACGTGCTTCAGTAGAAGAGATTAGACATGAGGAAAATCTGACCTTTTGTACAAAGCAGTTTACACAGTCAATATCACACATTTGCTTACATTTAAATAGAAATTTAAGAATAGTGCAGAATATTGAATATTAAATATTGAACATTTAACATTTAACATTATTATTATTCAATGTTAAATGTTGAATATTTAATTACTACTGCTATTACTAATCATCTTATTATTAGTAGTAGTAGTAGTAGTAGTTGTTGTAGTAGTAGTGGTGGTAGTTTATTTATTTATTTATTTATTTATTTATTGTATAGTTTCCTAGGCTCCCAGAGGGTATACTTTTTATCACTCTGCTTAGTACACTATTTTGTATGTGGTTTGGGACACAGCCATTAGACTACAGGCCTCTAACTTAACTCCTGGTCAGGATTTTGTCGCTGTCCATGGTGTTGAAACTTGAGTGAAGTAACTAAGAGAGTTAACTGTCTTGATCAGGTCTCTTTGCATAGAAATTAATTTTTGCTGCCTGTAATATGAACATTTTCTGTGTTTAAATTCATCTCATACACATCTAGCAACAGAAACTAAATATGATATAATATAATATATTACAAAAGTGATAGATAGATAGATAGATAGATAGATAGATAGATAGATAGATAGATAGATAGATAGATAGAGAGATAGATAGATTATGATTGTCTTCGATTACTCACGCAATACAATTCAAATAATATAAAGTTTAAGTAATGTATTTTTGTGTGTTATGCAATCTATAGTTACTTAGGCTCAGTTCCAAACCACAATCCAGCACTGTACATAGAATGTCAAAATCCCTCTTAAGTAAAGCTAGAACTTTAAATTTTCTGAGATTTCCGCTTTGTGGTTTCTCTGTAACATGATGAGCTGTGTGACAAAAAGCTGGTGAAATAATGCTGGGTTATGCTGCAAAGGGATAACAGGAACTTATTCATTTCATAGACATTCCAACATTGCAAGAAACAATAAAATTGTAAAAAAAAAAAATATATATAAATTTTTATTTATATATTTATTTATTTATTTATTTATTTTAATTGTGAAACTTGTGAGAATTGTGAGAGGCACGTTGCTCTACCAGCCAGCTCTGGTCCTGCTGGAGGAAGAAAAACTTCAGCAGTAAAACACTTCAGGATGTGCTGTTATTGGAAAATAATTAACTTTGACGTGGTAATAATAACTTTGCTTTATTACACCAGCCTGTTGTACTGTAGATTATTTTCCTATAACAACATGCCCCAAGTGTTTTATTCCTTACTAATTAACCACCAAATGAGTGGCAGTCAGTGTCTAAACTCCTTTATATGTAAGTCCTCACACAACACCAATCCAATTCAGAATTACAGCATATAATTTTTTCTAATCATATTTATATATTTATTGATTAGCAGACTTCTCAGTTGTCAGCAGTAGGTCAGTCAGAGATCAGTGGTATGGAAGGCTATAATGCTATAACGTAGTGCTGTGTAGACTCACTAGATTTTGTTTATTACAAGTGAATTGTAAAATATATATATATAAAATGCACGAACTCTGTTATGACTGTAGGGTTTGTAGCTTGTAGATTATTTCTTTAACATCTTAATTTGCAAATCTGCTTCATTTGTAAGTTGCTTTCTATAAAAACACGTCAAATAAATAAATGGAAATGAATTAGATTCTCTTCTGACAATTTGAACAATGCTGATCTAAGTATACAAGCAAGAATTTCTTTAAACCAGGTTATTAGTAGGGCCTTAAAATAATCTGCAATAAACTTTCCATTACTCATGAGAGTAAATATAAACCACTTAGCTGAATTGGGTGAGATGTGGTTGCATGAAAACACTGTGTGGCTTATTGTGTCTGCTTTTTTCCATTTAGTAGAACAAATCACATGATATATTTTGGGGCGTGCTCAGTCCAGACCAGCTATAGTATAAATGAAATCCTTGCTTCAGGCACATTCATAATCTGTTGATAAATGAGATATAAAAGGAAATTTAAAATGACTGAATTCTTGATTTCAATTTTGGTCTTTAGCACCATGTGTAAGTATTTTTTAATTCCCATTCTGTTTAATGGTTCCTTATGATGATTGTTATGTACCAAACTATATATATATATATATATATATATATATATATATATATATATATATATATATATATATATATATATAAAAATAATAATGGAGCTATTTATTTTAACACAATCTTCTGCAAGTTGCATGGAAAAGTAGTGTTAATTTTACTTCTTTCATTCTTCACCTAATTAATGCATTTGTTTTTCTAGATACAGTCCAGTTTGGTAGACGCTGGGTTACTGCACAATCCCTCACAGTGCCAGATGTTTATCAGCCTGATAAAAAGCTCAGTGTGGAGATCGGCAACTCAGCTACCCTGCAGTGTTGTGTTTTTGGAATAGAAGATGAAGAAATTATCTGGTTTAAGCAACAAAATGGAAAACAACCTCGGATAATAGTCAGATATTTTAAAACTGCTCAAGAAACGTTTTACAATGAATTCCAAAATTCTCGTTTCCAAATTAAAAAATATGGAAACTGCTTCAATATGACCATTTCAAACACCATGCTGTCTGATGAAGCCACGTACTACTGTGCACTCGTGTTTGGAGATGGAACTTATTTACAAATTAAAGGTAAGATTTCTACTAACATGAATCATGTGACTGGTTAAATGTAGTAATGTTTCATTCTTCATTACTGTTAACATGTGAAGTAGTGAAATGTTATCTGTGTTAGGTAACTTTAACAACAATGACATTCAGAGTTTACTTTCAGTCAGTGAATCATGATAAATGTTTATAGGTGAGCATGTTACCACTGCATCAGGAACATCTAAACCAGCTGTGTGTGATAATTCAGAGGTGTGTGAACCAACATCGCATGGAGACAACACGGACATGAACACACAAGAAAGAACAGGTAAGATGTTGTATAATTTAGTATTAATTAATTATTCTTAATTCATAATGCATAATTTGCCTAGAAAATAATTTGTACTAATATAAAAATAATGTGGTGAAATAACAGTATCAGAAATGATTAGATCTCTACATTCGACAGTGCTTGGTTTGGGAACGGCTTTGGGTTTGTGTGCACTTCTGATTTTCTGCCTCATTTATTTCATACTGAGGAGAAGAAAATGTGATAAAAGTAAGAGCTTTTGCCACCAGATAATAATTACTTCATTTCAATGCTGTCAAAATGACTAATCTTTTTTTTTTTCATGTTAATATTGAATGTTTCAACAGAAGATTCTCCAGGAACATGGGAGGTATGTAAACTCTTTGTACTATAGATTATAGGTTGTATAGTATGTATACACTCTTTGGTAATTCTGGTTAAATGTGAGTGCATCCTTTAGTCATAGAGAAATCTCATTACTAATCACATGGCCTTACTTTATATGCTGCTACATTCATGTACTGCTACTTATAATGATCTATATTTAAGATTAACTCACATTATACAAACCACTTATAGACTGTATTCCATCTGTTACTCTGTACAATAAATTATGTCTTATTTCATAATTTAATAATCTTTTTTTTTTTCTTCAGGATTCTAATGTCGACACCTTGAATTATGCAGCCTTGCGATTTTCCAAGAAGGGAAGTGAAGTTTGCTTGTCAGACAAGTTGCTGTACTCTGAAGTGATGTATGTGAAACTGTAATATATTACATAACTGGTTCTTCTTCTCCTTCTTCTTCTTCGTCCTCTTCTTCTTATTATTATTATTATTATAATACCTTCAAATGATTATTAACAATCAATTAAATAAAATAAACAAAGATTCATGTATGATTTCAACCACTTTGCAGATAAAAGTGATACACTCCTGTTGTATTTTGTACAGATTTTCTGTGGCTGTTTTTAATTCTGTATTTTCAGAAGGCACAATAAATGTGAAAAAAGTAAAATGTACAACTCACAAACTGAAATGATGACTAAATATCATAGATAGATAGATAGATAGATAGATAATATAATATAGAAATATATTTCTTGATATGGGTTCATTTTTTTCACTATACATGTACTTTTTGTTGTTGTTTGTTTTCATTCTTGCATTTAGCACTTTTTGACTTTTTTGTTGAAGGTCAGTGGCATTACTTAGTACTTAGTACACAGTAATTAAGACAGCTTTTATAGTGAATTGAAAGTTGTATGCATTTACACATTTATTTTTGGCCCAAGTGGTTACCTCAAAAGATACTAAAATTATATTTCTGATGCATCTTCCATGATAGGCTGCTCAGAGAAAAAAAGAGTCACCAAACCTAGTGTCAAATTGTACAATACACAACATAGCACAACACAAACAGTGTCAGTTGTTTGTCCACTTGAACAGATGTAATTTAGCAAAGAAAGAAAAAAAAACGCAGATTTGTTGGTCAGACATTGAGGTTACATTTGTGCTTCATGTCCAAGCAGAACACAACATTGACTCACCCCGGATGGTGACTATAGGGTGTATAGGGCCAAGTCTGTGTGTAACTGGTTCATTCACATTTACATTATTTATAATTAATTATTTGGAATTTTGTACATACAAGTTGAATGACGAGAGCAATTAAAATAAACAAGGAGACGTTATTGTAGGCACACGTGATCGTATAATAAACCACATTTTCCATTCTGTCATAATATCTTTGTCATGATATCTCTGCAACACCAAAACACACAGGATTTATTACTCCATCAAACTGTACTATCTGTGTGTCAGACAGATTCTTATATGCATCTTATACAGCTGCTATAAATAATCAATTAGTATCCCAGACCTGTCCCCCAATCATCAGCTTTTATTGTTTTAAAGGATTTCATGACTCTTTTTGGGAGCTAAGCTCCATCTGGCTCTGCTGTAACTTCAACACTGCTGTCAGGTTCTTCAATATTAAAAGTCAAAAGCCAAAAATCAAACGCATTACTCTGGCCCAAATGACCTTTATTAAATAGGAAATATTTCATATAAATAAGTTGAATCCCAAGGGCAATTAAAATAAACAATGAGATGTTAGTGTAGGCACATGTGAGAGTAAAAGTAACCCACATTTTCCATTTTGTCACAACATCATTGTCATGATATCTCTGTGCAACACCAAAACACAAATATGGAAATATGTGGGGTAGATGTAGGCAGATCACAATACCATGTGCTTCCTTATCATGTCTTTTTTTTTTAAAATTACAACCAATCATGTCATATTCTGGGGCGTGCTCAGTACAGACCGCCTATAGTATAAATATAAATTCATACCATGCTTCAAGCGCATTCATATTCTGCTGATAAATGAGATACAAACACTGTAGAATTTCTATGAAATGAAAAATGACTGGATTTTGGATTTTAATTTTGATCCTCAGCATCATGTGTAAGTAATATGAGCAAATTATTCCCATGTAGTTTGATGTATTTTGAAAAAAATCTATGGAGCTTATTACTCTAAACCACCTTTGTGTAAGCTGTATGTGGAAGAAACTCCAATATTTATTTCTTTAATGTAATGTTTAATAACTCCTTGTGTATATTGATTTAAGAAATACTTTCATTATCTAATTAATCAGGTTTTTTTTCTAGATACAGTCCAACCTGGTAGACGCTGGGTTACTGCACAATCCCCCACAGAGTCACCAGTTTATCAGCCTGATGAAGAGCTCAGTGTGGATATCGGAGACTCGGCTACTCTGCGGTGTTGTATTTCTGAAAAAGTAGTTGGGATGATAGCCTGGTTTAAGCAACCAAACAGAAAACAGCCTCAGATTATAGTCAAAATCTTTCAAAATGTTGGAGGAACATTTTCTATTGAATTCCAAAATCCTGGTTTCCAGACAGAAAAACATTTAAACTGCTTCAATACGACCATTTTAAACATCACTCAGTCTGACGAAGCCATGTACTACTGTGCACTGACGAGACCAAACTTTGTGTTTGCAGATGGAACTTATTTAAAAATTAAAGGTAGGATTTCCACTAAAATTGATTAAGCTACTGGTTTAATGTAGTGATTTTTTTTCCTTATTATCATTAGCATGTTCAACCTGGAAGACAAATAATAGTGAAGTAGTGAAATGCTAACTGTGTTTTCTTCAACAACACTGAGTTACAGACTTTTAGTGAATCATGATAAATGTTCATAGGTGAGCATGTTACTATTGCATCAGAAACATCTACACCAGCTCTGTGTGATAATTCAGTGGTGTGTGAACCAACACTGCATGGAAACAGGACAAACATGAACACACAGGAGAAAACAGGTAAGATGTTGTATAATTTAGTGTTAATTAATTATCCTTAATTCATAAAGCATACTTTGCCTAGAAAATAATTTGTGCTAATATAAATATAATGTGATTAAATAACATTCTTAGAAAAGACTAGATCTCTACATTCGACAGTGCTCGGTTTGGGAACGGCTTTGGGCTTTTGTGCACTTCTGATTTTCTGCCTCATTTATTTCCTACTGAGGAGAAGAAAATGTGATAAAAGTAAGTGCTTTTGTCATCAGATAATAATTCCAGTTACTTTTATTTCTATTAAAAATCACTAATAGGTGTGTATTTGTATTAACAGTAAATGCTTCTATGGAAGATTCTCCAGGAACAAGTCAGGTACGTGTACAATAAAAAAAAATAGTGCTGATTTTTATACTATTGCATATTCTACAGATAATTCTGTTTTTTTTTTCTTTTCTTTGTTTTGTTGTGTTTTTTTCTCTAGATACCACTGTGTCTCCTTTACTACTCACTACTAATTTTCCTTCGTGTGAAATGTTGCTACATTCAGATACTTATATATCCTTATAATGTTCTAGATGTAATTTATACAGTCAGTTTGATCAAATGTGCCCAACAATCCTGAGCTTTTCTGTTGATGAACAGTAGCTGTGTAGTTAGTGTGTACAGTGCAGTTACCCATATTGTATGGTTATTACTTTGAGTTGGAGTTATTATTATGGTTTTGCATTATTTTTTCAGGAAACTGAAGCTGAAAAACTGAATTATGCAGCTTTGCAATTCTCTAAGAGGAAAGCCACAACTCCAAAAAGAAAATCTGGCTCGTCAGATGAGTGTGTGTACTCCGATGTGAATAAAACTGTAAGATGTAACATGAATAATTATTAACAGATGGTGAAACACATGGCAAAAACACTGAAAATGTGGTAGCAAGTTGAAATTATGCAAATTTATTCTGTATTTTTCATTACAAGCTTATAGTCACTAAAAGATTATTAAACCTACATTTTTGCTCATCTCAAGCTTGACAGATAATTTATCCTCTTACAGAGAAGTGTATTGCTAGAAGCAGAATTACTGTATATGCCAATAATAAAAAAAAAGTGAAGCCTAGAAAATAATCTTGTTTACAATAATCTCATAATAATAAATATTAAATAAATTTGCCCATATTCAGGATACTGTTTTTTTTTTTTTTTACTGCAGTTAAACTTCCATGCCACAGGTTTTATCTATTTTTACTGTCTACTGTCTTATTGTTAACCTTAACCAACTTGTGAAAAATCTGTATAACCTGTATATATGTATATATGTGTGTGTGCTTGTGTGTATATATATATATATATATATATATATATATATATATATATATACACACACACATATGAATGACTAAAAGGTTGCACTTTTTGTGGTATCATCTGTATGACTCAGACTGAAGACACAATAAATGTACAGTTTAATTGAAGATTTAACAAAAATCTTAAACATTATCCTAAAATTTCCGAGTTTAAACAAAAGTTATGTTCTATTATTGGTGCATTTTCAAAAAGGGAGTGTGTAGGCCTTAAACCTAAGTCAAGCACTGTGACTACTACATGAACTGGGGACAGGGCTTGTTGTATTCATGCACCTCTGTGCTTGTGTTTCCAGTTCTAGTGAAAGGACACGGAAAATCATGCCTTGTAAATGTGATGCCAAGAAATACCAAAGTAGTTTTCTTTGTTATTTAGTGTTGAGTAAATCTCTTCAAACACATTTTACATTAACAAAAGTGAAGTATCAAGCAACAAAGATTGAGACTTTATCATTTATTGTGCAGTCTAGGATTTTCATTTTTTTGTTGCATTCTCACAAAAGGTTTAAAGGTATAAACAGAGCATTTTTTAAATGGTGCTGGTTATACAATACATAATGTAAAGGAGCCAAGTGATATATCTACTTTTGAGTCCTGAGGGCCTAACATTTATGACATTTACATTCTGGAAAAAGAAGCTGTTAGAGAGTCTGTTGGTTGTGGCTCAAATGCTGCAGTACCTCTTACAAGATGCTAGTAGGCAGAAGAGACTGCGGTTGTGATGGATACAAACTTTGGATATTCTATATGCTCTATATGTTTCCCATACTGGAGGTAGATTCCTGATAAGGGGTCAAAACTAATGACAGCTTTGATTTCTTCAGCTTTCTGAGACAGTGTAGGTATAGCTAGGCTTTCTTGACCAAAGAGGATGTGCTGGTGGTTTGTTTGAGGCCTAGGAGGTTGTAGTTGAGACGCTTTCAACAAACGATCTGCAAATGGTTTGTTGAGTGTGTTCTGTTTCCTGTCACCTGATGACAACAATAATTTCCTTGGTTTTGCTAACATTTACAGTTTTTTATGAGCACCAGAATGTAAGAGGGACACCTCTTCTGTCTTTTCATATTGGCATGAGAAAAAAAGTGTTGTGTGATGAAGATGAGCACTTTCAATGCACTGTTTGTGTTTTAGTGACCAAATAATGCAGTCAGTGGTTGCTAGGAGGGACATCAGCAGCTACTATTATAATAGCAATAAACTCCCTAGGCAGTTAGAATAAATCATTGGCAAGTATTTAACCTGTGTGGGCCAGAATTTGGTAGTAACAGTGCACCAGGTGATGTTTATCTAGAGGCCTATGATGACACCTTGCTCTTACCAGATAGAGCAGTTCTGTCACCATGGAACAAAATGAAGCCATCTATCATCATGACCAGTACAACCAGGTGATCTTCCTATTGATAAGATTTGACAATCTTCTATAAAAACAATCATCATGATAACTGACAAAGAATTGAAAAAATAAATGCAACCACCCTAGAGTCCATGGAACTGGTCCAAACCTGTCTGCCCCTGGAGGAACATGTCAGAAGAATATGGAAAAGTCTATGTCTTTAATAAAGAGAATCTAGACATATGCTAGCTTTCTAGCTGCCTGAAGAGGCCTGGACCTCAGAGTCAATTGGGAAGAAACATTTCACATGATTTAGCTAACTCATTTAACATTTAAAATGTGATTGAGTTTGGATGGTGTTGCTATTCAGGTTGCTTGCATGACCAACTTTAGGACTACAGGTAACTTTATAGCAGAACACCTGGTTTGAGTCTGCAAAATCCATGTGAGAACCTGTTCCCCTCCTCTCCATGTCTAGGCTGTGGATGGTAGACCTCTGGGATCAAAATGAGTTCTGTTTTAAATCCAACCACTGACAGTCCAGATTCACCCTATCAATTCAGAGACTATTACCATTTTTGTTGTTGTCGCACATGGACATTATGTCATCCCAAGGATAATCAAGAGGTTGGAGATAGCTGTTCACTGAGCTGATCAGACATGATGTCTCCAGTTCCACTGCAGCTCTACCTACATAGTAATTCTTCAAGCAAAGGAAATGAAGACTGAGCCTACAGAGCACCATCATCTGGCCCAGGTCTTTAGCTAGAAAGGTGCCACCAAACTCCCACTATACAGACTCTGGGATTGTGCTCTCAACCTGCTGCCAGGGGCCAATTCTCCAAGTTGCTACATCTACCTTCTCTCCATCAAAGATGTTGCTGCTATGGATGAGTCCTAGGACAGGGCTCCGTTTGAAATACCAAGTAACCTGTGTCTGTTGGCCTTGTCTTCTTCATGGAGAAAAAGGACAGAGGACTGTGATCGTGTATTGATTGCCATGGAAATAACCAGGTCACATAGAAATTCCCAGCACTTGCTGCCTTTGGTGCCGGCCACACTGTTTCACGTTCTTGAGTGTGTACAACCTCATACACATCTGGAGGGGGATGAGTGGAAAACTGTCTTCTCTACAGCCACTGGGCACCATGAATACTTCGTGATGCTGTACGGTTTGACAAATGCCCCTACTGTATTCCAGGTATCTATTAGCCAGGTGCTCTATGACATGCTCCACTAGTGGTTTACATTGTTGATATTAAGATTTACAGTTTCTTTTTCACATGCACATTCATAGCACTTTCATAGCTGAGGAGATGACATCTTGGTGTATCTTGGGAAGATGGGGAGTGGGGGGGCTCCCAGGATGTGCCATGATTTGGCCTGTTACATGTTTAAAAATTTTTGGCTGCTTTTAAGTATAAAGTCTTGAAAGCACATTCAGCTTTTCCAATGATGACCTGCATGGGCCACTATAGATGTGTTATTTAGTTCATTGCAGGCATTGAAACAGATATATATTACTCCATAATAATAAAGCATACAAACCCTGTATCAGACAGAGTCTCATATGTGGTTTATACAGCTGCTGTGGCCAGATAATGAGTTCACCAAAGCAGCCAAACTGATTAAACACAGTAATCAGGCCTACAGATCCCTTCTGAGATCAAACAAACAACCAATACTGTAGAAACACATAAAATCACTGATACTGATGTACAGTACAGTTTTTGTACACTACAATGCTAAAATGCTTCAGCAGAATTGGGTAGTTTGGACTTTTTGTACAACCAAAACTATAAATAGAATAAATATATAATTATTATACAAAACTCTCTGTAAAATACAGAAATGA
The DNA here is from genome assembly GCF_027358585.1 of Pangasianodon hypophthalmus. NCBI lineage: Eukaryota > Metazoa > Chordata > Actinopteri > Siluriformes > Pangasiidae > Pangasianodon > Pangasianodon hypophthalmus. The sequence continues at coordinate 3,578,704 of NC_069716.1, forward strand.
ATGAGCAATTTTCTGTTTAGAATAGTAACCCCTGTGTGTCATTGTTCTAAAATGGGGTAGAGATGGCTTCTTGATTTTATATAAGCTTTTATATAAGCCACTGCAAAAGAATAATTGCTATAAATTATAAATCATCAGTAACCCAGACCTGTCCTCCAAAAGTCCTCCAAAAGCTTTTAAAGGATCTCATGTCTATTTTGGGGGTACAAAGCTCCACTGGCTCCCCGTCAGGCCTTCAGTAATACTAGCACCTGTGAAATGCCAAAATTCAAATGCACTACTCCAGCCCAGATGACCATTACTATATAGGCATGATTTTGTACAGACAATTTGAATACGGAGAGCAACTTTTGTAGCAAAATTTGTGTAGGTGCACGTGAGTGTACAATTAAACCACATTTTCCATTCTGTCATAACATCTTTGTCATGATATCTCTGTGCAACACTGAAACACAAATATGGAAAAAAAAATGTAGGGCAGATGTAGGTCAGAATACAATATGCTTGCATATCACGTCATATTCTGGGGCGTGCTCAGTACAGACCACCTATAGTATAAGCATAAATTCAGACCATGCTTCAAGCGCATTCATAGTCTGTTGATAAATGAAATACAAACACTGTAGAATTTCTACGAAATGAAAAATGACTGGATTCTGGATTTTAATTTTGGTCTTCACCTCCATGTGTAAGTAATATGAGCAAATTATCCACATCTTGTTTGATGTATTTTAAAAAAAATCTATAAATCAATTATAAACCTTTTTTTTGTCGTTACACATAGAAGGACTTACCAATATTTTTCCTTTACCATCTTTAATGTTTAATTTTATCTTTAATAAGTCTTCATATACATTTATTACTTAATTAATGCCTTTGCTTTTCTAGATACAGTCCAGCCTGGTAGACGCTGGGTTACTGCACAATCCCCAACAGAGTCACCAGTTTATCAGCCTGATAAAGAGCTCAGTGTGGATATCGGAGACTCGGCTACTCTGCAGTGTTGTGTTTCTGAAAAAATAGTTGGGATAGTTGTCTGGTTTAAGCAACCAAACAGAAAAAAACCTCAGACTATGGTCATGGTATATAAAAGTGGTGAAGAAAAGTTTTACATAGAATCGCAAAACTCTCGTTTCCAAATAGAAACATATGGAAACTGTTTCAATACGACAATTTTAAAAACCATGCAGTCTGATGAAGCCGTGTACTACTGTGCACGCAGATCCCCATATACAGTGTTTGGAGATGGGACTTATTTAAAAATTAAAGGTAGGATTTCCATTAAAATTGATTATGCAACTGGTTTAATGTAGTGATGTTATGTTCTTCATCACAATTAGCATGTTCAACCTGTAAAAAAATTGTTAAACTTTAACCACTAGACATTTAGTCAGACATTTAGTCAGTGAATCATAAAAATGTTTATAGATGGGCATGATGTGAGTGCATCAGAAACATCGAAACCAGCTCTGTGTGACAATTCAGTGGTGTGTGAACCAACACTGCATGGAAACAGCACTAACATGAACACACAAGAGAAAACAGGTAAGATGTCTTATAGTTCACCATTAAATAATTATCCTAAATTCATCATGCAATATTTGCCTAGAAAATTATTTGCGCTGATGTAAATGTAATGTGGTGAAATAACAGTATCAGAAATGACTAGATCTCTACATTCGACAGTGCTCGGTTTGGGAACGGCTTTGGGTTTGTGTGCACTTCTGATTTTCTGTCTCACTTATTTCATACTGAGGAGAAGAAAATGTGATAAAAGTAAGTGCTTTTGTGATCTGATAATAATTTCTTCAATGTACTTCAGTTCAGTTCTATTAAAATGATTAAAAAATTGCATTTCTGTATTAATAGCGAACACTTCTATAGAAATTAATCCAGCAACGAGGCAGGTGCGTGTGCAAGAAAATATGGTGATTATTTTAGACTATTATATACTGTTTGAGTAATTCCGTTTTTTTCTGTAGATATGACAATGTTTACTTTAGTCATGCTTGAGTCTCCCTACTGATCACTGTTCACTATGTATATTATTAATCTGATGTTACAGTCATATACTGCTACTTATAATGGTTTTAATATAATTTATACAGTCACTATGCTCAGGTTCATACAAAATCTATTTTTATTTTTATTTTTACTTAATTTCCAGCAAACTGAAGCTGAAACACTGAATTATGCAGGTTTGCAATTCGCCAAGAGGAAAGCCAAAGCTGAAAAAAGGAAAACTGGCTTATCGGAGGATTGCGTGTACTCTGATGTGAAATAAAACTGCATGTTTTATGCAACATAAATGATCACAGGTTTTTTCTTTTGTACACATGTTTAAATAAATTTCTTTTTTTAAGTGTGCAAATTTTAACCTCGATTAACAATTAACACTATCAACACTATGGTATAAAATAAAACAAAATAAAAATTAGTATTACACCTATGTTGACTTTAATAAATGTAAGTAAGTGTAAAAAGATGTTAATGAACTCAACTAAAAAATGAATAGACAGATCAAATAAATGCACAATATACAGTATAATTAGTTCCTTTTTGTAGCTAAACTTCAATTGTAAGCTACTTCAGATAAAATTGCCTGCCGAATGAGTAAATGTAAATGGATTTTTTTTGTTGTTGTTCATATGTCTGTTTCTGTAGATTGGTGTAAAGAAGCACAGCTTACATTAACTCGGTTGTAGTATCTAACAGACTCTTGTCCTGAATTTGATTTTTCAGTTTACAGTATGTCTTTTTGACTCTGCTGGATTAGGAACATTTGTGTGTTGTGTCCAGTGTCCTGTTTTATGACAGTAACAGTGTCCAGAATATTATGGATATAAAACAAACATGTTTTACCCACTATCAGCAATTAAATAAGGAAAAAATGAAGTAAGTGTTCCATGTCAGTGCTGGATTTGGTGCCAAACTCCAGTTCCCAGAATGCCTTGTGGCCTACAAACATGGCCACCACAGACTATGATTCCCATCTCTCACCCTCACTCACCGGACTTCTAATCATGCACACCTATTCCCAATCACACCTACACCTATATAAACAGACCATGGCCATTCACCCAGTTGAAGAGTAATGCTCAGTAGCTCACTGTCTTTTTGTTTGTTTGTCCTGCTATTCTGGTGATCGCCTGAATCTCTGCCTGTTTCTAACCTTGACCTTGTTTCACATTTTAGATTGTTTGTTTGATTTTTTTTTTTTAAATGAGTGCACTTGTTTGGTGATGCATTTACTGTGAGACTATAAGTTACTTTAAAATAAAAAATGTCACAACATTTCATTTACTCCTAGCAGTTCACTTAGACCCATTAATTACTTAAACTTTCTAATTCTAGAAATTCATTTCTTGATGTTTGACCAAAAAATGTTAATACAGTTTGCTCAAAAGCCTTTGACTGTCAGTGTGTATATATAAATGTTTAGAATATAAAGACTTACAAAATATATGTGCACAAAGATAGTGTTGATTTGTTTCATACATCATTAGAGCAGTTAACCACAAGAGCAGGAAATGAATTTTTTCACACATGTTCACTTAAACATATAAAAAAGATCTAAAAAGCATTTGTAGTTAGTTTTATAACAATGTGCATAATTCTGGCATTAACGCTTCAGCACATGCACTTTGAAAATGTCGCAGTATACATATAAAGGACACTTCAAGTGTGTAGATTTTTTTTTGTCACTGTACATCATTATAAACAAAGTTAACTGCATGAAGAGAATGTTTGGTGGCTGTGCAGAACTTTGCACAGAAAGAATTACACACCTGGATTCTCATTTAATAGATTAGATTTTAGCCGTCAGATCTAACATCGTGGTCAGCCATCACTGGGTGTGAGAAAACTGACCACAGATGTGTAATAAACTTCTGAAAAGTAAACCTTAAAAACAGAACAGAATGAATAAATTAAACTAATTAAATTAGAAATATAATCTAGGTAGCAGACGACACTTCAGAGTAAAGACAGTCTTCAGGTTTTTCTCTCTTTCTTGCCACTCTTTTAGTATTCTTCTTATTGAAATGTAAAGCAGCATAATTCAGCTCCACTGCATCATGATCCTGTGAGAATGATCATACAAACGTTCAAATTTTAGATTACAGCTATCTGAATCATCCGAGTGAAATCTAGTAGTTTGTTCACAAGTGCATGAAGACACAATTTAAGCTTACTTACCTGATTGGGTGTTTTCTCTGCCACAGAATCTCGTTGAGATCTCACTGTAGAAAGAAAAAATATATTAACACATACCTTTTTTTGTTTGGTCACATTGTTAGTCACTATTCACTAAGTCGTAATCTTTTATGTGGGCACAGCTCCACTGTGTGAATATGTTTGGTAATTTCATAACATTTATGTATTCAAAGGAAGAAAAATTCAAATCAAAATGTTTACGGTAGTTAATAAATTATAAATTCATAAAACAGGTTTTATCTGAGTCACTTTTATTTTTGCTTTATCTGACAGACTGTTCTGTCTGTCATTTCATATGGTACACTATATAATATTATAATTATCTTAGGGAGCATATACAGTGAAAGCCAAACATGCGTTATATAAGAAGCAATATATATACATATATATATATATATATATATTTGTTGGAATGTCAGGAATCTACACAAAGTATTCTATAATATTGAAGTGGAGAGAAAAATTAATATAATTTGCAAAATTGTTTGCACTTCTGTATGTTGCAGACTCACCTCTGAATTGTTCACAGTTCCTCTTTTTACAGATTATAAATGCTTGAACAAAGATCACAACCACACACAGTGCCACCACTACTGCAAAGTAGATCACTTCAGGACCTAAAGAATCACTGATCATGTTAACAGTTTAAAAATAAATAACTAAAGAGAAAAATTATGGATGCCATTTTTTTTGTTGTTGAAACACAAATAATATTCACACATTTTGTACCAACCAAATTCTGGAACGTTCTTCAGCTGTACTCGTGTCCCGTTCCCAAAGATGATCTTCCCACACACAGCCACAGCGCAGTAGTAAGTGCCAGTATCATTGAGGCTGAGGATGTTCTTGGAGAAGTTGTACACACTGGTGTGTGTAGAAGAGCTGCTCTCACACTGATGGCTGCTGTTGTGATGAGTGTAAATGATTTGAGGATGGGATTGTGATGGAGCAGCTCTGAACCAGAGCACTTGGAGATCTGCTGCTCTGCTCTCAGAGAGAACCGAGCACTGCAGAGTCACTGACGCTCCTGCAGGAACCGAGTTCAACACACTGCTCTGTAATACTGACACTTTTACATCTCCATCACCTGTTGAGTGTAATACAGATGGCGTGAGATCTGAGCTGTTTTTATGTATATTTACCAGTAAACATTTTATTGCCTGTGATTTAATGTTTAATTTATCACAGATGACAAAAGTACAATAAGGATTGTGGCTACAGGATTGCTTTTTTAAGACAAAAAACAGTCTCAATGTAATATCACTATCAATGCCCTCTTGTTCCACTGCCTATCCAACCAATATTTTAAAACTTTATTATCCATAATGCTGATGCATCTAATATTAATCATTTGGGATTGTTAAATCAAGACAATAATATGCTGAGAATAACTTACTCAATATCCTCTGTGTGCACAAATCTGTGGTGGCCTACAAAACCTTCCACATGGTGGAACATGAATTGCATGAGAGTGCTTTTCTTACTGTACTCTTTTAGTCTTTAGTCCAAAACATTTTTTTTTTTTTTTTTTTGTAAATGAAACATAGGTATAATTCACAAAGTAACTGTTTTGGAGTTATGTTTTCAATGTGGACTTCTTAGAACATCTGCAGTCAAAGACATTTACATTTTTAGGGATAAATCTAAATCTACAGCTTTGTTTGAATATCTGTAAAGCTGTCCATTGTTAAAAGCACAATATAAATAAACTATAATTGAATTAAAATTAATTTAAATCAATTTAAATTAATAAAAATCAACATGACCATAAATTGGTTCAATTCACACTGCCAGGGATTTTATTTTATTTATTTTTTTTTTTTGAACACATGTTTTTTTTTTTATGTATTATTACAGTTTAATCACCTTTATTACCAAAGACTAAGACAAAATGCTACAGAATAGCAATTAAATTAAAAAAAAAAAAACTAAACCTTTCTGGAATGTATTAGCTTATTATTTATGAAGTCAGTTAAATATAGGGTGTTCAAAAACTTTTGACTGGCAGTGTGTACTGTCCAAACAGTTTTGATTTAGTTATTTACCTGTTACAGCCAAGAGTGTTCCACCGGATAATGTAACATCATCAAGGTAAGATTGTTCACAGTAGTAAAGTCCTCCATGTTCTTTTTTTACATGTGAGATTGTCAGAGAAATGCCGTTATCAGTCACATCCATATTAAATCCTGACGTCTTGAACGTGGAGGAAATTTTGACTTCCTTATATGTTATTCTTTCTCCCACTTTTTGAGGCATTTCTCCAAATATTTGTTTGTACCAAAACACACTTTCAGCCCTATTCATGCCTCCAAATGGGCAGTTAAGAGTAACACGTTCTCCAGACTTCACTGAGATAAATGATGGTCTGGAAAAATCCACAGATTGGGCTGGAGCTAGAAAATAAATTTATTTTTAGTAGTAGTAGTAGTAGTAGTAGTAATAATAATAATAATAATGATAATAATAACAATAGAATAACTAATAAGAATTACAATATCTAAAATATGTTTTATGTAAAAACCCTTTAAAACTCACTTATTATGTTCAGAGATAGGACAAGAATCCACAGTGGTGTCATCTTCAGAGATGAAATAACACTCAGGTCGAGCTGCTGACAAGTGGTCAAATGCCAAAGCATCAAGGGTTTTGTTCTTGAGACTTTCATCTGATTGGCTGCTTCAAGTCATGAGCTAAATTTCCTTTTCAGCTATGTTTCCTTGTTTGTACCACAATTTACTTCAGCAGAAGCCTGTGGTGAAACAGAGCAACAAAAAACTATGAAACCTGTTACGTTTTTGTTTGATATTTCTTCTAAAGTACCTGAACTGTTACCTATGTGTGTCCAATGAGATGTAACTAAATCAAGATAAAAATAAAAATATTAAGAAAAGTTTGAAGGCAGGTCAGAGATTAACATGTACGTTTACAAAGCCGCCCAGAGCACTCGAGAATTTGAGATTTTAGATATAGCCTGTGTCTATCTTGTTTCTTGCAGAGGCACCAGAATATAATATGCATTGTACTGCTCCTGAATCCAACCCTCAAACCATACAAACCTCACCACAAACAGAGATTTCAGCTACAGTAAGTCAGTACAGTAAGTATCATCAGTTCACTCGAATTCTTGTGTTTGTCTTTTTTTGTTTCATATACACCGATCATAACGTTATGACCACTGACAGGTGAAGTGAATAATATTGATTATCTCGTTACAATAGCACCTGTCAAGGGTTGGGATATATTAGGCAGCAAGTGACCAGTCGGTTCTCAAAGTTGTTGTGTTGGAAACAGGAAAAAATGGGCAAGCGTAAGGATTAGAGAGACTTTGACAATGGCCAAATTGTGATGGCTAGATGACTGGGTCAGAGCATCTTTAAAATGGCAGGCCTTGTGGGGTGTTCCCAGTATGCAGTGGTTAGTACCTACCAAAAGTTGTCCAAGGAAGAAAAACCGGTGATCTAGCAACAGGGTCATGGGCACCCAAGGCTCACTGAATGTAGTGGGGAGTGAAGGCTAGTCCGTCTGTTATGATCCCACAGAAGAGCTATTGTATCACAAATTGCTGAAAAGTTAAAGCTGGCTGTGATAGAAAGGTGTCAGAACACACAGTGCTGCGCAGCTTGCTGGTTATAGGGCTGTGTAGACACAGACCTGTCAGAGTGCCCATGCTGACCTCTGTCCACTGCCAAAAGAGCCTACAATGGACAGGTGAGCATCAGAACTGGACCACGGAGCAATGGAAGAAAGTGGCCTGGTCCGATAAATCACATTTTCTTTTACATCATGTGGAAGGCCGGGTGCGTGTACATCGTTAACCTGGGGAAGAGATGGCACCAGCATGCACTATGGGAAGAACACAAACTGGCGGAGACAGTGTGATGCTCTGGGCAATGTTCTGCTGGGAAACTTTGGGTCCTGGCATTCATGTGAATGTTAATTTGACACATACCACCTACCTAAACATTGTTGCAGACCAGGTACACCCCTTCATGGCAACGGTATTCCCTAATGGCTGTGGCCTCTTTCGGCAGGATAATGCTCCCTGCCACACTGTAAAAATTGTTCAGGAATGGTTCGAGGAACATGACAAAGAGTTCAAGGTGTTGACTTGGCCTCCAAATTCCCCAGATCTCAATCCAATTGAACATCTGTGGGGTGTGCTGGCCATCAAGTCCGATCCATGGAGGCCCCACCTCGCATCTTACAGGACTTAAAGGATCTGCTGTTAACGTCTTTGTGCCAGATTCCACAGCACACCTTCAGGGATCTAGTGGAGTCCATGCCTCAACGGGTCAGGGCTGTTTTGGCAGCAAAAGGGGGACCAACACAATATTAGGCAGGTGGTCATAATGTTATGGCTGATTGGTGTATTTTGGCCAACCGTGACACTGTCCAAAATAAATAATAATAATTAGTATAAATAAACCAACAAATTAATGAAGACGATTTCCTGATAAATAAAACCTACATTTTCAAACATTTGCATATACAGACGGGGCCTTTACGAGGTTTTAGACATCTTTAGGCAGACTGAATGTTTTTACTGCTGAATTTTTTTTAAACTGGCTCTTTACCAACATGATCTTTGTGGAACTCCAAGGCAAGCCTACAAAGTAAATACAATCATTTTCACATCATTTTGGCAAAATATTTTTAGGGCAGTATAAAGTTGATGTCCTGAAGTATATTACAGGAACAAAAAATTGGTGGTAAAAGCTGTTGTTTTTTTTTTTCAACAACAACCACATATGAGTTTTCGCAGGCCACCTCACAATTATATATGAAGTCTGGGGAAACAGTAGTGTCCTATATACTGTATCTATGCATAGTATGCGCGTGTGTCTATGTATACAGCATATATCTATATCTTAAGTCACAATCTGTCTAAATATTCTATCTTTACATCTACACTCTTTTCCCCTTTCTTATGTTTTCTTATTTTTGTTTCTTTTCTGTCCTGTTTTCTTCTTTCCTCTCCTCTCTACAGTCTAATCTGTTGATATTTATTATTAGTTTATGGTAATATAAGTTTTATTTTTCATATATGCATACAATCTTTCACACACAGTCACCATAATAACTGTTACATTTACCATTTAATCTGAGTGTAAAGAAATGTAAAATACTGTAAAATAAAGTTAATACAGCATAGTGTGTGCACTGCTCACCTCTCCATCATCTGCTGCTTTCTGTCTGTCTCTCATCTTATTGCTGTCTGCTCTCTCTCTCTCGCTCTCTCTCCCCTGTGACTGTTCTTTTTCAAAAGTGCATGCTTGTATACTGCATACTAGACTAGTGTGAATATAGCATACTATTTATTCTAGCATGCATTATAATGTACAGTATAGTGTGTAACAGATGGGTGATTCCACAACTGGTGTTCCATTTTTGTCCCACTGATATTACATATACAGATATATATGTAAGGTAATACTAAGACATTTTAAATACAGGTACAGTGTCCTTGACCCTCTGTGCATGTTTTAGATATATAACTTCATCTTCGAAGACATCATTTTTATCTGTCCCAGCCCAGTGTAACTACACTTTAAATTGAAATATAATCCAATATTTGTATTAATGTGTGAATGCATTTAACATCTCATGCTTGAAACAGCCTTGTCCACAAGTTATCTATTATAAGTTATGAAAAAAGGAAATTTTTATTTCCCACAACATACACTCAACCCTGTTACCTAAACACATCCATTCCTATGAAATGTATTTAAGTAACAGGGTTGAGTGTTGCATCATCCAAATTTCCTGAAGATCATGAGAAGAAGAAAAGTCTCATTTTTTCCCTTTTATTTTCAAAAATATTGTAACATTGATTCACCAGGTCACTTTGAAAATACAGCTCTTTTACACAAATTATAGCTTGCCAGTAAATTATTAATTCAATAATTAGAAAGGTTTTAACACCATCATGCCATTATCATGGATGTTAGTTAAACACTCTTTGTGTAATTCATTTTCAACCCTTTCTTTCAATGTTAATCAGTTAAGAGCAAAACTGTCAGCAAAAAAGGTTTAAAAATAAATAAATAAATATAAAAATTGTTTAGACAATAGATTCTGCAAGGATGCAATGGCAACAATTACAAAATTCTCATAATTTGCAAATTGTTGTAGTATATACGAAATAAAACACTTCAGGATTTGCTGTTATAGAAAAATAACAACTTCGGCGGTAAGAGCATACTCAACTTGTTTTATTTATTACATACTATGGTTTTTCATAACTAAAATCTAAGTTATAGCAGAAGATCGCACATCAGAATATATAATATCTTGAGGTTGTTGTTTCTTTACTCTTCCTCTTTTGGCTCTCCTCTCATTGAAATGTAAGGCAGCGTAATTCAGCTCCACATTGCCACCATCCTGTAGGAATGGATATGAAATTTCAAATAATAGATATCTAAATTGTTATACTTTTAGTGCAAAAACGAATTGCTTGTCCATGTATAATGTACTCACAAACGCTGAATATTTACCTGATTGAGGGTCTTGTCTGTCACAGAACCTTGTTTGAGTCTCACTGTTGAGACAAAATGTATTTTTATGAATAGATCAAAGGACATCTCTGTAGTGAGACACACTTTTTGTCTATGGACACACTTTTTGGTTCCTCATAAACAGATTTAAAAATGTGTGTGTAATTGATGATATGGTGAAATTTTATGTGAGGAGATTTTTATGTGTTTTTGGAAGGAATCTCCAGTGTTGGGAACTTCGTAACAGTCAGTGGTAAAGATGTAAGTTTAAGTTGTCCAATATGTGAAAGACTTGCTGTGGTATAAGAGGAATAAAACACTTCAGGATGAGATGGTAACAGTAACTCTGCTTCATATCTGATCAGTATATCTAATAAACTGGAACTTTGTGCCAATTTAGTAAAAGTAGTGATAACTAATAAACTGGCGATTCACTGTATATAATAGAAATAATATACACTATACTGTAGAGCCAAAAGTATGTGGACATCTGAAAATCACATCCATATGTGGTTCTTCCCAAAACTGTTGGCAGAAAGTTGGAAGCAGGCAATCATATAGAATGTGTTTGTATGCTGTAACATTACAGTTTCCCATCACTAGAACTAAGACGCCCAAATCTGTTCCTGCATGACAATGCCCCTGTGCACAAAGCGAGCTCCATGAAGACATGGTGAATCGGAGTGGAAGAATTCAAGTATCCTGCACAGAACCCTGACCTCAACCCCACTGAACACCTTTGGGATGAACTGGAACACTGACTGCACCCCAGACCTCCTCACCCAACATCAGTGCCTGACCTCACTAATGCTCTTGTAGCTGAATGAACACAATCCTCACAGCCACGCTCCAAAATCTAGTGGAAAGAGTGGAGGTTATTATAACAGCAAAGGGAGGACCAACTCCATGTTAATGCCCATGGTTTTAAAACGGGCACCTATGGGTGTGATGGTCGGGTGTCCACATACTTTTGGCCCTATAGTGTAATAGTAAAATATTTATATTTATAATAATATAAAAACTTTTAAAAATAGCCATAATGCAGATTTACCATTGCGTTGCTCACAGCTTCTCCTTTTACAGGTTACGACAAAGATCAAAGCAAAGATCACGACCACACACAGTCCCAAAGCTACAGCGAGGCAGATCACTACAGAATCCACAGGTTTCTCTGTCACACAGTAAATATCACAATATTAACACTGCTACAACTTGCAAACATAAAAGAAACTGTGACAATCTTAGCAATAATGTAAGCAGATAAAGAAACCAGAAAATAAGAGCTTAGAATTGGGAATTTCTACCATATCCACCTTATAGCTCTGGCCATGTGCCTTCATATTATAATCTATTTCAAGTCATTGAAAATAAGGGATAATAAAGATTTTATGTAGATTTTGTAAAAAAAAAAAAATTAAAAAAAAATAGAAATCTTTAGATACCATTGTGCCAAAATTTATTGGACACATTAATAGACATATAGTGGATAAAATTACCATATCCTGTGATTTATTAATAAAACCTCATAATTCTTACCCATTTGTATTGTTGTTCCATTTCCAAAAATGATCTTCCCACACACGGCCACAGCGCAGTAGTAAGTGCCAGTATCACTGAAGCTGAGGATGTTCTTGGAGAAGCTGTACACACAGGTGTGTGTAGAAGAGCTGCTCTCACACTGATGGCTGCTGTTGTGATGAGTGTAAATGATTTGAGGATGGGATTGTGATGGAGCAGCTCTGAACCAGAGCACTTGGAGATCTGCTGCTCTGCTCTCAGAGAGAACCGAGCACTGCAGAGTCACTGACGCTCCTGCAGGAACCGAGTCCAACACGCTGCTCTGCAACACTGACACTTTTATATCTCCATCTCCTGTTCAGTGTAATATAGACAGTGTGAGATCTTACGCTTTGGTTCCTTTTATAATTGGACCTTTATTCTTTATGCAGTATGCAGTCCAGAAAGCACCTGCTGTCAAATATAGCATTTTATATCACACTTGAATTCTCAATTTTTATTGGTGAGAAAGTGTTGATTAATTTTCTATAACAGAAGCTCTGATGGTTGTTTCAGCTGTAATTAAAATCATTACATTACATTACATTAATTGCTCGTTACTCGAAATTGCAATCTCTGGTCAATACGGCAATCGTCATACAAATGGAGAATACATCAACATAAAAATTCTCACCTAGTGCAAAAACAAAATTCTTACCTTTCACTGATAAAAATGTTCCTTTTCCAAACCTCATTATAAATTTTCGAAGTCCACAGTAATACATGGCTTCATCTGACGGCTCCACATCAGCAATTTTTAAATGGCAGCTTGCTTTTTTTTTCTCGATGCTGAATTTTGGTGGCTTGAACTCATCTTCATAATTGGGTTCCTGTTGAACTGTGACCATTACACAAGGCTCATGTCCTACTTTTTGCTTGTACCAGACGATGGGTTCAGTATTTTCCTCTCTCAGTCTAAAGCAGTGCAAAGTCACGTTATCACCAACTTCAGCAGTGATCATTGGGTTCGGCTGATTGATATCATTTATCGCTGCAGAATCTAATATAAATTGTTAAAGAATGAAACATGAACAAATGAACCAAAACTTTATTCTTCCAGTAATTCACAGAGAATGGTATAATAGCGTGACTAACATGAATAACGTTAGCATTAAATATTAAAGACATTAGCAAGCCAAATGCAATGTGCTTAATAAACTGAATTTCCAGTGTAGCCAGGGACTGAAGGTCACATAGCAGATATGTAAAAAGTGCCAGTGTGGTTGCACAGAAATGTCTATTGTTTTACAATGAAATTTCAGGATGAAATATCTTGTTTACGAACAACCTCAGATTAAAAAAATTTAATATTTTAATAACATTTTAGATCTTAGAGAATATTTTCAGCAAAGTAAAAGTTTTTTAACTGTTTTATCTGTGTTAGAAAATATTTACTAATAATCTAAGCATTTTGAACCATTTTGCTGTGTATATTTTTTTTAGTTATAAATATAGATTTTAGTACTTTAAAGTCTTGCTAGCTAGAATGTCAAAATTCCAATTTCCTTAAAATGGCTCTTCGACCAGACACCAGACCTATAATATTAAGGTCCTTATTACAGCAAAATACTTATGATCAAAAATATAATGAGCCATCTACACTTACCAATTTTATTAAAAAGCATCACTGTAATCCACATCAGTGTCATCATCTTCGGTCTGAGGTCTGTGTATAGCATGGCTCCTCTTGCTACACTGTCAGATGGTCAAACTGAGTACATCTCACCTTGGGCCAAAGATTTATGATGCGACACTCTGACATCACAGCCTTCCAGTGTATTTTTTTTTTTTTTTACATACGATGTAGACTAGAAACCTAGCAGTAGATAACAGGGGGCTGTGGCCTTTTTCAGACCAGTGCACCTAATAAACTGAACTTCATAAAGACAAATTTAATTTACTAAAATAATTTACTAAAATGACTGTAATGAATGATTCTAGTGATTAAATTGACATGCTTAAGATCACATTTTTTATACTTTTTAACAACCTCAGAAGACTTCAGTTAAAGTACAGTAAAAATGAATAACAGGGTGATTTGCAATTTGTACATTTTTAAGCCTATTTTATTAAATAATAAACAGTATATAGAGCAGAAGACAAAAATAATACAGAGAAAGTATAACAGTAGGTAGTTTTTTTTTCACTAATATTAGTATATATTTTCTCAATCAAAAAATAGGTTAGAGGTCTAAATCAAGGTTTCATTCTTAGGTTTTCATTATTTTATTTTAAAGGTTCTGCCAGTGACTAAAACTAATTCTTTTGTGATAGTGTTTGTGTGTTTTTGTAAATTTGAAGTCTCTGTCTTTTCTGAGTTTGTCTTGTACTTGTTGGTGGAAACATTCTGTGATCTTTCAGTGTTCTCCTACAACAGCTATCTGCATTCTGCCTCTTGTAAACCACTTTGGATAAAAGTGTCTGCTAAATTAAATGTAAATGAAATATGGTGATTATAAAGGGAACTTGTATCTTTACATGCCTAAATAGTTAATGAAATGTTTACAGTGCACTTGTGCAGGATGTATTGTGTATTTTCAGTTCCAGGTACAAATCATTGGACTTGGTAATTAAACATTAAGACGTTATTGACCTTGAGGTCAAACTGAGACCCATAAGCTTCTGCAACCATCAGAATCCTACTCCTGTCATCCTGCCATGCTCAAGCTCCCGCTCCTATCCTACACTCATAGAAAAAGTTCAATATAAAGTCATTAAGGGGTTCTATACTGTATGACCAAAAGTATTGGGACATATGGGCATCATGCCCATATGTGTTTAACATCCCATTCCAAAGCCATGGGCATTCAGCTACAACAGAGTTAGTGAGATCATGAACTGATGTTAAGCTAAAAGACCTGGTGGGTAGTCAGCATTAAAATTCACACCATTTTCATGCTGGAACGTGTTTGGGCTCCTCATTTCCAGTGAAGGGAAATTGTAATGCTACAGCATAGAAAGACATCCTAGACAACTGTGTGCTTCTAACTTCTAGCAGTTTGGGGAAGAACTCCGTATGAAATGGGTGTGATGGTCAGCTGTCCACATACACTATATGAACAAAATATGTGGACACTTGATCATAACATCCATATGTAATTGTTGAACATCCCATTCTAGATGTAATCCCCCTGTTGCTGTTGTAATAACCTACACTCTTCTGGGAAGGATTTCCACTAGATTTTGGAGCCTGGCTGTGGGGATTTGTGTTCATTCAGCCACAAGAGCATTACTGAGGTCAGGCGCTGATGTTGGTGAGGAGGTCTGGGGTTCAGTCGGTGTTCCAGTTCATCCCAAAGGTGTTCAGTGGGGTTGAGGTCAGGGTTCTGTGCAGGACACTTGAGTTCTTCCACTCCAACCTTAACACACCATGTCTTCATGGAGCTCACTTTATGCACAGGGGCATTGTCATGCTGGAAATTTTTGAGCCTCTTAGTTCCTGTGAAGGGAAAATGTAATGCTATGGCATTACATTCTATACAATTGTGTGCTTCCAACTTTGTGCCAAGAGTTTGGGGAAAACTACATATCGGTGTGATGGTCAGTTGTCCACATACTTTCAGCCATATAGTGTATATTGCGTCAATGTGCATCTATCAGTAAAGGTTCCTAGTAGCACCCCTTTTAAGAAGATAAGAGCCATTAATATTCTAAAGAACCCTTGAAAAACGCTTAAACTACAAGCCCCTACAAGCTTCCTCTTCCTTGAGTCATTGCTGACTATGACCAACGACCAAAGATTTAGGAATATCTAGTTTCTCTTTTTCTGAATTATGATCATGAATTTATGCAGCATATCTGTGTCGATATGGGTGGAGGTTTACTCAGGCCTTAATGTGACTCCTCCTTAACCACTGTGTGACACTAACCAATCAAATTCTCTCTCTCTCTCTCTTTCTGTCTCTCTCTCTCGTTCTCTCTCTCTCTCTCTCTCCTCTCATTATCTGTTACTTTTTTTTTAGTTCAAAAGTGCGTTCTTGTATACTGCATACTGCACTAGTGTGAATATACTGAAGACTCAAAACTGAAATATTAAAATGATCTGTCATAAGATACAAGTCATGTAGTGCAGGTTTTCTGGAAATGAGCTTTAATGAATCATGATCAGAGAAGGGAAATAAAAAGAATTAGGTGCTCAAGTGAATTTGACCCTGTTTCATACACAAATGTATTATTTAATATTTGCATACAGGTTAAATACATGCATGCATACAGGTTTTCTTACAATTATTAGCAAACTGATCTTTTTTTTTTCAGTATATGAAATGTGTGTGTGTGTGTGTCTGTGTGTGTGTGTTTGGTGGTTTTGAAGGTCTGTTTGTCTCTTTGCCCCTTCACACACTGCAGCTCTGAGTGTTTCATCTCTGCAGGCCGCTCTGACCGCCGAGCTGCTTTTCTCAGAAACCACCATCAGTTTCTCACCTCTCAAACTTTCCACAGGATGTGTAGCTATTTTTGTTTGTCTCAGGCTATGCTGTTGTTTTTTTTTTTTTTTGTTTTGTTTTATTTTCTTTTTCAGACACAATGCAAAATTAGAAATATCTCCAGATTTCATATAGATGTGTAATATTGTAACTCCTCTCTTCTAAAGCACCAGATTTCACCCTGCATTTTACTCTGTTCTAAACACACAGCAGCATGTTCACTTATTTTGTAAGGCATTAGATATAATGTTATTTACACACTCAGTTTCTCAGCTTTAGTTCAACCTGATTATGATCATGAAAATGATATTTTGTACATTTCTATTTAAACATTATGTAGTTGTGTGTGTGTGTGTGTGTGTGCATGTGTAGTTTGTAGCAGACAATAACAGTGTTTACTTTATTTTTGCTAATTTGATTGGTTTGCTCTGCAGCATAAAGCTCTCTGCTCGGGTAAACAGGAAGGTACAGCGAGCAAAAACCACACTGAATGTTCCACACCTCTCTCACCTTTGACTTTCCAGACCAGACCTGTGCGTTCATTCTGCGTCTGCTGAGGAGCAGTGATGGTTAACAAGCTTCTTATGAAACCAAGAGCTGTGAAAAGACACACAGCCAACTTGTGTATACAGCTGAGTGTAAAGGCTCCCCCAAGGTTTTTGGATAGGAAAAATAATTATCTGTTTTTCCATTTTTATGCAAAAAAATATCCAAGTAAATTCCAAAAATATAATAAAAATATATTCCAAAATGAAAAATGAAACATTGGTTTATCCTACACCAAGACAATGATCCAAAATAAGGCAAAATGGTGGAGATATCAGTTATTAGAGAATGTAATATGTATATGTATATCACATTCTGAAAGGGAAATATTTAGGGTTGTTCGAGATGGTGTTTTTTAGGGTTGTAGTGCTGAGAGGCGGTGTTAACATTAAAATACGCTACTGATGCCCAGCATGTCTGTTCATGTGTACGTGAAAAACAGACACTAAAAGTGCTCACTTGCAGTTCCTCAACAGCTCAACACAATTTGCACTGAATTTCCTGAGAAGATGCTTGTGGGCGGAGCTTATTATAATCCACCAGATCAAAAACAACAGGGCACAAAGATCGTTCTTCATTTCTCCTGATCCCATCCAACATCTGCAGGTGCCATTTCTCAGGAACATTTGTGTTGTGACCTCTGTCTCGTCTTTATTTATGTTTTGCAAAAACTATTAATAGGAGAACTGGACTACCATTAAGTTTGTTCTTTTCGGAAATTTGCTGTGGTATAAGAGGAATAAAACACTTTGGGACATGCTGTCATAGGGAAATAATCAACTTCAGTGTGGTAACAGTAACTCTGCTTCATCACTGTGTACTGTATTTAGCTGTATTTCTTGTTATCTTAAACTTGTCACACTGTTTTCACAATGTTATCTATATGTACAGAACCCATGTATTGTCTTGTACTGTAGTCCTGAAGGCCCGACAATTCATCTTACTGAAATACTGAAAACAGTTTCTTATGGCAGTAAAAAAGAACTTGTCTTGACATGATTTTTATTTATTTATTTTTTTGCAGTCCTGTTACGAGGAAACATAATAGTGAAAGATTTTTTTATTAGCGCATTCTTCTTCTTCTTCTTCTTTACTCTAACTCCAGTTCTCACATTCTTTAACCCTTTACATATCAGAGTTTTACTCGAGCCTGTCACACCACACTGGCTCCATCTAGTGACACAGTATTTGTTTTCTGTTCCTTGTTGCTTGTTACTTTTTGCAGCCAGTGACCATTTTCACTTTTGATTAAATAAATGAATGAATAAATAAATAGAAACAAATTCACAGATCCCATACCACTATAAATCTTAATTTTATAATTTAATTCACTGTTATTGCCACACACAAAAAAATAGCACCAGCATCAGTTTTAATTTAATAATAATAATAATAATAATAATAATAATAATATCAAACAAACAGGACTGTATAATTAGCACTAAATTTAAGTCCATTAAATTACACATTTAATTTAAGATTTTTTTAAAGAATATTAATAGTTGATGCGGGACTCAGTGAGACTCTTGAAGGCATTGCAAACTGTACAAAACAAAATAAAATCATGGTCAAAGACTAATGTGCTCCCTCAGTTCAATAGTTTCGTCCAACTAACAGCGCAGAAGTGAAATTTATGGTTCTTATTAAAGGGTTTCCTAATTAGAGGAGAGCAACTGCATATATTGTTTTACATGGGAAACACATATATATCACAATCAAAGGCACAAATCACTAATACACAGTAATAATTATTATTAACAAAATATTATTTTCTTCTACTGGAATGGCTCTTACAGCAGTTGTAGAAGGTTGTGAGTCTAAATGTAATTTAACTTAATCCAAAGAATTGCCTTGTCTGAGATGGATACATGCCAAGCTGCCTTCAAATCTCACCTTTTCTCAGGAGCGTGCAAATGTCACTCAAAATGCTGTTTACATAAGACTCTGCCTTCTGATTGGAACTCACTGCCTATCTAGTATTCATTCATTCATTCATTCATTCATTAAATTATTCAGCAGAATTTTTTACTGAGCTTCATTAACACTGTGTTTGTAGTTAACACTGTTGTTCTGTGGTTGATGTCGCTCTGTTAACCGAGCTGCATTGTGTCACAAGAGTTTCAACACCATGGACAGCGACAGACTTTCACTCCTCATTGAACTGGTCTCTGATCTCAAACTGTCGCATGTCTGCTCTCAGTCTTTCTCTCCCACTGCCATCATTACACAATTCTTACACTTTTCCCCCAACACTATAATGTTTCGATATTTTAGGATCAAGAACTAATACACAAACGACAACAGCTCAGATTTAACAGAAAAAAAATCTGATTATTTAAAACAAAGGTCAAGAAATGAAGTGAGTAAATTATCTATTTTATTATTTAAAAAAAAAAAAAAATCCTGACTGAGCTCTAAAGCAGCGCAAGGAGTCTAAAGGCTGTGTCCCAAACCACATACTACATTCTACTACATACTACCACAGTCGCTTTAACCCTTTTCTGTTTTTGAGTTTCCACAACTGAAGGGTGGTGGAATATTTGTACACAATTTGTATATAAAGATGTATATACATTTTTTGCCAGATTTTGCCTTGGAAATCTAAAGATGGTAAAGTGGAATGGTATCCTTCACCAAAGCAAAGCCAAGGCAGGCCGCCAACTTCTAATATAAATAAAATGGTTCCAGGGCCTACACATTTTACACTTCAAAGTTTCTGAGACAAACATGACCACCTAGAGCCCCAGCCGCTGCAGGTTTTCCCGAGAATGTTCAACTAGCAACAGATCTTGTGGATAAAGTTGATGGCAAAAAGCAGAAAAGATGCCACAACTGTCCCCCTCAACAAGACAGAAATAATACCATATATATATAAAATACCAACATATATAAAAGGTGCAGGAAATACATGCTGTAGGAAGTAAAAAGTTTGGTCATCTTTTGGAGAATAATCAAAAAAATGAGGGGGATATTTTGACAAAGGGATGAAATAATATCTACAGTATGGGCACAGTGATAAAAATCATAGAAAAAGTACTTTACATTTCCCTGAATAAAAAAGTCTAATCAAAATGTCTGGTTTTTTTGAACAGTTGTTAAATAATGTTTTAAACGAAATGTTCTTGTATTACTTCTTTTGACAAGCCATTATAAAATTTTGCTGTTTATATATATATATATATATATATTTTTTTTTTCTTTTCTTTGAGTATATTAAACTGCACAGGTCTGTTTGACCCTTTGACATAATGGATGTAATTTTCTTTTCAACAAAACACAAGGGTTAAAATTAGACTGGAGATGATGAATGCACTTCACAGAAGGTCAAAGCTGTTGCTGGGTGTCATTTGTGGTCAGACCTTACTTAAGAGCTATTGTTAGTCTTCCTGTTTAAGCACAGCAAAGTGTTGAAGAGTAATTGTAATTGTGGCCACAGTGAATAGGATGTAATAATACGTAAATGAACCTAAGTGTCATTAATTCAATAGAGCAAGTCTTTCTCACACTACTGACTGTTTGACATTTAACTGCTGTGTGTGCTAGTTCACTGTAACAAGTAACAAGGCACAGAAAACAAATGCTGTGTCACTAGATGGAGCAAGTGTGACAGGGCTCATAGCTTAAAACCCTGTCATGCAAAAGGTTAAAGAGTGTGAGAACTGAAGAGTTAGAGTAAAAGAAGAGAAGTAGAGAAGAAGAAGAAGAAGAAGAAGAAGAAGAATGCACTTACAAAAATCTCTCACAAAAACATTACCTCATAATAGGATTGCAAAAAAAAAAAAAAAAAAAAAAAAGTGAGAGGTGTATTCTATCCACATAGACCTCATGATGATGGGGATAAATTAGGGGATTATTTAGCGTTACTCTGGTCTGTGGTTACAGGGCGGTGCTGTGGCTTTAAGTTATGTCAAGACAAGTCCATTTCATTACCGTAAGAAATTTGTTTTCAGTATTTCAGTAAGATGAATTGTCAAGCCTTCAGGACTACAGTACAAGACAATACATGGGTTCTGTACATATAGATAACATTGTGAAAACAGTGTGACAAGTTTAAGACAAGAAGAAATACAGCTAAATACAGTACACAGTTATTATATTATTATATTATTATATACATAGCTCAATAAAGTACACATTATTCCTCTTATACCACAGCAAATTTCCAAGAAGAACAAACTTAATGATAGTCCAGTTCTCCTATTAATAGTTTTTGCAAAACACAAATAAGAAAGAGACGGCGGTCACAAGGTCAAGTGTTCCTGAGAAATGCCACCTGCAGATGTTTGATGCGATCAGGAGAAATGAAGAACGATCTTTGAGCCCTGCAGCGACTCTGCAGCTGATGAGAGAAAAAGTGAAAAGATTTTGATCTGGTGGATTATGAGAAGCTCCTCCCACAAGCCTCTAATCAGGAAGTTCAGTGCAGGTTGTGTTGAGCTGCTGCGGGGAGGGGTGAAAACTTTTAGTGCCTGTTTTTCACTTACACATGAACAGACCTGTTGCGCATCAGCAGTGTGTTTAATATTAACACCGCCTCTCAGCACTACAGCTGAATATGGCTGCTGGCTGGTGGGTGGGAATTGGCAGGTGAACAAATTGCGGGGGAAATGAAAAAAAAGGGGGAAAAAAAACCTGAATATCAGTTCAGAAGTTTGCATTTCTCTTTCAAAATAACTGATATGGCCACCTTTTGACTTTATGACCTCATCCTTATTCTCTAAAATGTTTTTGGATTCTGTCAGCTGCAGTATTCTTGGTGTGTATTTTGTCTTGTTTTGGATTGTTGTCTTGGTGTAGGATAAACCCACACTTCATTGTATTTTGAAATGTATTAACAGTGTAATGTTAAACAACAGATAAACTGGTTTGTTCTTTTTTGCGTAAGGTAATCCATGGGTAAGCCATGAGTAATGCAATCTTTCTCACTCCGCCGTATACACAAACCGGCCGTGTGATTTTTCTGTCGCCTCACTGCAGCTTTTCACATCTCTTTGTCTCATAAGAAGCTTGTTAACCATCACTGCTCATTAGCAGACGCAGAATGAACGCACAGGTCTGGTCTGGAAAGTTAAAGGTGAGAGAGATGTGGAACATTCAGTGTGGTTTTTGCTCGCTGTACCTTCCTGTTTACCCGAGCAGAGAGCTTTATGCTGCAGAGCAAACCAATAAATAAAGTAAACAAACTTAATAAAAAAGCAAGAAGAAAATAAATAAATATTATTGCCTATCACAAACTACATATACATATATGCACACACACACACACACACACACACACACAGACCTTAAGTATATTAACAAAATATTTAAATGTAAAACCAGCATCATAAATAATTGTGAACTTCATGGCTCTTAATAAATGCTAAATAGACACCTCCTTACAGAAAACTTCACTATATGTTAATCCGTTTATGTCCAGCATCCACCATGCAAGTCCCTGTGTAAGTTGTTACTATAGAAATGATACCGTATTAGAACAAGTGCATTTATATAAAGCTGCACTACTTTCAGACGTGCTGTTATAGAAAATTAATCAACACCTTCTGACTAATTACAATCCAGAATTCAACAGCACTGTGGTATATACACACAACTATATAATCTGTAAATAGACAAGACAGTGTACAAACTTTTCATTAGGATCTTCAGGATGAACTAAAGCTGAGTAACTGACTGACTGTGTATATAACATTATATCCGACGGCTTACAAAAAATAAGTGAACATGCTGTTGTGTGTTTAGAACAGAATAAAGAGCAGGGTGAAATCTGGTGTTTTAGAAGAGAGGAGTTACAATATTACACATCTATATGAAGTGTGGAGATGTTTCTAATTTTACATCAAGAAAAAAACAACAGTGTGGCCTGAGACAAACAAAGGTAGCTACACATCCTGTGGAAAGTTTCAGAGGTGAGAAACCGATGGTGTTTCTGAGAAAAGCAACTCGGCGGTCAGAGCGGCCTGCACAGATGAAACACTCAGAGCTGCAGTGTGTGAAGGGGCAAAGAGACAAACAGAACTACAAAACCACTAAACGCACCTCAACAACACCTTACACACGCACACACACACACACACACACAAATACTCTGTGTCCAGGGCAGTATATTTAATATTTAATTATGTGAATATTTAATCTTTATGCAAGTCGACTGATTAGCCTAATTTCATTCAGCTAAATCTTAGGAAATAAGATATTAACATTGTCAAATTCACTTGAGTGACCTTTTTTTTTTTTTTTTTGTAATTTCCCTTTTCATGATTCACTGAAGCTAAATTCCAGAAAGGGTTTGAAACCTGCGTCTCATGACACATCATTTTAATAATCCTGTTTCGATATCACCATGCTGGTTAGTTAGGGTAGTTAGATGAGGGTGGAGAGAGAGAGAGAGTGTGAGAGAGAGAGAGAGAGAGAGAGAGAGAGAATGTGATTGGTTAGTGTTACACAGTGGTGAAGGAGGAGTCACATTAAGGCCTGAATAAAACTCCACCCATATAGACACAGACATCTTGCATGATCATAATTCAGAAAAAGAGGAAATAGATATTCATAAAGCTTAAATCATTCATGTATACCTTAACTGTCTATGCAGATCATGATTACATTAATATAATTTAAAATAGGCTACAGGAAGTCTATACTTAATTCTGTATGTGTATATATATATATATATATATATATATATATATATATATATATATATATATATATATATATATATATATATATATGATCTTTTTTAACACTGGCTAAAAAACACAGAAAGAAAAATGTATTTTTGTTCTGTAATGTGTAAGTACATAATGGATTTTAAGAAATATGACACAGCTTGCTTGTTTTGGCTCTGAATGGGTGGATCTGATGTATGTGTGTATGTATGAGTGTCCATACAAGTGGAAAATCAACAGCTAATCCTGTTCACAGACCTCACTGAGAAAATTTGGAAAATTGTGGAAAATAACTCCAGAGTTGCTCTGTGTTTGTCCTCATGCATCGATGATGTTTAATTGAAGTGTCAGATCATTGATTATTTTCCTTGCCTTGTCCACACTACCTCGTATAGATGTCCTGCAGATCTCCACCAACAGTACGATCAGCCGTACGTATTTCCCTTTTCAGAGCTTTGTGGCTCCGTCTGGTTCTGTTCCAATACCAAACTGAGATGTTTCCAGCCAGGCTGTTTTTTATAGCAACTTTCACCCATGTACATGAGGTGGGAATTTAATGGCCAGTGCGAACACAATCCTGTCAAACTCCTGAAAACACTGATGCTGTAAAGATACTGTTGGGCTTTTATTATCAAAAATACAATTTCTAATCCTTGGAAATTTTAAACCCCAAATGCCTGAAGTGGTTCAGTGTCTTCATTAATGCCCATTGATCTTGATAATGCTATAATCCGATTGTGCTTCTTTATAAAATCCACAAGTAGTTCTTTTTTCTTACTGACATTTTGTAAAAGTTCTTATCCTGTCACCACTTCACTGTGCTCCTACCTAGCCTCATCTTACTTTGAGCCAGCACTGGGAATCATTGTTTATTTTGTATATCAGGTTCCAGTTAATATGAAATATGAGGGGTGCTTATAGTAACCCTTTCTAATAGAGAAACACTCAGCTGTACATTTCTACAATATAGAATTCCTTACAGGTTCTATATTTTACCTTTTTTCTAAGAGTGTAGGATAGGCGCAGGAACTTGTGCATGGCAGGATGGCAGTTGTAGGATCTTGATGGGTGCAGAAGCTTATGGGTTTCAGGTTGACCTCAAGGTCATACATTATATGGCCAAAAGTAACTGTTTCCACAAAAATGGAAGCACACAATTGTATAGATTGTGTTTGTATGCTGTAGCTTTACAATTTTCCTTCACTGGAACTAAGAGGCCCAAACCTGTTCCAGCATGACAATGCTCATGTGCACAAAGCGAGCTCCATGAAGACATGGTTTGCCAAGGTTGGAGTGGAAGAACTTGACTGTCTTGCATAGAGCCCTGACCTCAACCCCACTGAACACCGATGAACTGGAACACCGACTGCACCCCAGGCCTCCTCACCCAACATCAACACCTGATCTCACTAATGCTCTAGTGGCTGAATGAACACAAATCCCCACAGCCACGCTCTATAATCTTGTGGAAAGCCTTCCCAGAAGAGTGGAGCTTATTATAACAACAAAGAGGGGAAACAAATCTGGAATGGAATGTTCAACAATTACATATGGATGTTATGATCAGGTGTCCATATACTTTTGACCATAGAGTGTAATGTGGTTACACTTGACACTGATTAGGGTGGATCTGATGTATGTGTATATGTATGAGTGTCCATACAAGTGGAAAATCAACATCTAATCCTGTTCACTGACCTCACTGAGAAAATTTGGAAAATTGTGGAATCTGTGTTTGTCCTCATGCATCGATGATGTTTAATTGAAGTGTCAGATCATTGACTATTTTCCTTGCCTTGTCCACACTACCTCGTATAGATGTCCTGCAGATCTCCACCAACAGTATGATCAGCCGTACGTATTAGAGTGTAACTATATGAAAACATGTAATTGGTATGAAGTAATATTCATATGCAGGGATGTGTTTAATTACACAAGGAATCCAATGAATTGTTCCTACAACTGAAAGAGTCTGATGAGAAATACTAAATTATAAACCCTGCACTATATACATATTGTATGTATAAAGCGCACTGTATACATTTCATTAATTATTTATGCATTAAATGATGCAACTTCCCAGATCCTTCATAATTACTATATTAAATTTACATTTAATTTGGCACATTTATACAAGACCACTTACAGGAGGCAGAATGCAGAGAGCTGTTATAGGAGCTGGTAGCACCAGCTTCCACCAATGAACCAGAAACAAGTGTAAGACATCTACTCTACTATACTTCAAATGTACAAATACACCCACACACACACACCTACACACTCATAAGTTCTCACTGACTTGTTATGGAAAATGGATCAGAATCACAAAGGAATTTCTTTTACTCAAAGCTTCGACCAACATAACCGAAACAAGCTGTAATAAAATAATGAAACTTAAACATGAAAACTTGATTTATTGATGATTTCTTGATTGACTTGACCTCTAACCTAATTTTTGAATGAGAAAATCTATACTATGATCCACCAATTAATAATTACTTTTGAAATAATAATATTTGGAAATGTTGTGATCGGGTTTTAAGCTGATTATTCAAATGTTTTAAATAAAACACCAAATTAATTGTTTTACTTGAAAAGTTTTAAGTGTGCTTTTTATTTAATTAAATATGCTTAAAAACTTGTTACCAATTGCAGACCCTTTGTTCACCACTATTAATAACTTTTACAAAAAAAAAAAAAAAAAATATAAAATACTTGACCTTACCCAAAATATTAATTAAAACCACTACAATCATTCAGTACAAATATTAATACAATCAAAGAAACATCAAAAAAGGGTTGTGCACCTCATTTCCTCCTTTTTTTTTTTTTTTTTTTTTTTTTGATGTCATTTTGAAGGGTTTTAATTCCTATTACAAGAAAGGTTCAGAAAGGTAAGAGGAGGGGCCACAGTTAGGTATCTACTGCTAGATACTACTCTAGATCGTATGTGGAAAATTACGTGATGTCAGAGTTTCCCATCATAAATCTTTGACACAAAGTGAGATGTGCTCAGTTTGACCATCTGACAGTTTAGCAAGAGGAGACATACTATACACAGACCTCATAGTGAAGATGATGGCGCTGATGTGGATTACAGTGATGCTTTTTAATACATTTGGTAAGTGTATATGGTTTTGATTGTTTCTAATCATATGCATGATATTATTGCATCAAAATTACTGACACACATATATTTGGTGCAACTGATTGATCATCAGGTTTTGCTATTTTTTCCCCAAATCTTCCTTAAGTCTAAGTTCACTTAGGACACTAATGACAATCTGAGTGTATTATTGGTAGAATAAACTTTTGATACATTTGAATGTGACATGTTTTGCTCTTCAACTCTTAACAGCAGATTCTGCACAGACAAACAGCATCAATCAGCCAACCCAAATGATCACTGCTGATGTTGGTGATAACGTGACTCTGCACTGCTTTCGACTGCAAGAGGAAATTACTGATTCCTTCGTTTGGTACAAGCAAAAAGTAGGACACAAGCCGTGTCTAATGGTCACAGTTCAACATGGACTCAATTACGAAGATGAGTTCAAGTCACCAAAATTCAGCATTGAAAAAGAAAAAAAGAGCTGTCATTTAAAAATTGCTAATGTGGAACCATCAGATGAAGCCATGTATTATTGTGGATATATAAACTTTGTAACAAGGTTTACAAATGGGACATTTTTATCAGTGAAAGGTAAGAATTATAAAGTACACAGCTAGCATAATTAATTTTAATACTTGGCATTGTTGTACCTACAGTATCTTTTTTGATATTATAAAAAACACCAAATTATTGTATTGTTGCCTTAATATGTTTAGTCAAAAAATGCTTTAGATACTGCTGATATGCCATGTCATATATTTATGAATCAAATAGATAAAAAAATAAAGATCAATTTTAAATAAAATTTAGTCAACTCTTTTCCTCGTTTCATTAGGGTTCTACGTAATTAAATGTTGGACTAGTTCTCCATTTGTAAGACTTATCTGAGCTTAAGTGTACCTAATAAAGTCTACGTATTTCATTCTTAGCAGGTTTTTTTTTAAATATTTATTATAAACATTATGTATTCAGGCTCCTGAGTGGTGCAACAGAAGAGCGTTCCCCCTATCATTCGGATCGAATGTTTATGCTTGTTCTCAACCTCCCCGATTGTCAGGTGTTGTGTGACAGGGAAAAGCTACAGTAGTTAGTGAGTTGGAATTGTCAGATTTAACAAATTGCATGAAAATGTATGTATCAGTGCTATAGAGTGGTATGTTGTAGTCGAATCCTCCTGGAAAGTCAACAACTCTTTTAATTTGCCAACGTTGTTATCAAGAAACTACAAAATGCACCATTCTTAATCCTGTATATTGCATGTATTATAAAGGTGTAAGTATAAAAAGAACAGTGTAAGATCTCACACTGTCTATATTACACTGAACAGGTGGTAGAGATGTAAAAGTGTCAGTGTTACAGAGCAGCGTGTTGGACTCGGTTCCTGCAGGAGCGTCAGTGACTCTGCAGTGCTCGGTTCTCTCTGAGAGCAGAGCAGCAGATCTCCAAGTGCTCTGGTTCAGAGCTGCTCCACCACAATCCCATCCTCAAATCATTTACACTCATCATAACAGCAGCCATCAGTGTCAGAGCAGCTCTTCTACACACACCTGTGTGTACAACTTCTCCAAGAACATCCTCAGCCTCAGTGATACTGGCACTTACTACTGCGCTGTGGCCGTGTGTGGGAAGATCATTTTTGGGAACGGGACACGAGTTCAGTTGGGTAAGAATATGATGTTTTATTGATAAACCAATTTATGCATTATTTTCTATATCAGTATATTTACTTGTATTAGCCATTCAATCAGTTCTGGCACAATGTTGTCTAATTACAAATATTATTCTCTCTCATTTCCAATGACCTAAAGAAATTAGTTGGTTTAGCACAGAAGAAATCACTGAGTCAATAGGGTTAGAATTAGGGTTAGAAATAGATTATAATATGAAGGTTTATGGTCAGAGGTATATGATGAATGTGACAATAAATTTCCCAGTTCTTGAATCAAGAGCAAAATTCGACTAAACTAAATTAAACAAACTTGTCAGAAAATCCCTAAAAAAAAAAAAAAAAAAAAAAAGAAAATGCTGCCACTAAACAATATTTAAAAATGACACCATAGGAACATGTTTTCCTTGAGACAACCTTTCAAATAAAAATGTATGTTTAAATAGAGCTGCTGCTTGTAAATGGTTCCAATACTTTTTTCTGTATATTTCACCAATATTGTCATATTTACTGTGTGACAGAGAGCTCTGTGGATCCTGTAGTGATCTGCCTTGCTGTAGCTTTGGTAGTGTGTGTAGTTGTGATCTTCGCTCAAGCCATAATCTATAAAGGAAGAAATTGTGGACAACACAGGGGTAAGTTTGCAATAAGGTTACTATAAAGCAATAAGCAGGTTATTTCCATTATATACACCGAGTAACCAGTTTATTAGTTATTAGATCACTATATCCAGCAAATTGACAATATATCCACCAATTTGGCCAATTTATTAGATATACTGATCTGCTACATAACAACCTGATAAATTCACACATACAATTCAATTACAAACATTTTTAATCTGGAGCATCTGCCATACTCTGTGTAAACTGTTACTACAGAAATAATAATGTACTAGAATAGTGTATTTATATAAAACTGTGACTGTCACTATAATGAAAATTAATCGACACCTTCAGAAAATAGAAAGTAAAAAGACAGAAAAGTATGTTTTACCATAGAGCTGCTCTGTGATTTAATAATTTAAAAATTGCATTTTCTTTCTCTACAGTGAGACTCAAACAAGGTTCTGTGACAGACAAGACCCTCAATCAGGTAAATATTCAGCACATATAAATATATTAGTTTATGAGTGGACAAGTAACTAGTTTTAAAGGTTTGCACTAAAAAGTCTAATAATTCTATATTTTAATAATTTCATGTCCATTCCTACAGGACTGTGACAATGTGGAGCTGAATTACGCTGCCTTACATTTCAATGAGAGGAGAGCCAAAAGAGGAAGAGTAAAGAAACAACAACCTCAAGATATTATATATTCTGATGTGCGAGGTCTTTCTGTAACTTAGATTTTATCTCTAATATGATTCAGTGTCATTATTCCTGTTATCAGGTTTAATTTTTTTACTGTAGATATGTTTTGTTAATTATTGTTCAGACTGAATTTAAACTGAAAGCTGAATAATGTAGAAGTCTCAGAATCACTGAAACACTGGAGCACTGATTCTCCAAGGAGTCACATGAGAAAGCAGTTTAACACATTGTTAAGGGTGTGAGAAATAAAAATAGTATAAAATTACTCTCCCTCTCATGGTGGTCTTATGAATATATGTGGAGGCCTGACCAGAACCATGGGTATTAATATGGATTTTATTAATCCCCCTTTGCTGCGATTACAGCCTCCACTCTTCTGGGAAGGCTTTCCACTAGATTTTGGAGCCTGGCGACTTGTGCTCATTCAGACACAAGAGCATTAGTGAGATCAGGCACTGATGTTGGGTGAGGAGGCCTGGGGTGCAGTCAGTGTTCCAGTACATCCCAAAGGTGTTCAGTGGGGTTGAGGTCAAGGCTCTTTGAAGAATACTAAAGGGCTTCTAATCCTACATTAACACACCTTGTCTTCATGGAGCTCGCTTTGTGCACAGGGGCATTGTCATTCTGGAACAGGTTTGGGCCTCTTAGTTCCAGTAAAGGGAAATTGTAATGCTACAGTGTACAAATATATTCTAGACAATTGTGTGCTTCCAACTTTGGTCAGGTGTCCACATACATGGTGCCATATAGTGTACGTCAACCATCCAGAGTAATCCTCACATTTAAAGAAGGGATGTAACAGAATATGAATACATATATAAATAGGAGGATATGAATAGAAAATGCTGTACTTTTTTTTTTCTTTTGGCCCTAAATTCATACAAGAAATCTAATTTTTTATACATTGCTATTATTGAATATTCTTTTGCATATTCATCACACTTAATTGTTTCAACCCGTCAAGCTAAATTTAAAATAAGACAAAGATAACCTGAATAAACATAAAATATGTTTTTTTAATTGATAATTTCATTTATTAAAGGAAAACACTTATCCAACATCAAACGGCATTGTGTAAAAAAAAAAAAAAATTGCCCATTAGCTTAGTTACTCAATCAAACAATTAACCAAATCTAATCGATAATATGTTTCAGTTAGACTAGACACACCCAGGCTTGATTACTGCCAGCCCTGTTGAATCTAAACATCACTTACATAGAACCTTTCCAGAAATGTGAAGTTGCACAGATCAGAAGAAATTCCAGAAGTGATTAGAAAGTTGGTTATTGAAATATTTCAGTTTAGAAAGGGTTACAAAGCCATTTATCACAATCTCCAAATGGAGAAAGCATAGAACAGTGGTGCATCTTCGCAGTTGTGGCCAATCTACCAAAATTCATCCAACAGCACAATGACGACTCATCCAAGAAGTCATAAAAGAACTCAGATAAACATCTAAGGAACTGCAGGCCTCACTCCCCCGAGTTTCATGATTCATCAGCATTTACGATTTTACCATTAGAATGAGAATGGGCAAAAAATGATACCGAGGGGAGAGTCGTAAGGCGAAAACAACTGCTAACCAAGAAGAACATAAAGGCTTATCTCATATTTGCCAAAAAAAACACCTTGATGACCTGCAAGCCTTTTGGGGTAATGTTGTGTGGACCGATGAGTCAAAAGTAGAGCATTTTAGCTGACATGTATGCTGTTAATTCTGGCAGAATCAAACACAGCATTCTACAATAAGAACATCATACCAACACTCATACATGGTGGTGGTAGTGTGATGGTGTGGGGATGCTTGTCTGTTTCAGGGCCTGGGTGAGTTGCCATAACTGACAGAACCACGAATTCAGAGCTTAACCAGAAAATCCTGAATGAGAATGTCCAGTCATCAGTCCACGATCTGAAGCTCAAGCACAATTGGATTATGCAGTAAGACAACAATCTGAAGCATAAGAGCAAAATATTGCAATATCAGTGTGCAATATTTTAAAGTGCAATACTGTCACACTACTGGTAAGCTACACTATTCTCAACCAACCTGTTCTTATGTGTATACACCCCTCTCCTTTTTTGTTTTGTGTTAGGATTTTAGCTTTAGCACTATTTAAGCCATTATACTCTTTCTGTACTGTACCCCTGCTGTTGCTAAATGCAATTTCCCCACTGCGAGACAAATAAAGGAATATCTTACTCTTACTCTTAAGTCTACCTCTGAATGGCTCAAAAGAAACTAAATAAAGGTTTTGGAGTGGCTTAGTCAAAGTCTTGACTCAAACCCTATTTAAATGCTGTGGCATCATCTTAAACTATCGAAAGCCCTCCAATGTGGCTGAATTAAAGCAATAAAGAGGATTGGGCCAAAACTCCTCCACAATGATGTGAAAGACTGATCTCCAGTTACTGGAAGCATTTGGCTCCAGTTGTTGCTGCTAAATGTGGCACAAGCAGTTATTAAGTTTAGGGAGGCTATTAGTTTTTCACATGGGTGATATAGGTGTTACATAACCTTTCTCCTTCAATAAATGAAATGATTATTAAAAATGGGTTTTGTGTTTACTCATGTTTTCCTTGCTTTATTTCATTTTGTGGGCAGATCTGCAACCATCTTGTGTGACAAATATGTGAGGGGACAAATACTTTTTCACGGCCACTGCCCACATCCCGTTGTGAATTATTTTCCTACTACAGCAGGCAGCATTGGATTTTATTCCAGACTTGGTCTTTAAAAGTATAAAATAATTGATCATACCCATAATATTAATTTAATTACTAAAATCACTAACTGCAACAATTATTAATGCAAGACCATTACCACTATATCATTACGTAGGCTGAAACTTTGAGTAGTTTTAGTAAACCATGGGGTTTTTGAATGTGTATTTGAACAGTTCAGATAAGATTTTATAATATTATTCACTGAATTTCCAGTTAATTATTTCATCAATCTAAAAAAAACTAACTCACAACCACAATCTGCATCTCAGTATATGTCACTGGCTAGAAAATAACAGGTCTTGAAACCGGCTTTTAAATGCTGTTTAGATATCTGTTTAGACAAGTATTGATCACAGGGTTTAAAAAAAAAAAAAAAAAAAAAAAAAAACAAGGCAATCTCGGATAAAACAGGTCAGATATTAATTTTCTCAACAGACCGACACACACAAAAAACATTGTCACAAAAAGTGCACATAATTTCTTTCTTTGGTTTTTGATATAAATTTTGCAGAATTTAAATTCATTTTTCGAGAAAGGTTCAGAAAAGTGTGAGGAGGGGCCACAGTCACTTATCTACTCCTGCTAGCTTGCTAGTCTAGATCATGGAAAATTCTGTGATGTCAGAGTTTCATGTCATAAATCTTATGCACAAAGTGAGACCTGCTCAGTTCGACCATCTGACAGTGTAGCAAGAGGGGACATGCTATATAGAGACCTCAGACTGAAGGTGATGGCACTGATGTGGATTACAGTGATGCTTTTTAATAAAATTGGTAAGTGGGGATGGTTTTGTAGGTTTCTGATCATATGTAGGTTGTTGCAATAAGGATTCTGACATAAATACCAATATGTCTTTGTGTAGGTTGAAAAAAAGTGTTTGAAAAGTGCTAAAGATTTATAGTATTATGCACTGAACTGCCAGTTTTTTTGTCGTTTGTTTGTTTGTTTGTTGGTTATTATTTCTTGCTAAAAAAAAAAACCCACAGATTTGCTTGAAAGCTGCTTTTAAACTCTTTGTGATATCTTCCTAAATATTGCTAACAATTATATGGAGCTAAACAACATTTTATTATTGCACCATTGACAATCTCTGTGTATTATAGGTAAAATAAAGTTTTGGTACATTTGTTCATGTTCCATTCTTTAACCTTTGATATTAGATTCTGCACAGACAAATTATGTCAATCAGCCAAATCCAATAATCACTGCTGAAGTTGGTGATAAAGTGACTCTGCACTGCTTTCGAATGCAAGTGGAAAGCTCTGGAGTCATCGTCTGGTACAAGCAAAAAGTAGGACAAGAGCCTTGTGTAATGGTCACAGTTCAGCAGGAACCCAGTTATGAAGATGAGTTCAAGCCACCAAAATTCAGCATTGAGAATGAAAAAATGAGCTGCCATTTAAAAATTGCTAATGTGGAGCCATCAGATGAAGCCATGTATTACTGTGGATTTATAACATTTTCAACAACATTTGGAAAAGGAACATTTTTATCAGTGAAAGGTAAGCCTTTTTAATTGGACACAGCTGCTTTAATTCATTTTAATAATTGGCATTGTTGTGTATGTATTTTCCTTTTTTAAAAAAACACTAAATTTATTATTAATTAATGGAATATTTTTACTGTTAATTAATTAGTGCCTTCATACATTTCAAATATCAAAACGCTTCAGACATTGATGATGTGCTGATTCTACTGAAACCAAATAGTTTAAAAAATAGATAAATTTGAAACCAAGTGTATCTAGTCAATGCTTGTCCTCTGTTTCATTTAGAGATCACAGGGTTCTAAGTAATTAAATGTTGCACTAGGTGAGAAATTTTATATATGTTGAAATATTCTCCATTTGTATGACCATTTGTATGAGGCAATTGCTCTATCTTCATGATATTGCGAGTTTGAACTCACAAGCTCCTTGTAGGACGCTTCACTATATCACCAATTATGCGATTATTATATTCTTCTTCTTCCTCTTCTTCTTCTAGCTATAATTATTAATATAGAGTAACAGAAATATTAATACTACAAAAATGTTAACATGATAGAATGAGCACATTAATATTAATATGTGATTTGCAGCAGCAACACTGTCAGGGCTGCTGTTATACACTATGGGATGAACTGGAACACTGACTGGACCCCAGGCCTTCTCGACATCCCAACATCAGTGCCTGACCTCACTAATGCTTTTGTGGCTGAATGAACACAAATTCCCACAGCCATGCTCCTAAATCTAGTGGAAAGTCTTCCCAGAAGAGTGGAGGTTAATATAACAGCAAAAGTGGACTAAATCTGGAACGGAATGTTAAAAAAACATTTTGTCATATAGTGTATGAAATTGTTCAACACCATCTGACCAATCAACATTGAGAATTTAACAGTGCTTTTGTATAATATGCTATAATTGACAGCATGTTCTTTTTGGACTGCATAATGCATATACTGTATATTATAAAGTTCGAAATATGAAAAGAATCAAACTAAGCTCTTACACTGTCTATATTACCCTGAACAGGTGATGAACAAGTAGAAGTCTCTGTGTTGCAGAACAGCATGATGAACTCGGTTCCTGCAGGAGCGTCAGTGACTCTGCAGTGCTCGGTTCTGTCTGAGAGCAGAGCAGCAGATCTCCAAGTGCTCTGGTTCAGAGCTGCTCCATCACAATCCCATCCACAAATCATTTACACTCATCACAACAGCAGCCATCAGTATGAGAGCGGCTCTTCTACACACACCTGTGTGTACAACTTCTCCAAGAACATCCTCAGCCTCAACGATACTGGCACTTACTACTGCGCTGTGGCCGTGTGTGGGAAGATTATTTTTGGGAACGGGACACGAGTACAGTTGGGTAAGAAGTATGATGTTTTAGTGATATGTCAGAGAGCATAGTAGTTATTTGTCTATCTCATCTGTGTCTATTTACTTGTAATGGACCATCCAGTAGGTTCTGGCACAAAGTTGTCTAATTACAAATGTTTCTATTTTTTACAAACCCTGCATCTCAAATCACTATTTTCTCTCATTTCCAATGACCTAAAGAAATGAGTTGGTTTAGCATAGAAGTAAACACTGAGCCAATATTTAATATTGTGATATTTACTGTGTGACAGAGAGATCTGTGGAATCTGTAGTGATCTGCCTCGCTGTAGCTTTGGGACTGTGTGTGGTCGTGATCTTTGCTTTGATCTTTGTCCTAACCTATAAAAGAAGAAACTATGAACAACGCAGGGGTAAGTCTGCATTATGGCTATTTTCAAAGTTATTATATCATTATAAAGCTATGATAATATTGTATTATTTCCATTATATACAATGAGTCACCAGTTAATTAGTGATTATATCGCTATTTCCCAAAAAAAACTGCAATAAATACACCAAGTTTCGGTTTATTAAATATACTTATCTGGTACGAAGCAGTGTTACTGTCAGCCCAAAGATGATTATTTTCCACTAACATCACGTCCTGAAGTGTTTCATTTCGCTTATACTACAAAAATTTGCCAATGATTATATTTTTCATTTATTAAAGAAAAACATTTCATCTTTTTTTCATTTATGGTTACATTTAATGCTGTGGAATATCCATGAAACAATTTACTTCCTGCTATATTGCAGCTATACTCAGCTTTTGCATTTTCTTCTCTACAGTGAAATTAAAACAAGGTTCTGTGACAGACAAGACCCTCAATCAGGTAAATATTCAGCATGTGATGTTACAAATGGGCACGCAATTAGTTTTAAAGAGTTACACTAAAAGTCTTATAATTCGATATTTTAATAATTTCTAATAATAATCCATTCCTACAGGACTGTGACAATGTGGAGCTGAATTACGCTGCCTTACATTTCAATGAGAGGAGAGCCAAAAGAGGAAAAGTAAAGAAACAACAACCTCAAGATATTATATATTCTGATGTGCGAGGTCCTTCTGTAACTTAAATTTGATCTCTAATCTGATTCAGTGTCATTAGTTCTGCTATCAGGTTTAATTTGTTACTGTAGATATGTTTTTGTTAATGATTGTTCAGACTGAATTTAAACTGAATGATGTAGAAGTCTCAAACTCACTGAAACACTGGAGCACTGATTCTCCAAGGAGTCACATGTGAAAGCAGTTTAAGGCATAGTTGAGGGTGTGGAATTTTTTTTTTTAAGCATAAAATTACCCTTTCTCTCATCCTGTGTTATGAATGTTTTTATTAAAATGTTAGAAATCTGTGCATCCAGAGTAAGACTAGAGTCTTAACTCTTCCTTGTAGTTTTGTTGTCTTTTTGCATTTGTATTGTGTGGCAAAAAACAGCAAATGGAACTTAAGCACACCTCGCACTCAGGGTGAGATGGATGGTGAGCTTTTATTTTTGTCCATGACACCACAGGGTATTAATAGGCAAAGACAAAACAAAAAGCACAACAGAAACTTTGCAGCTTTTCAGCAGTTCTGCCTAGGCTCACACTTCACACACACTGCCTCTGCTCACTGAGAGAGACAGAGAGAGAGAAAACAGCTTGTTCATATGCATTCCCAGAACAGTGACAGGTGTACCACATTAATTTGCTGACTTCCTCATACTTCTGCTGCAGACTTCTGCTAAACCACACCCCTACCTGCCACATAATATAAGTGGAAACTATCTGCCATAGTATGTATGGAATAAAATGCTTGGGGCTGTGCTGTTAAAGGAAATAATCAGTGATGTAGTGGTGTGATATGGCCTGACACAAAGCAGTGTTAGTACCTTAAGTTGATTATGTTCCTATAACAACATTTCCTGAAGTGTTTTATTTCTTCTATACCACAGCAATTTGTCAGTGATTACAATTATTTAAATGTTACTGTTGCTTCCATGTATCCTTTAATACTTTATCCATCTAAAGGTAAGACATTTGGGGTCATGCATATAAAAAATGAAGCAATAATTTGTAACAGTAAAGGAACTGCATTGTGTGACATGATAATGGCACAAAGACCTTCAAGACATTCAAACAATTTAGATAAAAATGTATTTTTTCTGTAATTTACTTCTAACCTATAATTTATGTACCAACATTGTACTTTCAAAGTGACCTCATCAGTCAAAATCATAATATCACTGAAAAATAAAGGAACAAGAATGAAAGACTTTTCGTTTTCCCATGATCAGCCTGAAATCTGGATGACACAACTTCCTGTCAAACATGTTTCAAATATTTCATTGGGACACAAAAAAATGTACATTTTTCATAACTTATAATAGATGACTCATGGGAAAGGGTATTTTAGGTATGAGATGTTAAATGGATTCACACATAAATGCAGAAATAAAACGATTTCTTAAGTTTTTCAACGGTTATATTTCAAGAGAGAAAGAGAAAGACTAGACAGCAAAAGGATTAGACACAGACAGGAAACAGCAGCTGATGGAGAGGTACACACACTGGACAGTATGAACTTTATTTTACAGTATTTTACATTATTTTAAACTCGTATTTAAATGTAGATGTACAGTAAAGTAAATGATATTATAAATATGTCCGAGTGTGTTTGTGTGTGTGAAATAAGACCTATAATATTTCCATAAACTAATAATAAATACCAGCAGATTAGCACATAGAGAGGAGAGGAAAGAAGAGAACAGGAACAATAATAAGAAAACACAAGAAATGGGAAAGGAGTGTGGAAGCAAAGATAAAGGTAAGACAGACACATGGTGGCTTATGACATGAATACATACTGTATACATAGATTCACATATACTATACATAGATACAGTACATAGAACAGTACTGTTTCCTCATATTTCATATATATTTGTGAGGATGGTCTGGGAAATCCCGTTGGATGTTGCTGTATTTTACATGTAAAAGTATGTGGACACCTGAGCATCACACACATATGTGGTTCTTCTCCAAACTGTTACCCCAAAGTTGGAAACACACACTAGTCTAGAATATCTTTGTATGCTGTAGCATTACAATTTCCCTTCACTGGAACTAAGAGGCCCAAACCTGTTCCAGCATGACAATGCCCCTGTGCACAAAGCAAGCTCCATGAAGACATGGTGTGTGAAGGTTGGAGAGGAAGAACTCCAGTGTCCTTCAAAGAGCCTTGACCTCAACCCCACTCAACACCTTTGGGATGAACTGGAACACCGACAACACTCTCCTCACCCAACATCAGTACCTGACCTCACTAATGCTCTTGTGGCTGAATGAACACAAATCCCCACAGCCACGCTCCAAAATCTAGAGGAAAGCCTTCCCAGAAGAGTGGAGCTTATTATAACAGCAAAGGGGGAATAAATCTGAAATGGGATGTTCAGTGTGATGGTCAGGTGTGCACAAAATTATGGTCATATAGTGTAGTGTGATATGTAAATTTTTAGATACAGTAAATATATTAATTTTATTTACTTTTTAATTTTTCCTTGCAGTTCCGCAGTGATATTGCATGTTGTTAAGGAGCCAGTTTAACTAAAAGAGTGGTACAAACGGTCAGTCTGTATAAAGATTAAAAAAAAAAAAACTCTTAAACTTCAGTAGCTGAGGCTCTATCTGTAGTATAAGCAGCTACCAGTGATACTGACATACTGTAGTTCGAATGTGATTGGCTGTCAGACAATGCGTGTTTAGAAAGCAGTTCATGCCTGTAGTATTGCACAATGACTCAAGTAAAAATGGCATAAGTTCGGTCAACCTGGAGTCTTTCCATTCTTTAGACACACACAATATGTTTTAAATGTAGGTTTAACCCCTCGGGTTATACACAAAAACAGCATATATACAAAAAGGAAGCATATTTGTTACACAAGCCTGTAGTTTTTAGAACTACATAATAGTATAAAATGTTAAAATTTCACCATGTCAGTGTTTTCCTTTTTTATTAAACTTTATTAAATAGTTTCAACAGTCATTACAAACAATCATTCACATGTACGATATAAATATACACATTTTGAACCAAACAAAACACATAGTACATACATATCACAATATTTATATGATATTTACACAAAATTTGCACAAAATTACACATCGTTCAAAATTTCCATACAAGATATCCCAATAATTTCAAACCTACTAAAACTAATCGTCACCAGCAAAGTATCCACCAAAGTCCACAATACTCAAATGATATCAAAAGAAAAACAAAAAAGCATATCAAAATTACTCTCGTGGCTAACACACATTTAGTGATAGGACTTGTACTGTGTTTTTGTTTTTCATGAATAATTTCTTTTTTGGAGGCAAAGCTCTTGGACTCTACATACAGAGGTTTGAGGTCAGGGGGCTGAGCCTCTAAATGTCTTAAACTCTGAGTAACGCCCCTCATGCTCAGTGTGACTATAAGACAGTTTGTTGAAAGGACATGCTCATGCACAAAGCCTGGGGTTTAAGATGGTGATGCTGTTATGGATTACAGTGGTGCTTTTTAGTCACAGTGGTGAGTGATCATGGTTTTGTAATATACATCATTTATATTGCAGCATGCAGGTTTTCACAAGAATTACAAACAAAAACCAAAGCATAACTGCTTAAATAATTAGCAAAATAGATTTTCAGGGTTAGTCTATGTACATTTTACTCAAGTGCTCAGTATTAACTTGTTAGATTACTCAGTATTTTAGTTGATCCGTTATTTATTGACATGGCCAGTCTAGGTACATTTCTATTCAGTTAAATTAAATCTTACCTGGATAATTAAATGTTTTTGAATGCGCTTACGCAGTATTTACTCAACTCTCTGATTCCAATCTAACTCAAATGGTTCTAGAGGCTAAATGTATAACCAGTGAAGGCATACAGCAATTTAATGAAAGTCTTAAACAGTTTTGTGGCATTTATATATGACATTTGTTTTTGTTCTGTGGCTCCTAACATTAGATTCTGCACAAATGAACGCTGTTGATCAGCCGAACTCAGTGATCACTGCTGCATCTGGTGATAACGTGACTCTACACTGCTTTCGAATGGAAGAACGACACACTGAACCCATCATTTGGTACAAACAAGCAGTAGGACACGAGCCTCGTGTAATGGTCACAGTTCATAAACTAGCACAGAATCCCATTTTTGAAGATGAGTTCAACTCGCCGAGGTTTACTGTTGAGAATTTAAAAGAAAGCTGCCATTTGAAAATTACTAACGTGGAACCATCAGATGAAGCCATGTATTACTGTGGATTAAAAAAGATTGTAATATTGTTTGGAAAAGGAACATTTTTATCAGTAAAAGGTAAGAATTTATGTAAGTCACCAGTTTCATCATTCTTAATAATGTGCATTTTTATTTAGTTCTGTATTTTAAAAAAGGTGCTTAATGTGTTCTAAATTTCCTCATTATGTTATATCCATTATCTTTACTTAAAAGGCATTTATATTATACTGGAATGAATTCATAAAAACATATTACATATTTTTTCCTCTTTTCATTCTGGTCGTGTCTGGAGTCTCGTACTTTTTTCCCATTGCATTTTTTATATCCCTATTAATAATGAAGTTTAATCATAATAACAGTTAGAAAAGCAGGAAATAATAATAATAATAATAATAATAATAATAATAATAATAATAATAATAGCAGCAGTGGAAAATATGAATAAATATATCAGTAACCATATAAAATAGAAAAAATATGTTAAGTAGAATGATTAAAATAATATAAACACGATTTGAAAGTGAAGCAAATAACAGAAACTAGTTAAAAGTTTTTTTGTTTGTTTTAATCATACATTGATAGATGATAGATGGAGGCTGACAGATTTTTACTGATAATATGTTCCAGATCTTTGGTGGATAAAAACCAAGTTTCATATGTGGAGTATAGATAAGGATATCACTAGATGATCTTAAGGCACACTTAAAACATAGTTATCAGGTATTAAGAGATGTATGAATGTACTGTATCATTATGAAATTTAATGTCTAAATGAATGCATGTGCTTTATAGACTACA
Organism: Pangasianodon hypophthalmus; assembly: GCF_027358585.1. Classification (NCBI taxonomy): domain Eukaryota; kingdom Metazoa; phylum Chordata; class Actinopteri; order Siluriformes; family Pangasiidae; genus Pangasianodon; species Pangasianodon hypophthalmus. The sequence continues at coordinate 3,620,357 of NC_069716.1, forward strand.
ATCTGCATGTATTACAAAGATCTAACTATAAAAAAGAAACTAACTAAGATCTTACACTGTGTATATTACACTGAACAGGTGATGGAGATGTAAAAGTGTCAGTGTTGCAGAGCAGTGTGATGAACTCGGTTGCTGCAGGAGCGTCAGTGACTCTGCAGTGCTCGGTTCTCTCTCAGAGCAGAGCAGCACATCTCCAAGTGCTCTGGTTCAGAGCTGCTCCACCACAATCCCATCCTCAAATCATTTACACTCATCACAACAGCAGCCATCAGTGTGAGAGCAGCTCTTCTACACACACCTGTGTGTACAGCTTCTCCAAGAACATCCTCAGCCTCAATGATACTGGCACTTACTACTGCGCTGTGGCTGTGTGTGGGAAGATCATTTTTGGGAACGGGACACGAGTTCAGTTGGGTAAGAAGTATGATGTTTTAGTGATACACCAGAGTGCATAGTAGTTATTTGTCTATTTACTTGTAATGGACCATCCAGTAGGTTCTGGCACAAAGTTGTCTAATTACAAATATTTCTATTTTTTACAAAACCTGCATCTCAAATCATTATTTTCTCTCATTTTCAATGACCTAAAGAAATGTGTTGGTTTAGCATAGAAGTAAACACTGAGCCAATATTTAATATTGTGATATTTACTGTGTGACAGAGAGATCTGTGGAATCTGTAGTGATCTGCCTCGCTGTAGCTTTGGGACTGTGTGTGGTCGTGATCTTTGCTTTGATCTTTGTCCTAACCTATAAAAGAAGAAACTATGAACAACGCAGGGGTAAGTCTGCATTATGGCTATTTTCAAAGTTATTATATCATTATAAAGCTATGATAATATTGTATTATTTCCATTATATACAATGAGTCACCAGTTAATTAGTGATTATATCGCTATTTCCCAAAAAAAACTGCAATAAATACACCAAGTTTCGGTTTATTAAATATACTTATCTGGTACGAAGCAGTGTTACTGTCAGCCCAAAGATGATTATTTTCCACTAACATCACGTCCTGAAGTGTTTCATTTCGCTTATACTACAAAAATTTGCCAATGATTATATTTTTCATTTATTAAAGAAAAACATTTCATCTTTTTTTCATTTATGGTTACATTTAATGCTGTGGAATATCCATGAAACAATTTACTTCCTGCTATATTGCAGCTATACTCAGCTTTTGCATTTTCTTCTCTACAGTGAAATTAAAACAAGGTTCTGTGACAGACAAGACCCTCAATCAGGTAAATATTCAGCATGTGATGTTACAAATGGGCACGCAATTAGTTTTAAAGAGTTACACTAAAAGTCTTATAATTCGATATTTTAATAATTTCTAATAATAATCCATTCCTACAGGACTGTGACAATGTGGAGCTGAATTACGCTGCCTTACATTTCAATGAGAGGAGAGCCAAAAGAGGAAAAGTAAAGAAACAACAACCTCAAGATATTATATATTCTGATGTGCGAGGTCCTTCTGTAACTTAAATTTGATCTCTAATCTGATTCAGTGTCATTAGTTCTGCTATCAGGTTTAATTTGTTACTGTAGATATGTTTTTGTTAATGACTGTTCAGACTGAATTTAACCTGAAAGCTGAATGATGTAGAAGTCTCAAACTCACTGAAACACTGGAGCACTGATTCTCCAAGGAGTCACATGAGAAAGCAGTTTAAGGCATAGTTGAGGGTGTGGAATTTTTATTTTTTTTTTAAAGCATAAAATTACCCTTTCTCTCATCCTGTGTTATGAATGTTTTTATTAAAATGTTAGAAATCTGTGCATCCAGAGTAAGACTAGAGTCTTAACTCTTCCTTGTAGTTTTGTTGTCTTTTTGCATTTGTATTGTGTGGCAAAAGACAGCAAATGGAACTTAAGCACACCTCGGACTCAGGGAGAGATGGATGGTGAGCTTTTATTTTTGTCCATGACACCACAGGATATTAATAGGCAAAGACAAAACAAAAAGCACAACAGAAACTTTGCAGCTTTTCAGCAGTTCTGCCTGGGCTCACACTTCACACACACTGCCTCTGCTCACTGAGAGAGACAGAGAGAGAGAAAACAGCTTGTTCATATGCATTCCCAGAACAGTGACAGGTGTACCACATTAACTTGCTGACTTCCTCACACTTCTGCTGCAGACTTCTGCTAAACCACACCCCTACCTGCCACATAATATAAGTGGAAACTATCTGCCATAGTATGTATGGAATAAAACGCTTGGGGCTGTGCTGTTAAAGGAAATAATCAGTGATGTAGTGGTGTGATATGGCCTGACACAAAGCAGTGTTAGTACCTTAAGTTGATTATGTTCCTATAACAACATTTCCTGAAGTGTTTTATTTCTTCTATACCACAGCAATTTGTCAGTGATTACAATTATTTAAATGTTACTGTTGCTTCCATGTATCCTTTAATACTTTATCCATCTAAAGGTAAGACATTTGGGGTCATGCATATAAAAAATGAAGCAATAATTTGTAACAGTAAAGGAACTCCATTGTGTGACATGATAATGGCACAAAAACCTTCAAGACATTCAAACAATTTAGATAAAAATTTATTTTTTCTGTAATTTACTTTTAACCTATAATTTATGTACCAACATTGTACTTTCAAAGTGACCTCATCAGTCAAAATCATAATATCACTGAAAAATAAAGGAACAAGAATGAAAGACTTTTCGTTTTCCCATGATCAGACGGAAATCTGGATGACACAACTTCCTGTCAAACATGTTTCAAATATTTCATTGGGACACGAATAAATGTACATTTTTCATGCCTTATAATAGATGACTCATGGGAAAGGGTATTTTAGGTATGAGATGTTAAATGGATTCACACATAAATGCAGAAATAAAACGATTTCAATGGTTTTATGAGGTTTTTCAACGGTTATATTTCAAGAGAGAAAGAGAAAGACTAGACAGCAAAAGGATTAGACACAGACAGGAAACAGCAGCTGATGGAGAGGTACACACACTGGACAGTATGAACTTTATTTTACATTATTTTACATTATTTTAAACTCGTATTTAAATGTAGATGTACAGTAAAGTAAATGATATTATAAATATGTCCGAGTGTGTTTGTGTGTGTGAAATAAGACCTATAATATTTCCATAAACTAATAATAAATACCAGCAGATTAGCACATAGAGAGGAGAGGAAAGAAGAGAACAGGAACAATAATAAGAAAACACAAGAAATGGGAAAGGAGTGTGGAAGCAAAGATAAAGGTAAGACAGACACATGGTGGCTTATGACACGAAAACATACTGTATACATAGATTCACATATACTATACATAGATACAGTACATAGAACAGTACTGTTTCCTCATATTTCATATATATTTGTGAGGATGGTCTGGGAAATCCCGTTGGATGTTGCTGTATTTTACATGTAAAAGTATGTGGACACCTGAGCATCACACACATATGTGGTTCTTCTCCAAACTGTTACCCCAAAGTTGGAAACACACACTTGTCTAGAATATCTTTGTATGCTGTAGCATTACAATTTCCCTTCACTGGAACTAAGAGGCCCAAACCTGTTCCAGCATGACGATGCCCCTGTGCACAAAGCAAGCTCCATGAAGACATGGTGTGTGAAGGTTGGAGAGGAAGAACTCCAGTGTCCTTCAAAGAGCCTTGACCTCAACCCCACTCAACACCTTTGGGATGAACTGGAACACCGACAACACTCTCCTCACCCAACATCAGTACCTGACCTCACTAATGCTCTTGTGGCTGAATGAACACAAATCCCCACAGCCACGCTCCAAAATCTAGAGGAAAGCCTTCCCAGAAGAGTGGAGCTTATTATAACAGCAAAGGGGGAATAAATCTGAAATGGGATGTTCAGTGTGATGGTCAGGTGTGCACAAAATTATGGTCATATAGTGTAGTGTGATATGTAAATTTTTAGATACGTTGAATATATTAATTTTATTTACTTTTTAATTTTTCCTTGCAGTTCCGCAGTGATATTGCATGTTGTTAAGGAGCCAGTTTAACTAAAAGAGTGGTACAAATGGTCAGTCTGTATAAAGATTAAAAAACAAAACTCTTAAACCTCAGTAGCTAAGGCTCTATCTGTAGTATAAGCAGCTATCAGTGATACTGACATACTGTAGTTCGAATGTGATTGGCTGTCAGACAATGCGTGTTTAGAAGGAAGTTCATGCCTGTAGTATTGCACAATGACTCAAGTAAAAATGGCATAAGTTCGGTCAACCTGGAGTCTTTCCATTCTTTAGACACACACAACACGTTTTAAATGTAGGTTTAACCCCTCGGGTTATACACAAAAACAGCATATATACAAAAAGGAAGCATATTTGTTACACAAGCCTGTAGTTTTCAGAACTATATTTAGTGTACAATGTTAAAATTTCACCATATCAGTGTTTTCCTTTTTTTATCAAACTTTATTAAATAGTTTCAACAGTCATTACAAACAATCATTCACATGTACGATATAAATATACACATTTTGTACCAAACAAAACACATAGTACATACATATCACAATATTTATATGATATTTACACAAAATTTGCACGAAATTCCACATCATTCAAAATTTCCATACAAGATATCCCAATAATTTCAAACCTAATAAAACCAATCCTCACCAGCAAAGTATCCACCAAAGTCCACCATACTCAAATGATATCAAAAGAAATCAAAAAAGCATATCAAAATTACTCTCGTGGCTAACACACATTTAGTGATAGGACTTGTACTGTGTTTTTGTTTTCATCAATAATTTCTTTTTTGGAGGCAAAGCTCTTGGACTCTACATACAGAGGTTTGAGGTCAGGGGGCTGAGCCTCTAAATGTCTTAAACTCTGAGTAACGCCCCTCATGCTCAGTGTGACTATAAGACAGTTTGTTGAAAGGACATGCTCATGCACAAAGTCTGGGGTTTAAGATGGTGATGCTGTTATGGATTACAGTGGTGCTTTTTAGTCACAGTGGTGAGTGATCATGGTTTTGTACATAATTTATACTGCAGCATGCAGGTTTTCACAAGAATTACAAACAAAAACCAAAGCATAACTGCTTAAATAATTAGCAACATAGATTTTCATGGTTAGTCTGTGTATATTTTACTCAAGTGCTCAGTATTAACTTGTTAGATTACTCAGTATTTTAGAATATGCATGATCCTCAGGTTCAAGATGGTGATGCTGATGTGGATTACAGTGTTGTTTGTTTTATTCACTGATATCACTGAGTTCACAAGGGTGTTTTTTTTATTATGTTTTCTTAAGAAATATAATCAGCTCATTTACATTATTGCCATTATTTATTGACATGGCCACAAAAGTCTTAAAAAGTTTTGTGGCATTTATGTATGACATTTTTGTTCTGTGGCTCCTAACATTAGATTCTGCACAAATGAACGCTGTCAATCAGCCGAACTCAGTGATCACTGCTGCATCTGGTGATAATGTGACTCTACACTGCTTTCGAATGAAAGAAGGACACACTGAAGCCATCATTTGGTACAAACAAGCAGTAGGACACGAGCCTCGTGTAATGGTCACAGCTCATAACCTAGCACAGAATCCCATTTTTGAAGATGAGTTCAACTCGCCGAGGTTTACTGTTGAGAATTTAAAAGAAAGCTGCCATTTGAAAATTGCTAACGTGGAACCATCAGATGAAGCCATGTATTACTGTGGATTAAAAAAGTTTGTAACATTGTTTGGAAAAGGAACATTTTTATCAGTAAAAGGTAAGAATTTATGTAAGTCACCAGTTTCATCATTCTTAATAATGTGCATTTTTATTTAGTTCTGTATTTTAAATAAGTTACTTAATGTGTTCTAAATTTCCTCATTATGTTATATCCATTATCATTACTTAAAATGCATTTATACTATACTGGAATGAATTTATAAAAACATGTTACATATTTTACAGGTATTACACATTTTTTCCTCTTTTTAATCTGGTCATGTTTGGAGTCTCGTACCTTGTTCCCATTGAATACAGCATAACTTTTGTATATCCCTATTAATAATTAATTTTGATCCCAATAACAGAACAACAGGAAATAATAATAATAATAATAATAATAGCAGTGGAAAATATGAATAAATCAGTAAATATATAAAATCTAAAAAATATGTAAAATAGAAAGATTAAAATAATATAAACATAATTTGAAAGTGAAGCAAATAACAGAAACCAGTTTTGTTTTGTTTGTTTGTTTGTTTTAATCACACATTGATAGATGATAGATGGAGCCTGACAAATTTTTACTGATAATATGTTTCAGATCTTTGGTGGATAAAAACCAAGATCTGGAACACAACAGCAGTTTTTTAAGTTTCATATGTGGAGTATAGATAGGAATATAACAAGATAAACTTAAGGCACATTTAAAACATAGTTATCAGGTATTAAGAGATGTATGAATGTACTGTATCATTATGAAATTTAATGTCTAACTGAATGCATGTGCTTTATAGACTACAATCTGCATGTATTATAAAGATCTAACTTTAAAAAGAAACTAACTAAGATCCCACACTGTCTATATTACACTGAACAGGTGATGGAGATGTAAAAGTGTCAGTGTTGCAGAGCAGCGTGTTGAACTCGGTTCCTGCAGGAGCGTCAGTGACTCTGCAGTGCTCGGTTCTCTCTCAGAGCAGAGCAGCAGATCTCCAAGTGCTCTGGTTCAGAGCTGCTCCATCACAATCCCATCCTCAAATCATTTACACTCATCACAACAGCAGCCATCAGTGTGAGAGCGGCTCTTCTACACACACCTGTGTGTACAGCTTCTCCAAGAACATCCTCAGCCTCAGTGATACTGGCACTTACTACTGCGCTGTGGCTGTGTGTGGGAAGATTATTTTTGGGAACGGGACACGAGTACAGTTGGGTAAGAAGTATGATGTTTTAGTGATATGTCAGAGTGCATAGTAGTTATTTGTCTATCTCCTCTGTGTCTATTTACTTGTATTGGACCATCCAGTAGGTTCTGGCACAAATGTTTCTATTTTTTACAAACCCTGCATCTCAAATCATTATTTTTTCTCATTTTCAATGACATAAAGAAATGAGTTGGTTTAGCATAGAAGTAAACACTGAGCCAATATTTAATATTGTGATATTTACTGTGTGACAGAGAGACCTGAAGATCCTGTAGTGATCTGCCTCGCTGTAGCTTTGGGACTGTGTGTGGTCGTGATCTTTGCTTTGATCTTTGTCCTAACCTATAAAAGGAGAAACTGTGAACAACGCAGGGGTAAGTCTGCATTATTATATATTTACAAATCTACGATAATATTGTATTATGTCCATTATATACAATGAGTCACCAGTTAATTAGTGATTATATCGCTATTTCCCAAAAAAAATGGCAATATATATACACCAAGTTTCGGATTATTAAATATACTTATCTGGTACGAAGCAGTGTTACTGTCACCCCAAAGATGATTATTTTCCACTAACATCACGTCCTGAAGTGTTTCATTCCTCTTATACTACAAAAATTTGCCAACGATTATATTTTTCATTTATTAAAGATAAATGATCTTTTTTTCATTTATGGTTACATTTAATGCTGTGGAATATCCATGAAACAATTTACTTCCTGCTATATTGCAGCTATTCACAGTTTTTGCATTTTCTTCTCTACAGTGAAATTAAAACAAGGTTCTGTGACAGACAAGACCCTCAATCAGGTAAATATTCAGCATGTGATGTTACAAATGGGCACGCAATTAGTTTTAAAGAGTTACACTAAAAGTCTTATAATTCTATATTTTAATAATTTCTAATAATAATCCATTCCTACAGGACTGTGACAATGTGGAGCTGAATTACGCTGCCTTACATTTCCATGAGAGGAGAGCCAAAAGAGGAAAAGTAAAGAAACAACAACCTCAAGATATTATATATTCTGATGTGCGAGGTCCTTCTGTAACTTAGATTTGATCTCTAATCTGATTCAGTGTCATTAGTTCTGCTATCAGGTTTAATTTTTTTACTGTAGATATGTTTTTGTTAATGATTGTTCAGACTGAATTTAAACTGAAAGCTGAATGATGTAGAAGTCTCAAACTCACTGAAACACTGGAGCACTGATTCTCCAAGGAGTCACATGTGAAAGCAGTTTAAGGCATAGTTGAGGGTGTGGAATTTTTTTTTTTTTTTAAAGCATAAAATTACCCTTTCTCTCATCCTGTGTTATGAATGTTTTTATTAAAATGTTAGAAATCTGTGCATCCAGAGTAAGACTAGAGTCTTAACTCTTCCTTGTAGTTTTGTTGTCTTTTTGCATTTGTATTGTGTGGCAAAAGACAGCAAATGGAACTTAAGCACACCTCGCACTCAGGGTGAGATGGATGGTGAGCTTTTATTTGACCTTGACACCACAGGATATTAATAGGCAAAGACAAAACACAAAGCACAACAAAAACTTTGCAGCTTTTCAGCAGCTTTGCTTGGGCTCACACTTCACACACACTGACTCCGCTCACTGAGAGAGACAGAGAGAGAGAAAACAGCTTGTTCATATGCATTCCCAGAACAGTGACAGGTGTACCACATTAATTTGCTGACTTCCTCACACTCCCGCTGCACATAAGTTCCATAGTATGTATGGAATAAAACGCTTGGGGCTGTGCTGTTAAAGGAAATAATCAGTGATGTAGTGGTGTGATATGGCCTGACACAAAGCAGTGTTAGTGTAAGTGTTACCACCTTAAGTTGGTTATTTTCCTATAACAACATGTCCTGAAGTGTTTTATTTCTTCTATACCACAGCAATTTGTCAATGATTACAATTATTTAAATGTTTCTCTTGCTTTAATGCATCCTTTAATACTTTAACCATCTAAAGGTAAAACATTTAAAACATAAAGGTAAAGACATTTGAGGTTATGCATATAAAAAATGAAGCAATAATTGGTAACAGTAAAGGAACTGCATTCTGTGTCTACAAATACACAAAATGTGGCTAACTAGCATCCATGATAATGGCACAAAGACCTTCAAGACATTTGAACAATTTAGATAAAAATGTATTTTTATCAGTAATTTACTTCTAACCTATAATTTATGTAGCAACATTGTACTTTCAAGGTGACCTCGTCAGTCAAAATCTTAATATCACTGAAAGATAAAGGAACAAGAATAAAAGACTTTTCGTTTTCCCATGATCAGCCGGAAATCTGGATGACACAACTTCCTGTCAAACATGTTTCAAATATTTCATTTGGGTGAACGTGTTTAGGTAAAAACATTGATCGAATATTGTGGGACACGAATAAATGTACATTTTTCATACCTTATAATAGATGACTCATGGGAAAGGGTATTTTAGGTATGAGATGTTAAATGGATTCACACATAAATGCAGAAATAAAACGATTTCAATGGTTTTATGAAGTTTTTCAACGGTTATATTTCAAGAGAGAAAGAGAAAGACTAGACAGCAAAAGGATTAGACACAGACAGGAAACAGCAGCTGATGGAGAGGTACACACACTGGACAGTATGAACTTTATTTTACATTATTTTACATTATTTTAAACTCGTATTTAAATGTAGATGTACAGTAAAGTAAATGATATTATAATTATGTCCGAGTGTGTTTGTGTGTGTGAAATAAGACCTATAATATTTCCATAAACTAATAATAAATACCAGCAGATTAGCACATAGAGAGGAGAGGAAAGAAGAGAACAGGAACAATAATAAGAAAACACAAGAAATGGGAAAGGAGTGTGGAAGCAAAGATAAAGGTAAGACAGACACATGGTGGCTTATGACACGAATACATACTGTATACATAGATTCACATATACTATACATAGATACAGTACATAGAACAGTACTGTTTCCTCATATTTCATATATATTTGTGAGGATGGTCTGGGAAATCCCGTTGGATGTTGCTGTATTTTACATGTAAAAGTATGTGGACACCTGAGCATCACACACATATGTGGTTCTTCTCCAAACTGTTACCCCAAAGTTGGAAACACACACTTGTCTAGAATATCTTTGTATGCTGTAGCATTACAGTTTCCCTTCACTGGAACTAAGAGGCCCAAACCTGTTCCAGCATGACAATGCCCCTCTGCACAAAGCAAGCTCCATGAAGACATGGTGTGTGAAGGTTGGAGAGGAAGAACTCCAGTGTCCTTCAAAGAGCCTTGACCTCAACCCCAATGAACACCTTTGGGATGAACTGGAACACCGACAACACTCTCCTCACCCAACATCAGTACCTGACCTCACTAATGCTCTTGTGGCTGAATGAACACAAATCCTCACAGCCACGCTCCAAAATCTAGAGGAAAGCCTTCCCAGAAGAGTGGAGCTTATTATAACAGCAAAGGGGGAATAAATCTGAAATGGGATGTTCAGTGTGATGGTCAGGTGTGCACAAAATTATGGTCATATAGTGTAGTGTGATATGTAAATTTTTAGATACAGTGAATATATTAATTTTATTTACTTTTTAATTTTTCCTTGCAGTTCCGCAGTGATATTGCATGTTGTTAAGGAGCCAGTTTAACTAAAAGAGTGGTACAAACGGTCAGTCTGTATAAAGATTAAAAAAAAAAAAACTCTTAAACTTCAGTAGCTGAGGCTCTATCTGTAGTATAAGCAGCTACCAGTGATACTGACATACTGTAGTTTGAATGTGATTGGCTGTCAGACAATGCGTGTTTAGAAAGCAGTTCATGCCTGTAGTATTGCACAATGACTCAAGTAAAAATGGCATAAGTTCGGTCAACCTGGAGTCTTTCCATTCTTTAGACACACACAATATGTTTTAAATGTAGGTTTAACCCCTCGGGTTATACACAAAAACAGCATATATACAAAAAGGAAGCATATTTGTTACACAAGCCTGTAGTTTTTAGAACTACATAATAGTATAAAATGTTAAAATTTCACCATGTCAGTGTTTTCCTTTTTTATTAAACTTTATTAAATAGTTTCAACAGTCATTACAAACAATCATTCACATGTACGATATAAACATACACATTTTGAACCAAACAAAACACATAGTACATACATATCACAATATTTATATGATATTTACACAAAATTTGCACAAAATTACACATCGTTCAAAATTTCCATACAAGATATCCCAATAATTTCAAACCTAATAAAACCAATCCTCACCAGCAAAGTATCCACCAAAGTCCACCATACTCAAATGATATCAAAAGAAAAACAAAAAAGCATATCAAAATTACTCTCGTGGCTAACACACATTTAGTGATAGGACTTGTACTGTGTTTTTGTTTTTCATGAATAATTTCTTTTTTGGAGGCAAAGCTCTTGGACTCTACATACAGAGGTTTGAGGTCAGGGGGCTGAGCCTCTAAATGTCTTAAACTCTGAGTAACGCCCCTCATGCTCAGTGTGACTATAAGACAGTTTGTTGAAAGGACATGCTCATGCACAAAGCCTGGGGTTTAAGATGGTGATGCTGTTATGGATTACAGTGGTGCTTTTTAGTCACAGTGGTGAGTGATCATGGTTTTGTAATATACATCATTTATATTGCAGCATGCAGGTTTTCACAAGAATTACAAACAAAAACCAAAGCATAACTGCTTAAATAATTAGCAAAATAGATTTTCAGGGTTAGTCTATGTACATTTTACTCAAGTGCTCAGTATTAACTTGTTAGATTACTCAGTATTTTAGTTGATCCGTTATTTATTGACATGGCCAGTCTAGGTACATTTCTATTCAGTTAAATTAAATCTTACCTGGATAATTAAATGTTTTTGAATGCGCTTACGCAGTATTTACTCAACTCTCTGATTCCAATCTAACTCAAATGGTTCTAGAGGCTAAATGTATAACCAGTGAAGGCATACAGCAATTTAATGAAAGTCTTAAACAGTTTTGTGGCATTTATATATGACATTTGTTTTTGTTCTGTGGCTCCTAACATTAGATTCTGCACAAATGAACGCTGTTGATCAGCCGAACTCAGTGATCACTGCTGCATCTGGTGATAACGTGACTCTACACTGCTTTCGAATGGAAGAACGACACACTGAACCCATCATTTGGTACAAACAAGCAGCAGGACACGAGCCTCGTGTAATGGTCACAGTTCATAACCTAGCACAGAATCCCATTTTTGAAGATGAGTTCAACTCGCCGAGGTTTACTGTTGAGAATTTAAAAGAAAGCTGCCATTTGAAAATTACTAACGTGGAACCATCAGATGAAGCCATGTATTACTGTGGATTAAAAAAGATTGTAATATTGTTTGGAAAAGGAACATTTTTATCAGTAAAAGGTAAGAATTTATGTAAGTCACCAGTTTCATCATTCTTAATAATGTGCATTTTTATTTAGTTCTGTATTTTAAAAAAGGTGCTTAATGTGTTCTAAATTTCCTCATTATGTTATATCCATTATCTTTACTTAAAAGGCATTTATATTATACTGGAATGAATTTATAAAAACATATTACATATTTTTTCCTCTTTTCATTCTGGTCGTGTTTGGAGTCTCGTACCTTTTTCCCATTGCATTTTTTATATCCCTATTAATAATGAAGTTTAATCATAATAACAGTTAGAAAAGCAGGAAATAATAATAATAATAATAATAATAATAATAATAATAGCAGCAGTGGAAAATATGAATAAGTATATCAGTAACCATATAAAATATAAAAAATATGTTAAGTAGAATGATTAAAATAATATAAACACGATTTGAAAGTGAAGCAAATAACAGAAACTAGTTAAAAGTTTTTTTGTTTGTTTTCATCATACATTGATAGATGATAGATGGAGGCTGACAGATTTTTACTGATAATATGTTCCAGATCTTTGGTGGATAAAAACCAAGTTTCATATGTGGAGTATAGATAAGGATATCACTAGATGATCTTAAGGCACACTTAAAACATAGTTATCAGGTATTAAGAGATGTATGAATGTACTGTATCATTATGAAATTTAATGTCTAAATGAATGCATGTGCTTTATAGACTACAATCTGCATGTATTACAAAGATCTAACTATAAAAAAGAAACTAACTAAGATCTTACACTGTGTATATTACACTGAACAGGTGATGGAGATGTAAAAGTGTCAGTGTTCCAGAGCAGCGTGTTGGACTCGGTTCCTGCAGGAGCGTCAGTGACTCTGCAGTGCTCGGTTCTCTCTGAGAGCAGAGCAGCACATCTCCAAGTGCTCTGGTTCAGAGCTGCTCCATCACAATCCCATCCTCAAATCATTTACACTCATCACAACAGCAGCCATCAGTGTCAGAGCGGCTCTTCTACACACACCTGTGTGTACAGCTTCTCCAAGAACATCCTCAGCCTCAATGATACTGGCACTTACTACTGCGCTGTGGCTGTGTGTGGGAAGATCATTTTTGGGAACGGGACACGAGTACAGTTGGGTAAGAAGTATGATGTTTTAGTGATACACCAGAGTGCATAGTAGTTATTTGTCTATTTACTTGTAATGGACCATCCAGTAGGTTCTGGCACAAAGTTGTCTAATTACAAATATTTCTATTTTTTACAAAACCTGCATCTCAAATCACTATTTTCTCTCATTTCCAATGACCTAAAGAAATGAGTTGGTTTAGCATAGAAGTAAACACTGAGCCAATATTTCATATTGTGATATTTACTGTGTGACAGAGAGATCTGTGGAATCTGTAGTGATCTGCCTCGCTGTAGCTTTGGGACTGTGTGTGGTCGTGATCTTTGCTTTGATCTTTGTCCTAACCTATAAAAGAAGAAACTATGAACAACGCAGGGGTAAGTCTGCATTATGGCTATTTTCAAAGTTATTATATCATTATAAAGCTATGATAATATTGTATTATTTCCATTATATACAATGAGTCACCAGTTAACTAGTGATTATATCGCTATTTCCCAAAAAAAACTGCAATAAATACACCAAGTTTCGGTTTATTAAATATACTTATCTGGTATGAAGCAGTGTTACTGTCAGCCCAAAGATGATTATTTTCCACTAACATCACGTCGTGAAGTGTTTCATTCCTCTTATACTACAAAAATTTGCCAACGATTATATTTTTCATTTATTAAAGATAAATGATCTTTTTTTCATTTATGATTACATTTAATGCTGTGGAATATCCATGAAACAATTTACTTCCTGCTATATTGCAGCTATACTCAGCTTTTGCATTTTCTTCTCTACAGTGAAATTAAAACAAGGTTCTGTGACAGACAAGACCCTCAATCAGGTAAATATTCAGCATGTGATGTTACAAATGGGCACGCAATTAGTTTTAAAGAGTTACACTAAAAGTCTTATAATTCGATATTTTAATAATTTCTAATAATAATCCATTCCTACAGGACTGTGACAATGTGGAGCTGAATTACGCTGCCTTACATTTCAATGAGAGGAGAGCCAAAAGAGGAAAAGTAAAGAAACAACAACCTCAAGATATTATATATTCTGATGTGCGAGGTCCTTCTGTAACTTAGATTTGATCTCTAATCTGATTCAGTGTCATTAGTTCTGCTATCAGGTTTAATTTGTTACTGTAGATATGTTTTTGTTAATGATTGTTCAGACTGAATTTAAACTGAAAGCTGAATGATGTAGAAGTCTCAAACTCACTGAAACACTGGAGCACTGATTCTCCAAGGAGTCACATGTGAAAGCAGTTTAAGGCATAGTTGAGGGTGTGGAATTTTTTTTTTTTTTTAAAGCATAAAATTACCCTTTCTCTCATCCTGTGTTATGAATGTTTTTATTAAAATGTTAGAAATCTGTGCATCCAGAGTAAGACTAGAGTCTTAACTCTTCCTTGTAGTTTTGTTGTCTTTTTGCATTTGTATTGTGTGGCAAAAGACAGCAAATGGAACTTAAGCACACCTCGCACTCAGGGTGAGATGGATGGTGAGCTTTTATTTGACCTTGACACCACAGGGTATTAATAGGCAAAGACAAAACACAAAGCACAACAAAAACTTTGCAGCTTTTCAGCAGCTTTGCTTGGGCTCACACTTCACACACACTGACTCCGCTCACTGAGAGAGACAGAGAGAGAGAAAACAGCTTGTTCATATGCATTCCCAGAACAGTGACAGGTGTACCACATTAATTTGCTGACTTCCTCACACTCCCGCTGCACATAAGTTCCATAGTATGTATGGAATAAAACGCTTGGGGCTGTGCTGTTAAAGGAAATAATCAGTGATGTAGTGGTGTGATATGGCCTGACACAAAGCAGTGTTAGTGTAAGTGTTACCACCTTAAGTTGGTTATTTTCCTATAACAACATGTCCTGAAGTGTTTTATTTCTTCTATACCACAGCAATTTGTCAATGATTACAATTATTTAAATGTTTCTCTTGCTTTAATGCATCCTTTAATACTTTAACCATCTAAAGGTAAAACATTTAAAACATAAAGGTAAAGACATTTGAGGTTATGCATATAAAAAATGAAGCAATAATTGGTAACAGTAAAGGAACTGCATTCTGTGTCTACAAATACACAAAATGTGGCTAACTAGCATCCATGATAATGGCACAAAGACCTTCAAGACATTTGAACAATTTAGATAAAAATGTATTTTTATCAGTAATTTACTTCTAACCTATAATTTATGTAGCAACATTGTACTTTCAAGGTGACCTCGTCAGTCAAAATCTTAATATCACTGAAAGATAAAGGAACAAGAATAAAAGACTTTTCGTTTTCCCATGATCAGCCGGAAATCTGGATGACACAACTTCCTGTCAAACATGTTTCAAATATTTCATTTGGGTGAACGTGTTTAGGTAAAAACATTGATCGAATATTGTGGGACACGAATAAATGTACATTTTTCATACCTTATAATAGATGACTCATGGGAAAGGGTATTTTAGGTATGAGATGTTAAATGGATTCACACATAAATGCAGAAATAAAACGATTTCAATGGTTTTATGAAGTTTTTCAACGGTTATATTTCAAGAGAGAAAGAGAAAGACTAGACAGCAAAAGGATTAGACACAGACAGGAAACAGCAGCTGATGGAGAGGTACACACACTGGACAGTATGAACTTTATTTTACATTATTTTACATTATTTTAAACTCGTATTTAAATGTAGATGTACAGTAAAGTAAATGATATTATAATTATGTCCGAGTGTGTTTGTGTGTGTGAAATAAGACCTATAATATTTCCATAAACTAATAATAAATACCAGCAGATTAGCACATAGAGAGGAGAGGAAAGAAGAGAACAGGAACAATAATAAGAAAACACAAGAAATGGGAAAGGAGTGTGGAAGCAAAGATAAAGGTAAGACAGACACATGGTGGCTTATGACACGAATACATACTGTATACATAGATTCACATATACTATACATAGATACAGTACATAGAACAGTACTGTTTCCTCATATTTCATATATATTTGTGAGGATGGTCTGGGAAATCCCGTTGGATGTTGCTGTATTTTACATGTAAAAGTATGTGGACACCTGAGCATCACACACATATGTGGTTCTTCTCCAAACTGTTACCCCAAAGTTGGAAACACACACTTGTCTAGAATATCTTTGTATGCTGTAGCATTACAGTTTCCCTTCACTGGAACTAAGAGGCCCAAACCTGTTCCAGCATGACAATGCCCCTCTGCACAAAGCAAGCTCCATGAAGACATGGTGTGTGAAGGTTGGAGAGGAAGAACTCCAGTGTCCTTCAAAGAGCCTTGACCTCAACCCCAATGAACACCTTTGGGATGAACTGGAACACCGACAACACTCTCCTCACCCAACATCAGTACCTGACCTCACTAATGCTCTTGTGGCTGAATGAACACAAATCCCCACAGCCACGCTCCAAAATCTAGAGGAAAGCCTTCCCAGAAGAGTGGAGCTTATTATAACAGCAAAGGGGGAATAAATCTGAAATGGGATGTTCAGTGTGATGGTCAGGTGTGCACAAAATTATGGTCATATAGTGTAGTGTGATATGTAAATTTTTAGATACAGTAAATATATTAATTTTATTTACTTTTTAATTTTTCCTTGCAGTTCCGCAGTGATATTGCATGTTGTTAAGGAGCCAGTTTAACTAAAAGAGTGGTACAAACGGTCAGTCTGTATAAAGATTAAAAAAAAAAAAACTCTTAAACTTCAGTAGCTGAGGCTCTATCTGTAGTATAAGCAGCTACCAGTGATACTGACATACTGTAGTTTGAATGTGATTGGCTGTCAGACAATGCGTGTTTAGAAAGCAGTTCATGCCTGTAGTATTGCACAATGACTCAAGTAAAAATGGCATAAGTTCGGTCAACCTGGAGTCTTTCCATTCTTTAGACACACACAACATGTTTTAAATGTAGGTTTAACCCCTCGGGTTATACACAAAAACAGCATATATACAAAAAGGAAGCATATTTGTTACACAAGCCTGTAGTTTTTAGAACTACATAATAGTATAAAATGTTAAAATTTCACCATGTCAGTGTTTTCCTTTTTTATTAAACTTTATTAAATAGTTTCAACAGTCATTACAAACAATCATTCACATGTACGATATAAACATACACATTTTGAACCAAACAAAACACATAGTACATACATATCACAATATTTATATGATATTTACACAAAATTTGCACAAAATTACACATCGTTCAAAATTTCCATACAAGATATCCCAATAATTTCAAACCTAATAAAACCAATCCTCACCAGCAAAGTATCCACCAAAGTCCACCATACTCAAATGATATCAAAAGAAAAACAAAAAAGCATATCAAAATTACTCTCGTGGCTAACACACATTTAGTGATAGGACTTGTACTGTGTTTTTGTTTTTCATGAATAATTTCTTTTTTGGAAGCAAAGCTCTTGGACTCTACATACAGAGGTTTGAGGTCAGGGGGCTGAGCCTCTAAATGTCTTAAACTCTGAGTAACGCCCCTCATGCTCAGTGTGACTATAAGACAGTTTGTTGAAAGGACATGCTCATGCACAAAGCCTGGGGTTTAAGATGGTGATGCTGTTATGGATTACAGTGGTGCTTTTTAGTCACAGTGGTGAGTGATCATGGTTTTGTAATATACATCATTTATATTGCAGCATGCAGGTTTTCACAAGAATTACAAACAAAAACCAAAGCATAACTGCTTAAATAATTAGCAAAATAGATTTTCAGGGTTAGTCTATGTACATTTTACTCAAGTGCTCAGTATTAACTTGTTAGATTACTCAGTATTTTAGTTGATCCGTTATTTATTGACATGGCCAGTCTAGGTACATTTCTATTCAGTTAAATTAAATCTTACCTGGATAATTAAATGTTTTTGAATGCGCTTACGCAGTATTTACTCAACTCTCTGATTCCAATCTAACTCAAATGGTTCTAGAGGCTAAATGTATAACCAGTGAAGGCATACAGCAATTTAATGAAAGTCTTAAACAGTTTTGTGGCATTTATATATGACATTTGTTTTTGTTCTGTGGCTCCTAACATTAGATTCTGCACAAATGAACGCTGTTGATCAGCCGAACTCAGTGATCACTGCTGCATCTGGTGATAACGTGACTCTACACTGCTTTCGAATGGAAGAACGACACACTGAACCCATCATTTGGTACAAACAAGCAGCAGGACACGAGCCTCGTGTAATGGTCACAGTTCATAACCTAGCACAGAATCCCATTTTTGAAGATGAGTTCAACTCGCCGAGGTTTACTGTTGAGAATTTAAAAGAAAGCTGCCATTTGAAAATTACTAACGTGGAACCATCAGATGAAGCCATGTATTACTGTGGATTAAAAAAGATTGTAATATTGTTTGGAAAAGGAACATTTTTATCAGTAAAAGGTAAGAATTTATGTAAGTCACCAGTTTCATCATTCTTAATAATGTGCATTTTTATTTAGTTCTGTATTTTAAAAAAGGTGCTTAATGTGTTCTAAATTTCCTCATTATGTTATATCCATTATCTTTACTTAAAAGGCATTTATATTATACTGGAATGAATTTATAAAAACATATTACATATTTTTTCCTCTTTTCATTCTGGTCGTGTTTGGAGTCTCGTACCTTTTTCCCATTGCATTTTTTATATCCCTATTAATAATGAAGTTTAATCATAATAACAGTTAGAAAAGCAGGAAATAATAATAATAATAATAATAATAATAATAATAATAGCAGCAGTGGAAAATATGAATAAGTATATCAGTAACCATATAAAATATAAAAAATATGTTAAGTAGAATGATTAAAATAATATAAACACGATTTGAAAGTGAAGCAAATAACAGAAACTAGTTAAAAGTTTTTTTGTTTGTTTTCATCATACATTGATAGATGATAGATGGAGGCTGACAGATTTTTACTGATAATATGTTCCAGATCTTTGGTGGATAAAAACCAAGTTTCATATGTGGAGTATAGATAAGGATATCACTAGATGATCTTAAGGCACACTTAAAACATAGTTATCAGGTATTAAGAGATGTATGAATGTACTGTATCATTATGAAATTTAATGTCTAAATGAATGCATGTGCTTTATAGACTACAATCTGCATGTATTACAAAGATCTAACTATAAAAAAGAAACTAACTAAGATCTTACACTGTGTATATTACACTGAACAGGTGATGGAGATGTAAAAGTGTCAGTGTTCCAGAGCAGCGTGTTGGACTCGGTTCCTGCAGGAGCGTCAGTGACTCTGCAGTGCTCGGTTCTCTCTGAGAGCAGAGCAGCACATCTCCAAGTGCTCTGGTTCAGAGCTGCTCCATCACAATCCCATCCTCAAATCATTTACACTCATCACAACAGCAGCCATCAGTGTCAGAGCGGCTCTTCTACACACACCTGTGTGTACAGCTTCTCCAAGAACATCCTCAGCCTCAATGATACTGGCACTTACTACTGCGCTGTGGCTGTGTGTGGGAAGATCATTTTTGGGAACGGGACACGAGTACAGTTGGGTAAGAAGTATGATGTTTTAGTGATACACCAGAGTGCATAGTAGTTATTTGTCTATTTACTTGTAATGGACCATCCAGTAGGTTCTGGCACAAAGTTGTCTAATTACAAATATTTCTATTTTTTACAAAACCTGCATCTCAAATCACTATTTTCTCTCATTTCCAATGACCTAAAGAAATGAGTTGGTTTAGCATAGAAGTAAACACTGAGCCAATATTTCATATTGTGATATTTACTGTGTGACAGAGAGATCTGTGGAATCTGTAGTGATCTGCCTCGCTGTAGCTTTGGGACTGTGTGTGGTCGTGATCTTTGCTTTGATCTTTGTCCTAACCTATAAAAGAAGAAACTATGAACAACGCAGGGGTAAGTCTGCATTATGGCTATTTTCAAAGTTATTATATCATTATAAAGCTATGATAATATTGTATTATTTCCATTATATACAATGAGTCACCAGTTAACTAGTGATTATATCGCTATTTCCCAAAAAAAACTGCAATAAATACACCAAGTTTCGGTTTATTAAATATACTTATCTGGTATGAAGCAGTGTTACTGTCAGCCCAAAGATGATTATTTTCCACTAACATCACGTCGTGAAGTGTTTCATTCCTCTTATACTACAAAAATTTGCCAACGATTATATTTTTCATTTATTAAAGATAAATGATCTTTTTTTCATTTATGATTACATTTAATGCTGTGGAATATCCATGAAACAATTTACTTCCTGCTATATTGCAGCTATACTCAGCTTTTGCATTTTCTTCTCTACAGTGAAATTAAAACAAGGTTCTGTGACAGACAAGACCCTCAATCAGGTAAATATTCAGCATGTGATGTTACAAATGGGCACGCAATTAGTTTTAAAGAGTTACACTAAAAGTCTTATAATTCGATATTTTAATAATTTCTAATAATAATCCATTCCTACAGGACTGTGACAATGTGGAGCTGAATTACGCTGCCTTACATTTCAATGAGAGGAGAGCCAAAAGAGGAAAAGTAAAGAAACAACAACCTCAAGATATTATATATTCTGATGTGCGAGGTCCTTCTGTAACTTAGATTTGATCTCTAATCTGATTCAGTGTCATTAGTTCTGCTATCAGGTTTAATTTGTTACTGTAGATATGTTTTTGTTAATGATTGTTCAGACTGAATTTAAACTGAAAGCTGAATGATGTAGAAGTCTCAAACTCACTGAAACACTGGAGCACTGATTCTCCAAGGAGTCACATGTGAAAGCAGTTTAAGGCATAGTTGAGGGTGTGGAATTTTTTTTTTTTTTTAAAGCATAAAATTACCCTTTCTCTCATCCTGTGTTATGAATGTTTTTATTAAAATGTTAGAAATCTGTGCATCCAGAGTAAGACTAGAGTCTTAACTCTTCCTTGTAGTTTTGTTGTCTTTTTGCATTTGTATTGTGTGGCAAAAGACAGCAAATGGAACTTAAGCACACCTCGCACTCAGGGAGAGATGGATGGTGAGCTTTATATGACCATGACACCACAGGATATTAATAGGCAAAGACAAAACAAAAAGCACAACAAAAACTTTGCAGCTTTTCAGCAGCTTTGCTTGGGCTCACACTTCACACACACTGACTCCGCTCACTGAGAGAGACAGAGAGAGAGAGAAAACAGCTTGTTCATATGCATTCCCAGAACAGTGACTGGTGTACCACATTAACTTGCTGACTTCCTCATACTTCTGCTGCAGACTTCTGCTAAACCACACCCCTACCTGCCACATAATATAAGTGGAAACAATCTGCCATAGTATGTATGGAATAAAACGCTTGGGGCTGTGCTGTTAAAGGAAATAATCAGTGATGTAGTGGTGTGATATGGCCTGACACAAAGCAGTGTTAGTGTAAGTGTTACCACCTTAAGTTGGTTATTTTCCTATAACAACATGTCCTGAAGTGTTTTATTTCTTCTATACCACAGCAATTTGTCAATGATTACAATTATTTAAATGTTGCTCTTGCTTTCATGCATCCTTTAATACTTTAACCATCTAAAGGTAAAGACATTTGAGGTTATGCATATAAAAAATGAAGCAATAATTGGTAACAGTAAAGGAACTGCATTCTGTGTCTACAAATACACAAAATGTGGCTAACTAGCATCCATGATAACGGCACAAAGACCTTCAAGACATTCGAACAATTTAAATAAAAATGTATTTTTATCGGTAATTTACTTCTAACCTATAATTTATGTAGCAACATTGTACTTTCAAAGTGACCTCGTCAGTCAAAATCATAATATCACTGAAAAATAAAGGAACAAGAATGAAAGACTTTTCGTTTTCCCATGATCAGACGGAAATCTGGATGACACAACTTCCTGTCAAACATGTTTCAAATATTTCATTGGGACACAAAAAAATGTACATTTTTCATGCCTTATAATAGATGACTCATGGGAAAGGGTATTTTAGGTATGAGATGTTAAATGGATTCACACATAAATGCAGAAATAAAACGATTTCAATGGTTTTATGAAGTTTTTCAACGGTTATATTTCAAGAGAGAAAGAGAAAGACTAGACAGCAAAAGGATTAGACACAGACAGGAAACAGCAGCTGATGGAGAGGTACACACACTGGACAGTATGAACTTTATTTTACATTATTTTACATTATTTTAAACTCGTATTTAAATGTAGATGTACAGTAAAGTAAATGATATTATAATTATGTCCGAGTGTGTTTGTGTGTGTGAAATAAGACCTATAATATTTCCATAAACTAATAATAAATACCAGCAGATTAGCACATAGAGAGGAGAGGAAAGAAGAGAACAGGAACAATAATAAGAAAACACAAGAAATGGGAAAGGAGTGTGGAAGCAAAGATAAAGGTAAGACAGACACATGGTGGCTTATGACACGAATACATACTGTATACATAGATTCACATATACTATACATAGATACAGTACATAGAACAGTACTGTTTCCTCATATTTCATATATATTTGTGAGGATGGTCTGGGAAATCCCGTTGGATGTTGCTGTATTTTACATGTAAAAGTATGTGGACACCTGAGCATCACACACATATGTGGTTCTTCTCCAAACTGTTACCCCAAAGTTGGAAACACACACTTGTCTAGAATATCTTTGTATGCTGTAGCATTACAATTTCCCTTCACTGGAACTAAGAGGCCCAAACCTGTTCCAGCATGACAATGCCCCTGTGCACAAAGCAAGCTCCATGAAGACATGGTGTGTGAAGGTTGGAGAGGAAGAACTCCAGTGTCCTTCAAAGAGCCTTGACCTCAACCCCACTCAACACCTTTGGGATGAACTGGAACACCGACAACACTCTCCTCACCCAACATCAGTACCTGACCTCACTAATGCTCTTGTGGCTGAATGAACACAAATCCTCACAGCCACGCTCCAAAATCTAGAGGAAAGCCTTCCCAGAAGAGTGGAGCTTATTATAACAGCAAAGGGGGAATAAATCTGAAATGGGATGTTCAGTGTGATGGTCAGGTGTGCACAAAATTATGGTCATATAGAGTAGTGTGATATGTAAATTTTTAGATACAGTAAATATATTAATTTTATTTACTTTTTAATTTTTCCTTGCAGTTCCGCAGTGATATTGCATGTTGTTAAGGAGCCAGTTTAACTAAAAGAGTGGTACAAACGGTCAGTCTGTATAAAGATTAAAAAACAAAACTCTTAAACCTCAGTAGCTAAGGCTCTATCTGTAGTATAAGCAGCTACCAGTGATACTGACATACTGTAGTTCGAATGTGATTGGCTGTAAGACAATGCGTGTTTAGAAAGCAGTTCATGCCTGTAGTATTGCACAATGACTCAAGTAAAAATGGCATAAGTTCGGTCAACCTGGAGTCTTCCCATTCTTTAGACACACACAACATGTTTTAAATGTAGGGTTAACCCCTCGGGTTATATTCAAAAACAGCATATATACAAAACGGAAGCATATTTGTTACACACACCTGTAGTTTTTAGAACTACATAATAGTATAAAATGTTAAAATTTCACCATGTCAGTGTTTTCCTTTTTTATTAAACTTTATTAAATAGTTTCAACAGTCATTACAAACAATCATTCACATGTACGATATAAATATACACATTTTGTACCAAACAAAACACATAGTACATACATATCACAATATTTATATGATATTTACACAAAATTTGCACGAAATTCCACGTCATTCAAAATTTCCATACAAGATATCCCAATAATTTCAAACCTACTAAAACTAATCGTCACCAGCAAAGTATCCACCAAAGTCCACCATACTCAAATGATATCAAAAGAAAAACAAAAAAGCATATCAAAATTACTCTCGTTACTAACACACATTTAGTGATAGGACTTGTACTGTGTTTTTGTTTTCATCAATAATTTCTTTTTTGGAAGCAAAGCTCTTGGACTCTACATACAGAGGTTTGAGGTCAGGGGGCTGAGCCTCTAAATGTCTTAAACTCTGAGTAACGCCCCTCATGCTCAGTGTGACTATAAGACAGTTTGTTGAAAGGACATGCTCATGCACAAAGCCTGGGGTTTAAGATGGTGATGCTGTTATGGATTACAGTGGTGCTTTTTAGTCACAGTGGTGAGTGATCATGGTTTTGTACATAATTTACACTGCAGCATGCAGGTTTTCACAAGAATTACAAACAAAAACCAAAGCATAACTGCTTAAATAATTAGCAACATAGATTTTCAGGGTTAGTCTGTGTATATTTTACTCAAGTGCTCAGTATTAACTTGTTAGATTACTCAGTATTTTAGAATATGCATGATCCTCAGGTTCAAGACGGTGATGCTGATGTGGATTACAGTGTTGTTTGTTTTATTCACTGATATCACTGAGTTCACAAGGGTGTTTTTTTTATTATGTTTTCTTAAGAAATATAATCAGCTCATTTACATTATTGCCATTATTTATTGACATGGCCACAAAAGTCTTAAAAAGTTTTGTGGCATTTATGTATGACATTTGTTTTTGTTCTGTGGCTCCTAACATTAGATTCTGCACAAATGAACGCTGTCAATCAGCCGAACTCAGTGATCACTGCTGCGTCTGGTGATAACGTCACTCTACACTGCTTTCAAATGAAAGAAGGACACACTGAAGCCATCATTTGGTACAAACAAGCAGTAGGACACGAGCCTCGTGTAATGGTCACAGCTCATAAACTAGCACAGAATCCCATTTTTGAAGATGAGTTCAACTCGCCGAGGTTTACTGTTGAGAATTTAAAAGAAAGCTGCCATTTGAAAATTACTAACGTGGAACCATCAGATGAAGCCATGTATTACTGTGGATTAAAAAAGTTTGTAACATTGTTTGGAAAAGGAACATTTTTATCAGTAAAAGGTAAGAATTTATGTAAGTCACCAGTTTCACTATTCTTAATAATGTGCATTTTTATTTAGTTCTGCATGTTAAATGAGTTACTTAATGTGTTCTAAATTTCCTCATTATGTTATATCCATTGTTTTTACTTAAAATGCATTTATACTATACTGGAATGAATTTATAAAAACATATTACATTACTCGTACCTTTTTCCCATTGCATACAGTATATCTTTATATCAATATTAATATTGAATTTTATTAATAATGAATTTTAATCATAATAACAGTTAGAATAGCAGGACATAATAATAATAATAATAATAATAATATCAGTGGAAAATATGAATAAATCAGTAACCATATAAAATCTAAAAAATATATGTAAAAAAAAAAGAACGATTAAAATAATATAAACATAATTTGAAAGTTTGTTTGTTTGTTTTAATCACACATTGATAGATGATAGATGGAGCCTGACAAATTTTTACTGATAATATGTTCCAGATCTTTGGTGGATAAAAACCAAGTTTCATATGTGGAGTATAGATAAGGATATCACTAGATGATCTTAAGGCACACTTAAAACATAGTAATGAATGTACTGTATCATTATGAAATTTAATGTCTAACTGAATGCATGTGCTTTATAGACTGCATACTGCATGTATTATAAAGACCTAACTATAAAAAGAAACTAACTAAGATCTTACACTGTGTATATTACACTGAACAGGTGATGAAGATATGAAAGTCTCAGTGTTGCAGAGCAGCGTGTTGGACTCGGTTCCTGCAGGAGCGTCAGTGACTCTGCAGTGCTCGGTTCTCTCTCAGAGCAGAGCAGCAGATCTCCAAGTGCTCTGGTTCAGAGCTGCTCCATCACAATCCCATCCTCAAATCATTTACACTCATCACAACAGCAGCCATCAGTGTGAGAGCAGCTCTTCTACACACACCTGTGTGTACAGCTTCTCCAAGAACATCCTCAGCCTCAGTGATACTGGCACTTACTACTGCGCTGTGGCCGTGTGTGGGAAGATCATTTTTGGGAACGGGACACGAGTACAATTAAGTGACATATTCTTTAAAAAAAAAAAAAGATTTGAGTATGTATATGATATTTTAAAAAAATACTTTAGTTTTAATTGTTTTAGTGTTCTATTTAATTGCTAAGATTGCTAATTGAAATATTTATAATATTATGATTACAGGGAGGTAAAGTTATTATTTCTGGGTAAAATTATTTCATCATTATTATTTTTGTGCAACAGTAGAATCTGTGGATCCTGTAGTGATCTGCCTCGCGGTAGCTTTGGGAGTGTGTGTCGTTGTGATCTCTGTTCAAGTTATTTTATTCTATAACAGGAGAAACCATGAACAACACACAAGTAAGTGTTCTATAGTAATATTAAAATTATTTAAAAATTAAAAATAAAATAAAAGTAAAATTAAAATTGCAATATCTTTTTTAAATATATTTTGCTTTGAATTAATAAATTAGGATTTCTAGAATTACATTATAATACGATAAGGTCAGATCTCTTTGCATGATGAGACCAGCTCTCTATAGAAATTAATGTTAAATGATGTTAAATGTTATAAATAAAGTAAATACTAACTTATTTTTCATCAGAGAGAGAAAGCACTGTGAAAAGGCCTGAACAAACAAGCACTCAGGTACTGGAAATGACTCAGAATTATAATCATAATGATTATTTCCTTCATTTGTAATTTTATTTGTTATGATTCATTTCTAATTTCATATTCACTCCCACAGGACCATGACTCTGTAGAGATGAATTACGCTGCCTTACATTTTAATGAAAAGAAAACCAAAGGAGGGAGAAAAAAGAGAGGACGGCCTCAAGACACTGTGTACTCTGAAGTCAGATCTCTCACCATTACTTAGATTATACATTTTCAATAATTTATTTTGTTTACTAGAATTTTATTTGTTTTTGAGACTGTTCAGGAATAAAGTTTAACTGGTGGTCTGCTCATCTCATTTTAATATCAAAGACTCACATCAGATAAATTGTGATATTACCTGTATTTCTATGTTTATCAATTAAGAAAGGACTGATGAAATGACAAAAATAGGACTGAAGATTGTAAATCAGAATGGGATGCTTAAGAGAAAGGATGTGCTCAAGAAAGTGCTCTAGTTTTGTTTCTAAGCTTTCATATGAATTTGAAGAAAATATATTACATATGAAATAAATGAACACTATAAAAGGGCACACAGTTCACACATCTGTGTGTTCTCTTGAAGAGTTTTTTCTTTTGGCTTTGTGCTTTTTATAGATTTCTGCTCTGATGTAATGTATGTGATGGATTTTTCTTTTATGCCATTTCTTGTTGTATATGGTCATTTTCTCTTGGTGGTCAGACTGGTCACTCCCTTTGATATGTGCTTTGGTTCTATCTGAAACCTGCCACTAAAGCAGATCACATTGTAAGACTTCCTCAAAATGTTTGTATCTCTATGTGCTTAGTGCTCCAAATATCTGTATTCAGATTTACACCTGAAGTGGGCGTGGCCTGAACAGAACGGGTTTGTATTTATAAATATGAACAAAAAGGTATGTATTGATAAGAATAAAATGATATGTTTAAAAAACAAAACTGATAAGAAAAAGTACCATATTTGGACAACATATTTTAAAAAATACATGTAAAAATGTAAAAATACAAGTAAAAATAAATAGAAATATATTCTGCAATAAATGCTGATGTGCAAATTGTTATTATAAAAAACACAGGCTATAAGTTGGGAAGATTTCACATGACAAGTAGCAATCATAGTGAAGATGAAGGATCTTACTAAAGTTCCTAAGCATCCCTGTTAGGAACCACAACTAATCATCCTGGACAGGCGCACCATGCCAGATTTCATAATGCACTCTCAGACTAATGATAAGGAAGGTAAGAGAGAAGCCAGCAGTCACTTGAAAAGAGTTGCAGGACGACCTGAAAGCAGCAGGAACAACAGTTACACAGACAGCAATAAGCAATGAACTGCACCACAAACATGTCTGTTCAGGAACTCGAGCTGCGTCAAAATGCTATGGGAACACCTTCAGCATGACCACGCTCTGAATCAGGTGTGTTACCAGTCCAATGCATGGGCGAGACATCACGGGCGGGGTGACATAGCGACCAGGAAGCTTAAAAGCACAAGCTTTAACAGCAGCAGCTTTTTTTCATTCAGCATGTGCTCTGTGTGTCGGTCTTTTTATGTTTTTTGTCTTTCACCGCGGCATGCCTAAAGCTAGCAAAAAGACGAAACATAAGGGCAAGAACACGCAGTGTTTTAGGCTGTGTGTTTCTCCCTGCCCGCACTATATTATGTGTGGGGATACACCCGGTCTGTGCGTTGTCTGCTTGGGAGCGGAGCATGGTGTGGGATTCGACCATGATGCAGGAACGTCTGTCTCCTGCTCGGATCAAGTCGATCCTCACAGCAGTCACGAGAGTGAGAGAAGGCCAGTCACTCACTGTAAAGCAGTTCCACTGCTGGGTCTGATGGCAGCTGCGTCCAATGTGATACCTTTTGGCCTGCTGTACATGAGACCCCTACAGTGGTGGCTCAAGACCAAGGGGTTCTCAGTGAGGGGAAACCCACTTTGCATGATCAAGGTCATGCAGCGATCCCTACATGCCTTAGACATATGAAGGAAACCTTGGTTCTTGTCCCAGGGCCCGGTGCTGGGAGCTCCTTGTCGCCGCATAACGCTAGTGACGGACACATGATTGGCCGCTCAGCCCGCAGTCTGTGGAGCGGCCGCCATCTCACATGGTACATCAGCTGCCTGGAGATGCTGGCCATGTTTCTAGCATCGAAACACTTTCTCCCCGACCTAAGAGATTGCCATGTGTTGGTGCGCACCGACAACACAGCGGTGGTCTCTTACGCCAACCACCAGGGAGGTCTGCGTTCACGCCCCCTTTACAGGCTGGCGCACCAGATCCTTGTGTGGTCCCGGGGGAAACTCCTCCCATTCAGAGCAGTTTACTTCCCTGGACATCTCAATATGGGAGCAGACATCCTGTTGAGGCAGGGGCCGAGGCCCGGGGAACGGAGGCTTCGCCCCAAGGGGGTGAAGCAGATATGGAGAATGTTTGGCCAGGCTCAGGAGGATCTGTTTGCAACTCAGGAGATATCACACTGTCTTCTCTGGTTCTCTCTGACTCATCTAGCTCCTCTCGGACTGGATACCATGGTACAGACTTGGCCAAGGCTTCGTCTGTACGCCCTTCCCCCGATTGCTCTGCTCCCGGGAGTTCTGGAGAGAGTGCGCCGGGACGGGGTCCGTCTGTTGTTAGTAGCCTCATTCTGGCCAGGCCGAGTATGGTTCTCGGACCTGATTTCCCTTCTCGATGGCCCTCCATGGGAGATCCTCGTCAGGAGGGACCTCCTCTCACAGGTGGGCTTCCACCCCAGCCTGGAGTTGTGGAAGCTCTTGGTGGTCAGTCTGTGGGCAGACACCCCCTAGTTACACGTTTCCTCTGCGGTGCGCTGAGGCTAAGGCCTCTGGTACGATCTCGTGTCCCTCCGTGGGACCCGGCTGTGGTGCTGGAAGCTCTCTGTAAACCTCCTTTAGAGCTTATAGAGGAAATATCTGATAGTCATCTCACTTTGAAAACATCCTTTCTTCTGGCGATTTCTTCTCTCAAGAGAGTTGGGGATCTACAGGCCCTCTTAGTGGCCCCCTCTTATTTAGACTTTGTGCCCGGTCTGGCCAAGCGGGTTATGTTTCTAAAGTTCCCTCCTCTACACCACGGCCTGTTGTACTCCAGGCCTTCTGTCCTCCTCCCTTTCGGGAGCCCGACCAGCAGAGGCTTAACTTTATGTGTCCAGTACGAGCACTGGACACAAACATCCACAGAGCTGCCCTGTGAAGAAGGGCGGACCAATTGTTTGTGTGTTATGGTCCCCTTAAGAGAGGTCTCCCTGCTACTAAGCAGACCCTCAGCCGGTGGATCGTGGATGCCATCTGTCTGGCCTATGAGTCCTCTGATCTCCCCTCGCCCTTAGGGGTCAAGGCTCACTCCACCAGAAGTGTGGCGGCCTCCAAGGCCTTTCTGGCAGGTGTCTCTATGCAGGACATCTGCAATGCTGCGGGTTGGTCCGTGCCCCTGACATTCATCGAGTTCTATGGCCTCGACATGCAAGCCACTCTGGGCTCTTTTGTTCTCTCGCCCTAGCTGTGCTCTTCCACATTAGGCAGGGATTTGTAAGTCTGGCGGCGTGGGCATACTCGTTCCCATAGCGTTTCGACGCAGCTCGAGTTCCTGAAGGGGAACGTCTCCAGGTTACGTATGTAACCATGGTTCCCCGAGGGAACGAGATGCTGCCTCTCAGTGCCATACTTCCGGCATCCCTGCAAGCGCTTGCTTCATTCTTGAAGCTGCCTATTAGAAATATTTGGAACACTATACTCTGGTTAGAAAATACATAAAAAATGTTAACTACATAAAACAAAAATAGAACTCTTTCTCAATATTTCAGCTTGTCGTGTTTGGAGAAAGAAGAGTAGTGCGTGTGATTCCAAGAACACCATATTCACTGTGAAGTATGGAGGTGGGAACATCATGATACGGAGCTGCTTCTCTGCAAATGGTACTAGGAGCGATGTACCAGGACATGTTAGAGAAACTGAATCTGGGGAGACGGTGGAAGTTTCAACAAGACAACGACCCCAAATATATGGGCCAGAAAACCCCAAGAAGGCCTTGCATGGCCTAGCCTGTCTCCTGACTTGAATACCATTAAAAATTTTCTGAAATTGCAAGTTTATCAGTGAGCTCATCACAACTTTGGGGAATTGAAGATGATCTGCAAAGAGGAATGAACCAAAACTTGAACCATAATGCTGCAGAATGCTAATTACTTCTCACTGGCAGATGTCTCAAAGCTGCACCTCCCAAGAACAGCTTCGTAACAAAGTACTAATGTTGGTCATTTGTGGAATCCAAATACTTTTTTCATATCAGTTATTTTTTAAAACATATCATTGTTTATGTTTATGACTGAATGCTTTTTTGTCATATTTATAAGACATTATGTGTATAAATTCGAAGTGGATATATGCACTCGAAATACATTAAATAATAAAAAGAAAATTGTCAGAATACTTATTTCCCCTCACTCCATTTTTATACCTTATATGCTGTATTGACTCTTTAATTATCCACAACATGTTACATGCAGAGGTGCATAAAGTACTTTTTCTGTCATTTCTACAATGAATTAATGTGTTTAAAGAAGTGTGATCATTTTACTGTTTTACATTGCAACACAGCAACCTGGAATAATACTGGCAGTATCAAAGCACCTTACTGTATAACTACTGTAACACTAACGTACTATATAGTAATAAAACAATGAACTGATTAGATTTTGGAATTGATCCAAACAGAGTCAAGGTCACAGCAAGGTCACATGTTAGAAAATAGTTTTTTTCTGTATACTTTAAGGGTATTTCAGGCATACAAATTAGTAACTAGAAGAACTATACTTATTGGCAGCAGAGGCATCCCTATCGACACTGTTGGCATTGAGTTCTATGTGGGTTTTTTTTTGTTGTTGTTTTTTATTTTCCTGTATAAATGAGCTAACATTAATATTCTGCCTATTAACCAGCACCTGTGACATAAAAAATCTAATATTCAGCACAATGAGCTAGCTACTTCAGAAAAGTTACAGTACTGTAAAACAGCTTCATAAAAAAGAGAAAACGTTGATTTTAAGAAAGACACCTAGTGACATTCTCATTGCTGTTGCTTATGGGAGGAGAAAGTCACAGGAAGTTTGTGATGTCAGAATCTCACATCATAAATCTTTGACTTGAACTGAGATGTGCTCAGTTTGACCTTATGACAGCTCAACAAGAGGACATGCAGTACACAGACCTCAAGATGATAATGCTGACGTGGATTAAAGTGGTGCTGTTTAATATATTTGGTATGTGCAGATGTTTTGTAATGTTTTCTATTTTCTAATCATACACAGAATTTCATACTAAGAAAGAAAAACAAGGGAAGTCTTATTTTTATATTTATTATTTACAACATATGCTCTACATGGTCATTCTTATGCTCTGCGCATTTTCTCAGCTGTTGTATTATGGTTTCTGAGGATATTGCTTACCATATTCAGATCTATATATTTGCTCAAAATATTCCTATTGGTTCCTGACTGACTTTTGGGACACCCTGTAGAATTACTAACAAAAGTGCAATGACATGTCTAGTTTACTTGCATTCAAATCACCTGGAGATTTAGGTCATTTTGTCTTAAACCATTGCATTCTTATACAGTACAGAGATTTTGAATCTTTTTTTTTTTTTATGTGTAGCAAAAGAAACCATACAGAAATTGCCTTTGTACTTGATTTAGAAAGTAAAATCTTTATATACTGTCTTGTACAATATATTCATGAATTTATTTATTTATTTACTCACTTATTTACTTATTTATTTGTTCTCTGGCTCCTCACATTAGATTCTGCACAAGCGAACGGTGTCCACCAGCCGAACCCAGTGATCACTGCTACTGCTGGTGATAACGTGACTCTACACTGCTTTCTGCTGGGAGAGCAAAACACTGATCCCATGGTTTGGTACAAGCAAGCAGGAGGACACGAGCCTTCTCTAGTGGCCGTGGTACAGAAAGTACAGGATCCCATTTACAAAGATGAATTCAACTCTCCAAGGTTCAGAATTGAGAAAGGAATCAAGAGCTGTCACTTGAGAATAATCAGTGTGAAACCATCAGATGAGGCCATGTATTACTGTGGCTTGATTACATTTTACACAGTATTTGCAAAAGGAACATTTTTATCAGTGAAAGGTAAGCAATTATAATCAAAAATATTTAGAATTATAATTAAAATTAGGCCCATAAGTATCCCTTAATCTTTGAATTTTGAAAAATGGTTTTACACTATTATAACCATTTGTATGAGAATTTGTTATGTTGTCATGGTTGTCATGTTGCTAACATCACTGAATCATTTTGGTTTTATTTTATTTTACTATCAGAGCTGCTGAAAATGAATCAACTTCTGATAATATAATATTCTATAAATTCTACAATGCGTGTGTTTCGGACTAAAGGCAGTTTTCTGATACAAGAATAAAACAGACTGAAGATCTTAGCTAACACTTTAGTTAAACCCTATATCATAAGACTGACATAGTCATGTCATAAACATGTCTTGGATGGTGCCGTGTGCTTTGTATGACTGTGTAAGTTTTCATAGCGTCAAACATTATTACAGCGATCATGACAAATCCCATAACTGGTGAAGGTAATTTAATGGTCTTATATCACTGGGCATAACCTGTAGGGTTTAAGTCAAATTTCTGTCTTACACCAAACAGGTAAACCAGATTTTAGTGTCTCAGTGTTCCAGAGCAGTGTGTTGAACTCGGTTCCTGCAGGAGCGTCAGTGACTCTGCAGTGCTCGGTTCTCTCTGAGAGCAGAGCAGCAGATCTCCAAGTGCTCTGGTTCAGAGCTGCTCCACCACAATCCCATCCTCAAATCATTTACACTCATCACAACAGCAGCCATCAGTGTGAGAGCAGCTCTTCTACACACACCTGTGTGTACAACTTCTCCAAGAACATCCTCAGCCTCAATGATACTGGCACTTACTACTGCGCTGTGGCCGTGTGTGGGAAGATCATTTTTGGGAACGGGACACGAGTACAACTGGAGAACTCTGGTTGGTGAACAATTTGTGAATATTTTTCAGGTTTTATAGGTACAAAAAAAAAACTAAAAAATATATATTTGTTAATCTTTCATTATATTACATTCTATGTTTTTTCGTTTGAGATCATATTACATGTTCATATTCAGACAGTAACTTGACGATTTTTTGTCTCTCAAAGCAACGGCTTTTAATCCTGTAGTGATCTGTCTGGCAACAGCGTTGGTAATGTGCGGGATTCTGATTTCTGCTCAAGCTGTTTTACTCTGTAAAAGCAAAAACTGTCAACAATACAGAGGTAAGTGTTTAATATTACAGTGTAAATTTATCTTCAATACATGTTTTGCATATAAATGACCTCAGCATTTATTTACAATTCAGATACAATTAGTAGAATCATTAGATTTGGGAAGTCTAAAGGTCAATCATGTTAATACACAATAGGGAAAATGTTAGCAGTGTCAGATCTTTGTGCATAATGAAGTGAGACTCTTCATAGAAGAAAATCTTCATTACATGTTCTCATTTTTATTCCAGAGAGAATTCAGCATGGTGCTGTGATAAACACTGAGAAGACGAACACTCAGGTACTTGTTCACTTGTGCAGGAAATGACTCAGGATTATAATCAGAATTACAATTTCAATTTAAATTCAGAATAAAAGCAGACATGTTTAAGTGGATCTCTTTAAAGTTCTTGGGTTTTTTTACATTTTGTTAAATATACTCTGTATGATTTGTAGTTATTCTCATAAACATTATAATTCATTTGTTACCTATTGTAGATTCAGTCATTTCAATAATGTGCGTTGTCATAAATAATTTGACTTAACCTCCTAGTCTTGAAAAGTGGTATATAAATAAAAGAAAAGTATTCATTCATTTTTTTTATAATTTAGTTCTCATTTTATGTTCATTTCCACAGGACCATGATGCTGTGGAGCTGAATTACGCTGCCTTACATATTAATGAACGGAAAACTAAAAGAGCGAGAGAAAATCGAGGTCGATCTCAAGACAGTGTATACTCTGAAGTGAAATATTCCACCATCACTCAGTGAAATAGTCTTTAATATTATTCTGTTTCTGTAATTGTTAGGTTGTTTGATCTGCTTTAATGTTTCTGTTCATGAGCAGACTGTAGCAAATCATCTGATTTTTTTTTTTTAAACCTTATTGATATTATTTATTTTTTAAAACTTTATTAATATTAAATACAGACAGGTTGCTCTGTTGTGCTGTGGGAGGGATTTATTTATTTTTCTGCCATAGTTTGGCCCCACCCATTTCCTTACAGAAAAACATCATTGCAAATCAATACAATAAGTTCTTCCTCCTGATCACCTTTGTCCTATGTTGAAACATTTGTGTCCTGATGGGTGTGGTCTTTTCCTGGATAATTCCGCCCCCATCCACAGGGTGTGAAGGCCCACTGAATAGTTTGAGGAGGAAAATTATCTAAATCATATGTTGTGGCCTTCACACTCACCACATCTCAACCTGAACACCTATGGGAGATTTTAGAGTGACGTATTAGACAGTGCTCTCCACCACCATCATCATCATCATCATCATCATCACAACACCATCTGAGGGAAAATCTTCATCACTCCAGATCGGTTCTGGAAGCTTGTGGTGCCTCAACACCTTACCAATTTGACACTCATTTGTAGGTTTGATTACCTGTAATAAAATCTTTTAAATTTTCTCAAGACTGTCCTGTCATGAAACATCTGACTGAATAGATTAGATTTCTGTAATAATCATCAAACTGTGAGAAAATTTTGCATTAAAACTGTGTTTAAGATGAAGAAATGTCACACTGGTGCCAAGGAGGATCTCTGCAAAGCCTCACATCAGACAGTATTTTGTCATGCTCTTCTGTTTCCTTTCCAGAATGTCTATTAAAGACATTTATGTTTTTTTTAAGTTTGTCAATAATATATCTAGAGTGCTTTGCATCTGTGCTTTGCATCTGTAAGTGGGAGGAGTCTGTGGTTTAATCATGAGAAGAAGGAAGTTTTAAGTAACCTACTTTCTGTTGGCAGACCAGAAACAAACACAACATGCAAAAAAAAAAAAAGAAAGAAAGAAACCCCAAAAAGGGTCCTAGACTTTTCAGCTCTCTTATAATATATTTTGGGGTTTTTCTTTCATTTTTTTTAATGGCTTTGTCTTCTGTCTCTAGAGCACCCACTGTAGGAGAACAGTGAAAGTATGTAGCTAATCAGGGAATGAAGAAAGTGTAAAATCAGCTGATCAGCTTTCTTTGTTAAATAACAACGATCTTTTCATTATTAGATTATGGGGCACTTCTGCCACACGTGAGTCCCCTTACAGTCAGAGCTGCTGTCATAGAAAATTAATCAACACCTTCTGACCAGTCGAAAACAATTATTACTATTCATCAATAAAAATTATATGAAAAACATTTAAAAGGTCTTTAAAATATGTTTAAATGTATAAGATAAGGACTGGTGTCCCATCCAGGTTTTTTTTTTCCACCTGGATAGTCTCTAGCTTCACGGTGACCCTGACCAGGACAGTTCACTTACTGAAGATGAATGAATGAATAAATGAATGAATAAAAAAAAAATTCAGATCTAATATAAACTATATGGCAAAAATTATGTGGACAACTGACCATCACACCCATATGTGGTTCTTCCCCAAACTATTGCCACAAAGTTGGAAGCACATGATTGTATAGATTGTCTTTCTATGCTGTATCTTTACAATTTCCCTTCACTGGAACTAAGAGGCCCAAACCTGTTCCAGCATGACAATGCCCCTCTGCACAAAGCGAGCTACATGAAGACATGGTGTGTGAAGGTTGGAGTGGAAGAACTCGAGTGAACTCGAGAACTCGAGAGAACCCTGACCTCAACCCCACTCAACACCTTTGAGATGAACTGGAACACCGACAACACTCTCCTCACCCAACATCAGCGCCTGACCTCACTTATGCTCTTGTAGCTGAATGAACACAAATCCCCACAGCCACGCTCCAAAATCTAGTGGAAAGCCTTCCCAGAAGAGTGGAGCTTATTATATCAGCAAAAGGTGGAGCAGGTCCATATTATTGCCCATGGTTTTGGAATGGGATGTTCAAGGACAGATCGGGATGTGATGGTCAGGTGTTCACAAACTTAAAGTGAACTGAAGTGAAATGGCAACAATTCAAAATGGAGGTTTTAACCTGATTTCTTTGTATTTTATGCATTCTTTAAAGTTTTCTACATTACATTTTTTTATTTTTTCAAGGAAAAGATGAAAGAAAAAATTTCTGTGTAAAGTAACAACACTTCTACCTGAATGGGTTTTGTAGGGTTTTTTTTTTTGTCCTTTTTTCCACTAGAGACTTCTGGTGGTCAAAATGTGCTCCAAAAATAGAAACATGTAGCTGGAAAGGAAGTGTAAAAAAACCTTGTGACTTATAACTCAGTCAATCAGATGAAAGTCCCCAGTACAAAATACTTTGTGCTTCTGTCACTTGTTTTCTTTCTAACAGCTCGATCAAAGTATCATTTCACCTCTGAGGATGGCTCCAATCTGGACAATTATTTTATTTCTCAACACAGTATGTAAGTTTTAAAGACACTGTATTTAAATGGTCTACAGATATGATTGTTACTCCTACTAAGTGTTTGAAATTTTATTCATTGTTTATTTCTCTTGATATATCATTATTATATCTAATTTAATTTATTTTCTAGCTCCAGCCCAATCTGTGGATTTTTCCAGACCAGCATTTCTCTCAGTGAAGTCTGGAGAACGTGTTACACTTAACTGCCCATTTGGAGATATTCGTAATGCTGAAAGTATGGTTTGGTACAAACTCATATTTGGAGAAATGCCTCAAAAAGTGGGAGAAAGATTACCTTATAAGGATTTCGAAATTTCTCCCGAGTTCAAGACGTCAGGATTTATGATGGAGCTGACTGATAACGGCATTTCTCTGACAATTCCACATATAAAACAAGAACATGGAGGACTTTACTACTGTGAAAAATGTACCTTGGATGATGTTACATTATCCAGTGGAACTTTCTTGGCTGTAACAGGTAAATAACTAAATCAAATTTGTTTGTAGAAAAGCTATACATATATTTAACCCATTTATGCTCATTTTGGAATTTTTACTTTGCCTCACTGGGTCAGAACAAAGTCAAAGTCATGAAGAAAATGTGTAGCAAGAGCAATATCTTTTTTATATATAATTGTACTTTATATTCTCTGATCCAAATAGCTATTTTGTAAATTGCACAAATGTTTAATTACCAAAATGTCATGCTTTTAGAAATTGTGGATAATAGTGTATGTTAGTGGAGGAAATAGGCAATTTTATAGAATTTTACTGTCTTGTTTTAGCAATCTGGAAATGTATTAATATTGATTAAAATTAGGTTTAAATTGTTGGATGGATAGACCGTGGTGCAAAGTGGCCTGATACCAAATTTAGGGTTGAAAAAAAGGATTCTGTAACAAAATTTTATTGCACTTTAGGTATAAATGATTATTTAAATTTACTGAGTAAATCTGCTTTAGATTCAGCAAGTTAGAAAGCTAAACATAAATTTAATTAAAGATGGCCAGCAAACACTCTGCTCTGTCAGCTCCCTCTCACTACAATACGCATGTGAAAAACATCCAGTTACATGTGAAAAGTATGTCTTTTTTTTCGATAAGGAAACCAGTGCTTGCTAACATCATTTTTCTGCATATTTTCGTGGGGGAATTTACACTGACATTACACTCATACAGCAGAAACCTCCCGAGTCCTAATTGGTCAGAATAAATTAAATAAACCCATGTTGGAATTATGTAATAATAATAATAATAATAATAATAATAATAACATTCATCTCAAATTGCAGTACAGTGTGAAGTAGCAAGCAGAAATGATCAAACAAATAGTAGTCAAAAATAAACCAGTAAAAGAATCAAATAATAAAAATAATAAAATACATAATAGAAGTTACATTAATAAATAAAATAAAACTATAAAACTATAAAAACAACTAGTACAAGTTTATAAAGAGAGCCATGATCTAACACTGTCTATATTACACTCAACAGGTGATGAAGACGTAAAAGTGTCAGTGTTGCAGAGCAGCGTGTTGGACTCGGTTCCTGCAGGAGCGTCAGTGACTCTGCAGTGCTCGGTTCTCTCTGAGAGCAGAGCAGCAGATCTCCAAGTGCTCTGGTTCAGAGCTGCTCCACCACAATCCCATCCTCAAATCATTTACACTCATCACAACAGCAGCCATCAGTGTGAGAGCAGCTCTTCTACACACACCTGTGTGTACAGCTTCTCCAAGAACATCCTCAGCCTCAATGATACTGGCACTTACTACTGCGCTGTGGCCGTGTGTGGGAAGATCATTTTTGGGAACGGGACACAAGTACAGTTGGAAAGCTTTCCAGATTTGGGTTGGTAAAAAGTGTATGTGAATATTATTTGGGTTTCAACTAAATCAAATTTGAAAATTTTGAAAAAAAAAAATTAAAAATCATATTATTTCTCATTAGTTATTTATTTGTTTAAAAAATAAAATCAGTGGTTGTAAATATTTAGAGCATTAAATAATGTTACTTTTTATGTCTACATTAATGGCTGTTATACCACTTGTATTGTACATATTCATGATATTTATTACATAATGATCATAAATATGATATTCTGATATTTATTGTCCTGCAGTAACATCTTTAGGTCTTGAAATCTACCTCGCAGTAGTGGTGGCAGTGTGTCTGGTTGTTATCTTCGCTCAAGCATTTATAATCTGTAAAATGAGAAACTGTGAACAATCCAGAGGTGAGTATGGATCATACAGAGGTGCAAACAATTTTGCAAATTATATTCATTTTTCTCTCCACAGTATTATAGAATGTCTTTTGTGTATACACTGATCAGCCATAACATTAAAACCACCAGCCTAATATTGTGTAGGTCCCCCTTGTGCTGCCAAAACAGCCCTGACCCATCGAGGCGTGGACTCCACAAGACTTCTGAAGGTGTGCTGTGGTATCTGACACCAAGACGTTAGCAGCAGATCCTTTAAGTCCTATAAGTTGCGACGTGGGGCCTCCATGGATCGGACTTGTTTGTCCAGCATGTCCCACAAATGCTCGATCGGATTGAGATCTGGGGAATTTGGAAGCCAAGTCAACACCTTGAACTCTTTGTCATTTTCATCAAACCATTGCTGAACAGTTGCTGAAATTGCTGAAAGAGGTCACTGCCATTAGAGAATACCGTTTCCATGAAGAGGTGTACTTGGTCTGCAACAATGTTTAGGTAGGTGGTACGTGTCAAAGTAACATCCACATGAATGCCAGGACCCAAGGTTTCCCAGCAGAACATTGCCCAGAGCATCACACTGCCTCCGCCGGCTTGCTTCTTCCCATAGTCCATCCTGGTGCCATCTCTTCCCCAGGTAAGTGACACACACGTACCCGGCCGCTGACATGACATAAAAGAAAATGTGATTCATCAAACCAGGCCATCTTCTTCCATTGCTCAGTGGTCCAGTTCTGATGCTCACATGCCCATTGTAGGCGCATTCAGTGGTGAACAGGGGTCAGCATGGAAACTCTGACCGATCTGCAGCTACGCAGCCCCATACGCAGCAACCTGTGATGAACTGTGTGTTCTGACACCTTTCCATCACAGCCAACTTTAACTTTCTCAGCAATTTGTGCTATAGTAGCTCTTCTCTGGGATCAGACCAGATGGGCCAGCCTTCTCTCCCCACGTGCATCAGTGAGCCTTGGGCACCCACGACCCTGTCGCTAGTTCACCGGTTGTCCTTCCTTGGACCCCTTTGGTAGGCACTAACCACCGCATACCGGGAACACAAGTTAATATACAATAGGGAAAATGTTAGCAGTGTCAGATCTTTGTGCATAATGAAGTGAGACTCTTCATAGAAGAAAATCTTCATTACATGTTCTCATTTTTATTCCAGAGAGAATTCAGCATGGTGCTGTGATAAACACTGAGAAGACGAACACTCAGGTACTTGTTCACTTGTGCAGGAAATGACTCAGGATTATAATCAGAATTACAATTTCAATTTAAATTCAGAATAAAAGCAGACATGTTTAAGTGGATCTCTTTAAAGTTCTTGTTTTTTTTTTTTTTTTTTTGTAGTTATTCTCATAAACATTATAAGTCATTTGTTACCTATTGTAGATTCAGTC
The DNA here is from genome assembly GCF_027358585.1 of Pangasianodon hypophthalmus. Classification (NCBI taxonomy): domain Eukaryota; kingdom Metazoa; phylum Chordata; class Actinopteri; order Siluriformes; family Pangasiidae; genus Pangasianodon; species Pangasianodon hypophthalmus. The sequence goes on from NC_069716.1 coordinate 3,661,647, forward strand.
ATTTCAATAATGTGCGTTGTCATAAATAATTTGACTTAACCTCCTAGTCTTGAAAAGTGGTATATAAATAAAAGAAAAGTATTAATTCATTTTTTTTATAATTTAGTTCTCATTTTATGTTCATTTCCACAGGACCATGATGCTGTGGAGCTGAATTACGCTGCCTTACATATTAATGAACGGAAAACTAAAAGAGCGAGAGAAAATCGAGGTCGATCTCAAGACAATCTATACACTGAAGTGAAATATTCCACCATCACTCAGTGAAATAGTCTTTAATATTATTCTGTTTCTGTAATTGTTAGGTTGTTTGATCTGCTTTAAGGTTTTGTTCATGAGCAGACTGTAGCAAATCATCTGATTTTTTTTTTTAAACCTTATTGATATTATTTATTTTTTAAAACTTTATTAATATTAAATACAGACAGGTTGCTCTGTTGTGCTGTGGGAGGGATTTATTTATTTTTCTGCCATAGTTTGGCCCCACCCATTTCCTTACAGAAAAACATCATTGCAAATCAATACAATAAGTTCTTCCTCCTGATCACCTTTGTCCTACGTTGAAACATTTGTGTCCTGATGGGTGTGGTCTTTTCCTGGATAATTCCGCCCCCATCCACAGGGTGTGAAGGCCCACTGAATAGTTTGAGGAGGAAAATTATCTAAATCATATGTTGTGGCCTTCACACTCACCACATCTCAACCTGAACACCTATGGGAGATTTTAGAGTGACGTATTAGACAGTGCTCTCCACCATCATCATCATCATCATCATCATCATCATCACAACACCATCTGAGGGAAAATCTTCATCACTCCAGATCGGTTCTGGAAGCTTGTGGTGCCTCAACACCTTACCAATTTGACACTCATTTGTAGGTTTGATTACCTGTAATAAAATCTTTTAAATTTTCTCAAGACTGTCCTGTCATGAAACATCTGACTGAATAGATTAGATTTCTGTAATAATCATCAAACTGTGAGAAAATTTTGCATTAAAACTGTGTTTAAGATGAAGAAACGTCACACTGGTGCCAAGGAGGATCTCAGCAAAGCCTCACATCAGACAATATTTTGTCATGCTCTTCTGTTTCCTTTCCAGAATGTCTTTTAAAGACATTTATATTTTTTTAAGTTCGTCAATAATATATCTAGAGTGCTTTGCATCTGTGCTTTGCATCGGTAAGTGGGAGGAGTCTGTGGTTTAATCATGAGAAGAAGGAAGTTTTAAGTAACCTACTTTCTGTTGGCAGACCAGAAACAAACACAACATGCAAAAAAAAAAAAAGAAAGAAAGAAACCCCAAAAAGGGTCCTAGACTTTTCAGCTCTCTTATAATATATTTTGGGGTTTTTCTTTCATTTTTTTTAATGGCTTTGTCTTCTGTCTCTAGAGCACCCACTGTAGGAGAACAGTGAAAGTATGTAGCTAATCAGGGAATGAAGAAAGTGTAAAATCAGCTGATCAGCTTTCTTTGTTAAATAACAACGATCTTTTCATTATTAGATTATGGGGCACTTCTGCCACACGTGAGTCCCCTTACAGTCAGAGCTGCTGTCATAGAAAATTAATCAACACCTTCTGACCAGTCGAAAACAATTATTACTATTCATCAATAAAAATTATATGAAAAACATTTAAAAGGTCTTTAAAATATGTTTAAATGTATAAGATAAGGACTGGTGTCCCATCCAGGTTTTTTTTTTCCACCTGGATAGTCTCTAGCTTCACGGTGACCCTGACCAGGACAGTTCACTTACTGAAGATGAATGAATGAATAAATGAATGAATAAAAAAAAAATTCAGATCTAATATAAACTATATGGCAAAAATTATGTGGACAACTGACCATCACACCCATATGTGGTTCTTCCCCAAACTATTGCCACAAAGTTGGAAGCACATGATTGTATAGATTGTCTTTCTATGCTGTATCTTTACAATTTCCCTTCACTGGAACTAAGAGGCCCAAACCTGTTCCAGCATGACAATGCCCCTCTGCACAAAGCGAGCTACATGAAGACATGGTGTGTGAAGGTTGGAGTGGAAGAACTCGAGTGAACTCGAGAACTCGAGAGAACCCTGACCTCAACCCCACTCAACACCTTTGAGATGAACTGGAACACCGACAACACTCTCCTCACCCAACATCAGCGCCTGACCTCACTTATGCTCTTGTAGCTGAATGAACACAAATCCCCACAGCCACGCTCCAAAATCTAGTGGAAAGCCTTCCCAGAAGAGTGGAGCTTATTATATCAGCAAAAGGTGGAGCAGGTCCATATTATTGCCCATGGTTTTGGAATGGGATGTTCAAGGACAGATCGGGATGTGATGGTCAGGTGTTCACAAACTTAAAGTGAACTGAAGTGAAATGGCAACAATTCAAAATGGAGGTTTTAACCTGATTTCTTTGTATTTTATGCATTCTTTAAAGTTTTCTACATTACATTTTTTTATTTTTTCAAGGAAAAGATGAAAGAAAAAAATTCTGTGTAAAGTAACAACACTTCTACCCGAATGGGTTTTGTAGGGTTTTTTTTTGTCCTTTTTTCCACTAGAGACTTCTGGTGGTCAAAATGTGCTCCAAAAATAGAAACACGTAGCTGGAAAGGAAGTGTAAAAAAACCTTGTGACTTATAACTCAGTCAATCAGATGAAAGTCCCCAGTACAAAATACTTTGTGCTTCTGTCACTTGTTTTCTTTCTAACAGCTCGATCAAAGTATCATTTCACCTCTGAGGATGGCTCCAATCTGGACAATTATTTTATTTCTCAACACAGTATGTAAGTTTTAAAGACACTGTATTTAAATGGTCTACAGATATGATTGTTACTCCTACTAAGTGTTTGAAATTTTATTCATTGTTTATTTCTCTTGATATATCATTATTATATCTAATTTAATTTATTTTCTAGCTCCAGCCCAATCTGTGGATTTTTCCAGACCAGCATTTCTCTCAGTGAAGTCTGGAGAACGTGTTACACTTAACTGCCCATTTGGAGATATTCGTAATGCTGAAAGTATGGTTTGGTACAAACTCATATTTGGAGAAATGCCTCAAAAAGTGGGAGAAAGATTACCTTATAAGGATTTCGAAATTTCTCCCGAGTTCAAGACGTCAGGATTTATGATGGAGCTGACTGATAACGGCATTTCTCTGACAATTCCACATATAAAACAAGAACATGGAGGACTTTACTACTGTGAAAAATGTACCTTGGATGATGTTACATTATCCAGTGGAACTTTCTTGGCTGTAACAGGTAAATAACTAAATCAAATTTGTTTGTAGAAAAGCTATACATATATTTAACCCATTTATGCTCATTTTGGAATTTTTACTTTGCCTCACTGGGTCAGAACAAAGTCAAAGTCATGAAGAAAATGTGTAGCAAGAGCAATATCTTTTTTATATATAATTGTACTTTATATTCTCTGATCCAAATAGCTATTTTGTAAATTGCACAAATGTTTAATTACCAAAATGTCATGCTTTTAGAAATTGTGGATAATAGTGTATGTTAGTGGAGGAAATAGGCAATTTTATAGAATTTTACTGTCTTGTTTTAGCAATCTGGAAATGTATTAATATTGATTAAAATTAGGTTTAAATTGTTGGATGGATAGACCGTGGTGCAAAGTGGCCTGATACCAAATTTAGGGTTGAAAAAAAGGATTCTGTAACAAAATTTTATTGCACTTTAGGTATAAATGATTATTTAAATTTACTGAGTAAATCTGCTTTAGATTCAGCAAGTTAGAAAGCTAAACATAAATTTAATTAAAGATGGCCAGCAAACACTCTGCTCTGTCAGCTCCCTCTCACCGCAATACGCATGTGAAAAACATCCAGTTACATGTGAAAAGTATGTCTTTTTTTTCGATAAGGAAACCAGTGCTTGCTAACATCATTTTTCTGCATATTTTCGTGGGGGAATTTACACTGACATTACACTCATACAACAGAAACCTCCCGAGTCCTAATTGGTCAGAATAAATTAAATAAACCCATGTTGGAATTATGTAATAATAATAATAATAATAATAATAATAATAATAACATTCATCTCAAATTGCAGTACAGTGTGAAGTAGCAAGCAGAAATGATCAAACAAATAGTAGTCAAAAATAAACCAGTAAAAGAATCAAATAATAAAAATAATAAAATACATAATAGAAGTTACATTAATAAATAAAATAAAACTATAAAACTATAAAAACAACTAGTACAAGTTTATAAAGAGAGCCATGATCTAACACTGTCTATATTACACTCAACAGGTGATGAAGACGTAAAAGTGTCAGTGTTTCAGAGCAGCGTGTTGGACTCGGTTCCTGCAGGAGCGTCAGTGACTCTGCAGTGCTCGGTTCTCTCCGAGAGCAGAGCAGCACATCTCCAAGTGCTCTGGTTCAGAGCTGCTCCATCACAATCCCATCCTCAAATCATTTACACTCATCACAACAGCAGGCATCAGTGTGAGAGCGGCTCTTCTACACACACCTGTGTGTACAGCTTCTCCAAGAACATCCTCAGCCTGAATGATACTGGCACTTACTACTGCGCTGTGGCCGTGTGTGGGAAGATCATTTTTGGGAACGGGACACAAGTACAGTTGGAAAGCTTTCCAGATTTGGGTTGGTAAAAAGTGTGTGTGAATATTATTTGGGTTTCAACTAAATCAAATTTGAAAATTTTGAAAAAAAAAATTAAAAATCATATTATTTCTCATTAGTTATTTATTTGTTTAAAAAATAAATAAAAAGTTAATATGATCAGTGGTTGTAAATATTTAGAGCATTAAATAATGTTACTTTTTATGTCTACATTAATGGCTGTTATACCACTTGTATTGTACATATTCATGATATTTATTACATAATGATCATAAATATGATATTCTGATATTTATTGTCCTGCAGTAACATCTTTAGGTCTTGAAATCTACCTCGCAGTAGTGGTGGCAGTGTGTCTGGTTGTTATCTTCGCTCAAGCATTTATAATCTGTAAAATGAGAAACTGTGAACAATCCAGAGGTGAGTATGGATCATACAGAGGTGCAAACAATTTTGCAAATTATATTCATTTTTCCACAGTATTATAGAATGTCTTGTGTGTATACACTGATCAGCCATATTGTGTAGGTCCCCCTTGTGCTGCCAAAACAGCCCTGACCCATCGAGGCGTGGACTCCACAAGACTTCTGAAGGTGTGCTGTGGTATCTGACACCAAGACGTTAGCAGCAGATCCTTTAAGTCCTATAAGTTGCGACGTGGGGCCTCCATGGATCGGACTTGTTTGTCCAGCATGTCCCACAAATGCTCGATCGGATTGACATCTGGGGAATTTGGAAGCCAAGTCAACACCTTGAACTCTTTGTCATTTTCATCAAACCATTGCTGAACAGTTGCTGAAATTGCTGAAAGAGGTCACTTCCATTAGGGAATGCCGTTTCCATGAAGAGGTGTACTTGGTCTGCAACAATGTTTAGGTAGGTGGTACATGTCAAAGTAACATCCACATGAATGCCAGGACCCAAGGTTTCCCAGCAGAACATTGCCCAGAGCATCACACTGCCTCCGCCGGCTTGCCTTCTTTCCATAGTGCATCCTGGTGCCATCTCTTCCCCAGGTAAGTGACACACACGTACCCGGCCGCTGACATGACATAAAAGAAAATGTGATTCATCAAACCAGGCCATCTTCTTCCATTGCTCAGTGGTCCAGTTCTGATGCTCACATGCCCATTGTAGGCGCATTCGGAAACTCTGACCGATCTGCAGCTACGCAGCCCCATACGCAGCAACCTGTGATGAACTGTGTGTTCTGACACCTTTCCATCACAGCCAACTTTAACTTTCTCAGCAATTTGTGCTACAGTAGCTCTTCACTGGGATCAGACCAGATGGGCCAGCCTTCTCTCCCCACGTGCATCAGTGAGCCTTGGGCACCCACGACCCTGTCGCTAGCTCACCGGTTGTCCTTCCTTGGACCCCTTTGGTAGGCACTAACCACTGCATACCGGGAACACCCCACAAGGCCTGCCGTTTTGGAGGTGCTCTGACCCAGTTGTCTAGCTATCTCAGTTTGGCCCTTTTCAAAGTCGCTCAGATCCTTACACTTGCCCATTTTTCCTGCCTCCAACACATCAACTTCAAGAACTGACTGTTCACTTGCTGCCTAATATATCTCACCCCTTGAGAGGTGCCATTGTCATGAGATAATCAGTGTTATTCGCTTCACCTGTCAGTGATTTTAATGTTATATAAAACCTGTTGGAATTTATTAACTAGCTTAAACATTTTGATTTGATTTTTTTCTGTGTTTGAATACATAAATGTTCCAAAAGTATTCAAACAGCGGAACTGGACCTGCATAAAAAGTGAGATCTTACTACAATGCTGAGAAGAATATAGTGACTATAAATGTGACCAAATGTTAAAAAGTATGTGTTAATAAATTTTTCTCTCTACAGAGAGACCTCAACGAGACTCTGCAGAAGAGAAAACACCTAATCTGGTAAATAATTTTAAATTGTGCCTACATGCTCTTATTATTAAACACTCTACTAGATTTCACTTCTATGTTCATTCCCACAGGGTCGTGACGCAGTGGAGCTGAATTACGCTGCTTTACATTTCAATAAGAAGAATACCAAGAGAGTGACAAGAAAGAGAGAAAAAACAAAAGACTGTGTTTATTCTGAAGTGACGTTAAATTTCTAATTTAATTCATTTAATTTATTAATTTGGTTTACTTTTCAGAAGTAAAGTTTATTACATATCTGTGGTCACTGTTCTCATGTCCTGTGATGGATAGTCATGATATTAGATGTGAGGGTAAAAATCTAACATCTTCTAACATCTGTCAAATTAAAATCAAACTGTGTAATTCCTTCTGTGTATGTGTAATCCTAAGTGTAAAGTTCAGCACAGCCACCAAACATTCTCTCCGTGTGGTGTCTACGTGCCAAAATATCTACACATTTGTATATCAAAGTGCATGTAGTGAGGCTTTAATACTAAAATTGTGCACATCATTATAAAGACCTAAGAACTAACTTCAGCTTCAGACAGTTGTGTATAACAGTCAGTAACTGTACACCTACAAAGTGAACTATGAGGTAGGTGGACCTGATAAAATGGCTTGTGAATGTAGAAAATGATGAGTGAGTACCTGAGGGTGAACATGTGGTATGGGGACAAAAGTTTCATTTCCTGCTTTTGGGGCTAACTGCTCAAAGTACTGTTTGTATGAAACAAATCAACGTTTTAGTTTTGCACATATATTTTGGAGGTCTTTATATTCTAAATATTTATATATATAGTGATGGTCAAGGTTTTTGAGTGAACTATATGAATAATTTTGGTTAAACATAAGAAATTAACTTCTAGAATTACAAAGTCTAAGCAAGAAATAAATAAAAAGTGAATACACATCGTACTATATTTGTGTTACAGTCACTACTACTAACACTATAATATCAACTGTAAGACAAATTCTTTCTTACTTACAGTCTCACAGTAAGTGATTATTGATCTTGCTTTCAATAAAGCACTCACTTAGAGTCGTATTACAGTGGACAATAAAATTTTTGTCTAAATACAAAAATTTAGAAATTTGATGAACACTTGTTTATTTTTTTTTTTTATTATTTTTTCCTTAATTGCTGATAGTGGGTAAACTTTAATAACATGTAGAAAAACCACATGTTCAAAACCATTTTATATCCATAGTATCCTGAAAACCTCCCTGTTGTTATAAAACAGGACACTGGACACAACACAACATTTTAATAATCCAGTCAAAAATACATAAATTGAAATTTTTATTTTATGACAACAGTCTATTAGATGCTGTAACAGCATTAATCTAAGCTTTGCTTCTGTACCCCCAGCTGCAGAAACAGCCATATGAACACATGAACACAAATACATTTACATTTACTCATTTGACAGACAATTTTATCTGAAGTAACTTACAACTGAAGCTTAGCTGTAAAAAAAAAAAAAAAAAGCTTGCTTTATATATTTACTCATTTATATGCATTTATTTTATCCATCTATTCATTTTTCTATCTGTGTGTAACTATTTTTACACTTATTTACATTAATTAAAGTCAACACAGGTGCAACACAAAAGTCTTTTTTTATCACAATTATGTTGATTGTTAATTGAGGTTAAACACTGTACACTTAAAAATATGAAGTGCTTTAATATGTGCACAGAAGTAAAACCTGTGATCATCAATGTTACGTAAAAACATTCATTTTTATTTTACATCGGAGTACACACAATCGTCCGCTAAGCCAGCTTTCCTATTTTCAGCTTTGGCTTTCCTCTTGGTAAATTGCAAAGCTGCATAATTCAGTGTTTCAGCTTCGGATTCCTTGAAAATTAAATTAAATTAAAATTAATGCAAAGCTGACCATAGTGACATTAAAACCATTATAAGTAGCAGTATATGACTGTAACATCATATTAATGATACATATAAGAAGTGGACAGTGATCGGTAGGGAGACTCATGCATGACTAAAGTAGACATTGTCATATCTACAGAAGAAGACAGAATTACTCAAACAGTATATAATAGTATAAAATATATACTGTATTTTCTTGCACACGCACCTGCATCATTCCTGGAGAATCTTCTATAGAAGTGTTCACTATTAATAAAGAAAGAAACTTATTCAGACATTTTAACAAAACTGAACTGAAATAATTATTATCTGATGACAAAGCTCTTACTTTTATCATGTTTTCTTCTCCTCAGTATGAAATAAGTGAGACAGAAAATCAGAAGTGCACACAAACCCAAAGCCGTTCCCAAACCGAGCACTGTCGAATGTAGAGATCTAGTCAGTTGTGAAACTATTAAATTTAATGTTACTTAAAATGCATTAAACACAGTGAAAATTAAATTAGCCCAAATTATTTTTAGATGAATTATTCATTAATAATTTAAGATCAATAAATTAAAACTGAATTATACATCTGACCTGTTTTCTTTTGTGTGTTGTCTCCATGCGGTGTTGGTTCACACACCTCTGAATTATCACACACAGCTGGTTTAGATGTTCCTGATGCAGTGGTAACATGCTCACCTATAAACATTTATCATGATTCACTGACTGAAAGTAAACTTTGAATGTCATTGTTGTTAAAGTTACCTAACACAGTTAACATTTCACTACTTCACATGTTAACAGTAATGAAGAATGAAACATTACTACATTTAACCAGTCACATGATTCATGTTAGTAGAAATCTTACCTTTAATTTGTAAATAAGTTCCATCTCCAAACACGAGTGCACAGTAGTACGTGGCTTCATCAGACAGCATGGTGTTTGAAATGGTCATATTGAAGCAGTTTCCATATTTTTTAATTTGGAAACGAGAATTTTGGAATTCATTGTAAAACGTTTCTTGAGCAGTTTTAAAATATCTGACTATTATCCGAGGTTGTTTTCCATTTTGTTGCTTAAACCAGATAATTTCTCCATCTTCTATTCCAAAAACACAACACTGCAGGGTAGCTGAGTTGCCGATCTCCACACTGAGCTTTTTATCAGACTGATAAACATCTGGCACTGTGAGGGATTGTGCAGTAACCCAGCGTCTATCAGACTGGACTGCGTCTAGAAAAACAAATGCATTAATTAGGTGAAGAATGCAATTCAGGTTCATCAAGAGTTATTAAAGATCACCTTAAAGCAGAGGTTCTAAAAACTTTTTGGAACCAGGGACCCCTTTAACTTTAAGATAAATTACACAGATCCCCTCAGCGGAGATTTTTTAATAAACCTAATCCAACTATTCAAATATATTTACATCATTATTTACATTTGTACAATAATAATTTGTCTATTTATTTAAGGTGTAGATCTTTTTATCCCTACACATTCCTGGAAATATTGGGTCCAAGTTGATATTAATATAGACTAACTGTGTTTTAGGTTACTGAGTTTTGGCTGATCCAAAGTCAAATTTAAGTAAGCAGTCAAATAGGTTAATAACTATATGAATACTTATAATATATTTCATAATGTTGGGTTGTGATTTCCACTGCTGTAATCTAAATAAATAAATAAACAAATAAATAGATAAATAAAAAGATGGACCCCACTTTGAGAACCGCTGCCTTAAATGAATAATATTGGAGTTACTAATACATACAATGATTCTTTAAAAAAACTGTCTGGTAGTTAGAAATTGTTTTTAAAAAAAATTAAAGTAAAAAATAAAAACACACCTAACAAGATGCAAATAAATCAAACATGCTGAAAATTGTACATATTACTTACACATGGTGCTGATGATCAATACTAAAATCCAGAAACCAGTCATTTTTCATTTCTTAGAAATTATACAGTGTTTGTATCTCATTTAACAGTGTATGAATGTGCTTCAAGCACAGTTTGAATTTATATTTATAATATAGGCGGTCTATACTGACCACACCCCAGAATGTGACAACATTGGCCCTAAAAAAATTGACATGATACATTAAGCAAGCATATGATATTCTCGTCCACCTACATCTCTCCCACATTTGTCTATATTTGTGTTTTGGTGTTACACAAAGATATCAAAAAGGATAGAATGGAAAATGTGGTTTACTTGAATTCTATTGTGAGCCTACACCTACATCTCATTGTAACTGCCATTTTAATCTGAATAAAATCTTGCCTAACTAGTAATGGTTATCTGGGCCAAAGAAGGGTGTATTGCATTTGAATTTCTACATTTGACAGGGGCTTTTAATATTGCAGGACCTGACAGTAGAGTTCAAAAGACACAGGGGAGGCACATGGACATTAGTACACCAATAAGAGATATGAGATACTTTAAAAGAAATAAAAAGCTGATGTTTGAGGGATGAGTCTGGAATATTGATAATTTGATTCATTTTATTAGATAATTATTCTTTTGCAATAGCTTATATGAAAAATCTTATACAAAAATGCTGTGCTATCTGCTACTGCTTCAGACATCTCTTGAGGATTAGAGAAACCAAACAGATAGTCTCTATAATAGGTGGTGATCTACTGGGGCTGGATTATGGACTCAAGACAGGGTGTACGCATTTCTGTTCTCAGTTCAAGGCGAATGAGAGGTTATGATGATACATGGTATGGAGGGTCCCTTCCAGCCAATGACACCTTTCCCTGAGGACCAACGTAATTGCAAGGAGCTCTTAATTGCCCACATCATAGTGGGGTGTAGCTTTACCAGAGCCCCTTGCATCTGGGAGTACACAGCCCCTACTCCTAACTCAGAGGCATATAACCAAAATGAAGGGCAGAGATAACAAAAATGGGTGTTCTGTTATAAACCTGCATGCAGCCCCAAAATCAATCATGCTTGCAACATGTGTAGTAACTTCATCTCAGCTCTGTAAGAGGCCACGCTACACCACCGGCACCCAGCAGAGGGCAGCAGCAGCACACAGTGAGAGCAGCCGTTCTGGAGAACTCGATTGCCCAGAATCCTCCAAGCTGATTATCTTGGATTGCATGCACCTGCCTGGCAGGATATTTAAGGCCAGCCTAAGACACAGCTCTTTGTCACTCTTTTGTCGAGGGGTGACTGGTATGGTATGTCAGGGCTTTGCTTGAGCATAAACTAAGAAGAAATAGAAATAGAAGAATTCAAAATTGAGGAAACTGAAGAGAGAGGGGGGAAAGAAAGAAAGAAAGAAGGGATATGTGAGAATAAAAAAGATAAATATTTCTCTCCTTGAAGAGTTATAAGCTTTAGAAGCCTATTCCCATTTTGCTATTTTATTTGTTCTAGCTTAATAAAGATTTTTTTTTTGTTTGAGAACACCATTTTGGTATCTCCTTTGTCTGGGTTTTCCTGCCTTTTTTTGACACTGCTTTAGGTGTGCCTGCCCCACCTCTAGTCATTTCACTCAGTGGCATGGTGGTACAGCACATCCCTCAAAGCACAGATTCCTAGTCTGAGCCCTGCTTGGGGATGCCTAGTCAAAAGTGCACTAATCACTCTTGCACTCTTCCTGCCACCGTATTATTAACTTCTAAACCCTGTTTGCCCTTTCCCTCATTGGCAAGCAGGAGTTTTTACTCTGCAGTTGGGTCCGCAATTAACCATCCTGTTACAAGCTTAGTTAATTGAAGCTAAAGAAGTTGTGTGCTATCATATATGAGATGTTACTCCCTGATCAACTCTGAGGATCAGGTCTCTTTGGGCAGCTAACAAGTTCAGATCTGCCTTACTTTCTAATATAATCTATTTACATGGCATGAGCCATGACAATGGTGAATCAAACAGGTGCTGCCCCCAGTTAATGTGAATGTCACAGTCCTTGATGTATGTTTATGGCCAACCCATGCTCTTTTTGAAATTACGCCAGTGATGGACCATTATCTTTCTTTAATTACAAAAAAAAGCCACTTTGTTTAAACTCAGAACTCTTCAGAATAAAATTTAAAACCACGTTATAAATTATAATAAAATTCTTTAATTTAAGTCATAGGAGTGAAGACGAGACGATCTGTACATGAAGCATTACTGAAGTAGACTTTTCACAAGTTCAGTTTGTTACTTTAAATATCATAAGTAACACAAGTGAAATCTGTGGCATACACTGCAACAACAATATTTTGAAATAGGAATATTTATGAGATTATTATGAATAAAATGATTATAAAGCTTATTGTCTGTTTTGTGGGTATTTTTTATTCTATTGCCATAAATTCTTGTGAAAAGCTTATTGTTTCAATAATTTTATAGTTGTATCTCATAATGAACAATGTGGAATATTTAATTTTACATCAGAGTATACACATTTGTCTAAGTCAGTTTTTCTTTCTTCAGCTTTGGCTTTCCTCTTGGAGAATTGCAAAGCAGCATAATTCAGTGTATCGGCTTCAGATTCCTGAAAAAAAAAATGCAAAAACATAACATTTGTCTTAACTGTACTATACACACTAACTACACAGAACAAGTGCAGCATAAAATAATGCTTGGGATTATTGTGCAAATCTGATCAAACTGGCTATAAAGTACTTAACAGTGTTTAAAGTACATAGGAAGGGAAATCGGGGATAAGACTTGGCCTGACTAGTGGTATCTACTGAAAAACAGGATTATTATAGTATATTATACACATTTTAATTGCTTAATGCAATCTAAAAGACAGTGTTTACGTATCTGAACACACACCTGCCTCTTTCCTGGAGAGTTTTCTGTAGAAGCATCCACTATTAATACAAAAAAAATAAATAAATAAAATTAGTCCAAACTGTCTTGAACCATTTATTAGCTGATGAGAAAAGCACTTACTTTGCTCACATTTTCTTCTCAGAATGAAGTAAGTCAGACAGAAAATCAGAAGTGCACACAAGCCCAAAGCTGTTCCTAAACCGAGCACTGCCAGATATAGATAAATATAAATAACATTCCTTTCATAACTTTCATTTCATATAACTTGATTTTTACTGATTACAATAAAATGGCATTAGATTTTGGGGCAGATTAAATTCTAAATTATAAGTAAATAAGCATAAGAAACCTCACCTGTTTTCTCTTGTGTGTTCATGTTAGTGCTGTTTCCATGCAGTGTTGGTTCACACACCACTGATTTATTGCGCACAGCTGGTTTAGATGTTTCTGATGCAATAGTAATATGCTTACCTGTGAAGATGTATCACCTATGAACATTAGTCACGAATCACTAAAAGTCTGTAACTCAGTGTTGTTGAAGAAAACAGTTAGCATTTCACTACTTCACTATTATTTGTCTTCCAGGTTGAACATGCTAATGGTAATAAGGAAAAATATCACTACATTAAACCAGGAGCTTAATCAATTTTAGTGGAAATCCTACCTTTAATTTTTAAATAAGTTCCATCTGCAAACACAGGGTCGGGTTTTGTCAGTGCACAGTAGTACATGGCTTCATCAGACTGAATGGTGTTTAAAATGACCATATTGAAGCAGTTTGAAGATATTTCTGTTTGGAAACGTGACTTTTGGAATCCATTGTAAAAGGTTTCTTTAGCTGTTTTATATACAGTGACTATAATCTGAGGTTTTTCTCTGTTTGGTTGCTTAAACCAGTCTATAATTCCAATGTGTTTTTCAGAAATACAACACTGCAGAGTAGCCGAGTGTCCGATATCCACACTGAGCTCTTTATCAGGTTGATAAACTGGTGGCTCTGTGGGGGATTGTGCAGTAACCCAGCGTCTACCAGGTTGGACTGTATCTAGAAAAAAAATGCATTAAATATGTAATGAATGCAACTTGGATAATATGCTGTTAAAGCAGAAAAGATGTTGGACTGCCTTAAACAAAATTCAAAAATTAAAGTTACTTCTACATTCATCTCACAAACAATTGCTTTAGAGTTGAAGGCTCCATAGATTTTAAGACTGTCTGGTAACTAGAAATCATTCCATAAGAGCAAGAACCAAGTAACAGCCAAGATGAAAATACTTACACATGGTGCTGAAGATCAAAATTAAAATCCAGAAAGTGGTCATTTCATTTCTTGCAGATTCTACAGTGTTTGTATCTCGTTTAACAACAGTACATGAATACGCTTGAAGCATGGTTTGAATTTATATTTATACTGTAGGCGGTCTGTACTGAGCACGCCCCAGAATGTGACGTGATTGGCTCTAATAATACAAAAAAAGGGAAATGATAAACTAGCACGTGGTATTCCACCCCTTTTTTTCACAGTTTTGGTGTTGCACAGAGATCATGACATGAAAGACAAAATGGAAAATGTGGTTTACTTGTACACTCCTACACTAACATCTCATTGTTTTTAACTGCTCTGTTAATTCAACTTGCCTATAGAGTAATGGTCATCTGGGCCAACTGGGCTTGCAATACTTTCAAATTTCATCGTTTTGATGGGGGCTTTTATTACTGAAGGCCTGACGGTACTGTTCTACTGTGTTTGACCTCTGAAGGGATCTCTAGGACTGACTTCTGTATTTAATCATTTTTGCTGCTTTGATTGGACTCATTAAGGTGTTGGTTGACCACAGCAGCTGTACAGGACAAATGATATACTATCTGTGTCAGACTGATTAAAGTATTACGATGGAGTAATATAGCATGTTTGTTTCAATGCCTTCAGTGAACTAAACACTGAAACTGTAGCTGCATATGTCACTGCATCCATAGTGAATGACTGGAACACAGTTGGGGCATTGGCCAGATCATTCAATGTTATCAAGTACTCATAGTGCCCCCTGGCTGTAGAGAAGGCAGTCTTCCACTCATCACCTCCCAGATGCATGCTGGTTGCAAATCCACATGATTTAATCTGGCACCAAATCTGGCAGAGAATACTGGGAATTTATTTGTGACTTGGTTATATCCAGGGTAATCAGTGCAAAGCGGTGACTGCTTATTACTGTAAATACTGCGATAGTCACTGTGTTGTACTGCGACAGCAAGTAAACTCAAATATTTTAACTTTTATTTCAATTATAGATTGGTTTTCTCCCATACTGACTGTGAGATTAGGCTAATTAACCTCAAAGACATTTTTTCATAGCCCTTTTTACCCATATAATTCTAGAGCTGACTGTATCAATATCTATTTATCCAACTTTCCCATGTCAGAAAACTGTTACAGCTTTACCTCTGACTGTTACACACCCATTTCTATAAAAGTTAAATAAAATCTGTAAATTCTACCATTAGATTTTATTTGTTAATAATTTAAATAAATCCTAAAAGTCCACCATAAACAGGGCAGTTGAACTCGGTGAACCTCCCACCAAGTTGTAAATAAAGATGAAAAATATGCAGTAAAGTCACAGCCTGCTCTGTGACCTGAAACAGATCAATTATTATAAATGCAATAAATAAGGTGTGAATGTCGATTATATAATAGATACCAAATACACAGGACTGTATAATTATCACTAAATTTCAGTACGTTGTTAAATTTTTAAATAAATTGTTTGTACACCTAGATTTCACTATTAGAGCTGAACACTGTCGCCTAGTGGTTAAAACTGGTGTATATTTAAATCGTCATTCATTTGTGTAAATAGTTGTTTTAGTAGCGACTGTAGAAGGTTGAGTTTAAATGTAATTTAACTTAATCCAACTTTCAGAACTCTGGTTTGGTGAACTAAATTATGGGATTGCTTTGACAAAGAAGGATGCATGCCATGCTGCCTTCAAATCTCACCTTTTCTCAGGAGCATGCAAATGTTGCCCAAAAATGCTGTTTACATAAGACACTGCCGTCTGATTGGACTCTAAAACAGTAGTGTAGTCTAAAGGCTGTGTCTCAAACCACATACTAAACAATGTGGTAAAACAGTATGCCCTCTATAGTAACAGGGATTTTGACATACTATGTAGTGTACTTGTTTGCGGTTTGGAACTGAGCCTAAGTACCTATAGATTACATAACACAAAAAGAAGTGTTACTTCGACTCCATTATGATTTAAATAATATAGTCATTGTGGACAGATCCCTATCTATCACTGTTTAATGTGCTTTAATATATCACTATGTATTGTCCTTTTACTCCATGTATGTAATAGTCAATTAAATTAGCTCAAAAATTAGATCAACTGAACTACAGGCTATTATATGAAGGTTGAAATTAAAATGACTGACATTAGAAGAATAATTGTAGTGAATCAGGACCCTGAAGTCTTCTGATAACTCCTGCACTTTAAACACTTTTACACACAGAGTTCATCATTTACTAGATGATATTCACTTTTGATAATGTATTATTGTAGGAGGTTTTCAGTTGCTTAACATGTATAAGAGGAACATAAACACAGTATGTTAGTATTACAGGCTGTAAAATTCATTCTTTTTAGGTGTATTTTTGTGGCATGATCAAGACAATTAATTTGCTTTGTTACTTCACTCGAGTTTCAACACCATGGACAGCGACAAAATCCTGACCAGTAACTAAAATGTAGTATAAAGGCACTTTGACTTTCTATTTAGTGTGCAGGTATGTGGTTTGGAAATTACACAATACAAACATACAAAAAAATAAGCTTTATTTTTAAAAACAGCTTTACTTTATATGGATCCTATATTATCATTTTTGTAGTATCTAAACCATCCATCACCTTGGATGTACAGAATAATTCAATATGTAAAAACACATACTTGTGCCATTACACAAGGTACATTACAGTAGAACTTTAATGCTCCTTAGAACAATTTCTTAGTATTGCATATTAAATAAATTTTTTATTGATTTAAACAATGTTTTTATTCCTCTCTTCTTCAAGAGGTTCTCCAGTTAGAACCCTGAGGTGACACTACCAAAATGGATCCATCTGAATACAGAATACAGAAGAAAAATCCAAAAAATGAGAAATGGCTCTCTTTCTAGCAGTCTCCAGGGCAGGAAACACTTCATCTTCCAGCTGTCTCTAGTGCAGCAAACCGAGCACCTAGGAAAAAGACAGAAGGTCATGAAGGTCATTCTGGAGACAGTCCAAAGGGGAACCATCCTTCCACCTCACAGGAACCAGTCATGAGCTCCACGTCACTGCTTTCGGGAGTGGGTATGGAGTCTGCATCATGGTAGTTGCTCCTGAGCCTGGGAAAATTCCTGTGCCAGCGTTGCCCTCAGCTTCAACATCTAACATCATTTAGGCCAATGCTGTGGATCTGTGATTTTGCCTGTTACCTGACCCTGTTCCTTTATGCAATATGCCAGGACATCATAACACCCAAGGTGGCCAGTGAGGAGGAGCTGCTTGCCATCCTGCCTTTATGTCTCATTAGCCACGAGATCAGCTATCCAGCCAGGCCCTTCATTGTGGAGAAGAATAGGCAGGCAATTTGTTGCCAGATGCTCAACAACACCATCAAAATAAGTGCCAAAATGCTGCAGCTAAACAATGCACCAGCAATGTTGTTTCAGGTGTTTTCTGAGCTGCAGACTGGTGCTGAAGGAAATGGGAGGGCCTGGATTGGCTGGTCCAGTTCCATCAACTCGCAGCCAAACTCAACATCCAGGTCATCTTGAGAAGGCAGTTTCAGAAGTTTCCTCATGCCAGCCAACATTGAGTTTCTTGACTGACCTTGTCTGGGGATTTCAGCAGCAGAAGTTTCTCCACACCAGCATGGAGTTCCTCCACTGTCCATACATTTTTAATGTACATAAACTGTGTTTATGTACATTAGGGATGCAACCAAATATAGATTTTGAAGAGGGAGAGAAGTGGAAATTTACTAGCACAAAAGGCCTAAAGCTTGACCTTGGCATTATCTGCACCTGGGCATCCACTCCTCTCTCTTTCAAAAAAAAATTATCATGTTGAAATCACTTGTACTCACTGAACTTTACTCACAGTGTGAGTAACTTTTTCTTTTGTGACAAGAATGAATATATGTTGTCCAATCAATGGACTAGTTCATTGATTACTTATGAGTATTCAACAGTATGCAAATAGACATTTGCATTGACCATTACGGCTTTTGGCAGACGCCCTTATCCAGAGCGACTTACAAAAGTACTTTGACGTCTCTATCAATAAATACATTCTGATACTAGTTCACTAGGTCACAAGCTAAGAATATCAGCAGTCCAAAAACTCTGCTGGGGAGGTAATGTAGTGACAAGTGCTCAGACAATACAAAGGTTTTTTTTGTCTGTTTGTTTTTTTAAAGTGCTAATTTAAGTACTTTAGGAAGAGGTAAGTCTTTAGAGATCGTTTGAAGACTGCCAGTGACTCAGCTGTTTACACATCTAGGGGAAATTCATTCCACCACCTAGGTACCAGAACAGAGAAGAGTCTCGATGCATGCCTTCCATGTACCCTGAGATATGGTGGGACCAGTCGGGCAGTGCTAGAGGATCAGAGGGAGTGTGGTGCCGTGTGGGTTGTGAGAAGTGCTTTGAGGTAAGTGGGTGCTGGTCCATTTTTGGCTTTGTAGGCAAGCATCAGTGTTTTAAATCTGTTGTGGGCAGCTACAGGAAGCCAGTGGAGGGAGCGCAGCAATGGAGTGATATGGGAGAACTTAGGAAAGTTGAAAGTCAATCGTGCAGCTGCATTCTGGTTGCAGAGGACTAATAGCACTCACAGGCAGATCTGCCAGGAGTGAGTTGCAGTAGTCCAGTCTTGAAATGACAAGGGACTGAACAAGCACCTGAGTGGCCCGTGGGGAAAGAAATGGACGAATTCTTCTGATGATATAAAGGAGAAATCAGCATGAGCGTGTCAGATTAGTAACATGAGAGGAAAAGGACAGTTGATTGTGTATGGTTACTCCAAGGTTGCATGCAGTACCCGAAGGCGAGATCAGAGAGTTGTCAAGGGTGATCACAAGATCCTGACATGGGGATTAATGACCTGGGATGAAGAGCCGTTCAGTTTTGCTGCTATTAGGTTTCAGCTGATAAGCTGTCATTCATGATGTGATGTCTGCCAGACATGCTGATATCCAAGCAGAAATATGAGTCTGTGGGAGGGAAGGAGAGGATAAATTGAGCGTCATCCACGTAGCAGTAAAAACCCATGTGAGGATATGACTGCACCAAGAGATTGAGTATAGAAGGAGAACAGAAGAGGCCCAAGTACTGACCCTTGAAAGGTCAAGGAGGATGAGGACTGAAGACAGTTTGGCTGACCTTGCAGCATGTTTCTAGTTTAGAAAACTGTGCCAGAGAAGGAGAATCCTTTGGACAGGAGAGTGCAGTGAGAGGCAAGTGCGATCTGTGTCAAGTTGTGATTTCTTCCACTTTCTCTCTGCTGTTCTTAATTCTCTCCGATTGCTGCGTAACACATCTGATAGCCAAGGAACAGGGCAGGAAATCTTCCTGGGTTTAGAAGATAACACCCATCTTTGACTACATAATACAGCCTGAGAGGATAAGTCCCCCAGAGGAGACAATGTTTTCCTCACCACTCTGTGTAGCGCTATGTCTTTCAATAAACAAATATCTGCTTGAGTAAAAGATGGTATGCAATCATCATTGGTATGCAAATGAGCTCCTGCTATGCAAACACACTGAACCACTAGAACCTGAAGGAAAAAAATTGTACTGCTGCTTTAAACATTATAGCTTAAGAGCAGGAAATCATGTGTAGATGGAGTAATTTCACATGGTGGCAATATCACTCTGCAGTAACACTGAACAGAGGGTTCCTTCTGATCCAACGACCAAAATAGTGTTTCGCAAACAGAGAATGTGATGAATTCATCCATTAAAGTGTTAAACAGTGAGCATAAACTTGAAATTTAGAGTTTAGAGGTCAGTGATAGGAGGAAGAGGCCTGATCTGAAACACACACACACACACACACACACACAGAGTATCTACAGGATGCAGCATCACAGAACACTGTAATGCACTGGTGTAATAATGATAAATCTTTTGTACATATTACTATAGCAGATAATAAAATCACAGATTTAATTACGGAGTTTAGTATTTTTGAGTAAATCAGTTTTGTTTTAATTATAGAGACCAGAGATGCTGAATGCACTTCAGAGCTGTTGCTGGGTGTCTGTTGTGGTCAGACTTTACTTATGAGCTATTGTTAGTCTTCCTGTATACGTGTAGCAATATGTCAGTGGGTATTAAAAACAGTGTGGCTGCAATGAACAGGATGTAATGATACATATGAAATCTAAGGTTCAGTAGATCAAGTGTTTCTCACTCTACTGACTCGTTGATGTTTATGATTGGTTAAGAGCTGAGATCTACTGTTAAACAATCTGAACTATCTATTCAGTGAATGAAATCTTTTATGAAACTCTGAGGGTTCCAATTAATTGGAGCGGTGTACTGTAAAAGACTTGTTAATGTACAACATACATTAACATAATACGTAATATACATGGAATATATTCTAAAATATTTCTTATACCTATATACACTATGTGGCCAAAAGTATGTGGACACCTGACCATCACACCCATATGTGGCTCTTCCTGAAATGGTTGCTACAAAGTTGGAAGCACACAATTGTATAGAACGTCTTTATATGCTGTAGCATTACAATTTCCCTTCACTGGAACTAAGAGGCCCAAACCTGTTCCAGCATGTGTATAAAGCAAGCTCCTCGAGGACGTGATTTGTCAAGGTTGGAGTGGAAGAACTCGAGTGTCCTGCCCAGAGCCCTGACCTCAACCCCACTGAACACCTTTGGGATGAACTGGAACACCGACTGCACCCCAGACCTCCTCGACATCCCAACATCAGCGCCTGACCTCACTAATGCTGTTGTGGCTGAATGAACACAAATACCCACAGTCACGCTCCAAAATCTAGTGGAAAGCCTTCCCAGAAGAGTGGAGCTTATAACAGCAAAGGTGGACTGTATTTTGCATACATTTATTTATGTAAAATAGCGTGTGTGTGTGTGAGAGAGAGAGAGAGAGAGAGAGAGAGAGAGAGAGGAAAAACAATATTGGGAAGAAAAAGATTTTTTATATTGAGTTAAAAGTTCACATTAATATTTAAAAAGATTTACTTATAAATAAATAGTGAGTGTATATGGATCAAATTGAATTAAATAGTCACTAAATGGTGAACATTTTAAAGCTGTCTTGTTCACACTGACCCTTTGCACAGAGTGTATTAATATAAATGGGTGTGGTAGTGCTGTGGTTACAGCTGTGTACTAGACACACAGCACAGCATTTGTACCATGACGCACTTCTGTACCTTTCCTCCACTGGTTAGCTACAACTGTGAGTATCATTTCCTTACACATTTCCTCAAGTCTTATTACATTATAAAACATTATTATTATTATTATTATTATTATTATTACAGTGATTTCGTGTTTAGATTATTTGTAATTACTAATCTTCTGTAACATCTGTAATTACAGTAATCATTGCAGGTGATTTATGTCTGTGAATGTAGTTTCGTGTAGAACCCTGTAGATATGCAACATACTTAAAGAAAAAGTTTTTTCAAAAATCAAATGTTTAGTTTTTAATTAACTGTAATATCACAGATAAAGAGAATGATAGGAGTCAAAGGGACCTTCTGTATCTGACAAATGACAAACAATTAAAAAAGCAGAACATAAAAGAGCATTTTGTGAAAAAGGAGTTTGTTTTTGAAGTGTAGAAATAAAGCAATAGAAAATAATTTGGCAGTGATATGAATACTTCAGAGAACACCACAACCTCTTTTACAACTTTGTATTTGTAAGTTTCCAAATGTATTTATAAATTCTATCATTAAATATTCTATATGTCATTAATCTCACTGTATATCTAAAATAAAATGAATAAATTCCTTACTGAAATTGTTTTTAATTTATTTACTCATTTGGAACAGACAGTACTTAAAGGGATGCACACCTGCACATGCAGCTCTAACATCTATGTTCCCATCGTCGCCTGTCTTTCTGAAGCTTTATTAATGTCCATAATCATAAATATCTACCTGATTTGTATGAAGAGACACAGAGACGTTGGTCAGCGTTTTTACAGTGAGTACATTCCATTAATTTTACTGTGTGGTCAATGGAAATATGGTTTAGATATTTATTTTAAATCAGGAAGTTTCTTGGATTATTGGATTATTTTCCAATAACCGCATGTCTTGAATATTTTATTCCCCTTATACCCCAGCAATTTGCCAAGAATTACATTTATATTTATTAAAGAATGACATGCTTTTTTTTCTGTCAAAACTTACATTTAATGTTGTGAAACATCCACAAAGTAGGTTTGTTTCTGTTATTTCTTACAGTATAGCAGCTGCAGGAAATGGTCGTTTCACCAGCCTCTCTTTTTTTCTCTCTCTTTAAGTTGAGACAAAAGGCCAGCTTGTCATGCTACTGAGAAACTGCGAAGTATAAACGCCTTGGTCCTGAAGACTTTCCAGTGTTGGAAAAACTTAGTTACAGCTTTATATCTGACTGTTAAAGTGCTAACATTGGAGACTTATTCCATAAATGTTAAATAAACATCACTTTAGAGACAACACTTCTTTTTAAAAAATGTGTTTTAGATTTTTAGATTGTGTGGAGTGTCTGACATACAAGTACCTACAGATTAGTGGTTACTATAGAAATGATCACATATCGTAAAGAATACATTAATATAAACCTGTGACTTACAGCTGCACTACTGTCAGAGGCTCTGTTATAGAAAATTAATCAACACTTTCTGCATATTATTTTCTCTCTGATCCCTGACTTCACCTGACATTCCATCATTTGTTTCTATGTTTCTAGATTGGGTGACTTGTCGTGACACGCGCCACACCACGCAGCAGGATGGACAAACAGAAGAGCAGGTTAGGACAGTCCTCCTTTATTTCTGATGGGCTCTCAGGTTGCTGAACTTGTCTCAGTTAATTTTTTTTTTTTTTTAATCAGTAAGAGTATATTCATTAAGAGTTCAGTGATGGTAAAAGAATAATTCTGCTCTACATGCTATCCAGGCCTCCTGTGTGTGTGTTTGTGGTTTTTTTTTTTTTTTTTTTTTTTTTTCCCCCCAAACAACTCTGTTAAATTCTAGATTCTGATCAGTTGTTGATTAAGGAATAACACACGACAGACTGTGCTGTTACACGAATTTAACACGTGATTATGTAAATTGCTTAAATATTATTGTAAGATGACTGGGTATCTATAATGCAATGCAGAAATCTTCAAAATTCCTTTGGAGATTAACGGTGAAGACATTTTGTAAATGACAGACGCAAGTGTCATTCAGTTGTTAAAAAACTTGGATGTGTTTATTTCCAGACTGAGGCTGAAGATGATGTACAATACGCTGGGATGGATTTCTCTATCCAGAGAGAAAAAACAGTAAGGAAGCCCGAGACAGAGAAAGGAGAAACTCTGTACTCTGATGTGGCGATCTTCGGCTGGGAGTGATGCAAGAAATATTTATCTTAATTGACTTGAAATTGTTATAGAATAATAATCAAATAACATAGATTTGTGTAATAAAGTTTCACAATTTCACTTTGAGAAATCATATTTCTATTTATAATATTGACAGTGTGTATTTTCTGTTTTAAATTAATGTTATATTAAAAGCTGTAGATCTGCCTTTACATTTTAAAACCTTATTTTATGTACCTACAAGTTTACAGTCACATTTTATGTGATTGCAATTAGTGATTGCAGTGACGACACATTTGTCATTTTATTCAACATTCAGTAATTTATTTATTATAAACCTACTAAAATGTATTTTTAGATATTTTCTTCAGTATTTCTGTATCTGGGAATCTAAATTTATAATAATAATGCACTGCAATATATGCACAAATATCATTCATAGCTATGCAAAAAACAATGTATTCTGGATAATTTTATAAAAAATTCTGGATTTTTTTGCTTTTGTCATTTGCAGTAATCAATGTACACTTATGCACACATTAAAGCTTTTAACCTTTTTAATGCTTCATGGAATTTTTTTTTATTATTATTTTTGAAACATTGGGTTATAGTGCCAAACAATGTATATATACCAGTATATAACTGACAAAGTACTATGGTAAATTACTATAAATAAACCAAATGTTATTAAGCATGATCGGCTGACTCTGATTACGATTGGGCCACTTATCTACAATTATCTACTCACCAAACATTGAATTGGTTTATTGCCAATTAAAACAATAATTGGAACAAACACACCCTAAACATTTGCTCCCAAAAGCTCCATGCCTTAAATATTTTTATAATATTTCACAGTCACGATATTAAACATGATAGCCCTGTGGGGGTGGGAAAAATCAGCAAGATAAAATGGGAAAAACTAAACAATTGGGCCTGTGCAGTGGGTAGCACCATCAGCTCAGAGCTCCTACTTTCTGTGCCAAGTTTTCCTAGGATTGGCTCTGGATCCATCATGACACCGAACCAGGGTACTGTCAATTGAAGATGAATGAATAAGAATTCCAACCTATAGCCAATTGATCCTCCCATCCCTAGAATATACAGTGTGTACATTAAATATACAGTGTATCAGATACTGATCCAGTAAATAGTGCCACACTTCAGGGCCCAACAGGGGGCAGTTGTGAAGTTAAACTCCACTCAACCTTTCAGTGCAAATTATTGATGCTCCAAGCATACACCAGTTTTAACCACTAGGTGGCAAGAATTTCTCCAGTCTGAAATCTATACTCAGAATTAAGTTGAATAAATGAAAAATAAAATATACAAGTTGTCAGGTATAAACTGTTGTATCTAATAAATACATAAATTAATCAACATAGTGCCGTACATAAGTGGCAAGATTAATATTTCCAGGCCAGCCATTAGACTCCTTTATACTTAAGTCTTCACATAATAGTGACCCATTCAGAGTTGTATTCTTACCTCACCCCAGTATTCCTAGGATAGGCTCTGGATCCACCATGGCCCTGACAAGGATAAAGTGCTTACTGAGTGTGAGTGTAAATCCTGACTAAAACAGTGTGCTTTATAATCAGAAACAGAGCAAACAGAGATCACTGAAATGAAAGGCAGCGTACCTAGGGGGTATGCAATAACGTCCCATCCGAATAATAGTGAAAATAATTTTTCTTTTAACAAAAACTAGTATGTGTTACAATAATTAGACCACAGCATGGTTAAATCCTTAAATCAGTTGTTGATTAATTTTCTATAACAGCACAGACCTGTATATTTACGATTGTAACATAGGCTACGTAAGTTTCCATTAATATGCTCATAATAGGCTACTTTATCAGTAGGCTCATTCACAGGGACTTGTATGGCTGAAGCTCCACAAAATCTAATAAACAGATTAAAAACGTGTTATTTAACAAAGAAAAGCATATAATCATTGATATGGTGACGTTTACTGTTGGACGTTTATTTAACATTTATGGTAGGAGGGTCGATGTCTGTGCTTTGTAAGTCTGCAAGTTTCCTGACACATTGTTATAGCAGCTACATTCATTCCCTCAGCCTCTCTTTTTTTCTTTCTCTTGAATTTAAAGAGAGAAAAAGGCTTCGCATATTACTGAGAAACCAGAAAGTGCAAACTCTGTGCTGAAGATTTGAATCTCGTGCATCTTCCATCACATTAAATATAACTATGAATTTTTTAAAATGTGCAGTGTGTTAACATTGCAGTTGTAATTGTTGGCAAATCGATGTGGTGCAAGACTCAAACTTTAATGTTGAAAGACTCAAATTTTAACGTTTGCTTAGCTTATTTATCTATCTGTTTGTCCATATAATATTACTTTACAATGCGGCACCCTCAGCACCCCTACTTCTCACCTCCTTGACAGTGATGATAAACTGTGAGCTCATGTATGTGGAAGAGGGCAGATAGCATTCTCCTCTGACTGTGTTCTGTTGCCCTGTGGCACAGCATGAGCAGCAGTTTGAAAAGATGTGAAGGTTGGTAGATGTCATATGACCGGGAAGAGCTGGCTGGTGGTTGGGAATTGGCAGGTGACCAAATTTGGAAAGGAAAAAAACATTCTTGCAAAGGCCCATATAAGCGACTAACATGACTGAATTGTGACAAGTGATCTTTTAATGCTTAAACACTACGGTATAGTTTATGCCTGTAAATAAGACAATTTCAAGTGGTTATGTTTTGTAACAGCACTGAGCGTTATCACATTTGTCTAGAGCCACAGACTCTGAACTGTTAAGACGGCTGATCTGAATTTGACACAGGGAGAATAAATGCAAACTTCTCTGTCCAGTTGTCTTTAAAAATTCTGTCTTTACGGTAATCTTTTTTCTTTGATGCATCACTCAATGACTTCCCTGACTAGTGTTTGTAGCTCTCTCCAGTGTAATCGCACTTACTGACTCTTAGCGCCAATTTAAATGCAAATGGATTAGAATCTCCAGTAATTTAATACTGTAATTAATTTTTGTTTTCATGCAAGATTTTGTTTAAACATGGTTAAGTGCACTATATGTGAGGGTATGTACAGACTACATATTTTTCCATCACAACAGTGATGTCATGATATTGCATTGCCAGCACAACACACATATGGAAATGTGGTTGAGATGTGGGTGTATGAGAATACTGCATGGAGCATCGTGTTTTTTCTTCATTTATTAGAACCAATCGCATGTCTCATTTTGGAGCATGCTCAGTGAAGACCGCCTATAATATAAATGAAAACCTTGCTTCATACGCATGCTTAACTGTGAATATGTAAGATGGCTGGTTTCTGGGTTTTCCTTTTGATCTTCTGCACCATGTGTAAGTAATATGGGCGAATTTTATCATGTTTAATTTATTTCTACCTTGCTTCTTATGGATGATTTCTAATTCAGAATTTTTTCGGAATAAAATCAACCTTAAATTTTCTACAGATATTCTTTTATGACGAATATTAAATTCAACTAATTAATGCATTTGCTTTTCTAGATACAGTCCAACAGGCTTGTTCACAATCGCTCATGCCAGAGATTTATCAGCCTGATAAAGTCCTCTGTGTGGATATCGGTGACTCAGCTATTTTACAGTGCTGTATTTTTGGAAAAGGTGTTGGGGTAGTTACCTGGTATAAGCAGCCAAACAGAAAACAGCCTCAGATTATAGCTAATGTGTTTAAAACTGCTGTAGAAATATTTTACAATGAATTCCAAAATCCTCGGTTCCAGCTGGAAAGATCTTCAAACTGCTCCAGTATGACCATTTCTAAAATCATGCTGTCTGATGAAGCCGTGTACTACTGTGCAATCGTATCACCATACACCGTGTTTGGAAATGGGACTTATTTAAAAATTAAAGGTAGGATTTCCATTCAAATTTATTAAGCCTCTGTTTAAATGTAATGTTTTTGTTACAGATTTTGAATGAACCCTGATCATTATTTCTAAGTGAAATTGTTACTTTTGCATCAGAAACATCCAAACCACGTCAGTGTGATAATTCAGTGGTGTGTGAACCAACACTGCATGGAAACAGCACTAACATGAACACACAAGAGAAAATGGGTAAGATGTCTTTTTAATTCAGTATTAATAATTTGTACTAATATAAACTTGTGTAATATGAAGTAACAGTATCAGAAATGATAATCTCTACATTCGACAGTGCTCGGTTTGGGAACGGCTTTGGGTTTGTGTGCATTTCTGATTTTCTGCCTCACTTATTTCATACTGAGGAGAAGAAAATGTGATCAAAGTAAGAGTTTTGGCATCAGATAATAATTATTTCAAAGCAGTTCTCTTAAAAAGATTAATAATTGTGTTTCTGTATTAATAGTGAATGCTTCTATAGAAGATTCTCCAGGAAATAGGCAGGTAAGTGTGCAGATCACTAAACAGTTTGTACTGTAGATTGTATGAATTAAGTATGTATTATGTATGGGTAATTCTGTTTTTATGTAAAGAAATTACATCTACTTTTTTCACTCAAATCTCACTGCTGATCACAATTCACTACCTACATGTATAATTTTTATATGCTGTTACTTTGATATACAGCTACAACTATAATTGGTTTGTGTAATTTAGTCAGTTTGCTCAGCTTTGGTCTATGTCAGTTTTTTTTTTTTTTTTTTTCCAGAAATCTGAAGCTGAAACATTCAATTATGCAGCTTTGCAATTCTCTAAAAGGAAATCCAAAGCTGAAAAAAGGAAACCTGTTTCATCAGACGAATGTGTGTACTCCTATGTGAAATAAAATTTCATTGTAATATGAAACAGTAATTATCCAGAACACGTGGTACTAAACTGCCATGCCACAGCTTTTACTTCTGTAGATATGTTTAAAGCACTTCTTGGACTTCTCTTTTCCCCATCACACCCCTTCCTGTTCCTTTTTAAACTCAATTTACAGTAAGCTGACTTGTGGGTGGGGGCGGGGGGAGAGGGATGTATGGTTTTGTATGGTACAGTTTTCTAATTTGACTGATTAAAGAAAATAAATGGGATGCTTCTATTTTGCCTTATGTATGGTTTTGACACTATGAATCTGAAACACAAATTGCTGATGAACTAACGACATGAAAAAAAAAAATAAATGAAACCTACCAGAAGGGAGGAAACCAGAGAACCTGGAGGAAACCCACACAGACACAGGGAGAACACGTGAAGCTCCACACAGATAGTAACCCAAGCTCAGGATTGAACCTGGAACCCTGAAGCTGTGCGGTGGCAAAGCACATCATAATTATTTAGCTTTTCTAAATTTAATTACACATCACTGGCTCTTAAAGTTTCAGGTGCATAGATTTACTGCAGATCCAAAGGAGAGAAGAGAAAAAAAAATAGATTACAAAACTAAACTCAATCTTATTAGCAGCCAAATTAATAACTTTTTTATTCCACCCTCACATGGCAGTTCAACAAAACTGAATTGTGAGCATTTACAATACATTTAAGAAAAATAGTAAAAACACAATAAAATAAAAGAAAACCAGTATATAACTCTGCATTTAAAATTCTTCTTATGGATGAGATTTTGGTGATTTTCTGTATCTCCTACTGTCTTCATCTTGGGGATCTCTTAGTTGCACTTCCTGGTTTGGTTGGATGAATATATCACAACTCGGGAAATGTAGTTTTTTTGTTAACTTTTTTGTACACTTGCTGCTGTATGATGATCCTACTGTAGGTCAGATTATATCCAGAATCTTCGCACCTCAACAGCATCCGCAGACTTTGTTGTCCAGACAGGTGGAGAGTTATAGGACGAGGTGCGTTTTATCATAAATGTCACCGTCATGATACTGCAGGGTTTAGTGTCATTGCACTGCTAAGGACCCAGTTATCTAAGTGATCCAGAACCTTCTGGATAGATGTTACCATAGCTCCATGGCACACATCATCCACTTACTTCCAGTAAATTTCAAAATCGAGGAATTGGTAGAACTGGTAGAAATGTGTTAGTCACTGACAGTGAGACGTCTCACATCAGAGTACACAGTGTCTTGAGGTCGTTTGCTCTCCCTCCTCCCGCTCTTAGCTTTCCTCGTATTGAAATGTAAAGCAGCGTAATTCAACTCCACATCACGGTCCTGTGGGAATGAATGTGAAATGTTCCACTTTGTTAATAAATAGGAATTTGGCACATACAGTAGTTGGAAAACACTGTATAGGAAATATAACTGTTATAGGAAAATAACCAACTTTGGGCTGATAACAGTAAATCCGCTTCATCACACCACCCCATCATTAATTCTTTTCCCATAACAGCACAACCCACTGTGTTCAGTGCATATGTGAGTGTATAAGATGTACCTGATCAGTTGCCCTTTCTGTCACAGTACCTTGAAGTCTCTCTAATTTAAAAAAAAGGAAAAATCACATAGCTACAATTTATTATTGATAAGTGATTTAACCTGTATATCCAAACAGTAAGGTTTTGTCTTTTTTTAGACGTATACAAAATGATATTTTTTAATAAAGGATAGGAATGAGGACTATGAATAGATTCTTTGAATTTTCCTGAATATTTCCAGACATACATCTGTTGTGCAATCCATCATGTAAATTTCAAATTTTTATTCATATTTGCCTAAACACCCCAAATTTAAAACATTTTATACAACCTTAATAAACATATAAATACTTACCACTGTGGTATTTATGATTTGTCCTTTTACAAATTAAAATGGTTTGAGCGGTGATCAGAATCCCACACACTCCCAAAGTGGTTGATAGAATGATCAGTAAAGGATTCACAGACCTTGCTGTGTGATTAAAAATAAATAAATAAATAAAATTTTAAAAAAGTAAACAAGTGTGTAAATTGTCATGATCCAAAACATTTTAATTCATAAAATAACTTAATTTATTAATTTAGAATTGTTTACATTGATCTTCAATTTAAGAAATAATTAATGAATTAAATAAATGTAGCTTTACTCTTAGACACTGGAATAACAATGATCCTTCTGTAGAAATGTTGATGGGAGAAAACTATAAATATACTGAAATGCAGAATGTCATGTATCTGCACTTTAATCATTGTTTTATAAATTATCTAATAAGTGTAGATGTTAGTCTATTGTTTAAAGCTAATTAATAACAAGCACATTTGTTAAGCGGAACAGAGAAACGTCCGTGTGAAAGATGAAATTTATAGACTTACTCAGAATTATGCATTTAATTATTACATTGATGCTGATGCTTATTAGATCTGGTTTTATAAATGAATGAGTTGGAAGTGTGAATTAGTGACTAGATCGATATAGGTAATTATTTTATCTGCAAAGAACCGGCGTGGCTGCAGGTCTTCACTTCAATCAAACAGCAGTAATGCCGCACTGCAAAAAAATCATCTTACATGCAAAAATATCTTGAATACGGGCAAATTTAGCTGGATTTTTTTCCTTATTATTAGATTAATATATATCACACATTTGTGCTGTTTTTAGATGCGTTTACACATTTCAAGTTTCATTTTTTTTATTCTTTTGGTATATCATTTTACATAAGAAATACATAGAGCTAAAATTAGGGAAAATGATCTGCCAATAGAACAAAACTATTTCAAGCTTGAAATTGCTTTAAGAAAAGTCTAGAATTAGGTTTAATATTCATATATTTGGTTTATTGTAATCTTATTAAAGAACATATTAGATATGTTTGAATTGTTCTCACCTGCCTAAAGAACCACAACTTTACTTTTGAAGATTTTTAAAAGTACTTACCCAACTGTACTCGTGTCCCGTTCCCAAAAATGATCTTCCCACACACGGCCACGGCGCAGTAGTAAGTGCCAGTATCATTGAAGCTGAGGATGTTCTTGGAGAAGTTGTACACACAGGTGTGTGTAGAAGAGCTGCTCTCACACTGATGCCTGCTGTTGTGATGAGTGTAAATGATTTGAGGATGGGATTGTGGTGGAGCAGCTCTGAACCAGAGCACTTGGAGATCTGCTGCTCTGCTCTCAGAGAGAACCGAGCACTGCAGAGTCACTGACGCTCCTGCAGGAACCGAGTCCAACACGCTGCTCTGCAACACTGAGACGTCCCAGTGTCGTTTATCTGTTTATAATAATAGAAACGTTTTAGATTGGTAATGCAGAAGATTTATTATATACTGGTTACAGATTAGTTAACTACAACCATAAATACAGTCACTCAATAAACACTGCTGTATTGAGTAATAATAGAAAATAATACAATGTAAATGTCTCTAAAGTGACAAAATATATTACAATAATACTGTTAAAACAATAAAAAAAAAAGGTTGAGTATATTGATTACCTCTTACAGATAAAAATGTTCCACTAGAAAACTCAATAACGTTCACTTGAGATATTCCACAGAGGTACATCGCTTCATCATCTTTAGTAACATGTAGAATATTCAGAGAAATTTTATTTTCAGTTCTACCTAGTTGAAAGTTAGTCTGATTGAACGGTGGTAAAATTATTTCATTGATCGACAGTCCAGTCATCCCGAGGGCCTGAGGGATCTTTCCCAGTTTTTGCTTGTACCAAAGTATAAGATCCTTAGTGGACTTTACTGCAAGTGTGCACTGAAGAGTCACAGCATGACCGAGATCAGCAGAGACAAGTGAGACCGTTTCATCAAAATCCACAGATTGTGCTGGGTCTATAAAAAAATTAAATCTAAATTAATTATATAAGAAGAAATAGAAGTAGAAGAAGAACATTTATGTAAACATGCTTGATTGAGTCAAAATATAAAAAATAAAATTAAAAAATCAGAAAGGATATAACAATACACATAAAATTAGAAGAAATTAAATTTTTTTAAAAATTTAAAAAAGAATAAAAAATTAAAGCAAAACTAAATCACAGTGAAGAACATGTTAAAAGATGGTTCAACAAGGAAAAAAATAAATAAAACAATAAAAGAATCAGGTGTTAACTAAAAGCGGAATAGATTTAAATAACTTAACAATTTACTTCCACAAAAGGAAACAATAAATAATTAAATTCAGATAGTAAGATCTGAACTATGTGTAACAGGGAAAAGTAATTTCAGTTTAAATGTGTGTATGAAAGTTTACTTACACATGTTGTAGACAGAGAAAATGAGAATCCAGACTGGAGCCATGCTCATGCCAAAAACAGTGAAAGTTCAAATGTTCAAATGCTAAAAGCACTAAACACTTGAAGCTCAAACTCCTTTTAACCTCATTGGCTCTTACGTCACAAGTTCATATAAAATTTCCACCGACATGCTGTGTACCCTTCAACCACCAGACGTCAGTGGTACAAACAGAAACCAAGCAAAAAAAAAAAAAAAAACAAAGATAGATGCTTACCTCAGAGATGCAGAATTTAGGTTCAGACATACCAATAATTTAGTTTTATATGTAAATATGATGATATGACTGTAAATTAGTAATAAAAAACATCATTCTATATCATAAAGCTCCAATTTCCAAGCAAAAGGAGCATTAGTCAAGATAGTCAGGGGAATGAGGTAGACTGGGAGTTGTAGAACGTTGCTTAGGCCTACTACTGAGTATGCAGAGATTTTAAATTGGTGTACTGTGTTCATTTTAGAGATTGATTTTTATTTTTTTAATTCTGCTGCTTCTGGCATTTGTTTATTTTTACTGTAATTTTACGTAATCTGTTCCTACTGCATTTTAAACATTGTTTATTTTGGAAAATATTGAACATTTTATAAACCCTGTTATTGTTGTGAGATGAACTGAAAGTTAATCAGGCCATCATGTTCATTTTACTTGGTCTAATGTGTGTGTACATGAGTAGAATATGGTGATGATGAATTTGGAGAAGATTATTACAAGTTCTGTTACAGAATTGATTTCTTTATTTTTTTTTTTTACATGAATAAGTGTGTATAAATAAATGTCCTTGATGATGAAAGTAAAGACTTAAGCCATAGAAAATGTGGTCCAACTTACCAAATACATCATTAACAGAATGATAAAATAGTGGATAGATGAAGCAGTTAGTTAATTTGTACCACTGATTATAGCATCCATTTGCTAATGTTAGACGGTTGTGTACCTTGGTTAACTAACCAACACTCATAGTGATTCGTTTACATAGTTAGCCTGCTAGATTAGCTTCTTTAGCTCAATCTCTAAACACTTAGTCATAGACTGTAGTGCTAAAGTGAACATAATCCTGTGGAGGGTTTTTTTTTTTTTTGAATAAACATCTGCTCTCCAACCTCTTGACCTCTCAGATACCATCAACAATTCGGGATGAAAAAACAAGATGACATAGTTGTAAATTTTTTAGAAATTTAACACACTGCATGAGCTGCGTGAACTCTTGTTCATAGACTCATCCATTGTTGTGTTTTTAGGCTACTTCCGGCAGCAAAATCCCAGAATTTGTGAAAAGAACCCATTAGTATTTGGAAGATCTTGGTCCTGATGAATAAGTAGCAGAAGACAGTAGCTGTAAGTACAAAATGATTATGTACAAACACGATTTTCTTCAACCTTAGAACGGTAAATTAAGATGAACTTAATATTCAAATACAAAGTTAGTGTCAGGATTTGAATCCTTAAATAGTACCAACATCTTTTTTACTTTTAGTTTTTAAGTATTGTCTACTCTTTTTCCAATTTTTTTACCTTGCGAGTTGTGTGTATTAGCTTGCCAGCTGCACCATGTTGAATGCTATGACTCAGCATGTCAGGCTAGTATGCTAGTGTTTGCTGTGAGACCAAAAATTTTAATAATTTCTGGTTAAAGGGTAGACCTCTGTGTGAGATGCTCTAGGCTTTTATCTCAACCTCCTCGTTCTCGTACTTCAGAAAGATCTCCATCTGCTCTCAGCCTCAAACCACAGGATGCTTCGACTTACAGCCACAAAGAAAATAACATAACATGCAAGGTTTACTGGGGATTTACCAACGATGGAAGATTTACAGTTATATTAGTATCCATGAAACAGCATGAGAGACAAGCAATCATTCGGGAGCAAACTACAGAGAAGAAAAAAAAATCTTATATCAGAAATTATATAAAAAAATTTTTATATAATTTTATATAATTGCTGAGATAACCAGTGAAACCAGCATGGCTGAGCAAAAGATGAAAGTTTCGACTTGCATTATGTTTCTGCATAATTTTATTATTTTAATTTTTTTTTTTAACTCATCATCCACAACCAGCACTTCATTAATTACAATTAATTGCTAACATCACTCTCTGAGAGAACCAGCATTTCCCAGAAAGTAATCAGGCAATTTTCAGTAATTTGCTTTGAACATTTCCTGCTCAATCAGCATGAAAATATCGACCACACTCCTCCATGATCCACTTTACTACTGAGAAAAATATAAAACAGATTATATGAGAGAAGATATGAGATGGGATGTTAAAGATATGCTCTATGTAGCTGTGATGACTTTATCACTTCAGAATACACGCAATCCTGAGGTTGATCTTTCTTTCTTCTCGTTTTTTTCTGATTGAAATGTAAGGCAGCATAATTCAGATCTACTGCATCATCACTCTGTAGGAATATAAAGCAAAGATTCAGTAAAACATGACTGTCTGTCTGAATAATCTGTTGAGATTGTTGAGGTGTTCATTCATATTAATAGCTTTTTAAATAATAACAGGAGCCTATGTACAGTATATAAGATTTAAGATTAGTTACCTGATTAGGAATGTTTTTTATGACAGAACCTTGTTGAAGTCTCACTGTAGAGGAAAGAAAATGTCACATGAAGTTCACACATGAAGTGGTTTTTAGACATGTTACAGTAAACTTCACACATTTCTCACATGTAGTAGATTTTCACACAGAGTGAATGTTTTTTTATTTTCACATTCTGATTTTCTCACATGATTCATTCATTTTTAGATTTCAAGGCCTAATATGGTGAAATGCATGATGCATTACATTACTGACATAATCACAGGTTTGGAAAAAAAATATAACATGCAAAATATGTGATTATTCTCTAAGGTAGCACCTCAGTTAAAAAAAAAAAAGGCTTCTTTTAATTAAAAAAAAAAAGACAAAGGTGTATAGATATAGCCTGATGGAATAATAAATATTACTGTTTAATAATTGTTTGTTACAGAACTAATCTCAACGTTTAACTGCAGACTTACCATTGCATTGTTTAGAGTTTCTCCTTTTATAGTTGAACACGGCTTGAACAAAGATCACAACCACACACACTCCTAAAGCTACTGCAAGGCAGATCACTACAGGATCTGCTGATTCTGTCATGGGACAAAAATATCATTCGGAAAAAAATCTACACATTTAGTAAGACCAGTGACAGCTGGAATACTTAACACTGAGTGAATGTGTTCTTACCTAGTTGTACTTGTGTCCCATTCCCAAAAATGATCTTCCCACACACGGCCACAGCACAGTAGTAAGTGCCAGTATTATTGAGGCTGATGTTCTTGGAGAAGTTGTACACACAGGTGTGTGTAGAAGAGCTGCTCTCACACTGATGGCTGCTGTTGTGATGAGTGTAAATGATTTGAGGATGGGATTGTGGTGGAGCAGCTCTGAACCAGAGCACTTGGAGATTTGCTGCTCTGCTCTCAGAGAGAACCGAGCACTGCAGAGTCACTGACGCTCCTGCAGGAACCGAGTCCAACACACTGCTCTGCAACACTGAGACACTTAAATCTGGTTTACCTGTTCAGTGTAATATAGACAGTGTTAGGATGAAAACACTTTTATAGGAAAGTAATCACTGATGGGTGGTGTGATAGCAGAGTTACTGTTATGATGCTTAAGTTGATTATTTTTCTATAACGGCATGTCCTCAAGTGTTTATTCCTCTTATACCACAGGAATTTGCCAATGATTATAATTTTTTTTATTTATTAAAGAATGTCATGCTTTTTATCCTTTTATAGTTATATTTAATGTTGTTGAACAAATTAGTTCCTGTTATCACTTGCATTATAGCAGTTCCTACACTAACTTTTTTTTTCTCTTTTCAAATTAATAAGACAACAAAAAAAGCCAAAAAGTTAGCTTGTCTTATAAGGAAACTGCAGAACTTAATGTCCTCTGTCCTGAAACCTTTCCTGTGTTGGAAAACTTAGTTGCATCTTTATCTCTGAGTGTTAAAAGCTCTGACACTGTAGACTCCTTCCATAAGTGTTAAATAACAATTCTCCTTTCAGAAAACTACACTGTTTAAACAGTTTTACACATTTTTAATCTGGTTGCATGGAGCATCCACCATACAAGTCTATGTGTAAGTTGTTAATGTAGAAATATGTATTAGAATGATAGTAATAAAAAAAATGAAATAATAAATCAATTTTGAGCATAAATCTACCGTAATTATGTGCATTGTACGGCTTTAAGTAATTAATTACCTGTTACAGCCAAGAATGTTCCATTTAAAAATTGTACTTTCTCCCAGTTAGATAGTCCACAGAAGTAAAGCCCTTCATCATCTTTTTTTACATGTGATATTGTCATAGAAATCCCATTATTAATTCTCTCCACTTTCACTCCTGAGCTGTTGGACTGAGGTGAAATTTTGGCATCCGAGTGCAAAAGCCTTTCTCCAACTTCCTGAGGTATCTCTCCAGATCTTTGTTTGTACCAAACAATATGATCTGATCTGCTGCTGTCCAGAAATGTGCAGTTAAGAGTAACACGTTCTCCAGACTTCACCGAGACAAATGATGATGGTTTGTAAAAATCCACGCCTTCAGCTGAAACTGGAAAATAAGCTGACGTTAGATGTATCAAGACATGGGAAGATAACAATAACAGTTTTTTTTTTTTTTAACAAAAAGCTTGTGAAACTTACATATCACGTAGAGAGATAAACGAAGAATCAAGGCTGGAGACATCCTTATAGACAACATGATGCTTGATGTGAGCTGTCTGACAAAAGCACAAGTATATTGTGCTGAAGACATTGGCTGCTGCATATCATGAGTTAAATTTCCATCCCACCCTCATGTTCAGATGTTTGTAATACAGTTTGACCACCAGAAGTCAGTACAAAATAGAAATTGATTCAGGTAGAAGAGGTTTTACTTCACAGAGAATTAATTTTACTTCCACAAGCTTTTACTAGAACTCAGTAGAATGAAACATTAAACAGTAATTTAAATTGCTTAAATAATTTATTCACATAATAAAACACATTTGTGCCCAAATAAATATGACAGAGACTGGATTAAAATACAGCTAGAATGGAAGCCTTGAAGAAAAAGTGTAGACTAAAAGTAAAACATTTTTACATGACCTAGACTTAGTAATTGTGCAATAGATTTAGTATAGAAATATGCAACACAATCTTATTTATGGTGAATTTACAGTGAACCTGCTCCTGAGCAGGTTTGAGAGTTTTAGACCTCATACCATATCCATGAATAGGTTACCACTCCAGGCCATGCCATGATTTCATTCAATACAGTCATTATTGAACTGAAATGGCTAAATAAACACATCCCACAGATTTTCTGGACATTTAAAAAGATGATAATGTGTGTTCTAGGCAACCCATTGGACAGAACACTGACTTTCACGTTTATATTGATTGAGTAGCACAACTGCTAAAATGTCATACATTTTATCATCGTAGCTAATATGCTAGCAAGGTACATTAATGTTACTGAAATGATTTTGAACAATGTAGCAAGCTAATACTAGCTTCTGTTAGCTAGCTAGCATTAATGCCCTACCTGAAAAAGAAAAAAAAAGACAAATGTTTAGGTTATGATGGTTAATATGATCAGTTTGAGAAACAGAAAAATTAATTATGGCTGGGAAGTCTCGCCTTTGTAACATGAGCTAGATAAAAAGTCGGTGTTTATTCCAGTGACTGGTTTATCCTCTCCCTACCTAGCAAGCCTTCACAGAAATAGCAGCACTAATAAATAAACCATCAGCTCTGTTCTGTGCATCAGAAATTAAGAGACCTAGAAAGTAAGTTACATTGTGATTTTTATAATCATACTTGCATCCTAGAATATGGGAGGATTATAAAACAATGTTTCTTATGTAACACAATACATTGACTCTGCTGACTCACGACTGTGTAGCAATGCACAGCTCGAATCACATCATCAAGTTCGCCGATGACACGACCGTGGTGGGTCTCATCAGAAAAAACGACGAGTCAGCATACAGAGAGGAAGTGCAGCGGCTAACGGACTGGTGCAAAGCCAACAACCTGTCTCTGAATGTGGACAAAACTAAAGAGATGGTTGTTGACTTCAGAAGAGCACAGAGTGACCACTCTCCGCTGACCATCGACGGCTCCTCCGTGGAGATCGTCAAGAGCACCAAGTTTCTTGGTGTTCACCTGGCGGAGAACCTCACCTGGTCGCTCAACACCAGTTCTATAACGAAGAAAGCCCAGCAGCGCCTGTACTTTCTGCGAAGGCTGAGGAAAGAACATCTTCCACCCTCCATCCTCACCATGTTCTACAGAGGGACTATCGAGAGCATCCTGAGCAGCTGCATCACTGCCTGGTTTGGGAATTGCACTGTTTCAGATCGCAAGACCCTGCAGCGGATAGTGAGGACCGCTGAGAAGATCATCAGGGTCTCTCTTCCCTCCATCACAGACATTTACACCTCTCGCTGCATCCGCAAAGCCACCAGCATTGTGGATGATCCCACACACCCCTCACACACACTCTTCACACTCCTGCCGTCTGGAAAACGGTACCGAAGCATTCGGGCCCTCACGACCAGACTGTGCAACAGTTTCTTCCCTCATGCCATCAGACTCCTAAATACCTAGAACTGGACTGAAGGAACACACACACACACACACATGCATACACACACAGCTGAACTGGTCCAGAGGAACTCACGCATACATACATACATATATATACACACAACGGAACATCTTCTATGCACATGCACTGCACATGTTTTGCACATGTCTTATTATTGCTGCTACTACACTGTTTACACTGTTTACACTACCTCAGCTGTAATATTTGCACTACTGTCACTTTATCACTTTCAACAGGACTGTGTACTGGTCTGCGTCATAGTTATGTACTGTCTGTTCTGTCTTGTGCTGTCTGCACATGTTTGCACTTGTGCACTTTACTTTTAATTTATGTAATTTATGTAGTCCCCGTAGTTCTGTGTTGTTCTGTGTTGTCTTATGTGGCACCTTGGTCCTGGAGAAACGTTGTTTCATTTCACTGTGTACTTGTATATGGCTGAAATGACAATAAACTCCACTTGACTTGACTTGAGGAGGGAAAAAAGATGCCACACAGGGCCCTCTGTCCATGACGGGGCCCTAAGAGGTCACGTATATGCCCTAAAAGAGAGGTAGGCCCTGACTGCGCAAAACAGAAAACAGTATTAAAAACATAAAAGCTTTGAAAAGCAAAAACCTTCCTGCTCCTAAAGTCTTGCCAAAACAAATACTGCTACTGAGTTCTAAGACTGCTGACAGTAAGGATGCTAATTTCACTCTAGAGCCTGATGCTGGTTTAGATGCTTTGTAACATCTCTAAAACTGCATATTATCATTTGAGAAACTTGGCAAAACAAGACTTCTACTTTTACAAATCCTGCAAGGTACTGAGAATCTAGTGCATGCTTTTATAACCTCTGGATTGGCTCATGTCATGTTACTGTCTGACTGCTTTGCTGTCAACCTACAACCAGGAAATGAAAGCCTGAGATCATTACCCCAGTCATATTCAAACTACAATGGCTGCCTACCAAGTTCTGCTTTAAATACAAAGTCCTGCTCACGATGTTTAAAGCTCTAAAAGATTTAACTTCAGTGTGTCTTGCTAATCTCCTTAAGCAATATAACCCATTCTGAGCATTTTGGTCTGCTCATGCACTTTTACTGTTAATCCCAAGGATTACTTCCAGCTGCAATAGTTTTAGGATCACAAGCTTTATTTAAATCCAGAATAAAAATGTCCTTGTTTAAATTCTTGAGTTTTTGATGTTAAATATTCTTCTCATGATTTACAGCAATTCTCAGATATTCTATATTCTATAGTTAATTCATTACTGGTTGCTATGTCATTAGTGTGCCTTATTGTAAATAGCTCATTTTGACCTTTAAGACTTAGAGCTCAGAATGAAATATGTTTCATGAAATACGAAAATATGGCCAATTTAGATAGTCACATAAAACCAGTGGCAGTCTAATCCAGTCTAAGCCAGTGCCTGGTTTAGATATTACTTAATAGACCATCACCAGTTTCTTAGCATAAATGGAAATTCTTTGGAAACAACCAACCAACCCATTCGACATTCACAATTAAGTTTAGAATAAGTACAATAAAAACAGCTATTAAATTTCACATTATTAACCATTATGTGAAATAAAAGGTTTCTGCAACCCCTCAAAACTGGTTTGTCATTTGATACTCATATAAATAACATCTCTAAAACTATTTTATATCATATGCAACTCTACCATCACACGGAGACTCTAGCACATGCTTTATAACCTCTAGATTGTACTATTGCAACATGCATATGGAAAGCTACAGCTTGACCAGAACTTATATGAACTGAGATTTATCAGATGTTGCATAGTAAAAACAACAAAAGAGTTATACGAGCTCAAAAATAAACAGACCACACCACTTGTTCAACTTTATAACTGTACATAGATTAAAAAATTACATTCAGGAAACTAGAAAACTATAACATTTCCTTCAAAACTTTTCAAGAAAGCCAGGCCTGTAACATATGAAGCTCAAGTTTGATTTCTCACCCCTTGACAGAATAGATTTTATATGACAATGTTCTTACGTTGATTTGGCTTAAACATTGAGCAGACAATTATAGTGAGATTAGTAACAGTAATCTAAGTAACAGGAGTGTATATCACTTCAGTATAAACAGTATCTTGAGGTTGCCTTTTTTTGGCTCTTCCACTTTTAATTTTCCTCTGACTGAAATTTACAGCAGCATAATTCAGCTCCACAGCATCACGGTCCTGCAGGAGCAGATATAAAGAGTTAATCACAAATAAGATGATCAGCTTACATTTTTTGTGGCTATGTGTATACACAGTGTCTGATCAGTTACCTGATTGTGTGTTTTCTCTATCAAAGCACCTTGTGGAAGTTTCTCTGTCGAAAAAAGAAGAACTTTTATGATTGGATCTATGCTAAAGTGTACCTCCATTTACATTCATTTTTATCTTGCACTAGATCATATACAGTACAAAGCCACTGAATTAAAGACCTTGTCCCGAGTAGATTTAATCTGTGGGATTATGTTTTATCTATTAAACTGTATGTGCTTGGTTGAATTTATCAAAAAAAACATTTATTTTATTATATTTTATTTATTATATTATGTTTAAGGTCAATTTTTACTGAACAACCCAATGAAGACTTACCCCTGTTTTGTTCCAGGTTTAGTTTTTTACAGCTTAAAATTGCTTGAGCAAAAATCACCACCACACACACTGCCAATGTTACAGCAAGGCAGATCACTACAGAATCAGATCCCTCTGTAGAAAATTAAATATCATAATGATGAATAAGTACACACTGTAGAATGGTATGAATATTGTAAATATTTATAACTAAAACCAAGTAAACTGATATGAACTACAATTACATACTTACTGAAACGTTGAGTAAATGTATTCACATCCAACTGTACTCGTGTCCCGTTCCCAAAAATGATCTTCCCACACACGGCCACAGCGCAGTAGTAAGTGCCAGTATCATTGTGGCTGATGTTCTTGGAGAAGCTGTACACACAGGTGTGTGTAGAAGAGCTGCTCTCACACTGATGGCTGCTGTTGTGATGAGTGTAAATGATTTGAGGATGGGATTGTGATGGAGCAGCTCTGAACCAGAGCACTTGGAGTTCTGCTGCTCTGCTCTCAGAGAGAACCGAGCACTGCAGAGTCACTGACGCTCCTGCAGGAACCGAGTCCAACACGCTGCTCTGCAACACTGAGACTTTCACATCTCCATCTCCTGTTCAGTGTAATACAGACAGTAAAAGTTTGATTTGCATCTGTTTCTACTTGAAGCATTAAACTGCGTCTAATTGTCTTTGAAATATTACAATTTTATACACCAAGCTGCCATAATACTCATTAGATAGCCAACAGATACCTAATAAACTGGTACCTAATAAAATATTTATGCTTACAGGCCCTTCACTGATGAGAATGTAAATATACACATGCATTTTATATACATAATTAAAACATTAAACATTAAAAGCATCTCAAAGTGCTTTAGAAATAAAAAGGCAAATAAAAAACAGTATAAGGGAAAAAGCAGAAAATAGATACTAGATAACAGATAAATTAATTATTTTAATGTAATAATAATAATATTATTATTTTTATTATTTTTATTATTATTATTATTATTATTAAATAAATAAATAGGTTAGGTAAAACAGTAACAGTGAGTAAAACGGGAAATTGTAGCTCAGAGAAAAAAACATTAACAATAAAATTCCAAATTTAATACCAATTAAAAAATCAATGAGTAATTCATCATAAAATGTCAATTGATACAAAGTGATATAACAAATATAAAATGTAAGCAAAAAAATTTTAACCTTTAAACTGAAGATTCTTGATGTACATGTTGTTGGAGGGAGTACAGGGAATAAAGTGGATGTGGTAAAAATTAAGTGTAATACACAAAGATTCCAAGCAAAGCAAAGAATGTCCAGTAGATTTTCCAACACTGATACCAAATACCATTTTAAATGTCTACTGGATTATCAACCAGCTAGAGCCTCAGAAGCATTTTGCACTTTGCTTGCACAGTTGATGAAGGACATTCATCTGAAACGTCCTATTCCTCTGAAACCTTTGTGTATTATACTTATGTTTTACCTCATACACTATCTGTACTGAAGTACACTGCAAAAGCTACCTGGATTATATATAACACTATAAACCTGTGTGTGTGTGTGTGTGTGTGTGTGTGTGTGTGTGTGTCAGCAATTTACCTGTTACAGCTACAAATGTTCCACTGGAAAACTGAAATTTGCCCCAGGTATATATTCCACAGAAATACAGTCCTTCATCAGATTTTTTCGTCCGTACAATTGTCAAAGAAATGCCATTCATCATTTTCTCTATTTTGAACCCTGAGCTGAACTCAGGTGAAGTTTCGATGTCTCTATTTGCTATAATTTTTCCCAGTTCCTGAGGCAACTCTCCAAATTGTTGCTTGTACCAAACAGCAAGTTCTTTACTGTATGTATCTTGAAATGTGCAGTTCAGAGTAACACGTTCTCCAGACTTCACTGAGACAAATGATGGGCGGTTAAAAGCATGGGCCACAGCATGGGCTGGAACTAGAACATAAATTCAAGTCAGATCCAATGCAACAAAAGAAATATGTAGACAGGAAAAATTGTAGACAGATGAATATCTATAACATTGTAAATAAAAAAAAAACACTTCAAACTTACATATTATGTTGAGAGATAAAACAAGAATCCAGAGTGGAACCATCCTCATAAATGACATGATACTTGGGTCGAGGT
This sequence comes from Pangasianodon hypophthalmus, assembly GCF_027358585.1. Lineage (NCBI taxonomy): Eukaryota > Metazoa > Chordata > Actinopteri > Siluriformes > Pangasiidae > Pangasianodon > Pangasianodon hypophthalmus. Next base: position 3,705,959 of record NC_069716.1, read on the forward strand.
GTTTGAAAGTATTTAGAGACCAAACAACTGAGAATTTTGTACTGGAGACTTTCATCTCATTGGCTGCTACAAGTCACATGTTCACTCTAAATTTCCATTCCACCTACATGTTTGTTTGTAACTCAGTTTGTCCACCAGAAGTCAGTGGTGAAAAGTGCAGAAACACTAAGAATCTAAGTTCAGCACTTCTATGTGAATACGTTTCCATCATTGAACAGTTATTAACTTCATTTTGATACAACAGACTAAGTTAAAACTATAATGAATTCAAAAGTGACTCTGATTCTCATACTCAAGTTTCTGTTAACACAATTGGCACTTTTTGACTACATATAGTCAGTATACAGTTATAGAAGAGAAATTATATATAATCGCACTATCCTTTATCACCCAGATGACGATGGCTTCTCTTTTGAATCTGGTTCCTCTCAAGGTTTATTCCTCATGTCGTCTCTGGGATATTGTCCTTACCACTGCTGGCTCTGGCTTGCTCATTAAGGATAAATTTAAAATTTATATCCGGAATCTATATATTTCTGTAAAACTGCTTTGTGACAATGTCCATTGTTAAATTCGCTATACAAATAAAATTGAATTGAATCTAATCCATAACTATGAGGGGGAAAAAAGATTTTACTTAAATTCCTGAAAAAAATAATGAGTGAGTGGACAACGAATCCATATTCTGGTAATTCCAACGTTATTTAACAAAAAATAATAACAATAATGGGTCAAACTGATGAGAATATAAGAAGTTAAGAAATAATCTACATACAGCATTAGATATTCAGTGTAATACTCTATCACATATTTACACCTTGTTCTATGCAGCAGTACTGACACACTTAGCACTTAATGATTTCTGGAAACTTCCAAAATTTGGTGGGTGCAACAATAGAAATAATAATACTAATAATAATAATAATAATTATTATTATTATTATTATTATTATTATTATTATTATTATTATTATTATTATTATTATTATTATTATTTATTCAGCTTGGGTTACTGTATATGCGGCGTTTTACATGCTCTTCCCTTGTCCGCCTTCTGGTTCTCTCGTTTCCTTCCACCTCCTAATAGCATGCTGGTTGGATATTATAAATCCAGGTTGTATTCCCACCTCATGTCCAGTGTTCCCAGGATAGGATCCGGATCCACCATGGCCATGACCAAGATAAAGCACTTACTAGAAATGAATGGATGAATGAAGAAAGTGGTCTTGGACCATATATTTAACTGTCATAGACTGAAGTATGGATATCCCCTGCCGTGTTGGATGAAGTTTGGAACCAGCTGTGCACATGGGCATACACGAAGTCAGATCTGTGTTATGTACCAACTTGTTACAACTTGAAATCTGGGATTAACACGGGTGGGGAAAACTGGCTTCTACACAACATAAGGGAATTATGAGTACTATGTCATGTCATTGGGTTTCATCAACAGCCTTTCTTCCAGCCTAGTCTTCAGAGTTGATACCAGTTTCTTTTTATTACTGATCTTGCTGTTACACATTCCTCTATTGAGTCAGCTTTTCCACTTGCATTGCTTGACTGTGTAGTCTGCGCTTTACAGAAAATTACTTTGACTGGTTTCTAGGCTTACACTGCTGTGACTATACAACTGCACATCTACAGTATGTTCAGCTCTTCTCAGCCATGCCATATCCAGCCTGTTCTGATGTCTTGTGTAGTTACCATGCACTATCCTGTGTATTTATTTCATATACTATTGTGTGCTTATGCTTTATGTAGTCATGTGTTCTGTGTTACTGTAGTATGTGTCACACCATGGTCAGGATTTCATTCCACTTTATACAAGTTACATGTATACAATCAAATCCAGCAGTTGCCTTTTCTGTTACAACATGCTTATGGAGAGCTAAAACATGACCAAACTTGTCAACTGTAAATTGAGATAATGTTACAGTAAAAAACAATGAGTTATCTTAATTATTCATTATTAATATTATTTACCACTCACCTTTATGGTTAGAATTAATGATTACATTGATTTGGCTCAAACAGTGTTTAAATAATGACACTGAGCAGACAGACAGCTGTATAAAAAAAAATTTACAATTTTAGAAAATCTAAGTACGAGGGAATTTTAGCACTCCAGAATAAACAGTATCTTGATGTTGTCCTCTTTTTGTTTTTCCACTTTTAGTTTTCCTCTCACTGAAATTTAGGGCAGCATAATTCAGCTCCACAGCATCACGGTTCTGCAGGAGCGGATAGAAAGAGTTAATCACAAATAAGACTATCATGCATTTTTCGGACTACTCTTAATGCCATGTATGAACGGTTACCTGAATGTGTGTGTTTTCCATCAGCGTACCTTGTGGAGGTCTCACTGTAAAGGAAAGAGACTTTTATGACTGGATCTATGCTAATAAAATGGACTGAATTAAAGAGATTGCCCCAAGATCATTTAACAGATGCTTTTTTTTCATTTATCTTATAACTTTTGTGCTTTGTTGACTTTATCTAAAGAATATGAAAAGTAATTTATATTTCTATTTATATTATTATATTTCAGGTAAATTTTTACTCCACAACTAAATGAAGACTTACCCCAATGTTGTTCAAAGTTTCGTTTCTTACGGCTTAAAATTGCTTGAGCAAAAATCACCACCACACACACTGCCAATGTTACAGCAAGGCAGATCACTACAGAATCAGATCCCTCTGTAGATAAATAAATATCATAATGAATATGTACACATTGTAGAACTATAGCAATCTTCTAAATATTTGCATTTAAGACCAAGCTAAATGATATGAAATACAATTACATACTTACTGAAATGTTGATCAGTGGATGTATTCGCATCCAACTGTACTCGTGTCCCATTCCCAAAAATGATCTTCCCACATACGGCCACAGCGCAGTAGTAAGTACCAGTATCATTGAGGCTGAGGATGTTCTTGGAGAAGTTGTACACACAGGTGTGTGTAGAAGAGCTGCTCTCACACTGATGGCTGCTGTTGTGATGAGTGTAAATGATTTGAGGATGGGATTGTGATGGAGCAGCTCTGAACCAGAGCACTTGGAGTTCTGCTGCTCTGCTCTCAGAGAGAACCGAGCACTGCAGAGTCACTGACGCTCCTGCAGGAACCGAGTCCAACACGCTGCTCTGCAACACTGACACTTTTACATCTCCATCTCCTGTTCAGTGTAATATAGACAGTGTGGGATCTTATTGTCTTCAACACATTATATTCCGAACTGATATTTTACCCATCAGATACCTAATAAACTGGCTCCAAAAGTATTCATGGAAATGCATATCTATCTATCTGTCTATCTATCTATCTATCTATCTATATATATATATATATATATATATATATATAGATAGAAAGATAGAGAGATAGATAGACAGATATTATATATATATATATATATATATATATATATATATATATATATATAGATAGATAGATAGATATAAAATATTCAGTTGAAAGTGCTTTATTCATAAAAATGAAAAAAAAACAAGCAAAGAAGCAGAAAATGCAATGAAAATTAAAAAATTAAAATGAAATAGAATTTCTAAGAATAAATACTACTACTACTAATATGAATTGAACCATAACATAAATTAAGATAAAATAATAATGAAATGAGTAAAACAGGGCATTGTAGCTTTGAAATAAAACATTCAAATTAATCATTTATATATAGTAATTTGTATTTATATAATTGCTCAGAAAATGTCAAATGATAACAAATATAGACCGTAAATATAGAAATAGACTGTAAAAAGAGATGTTTTAAGCCTTTTTTTAATTCCTAACTGAAGAAGGTTGCTGTATGTCTTGTGGGAGGAAGTATAGTTCCAATTTTAGAAAATAAATCAAAAAGCATGTTGTCTGAAAATTATGTTCACAACTTTGATACGAAATGAAAAAATTACACAAAAGACATGCAGATCTCAAAAGATTTTTTCCAAAAGTACTGAAGTTATATACAATATGACCTCTATTAGTGAAACAAAATATGTCATGTACACTGCAACTTATCTACAACAATGCTTTCAATAGTGATTCTTGCCCTCAGTTCATGAAATGAGGATGCGACAATTTGCCAAGACTCAAAAAACAACCTTAATGTGTTTATCTATAAAAAGGAATAATCCCAGTATTTCTACACCTCCTGGTTGGCTTTCTATATTGGATAAAATTTGTAAAGTCACCTTTTTATAAATTTATGTTATCTGTGTGTGTGTGTGTGTGTGTATCAGTGATTTACCTGTCACAGCTACGAATGTTCCACTGGAAAATTCAAATTTGCCCCAGGTATATATTCCACAGAAATACAGTCCTTCATCAGATTTTTTTGTTTGTAGAATTGTTAAAGAAATTCCATTTATAATCTCCTCTACTTTGAATCCTGAGCTGAACTCAGGTGAAGTTTCGATGTTTATATATTCTCTAATTTTTCCCACTTCCCGAGGCAACTCTCCAAATTGTTGCTTGTACCAAACCATAAGTTCTTTACTGTATGTATCTTGAAATGTGCAGTTTAAAGTAACACGTTCTCCAGACTTCACTGAGACAAATGATGATCGGTTGACAGCATGGGCCACAGCATGGCCTGGAACTAGAACATAAATTCAAGTCAGATCCAATGCAACAAAATAAATATTGATGAAATAGTAGGCAACTGAATATCTATAACATTTTAAATTAAAAAACAAAAACATTTCAAACTTACATATTATGTTGAGACATAAAACAAGAATCCAGAGTGGAGCCATCCTCATAAATGACATGATACTTGGGTCGAGGTGTTTGAAAGTATTTAGAGACCAAACAACTGAGAATTTTGTACTGGAGACTTTCATCTCATTGGCTGCTACAAGTCACATGTTCATTCTAAATTTCCATTCCACCTACATGTTTGTTTGTAACTCAGTCTGGCCAGCAGAAGTCAGTGATGAAAAGCGCAACTTTATTCATATAGAAGTTTTAATACTTTACAATGAACTTTCTATATTATCATTAACTGAACTTGTGGGAAGTTAATTAAGTATTAATTCTCATGGAGGGGGGATTTGGGGTTTTAACCCCCATGAAATATTTTATTCTCTGCGTGTATGGTTAATAAAACACACACAGTGCCTCTGATTACATACCTGTAAATAATATTGTTTTGCCTGGTAATCTTTCCATAATGATGTCAACAGTCAACAAAGTCAGCATTATCATATTGAACCACCTGATTTGTCAAACAAACACACTCTTTAGTTTGTTTTATAACATTTTATTGGCTTCTACACAACATAATGGAATTACGAGTAGCATGTCATGCCCTGTGGGTTTCACCAACATGCCTTTGTTCCAGGTCTGCATGGAGCTCACACTGATTTCTGATGAAGACCTGAAGTTTGAGCAGAAGCTGTGAACTGAGTTTTCGTGCTAGCTAGATGATAAAAACATGTAGAAGCTGACTTAGTGACATGAAATGGAAATATCGTACAAACAGCATGTTTACAAACAGGAGCACAAAATAGAGTGCTGCAGGAATGAGTCCTAAAACCCGGAAATTAGTTAGCATCTTAGCACTTCTGGTTCCGTCATCCCGAAGTCAATGAGTTTTTTTTATGGGTTTTTAACTAAATGCCTGAAATAAGGTCTGTGGTTAACACAGGCTCAAGATATTTTCACATTTTATTTTATGACATAAAATACATCAGCAGTACTCCACTCATGATTTTTTAAGCTTTTATGTGTCTTGAAAAAGGCAGTTGCTAACAAGTGGCTAAATGGGACTACAGAGGTTGTCGGGCACATTAAACATCACGCCAAACAGGAAAATTCATCTACTACATGTATAAATACGCACTGAGGGAAGAGGGAAGCATGCGCTGAATCTTGTTTTCACAAACATCCCCTGTGCGTACTGGGTGGAGCCCCGCCCCCACCTCGGCAACTCGGTTCTGAGGCAGGTGAAAACCTGGCCAGCACGAGCCATCTCTGCTCTTCAGGACTGTTTTGAACACACTGACTGGCACATGTTCAGGGAAGCAGCAACTGACGGCGACTTCACCAACTTGGAGGAATACACGATATCAGTGACCAGCTATATCAGCAAGTGCTTTGATGATGTCACTGTCTCCAAGATCATCACCATATGCTCCAACCAGAAGCCGTGGATGACTGCAGAGGTGTGTGCGCTACTGAGGACCCGAGACTCCGCCTTCAGAGCGGGCGACAAGGTGGCCCTAAGAACAGCGAGGGCTAAACTGTCCTGGGCCATCAGAGAGGCAAAGCGCGCACACACACAGAGAATCCACAACCACTTCAAGGACAGCGGAGACACGGCATGGCAGGGCATCCAGGCCATCACCAACTACAGGACATCACCACCTGCCTGTGACAGTGATGCCTCCCTCCCAGATGCACTGAACAACTTCTATGCTTGGTTTGAGGCACAGAATGATGTGATGGCGAGGAAGACCACCCCTCCTCCCAATGACCAGTTGTTGTGCCTAACCACAGCCGAGGTGAAGAAGACTCTACACAGAGTCAACCCGTTCAGAGGATGTGCAGACCTGCTGGTGGATGTTTTCACAGACATCTTCAACACCTCCCTGAGCAACGCCGTCGTTCCGACGTGCCTCAAGGCCACCATCATCGTCCCCGTGCCTAAGAAGTATCCAGTGTCCTGCCTCAACAACTAACGTCCCATTGAACTTACACCCATCATCATGAAGTGCTTCGAGAGGCTTGACATGAGGCACATCAAGACCCTGCTGCCCCGCTCACTGGACCCACTGCATTTCACTTACTGTCCCAAGCGCTCAACAGATGATGCCATCACCACCACCCTCCATCTGGCCCTCACCCACCTGGACAATAGACACATATGTTCGAATGCTGTTCATAGACTTCAGTTCAGCATTCCACACAATCATTCCTCAGCACCTGATTGGTAAGCTGAACCTGCTGTGCCTGAACACCTCCCTCTGCACCTGGATCCTGGACTTCCTGACTGGGACACCTCAGTCAGTCCGGATCGGGAACAGCATCTCCAACACCATCACACTGAGCACTAGGGCCCCACAGGGCTGTGTGTTCAGTTCACTGCTGTTCACTCTGCTGACTCACGACTGTGTAGCAATGCACAGCTCGAACCACATCATCAAGTTTGCTGATGACACGACCATAGTGGGTCTCATCAGCAAGAATGGTGCAGTGACTAACGGACTGATGCAGAGCGAACAACCTGTCTCTAACCATGGACAAAACTAAAGAGATGGTTGTTGACTTCAGAAGAGCACAGAATGACCTCTCTCCACTCAACATTGGCAGCTCCTCCGTGGAGATTGCCAAGAGCACCAAATTTCTTGGTGTTCACCTGGCGGAGGACCTCACCTGGTCCCTCAACACCAGCTCCATAACAAAGAAAGCACAGCAGCACCTGTACTTTCTGAGAAGACTGAGGAAAGCACATCTCCCATGCCCCATCCTCACCATGTTCTACAGAGGGACTATCGAGAGCATCCTGTGCAGCTGCATCACTGCCTGGTTTGGGAATTGCACCGTCTCAGAACGCAAGACCCTTCAGCAGGTAGTGAGGACAGCTGAGAAGCTCATCGGGGTCTCTCTTCCCTCCATCACAGACACTTACACCTCATGCTGCATCCGCAAAGCCACCAGCATTGTGGATGAACCCACACACCCCCTCACACACTCTTCACCCTCCTGCCGTCTGGTAAACGGTACCGAAGCATTTGGGCCCTCACGACCAGACTGTGCAACAGTTTCTTCCTCCGTGCCATCAGACTCCTCAATACTCAGAAACTGGACTGAAAGAACACACACACACACACACACACACACACACAACTGTACATCCTTCATCCTCTTTGCAATTTTTTGTACATCCCCGAATTACATTATGCTGCTACAAATATTTATTATACTGTGCATATCTTATATTCTCTACTAGGCTGCTACTTCTTATGTTTACACTTATTTCAGCAACTTGTACTTTTTTTGCACTATTGTCACTGGATTCACTTTCTAATAGAACTGTGTACTGGTCGGTGCTGCACTGGGACTTACTGTCCCCATTGTCTATCTCAGTAGTCATTGTACTGTCTTGTGATGTTTGCACTTGTGCACTTTATGTATAAATGTATGTAGTCCCTTGTAGTTTTGTGTTGTTCTGTGTTTGTCCTATTTAGCACCTTGGTCCTGGAGGAACGTTGTTTCGTTTCACTATGTACTAACTGGCTGTATGTGGTTGAAATGACAATAAACTCCACTTGACTTGACTTGAATAAATAAACTGAATTTTCTCCAAAATAATGCAACATAGGCACATTTCGAAAAAAAAAAAAAAAAAAGGGTGGGGGTTAGATTCATCCTCAAAAAGAGCCCAGTGGATCCTTATCAGGGAGCATGTTTTTAAAATAAAAATTGAAAAAGTTGTCGGAAGCTTAGTGGTGGTGACTTTGAAGTCATAAAGCCTAACTTTAGCTTTTTAATTCTGGCGATTGTATTTAGGCTTCAAAATTCATTAAAGTTGTGTTCATTTGTGAAGATTATCTTGATGAACAAAACATGTAAGAATCCTAAACCTGTTGGTCACAGAGCTTCTTTTCTGCAACAATCGAAAAGCCAATGGAAAAATTCTATTGCTTTACGTCGAGGGAACCAGGGTGATGCTAACTTCCGGGTTGGCTTACAAAGATACGTCATCCCTGCAGCACTCTATATCTCCATACATAAATGAGAATGTTGAAGGAAGCCTTTCTCTTGGTGTAATATACTGTTTTCGATTAGCTCACAAGACTGAGGTTTGTGAATTCATTGGTCAAAATTCACCTGGTACAAGGTAAACTTCTCGAATTTTTCCACATTTTTTTAGTTCAGTTAATTGTCTTTTCCTCTTTGTGAATTCTATTTGTGTTTGGTCTGACTGCTGCTTTAGCTGGAAAAAAAAAAAAACAGGAAGGCAGATGGCTCCTGTTTCACCATAGGAAGGGGTTAAAATTCTTAAATGCTAATGCTGCCTCTGTTGAAGGATCTAAAAATAGATTGTTTAAGGTGAGGACTGGTCTTACCCTCTAACCCTTCTTCTCACGCTCAAACCACAGACTTCTTCCACTTACAGAAAGAAAATAGACAACAGTTTTGTTTTTGGTTTTTGGTTTTGTTCAGCACTTTGGTCACACAGTGTAATGCTGAATTTAAATGTGCTTTATAAATAAAACTTACTTACTTACTAACAGCATGTGCAATGTGTACTCATTATTTATTGATGAATGTGTAGACTTTAATGAAAAAGCATGGAAGATGGGTAATACCATGTTATGAAAAACAAACCAAATAGACAAAAATCATTTGTCATGTGTAAAGCTTTGCTGAGATACTCAGCACTGAAAACTAATCAAAACTTTCCAATCAAGTGTTTCATGACCAGCACACCTTTCTTGAAAAAAATTTACATTAAAGAAAACTATACAGGTGTAAAATTGTCATGATAATCATCATTTCATTAACACAGAGTTAAATCATGTTTTCTCAAGTAAATAATGCGATTTGATTTCACCAAATGTTTAAATCTAAATTAGATACAGAACAGACCATAAACTTTATTCATGAGCAGAAAAACTAAATTAGATTAAATTACATTTAACAATTTCAGTGACATAATAAAATAAAATAGACATTTTTTAAGTAATGCTGGAAGATTTCACTTCAGAGTATACACTGTCTTGAGATCGACCTCGATTTTCTCTCGCTCTTTTAGTTTTCCGTTCATTAAAGTGTAAGGCAGCGTAATTCAGCTCCACAGAGTCTCGGTCCTAAATTATAAAAATATGATCAATAAAAATAATAACAAACAAAACATTAATGATGAATTGCATTAATAAAATCACTAATGAGGAATTATTTAATTATTAATGAGGCTTATTACAAATAATTAAATGTATATCTAGCAAGATAAATGACCGAAGAACTATGAAAAGACAAAGTTTAAAACATGTATTATTGTTCTTATTTTAAAGGAGAATGGAAACTATTATTATTGTTATTATTTTTTTCCCCTGAGGCATTTCTTTTACCAAGTGAACAGTACCTGAGTGTTCGTCTTCTCAGTGTTTATCACAGCACCATGCTGAATTCTCTCTGGAAAAAAATAAATCAAGAGATCATGTAGTAGACATTTTCTCTTATGAAAAGCCTGACTCATTATGCATAACAGTCTAACACTGCAAACATTTTCCTTATTGTATTTTAGCATTAAGCCCTTTAGCACAACCCAAATCGAATAATTCTAATAACTGGATCTGAACTGTAAATAACTGCTGAGGTCATTTTATGCAAAACATGTACTGAAAAAAAATTTACACTATCATAGTAAACACTTACCTCTGTATTGATCACAGTTTTTCCTTTTACAGAGTAAAACAGCTTGAACAGAGATCACAATCCCACACATTACCAACGCTGTTCCCAGACAGATCACTACAGGATTAAAAGTTGCTTTGGGAGACATAAATGTGATATTGCAAAGAAAAAATCAAATTAAAACATGTTTTGACAATTTCTTCATTGTTTCAAATTGGCCATGACATCAACATAATTACATACACAAGTAACAAATAGAGACCAATGAATAAATAAATAGATAAAATGTTTTGATGTTTGTTCACTAACCAAATTCTGGAACGTTCTCCAACTGTACTCTGAGTAAGTGAATGTGTTCCTACCCAACTGTACTCGTGTCCCGTTCCCAAAAATGATCTTCCCACACACGGCCACAGCGCAGTAGTAAGTACCAGTATCATTGAGGCTGAGGATGTTCTTGGAGAAGTTGTACACACAGGTGTGTGTAGAAGAGCCGCTCTCACACTGATGGCTGCTGTTGTGATGAGTGTAAATGATTTGAGGATGGGATTGTGGTGGAGCAGCTCTGAACCAGAGCACTTGGAGTTCTGCTGCTCTGCTCTGAGAGAGAACCGAGCACTGCAGAGTCACTGACGCTCCTGCAGGAACCGAGTCCAACACGCTGCTCTGCAACACTGACACTTTCATATCTCCATCACCTGTTCAGTGTAATATACATAGCGTAAGATCTCTGTCATCTGGACAGGATGATATCGAAAGCCTTAGGAATAAAACACTTATTCATCTGTTCAAGCTAAAATCAATGTGGAAATTATTACTGATTAAATAAGTCAGTTTTGCTGGGTTGATATTTTGTTAATGTTAGTGTACAGAGTGGGTAAGCACTATTCTCTGGTTTAATCGTGTGACTTAGTGTTACAATTTAAAGAACCCAGAGGAAACTCACATGGACACGAGATGAACGCACAAAACTCCACACAGCCAGTGATCTGAGCTCAGAATCGAACTGGGAGCCCTGGGGTTGTGAGGTGGCAACACTACTTACTGCACCAAATCATTTATGTTCATTTGAGCGCAAACTTATTTTTTAGCACGGTCACATTTTCATAAGATATTCACATAAAAATAAAAGGGATCATTTTTTCCCTGAACAAAACATAAGTGTTAAGCAATAAAACATATGACTCTAATAAATTTATGTCCAGTGTAGTTGTTGTATTACGTATAGTATACTTGGATTGTGGTGTCATTTTTTTTAATGTCATTTACAGTAAAATATACAATATTTAAAAAGTGATAAAATATCATCTTTAAAGTTATTTTAACCCATGTTTGCCCAAAGCCCATCTCCAAATATATTCTTTTATTTAATTCTTTGGCAAAAATAACCTAAATCTAGTGTAGAGCCAGATCATGCCACTGCGTACCCAAGGGACGTTTTTAAAGATATTTATAGCCATAATGTTTGATTAAATTTGGTAAGTATTAATTAAATTAAACCAATAAAAGTTGCAAAAGAAAACTTTAACAAAATATCAAATTTTTGTTAAAGTTATATATATTTTATATAAGTGGTATATTTTTTCAACCACTTGGGGCTCTTGATTTTCATGTTGATTTTCATGTTGTACTTTTGTAGACATTAAATTATGTACAATGATGTTGTAGTCACACAGTTCGACAGATTTAAAATGTTTTCAAATTTGAGCTCGATGGGACTCTAAGAACAGCTATAATAAAAAAAAATTAAATTCCTAAAATGGCAGTAATTAGGTGAAATATGTCATCTATGCATGCATAAGCAGATTTGATTTAGTTAATTACCTGATACGGCCAAGAACGTTCCATTGGATAGTGTCACATTCTCCCAGCTAAACTGTCCACAGTAGTAAAGTCCTCTGTGTTCTTTTTTTACATGTGGAATTATCAGAGAAATGCTGTTATCAGTCACCTCCATTTTAAATCCTGATGTTTTGAACTTGGGGGTAATTCTGACATCCGTATATGATAATCTTTCTCCCACTTTCTGAGGCATCTCTCCAAATATTTGTTTGTACCAAATGACAAGATCTAGTACACCACGACCCCCCACAAATGGACAGTTGAGAGTAACACCTTCTCCGATCTTCACAGAGATAAATGATGGTCCGGAAGAATCCACAGATTGGGCTGGAGCAAGAAAATAATTCAAAATGAGATACAATGCAACAAGAAACAGTGGGTGAAGTTTAAAACTAATTCAATTCACTAAGGAGAGTTCATCACCTATAACTTATTTTCATGAAAGCCATTAAGCACTTACATATTAAGCAAAGAGATAAGAAAAGAATCCAGAGTGCAGACATCTTCAGAGTTGAAATGACACTCAGGTTGAGCATAGCAAAGTAGCCAAATGACAAAAGCACCAAGTATTTTGTACTGGAGACTTCCTTCTGATTGGCTGCTACAAGTCACAAGTTCTCTATGTAGACTTTCCTTTCTAGCTGCAGGTTTCTGTTTTGGTCACTCAGTTGTTCACCAGAAGTCTATGTAACCTGTAGAGTGCTATTACTTTGTATTGTTTTACCCATTTTACCTTCAGGCAACAAAAGAAATGTAACGAAATCAGGAAATCAATTTAGAATAATTGGAAAGGTTTAAACAAATGTCACTCAATTAAATATAACTTTCAAGCTGTTCTTTGTGACTTTACTGATTGCTGCTGATTAAGACCACACTCCAGTACTTAAAAAAATTATATGTTTTAAAAATATTATATAATAGTTCAAGCCTTTAGTAGATGTAGTACAAGCTCCAAGAAAACCTTTGTCATATAGTGTATGTATGGCCAAACATTTTGTGGAGACCTGAACATCGCACACACACACACACACACACACACACACACATACACACACACACACACACACACACACGTGGTTCTTCCTTAAACTGTTGCCACAAAGTTGGAAGCACACAATTGTGTAGAACGTCTAATATTTAATATAAACTATATGGCAAAAAGTATGTGGACACCTGACCATCGCACCCATATGTAGTTCTTCCCCAGACTGTTGCCACAAAGTTGGAAGCACACAATTGTATAGATTGTGTTTGTATGCTGTAGCATACAATTTCCCTTCACTGGAACTAAGAGGCCCAAACCTGTTCCAGCATGACAATGCCCCTGTGCACAAAGCAAGATCCATGAAGTCATGGTGTGTTAAGGTTGGAGTGGAAGAACTCAAGTGTCGTGCACAGATCCCTGACCTCAACCCCACTGAACACCTTTGGGATGAACTGGAACACTGACTGCACCCCAGACCTCCTCACCCAACATCAGTGCCTGATCTCACTAATGCTCTTGTAGATGAATGAACACAAATCCTAACAGCCACATTCCAAAATCTAGTGGAAAGCTTCCCAGAAGAGTGGAGCTTATTATAACAGCAAAGTGGAACTAAATCTGGAATGAGATGTTCAACAAGCACATGTAGGTGTGATGGTCAGGTGTCCACAAACCTTTGGCCATATAGTGCAGAAAGTGTCTCTATATTGACTATCTATATTATATTAACTCTTTTCTCACAGGATATGATGGAGATTACCAGCATACCAATTATACAATTATAGTATTAAATAATCCACACTCTCCTCTGCAAAACATCTGGTGTTGTAGGGGGAATAAATCCGAAATTAGATGCTCAACAAGCACATGTGAGTGTGATGGTCAGGGTGTCCACATACTTTTGGCATCCTCATGCAACAAGAAAGCTGTTAAAACATGGACTCTGTTTTACGGATTTGGTGGGTTTTGTGAAAAATCATTGCGTTTTTTTCTTATATTACCTGCTTTGGGTTTTTTTTTATTCATCATTCACTTTCAGTAATCATTTTATCTTTAACAGGGTTGCAGTGGATCCATAGTCTATTCCGGGAACACTGGATGTAAGGTGGAAATACACCCTGGATGGGATGCCAGTCCATCACAAGGCACCATGAACACACACGTTCAGACACTCATTCACACCTAGGGACAATTTATCTTATCCAGTTCACCTACTGTCATGTTTTTAGGAGGGCGGAGGAAACAAGAGAACCTGGAAGAAACCCACAAGGACACGGGGAGAACATGTGAAACACCATACAGTAACTCGAGCTCAGGAACAAACTGGGGACCCTGGAGCTAAGAGACGATAATGCTACATACTGCTCCCGTGCTGCATTTGTTTACTTACTTATGTACTTATTTATTTATTTATTTATTTATTTATTTATTCATTATTCATTGTAGCCTCCCTCATCCTCATTTTGTTGACCTTTGCTTTATTAACTAGAGAAAAAGTGCAGCCTTCAAGTCTTTAATATATGAAATGACTCAGTTTCACAAAAATGTCTTTATTTACAAAGAAATATTTTATTATGTACAAAAATATCACAGATGCTGATTTGGTGTTACATCCCTATAGCACACTGGCTAACATACTAGCTAAAAGACAAGGAGAAAGGTTTTGTGCTTTCAGCTGGTACTCTTTAACTGCAACAGACACACTGATGTGTATAACAAAGTTTTTATTCTCATAACAATTCTGTAATACTTGGGAGACCTTGACATCAGTTACAGGTTTTTTTTTTGTTTTTTTTTTAAATCAACAACTGTTAATGTTCCATGGTGTTAATAAACCATAGAATTCTCCTGATTTCCAATCAGGCTAAACATTACAAATATGAGAGTAATTAACATCAGAAAATCTCAGAAATTTATGATCTAAGAAAGAGGAGAGTAAATCACTTCACTATACAAATTATCACAAGCTCGTTCTCTCGTTCCTCTTTTTTTATTGAAGTGTGAGGCAGCAAAATTCAGCTCTACAGCATCACGGCTCTGTGGGAATGAATATGAAAGATTAATTGCAAATGACAGCTATCTAACTGATGGAAATATTAGCATATTGCAACATTTAGCCTTATTTGAGCTGGATTAGTTTTCCTGGTAATGTAATTTGGACAGGATAAAGTCAAGACACAGCTTTCATCTGAATCTATTATGAGGTTTAGGTCAATTCTCACAGGACTACTATTACTGACTGAGCTCTGTGTTTAAGAAGGATAAAACGTTTTCAGGTATCTTTTCAGTAATCACTTAAATTACAGGAAAATAAATCCAACTCAAGGCTTCTTTATTGGAAACCTAAAAAAGTGCTAATAATAATACTAATAATATGTAGGCTCAGCATTACTTACCTGATTCGGTGTTTTCTTTACTACAGAATCTCGAGATCTCTCTGTAAAGATAATCATTATTTTTATGTTGAGAGCCAGATTTTATATACTGTATATATTCTTGCTTAATGAGGAATCACTGTGAGTGAATGTGTGGCAGTCTGGGGAAAAACAACTCATAATGATGGAAAATCAAGTTTTGAGGATTGGGTTTTTTCCTATCGCACTATATAGCAGCCTTTAACATCTCCATGCATCCATTCTTCGTACCACTTATCCTACACAGGGATACTGCAGGGTAGCCTAGAGCCTATCCCAGGGGACGCAGGGCACAAGGCAGGGGACATTCTGGACGGGGTGCCAGTCCATCTCAGGGCACAATCACACACACTCATTCACAAACTACAGGCAATCAGCCTACAACGCATGTCATTGGACTGGGGAGAAAACCCACGAAGCACAGGGAGAACATGCAAACTCCATGCACTCAGGGCAGAGGCGGGATTTTAGTCTATGAATAATGCAAATTAATTAAATCTGTGGCTTTTAGACAATAAGTGTGTTGGTGTACTTAAGTGGAATTGGACTGAAATCTTTAAATGTAGTTTTCTCCTTTTTCACTTTTTGGTGATAAACAAAATTTTTAAATGTTAGAACTTTACTTGTGATTGAGATGCATGCAAAAGAGAAATAGGTTTCAGTTCAGGAAAGCCTATTAGTTTTAATAACTATAAGTGGTAGAAAATGCCAATTTTGCCATGTTAAGGGTTTTCCCAGCCCACCACACACATAAGAATTGTTTGTATTACAGAATATTCAGATACACAACCTTACTGAAGACTCACCACTGCAATATTCACAGTTTCTCCCTTTACAGCTTACAACATGAACAAGGATCACAAACATACACACTCCCAAAGCTACAGCGAGAATGATCACTACTGGATCCAAGGATTTTTCTGTACCAAAAAAACCACAATGATACAGTACATCACATTTCATGTAGACATAAAGTAACTATACTGCCCTGTGATTATAACGATAGTCATTATATTGATAGCAATCAAAATATCTATATTAAAAGCTAAACAAAATTTTACTATGAATCTATTATATGCATACTCTGAGTAAGAGAATGTTTTCTTACCCAACTGTATTCGTGTCCCGTTCCCAAAAACAATCTTCCCACACACGGCCACAGCGCAGTAGTAAGTGCCAGTATCATTGAGGCTGAGGATGTTCTTGGAGAAGCTGTACACACAGGTGTGTGTAGAAGAGCTGCTCTCACACTGATGGCTGCTGTTGTGATGAGTGTAAATGATTTGAGGATGGGATTGTGATGGAGCAGCTCTGAACCAGAGCACTTGGAGATCTGCTGCTCTGCTCTCAGAGAGAACCGAGCACTGCAGAGTCACTGACGCTCCTGCAGGAACCGAGTCCATCACGCTGCTCTGCAACACTGACACTTTTACATCTCCATCACCTGTTCAGTGTAATATAGACAGTGTGGGATCTTAGTTTGTTTATTTGACACTTAGACCAACAACAGTCCATAAAGGACGTACATTCAGTTATAGCACATTATTTCAATCATTGAGTATAATTTAATAACTGGGACTGGCACTGCCTCTGCTGGAGGACCCAAGCTCAACATAGCACTCTAGAGCATTGACACAAGTTTGTAATATATATTATATACATAGTTTACTGCAATTCTTAGGAACAAATGTAAAGTCATACAAATGGACAATACAGGGTGTCCCAAAAGTCTCTGTACATAGGAGAAATTAACATTCTTCAGCAAAATGTCTTCCAAAATTTTTCATACTTAGTTTTTCTTTTTTTTTCAGATAGCCTTTAAGAAATCCTTTTCTTAAAAAGACAAAAGAAGAACAATTTGAAATCATTCTCATGGCTCTATCGGGAAGCTGTCGCAAGGTTGCGATGGACTTTAACAGGAAACATAGCAAGCACATCACACACACACAACACTGTTGCCAAACTCTGATTTTGTTAATAAAACACCAGAAGTGTTGCGGACCAACCGAGAAGTGGACGTCCATGAACGTCCACTGAAGGAGGCACAACCAATGTGGTGCTTGCAACCACAGTCCACTGTATATGGAGACTTGTGGGACACCCTGTACATCCAAATACAATGTATAGTGAAATACTTTAACACACACATAACGTGTGTGTGTGTGTGTGTGTGTGTATGTATATGTATATATATATAATGTATAGATAAACAATGTCAATTGGCAAAAACTGCATAAATTCTTACCTTTCACTGATAAAAATGTTCCTTTTCCAAACCTCATTATAAATTTTCTAAGTCCACAGTAATACATGGCTTCATCTGATGGCTCCACGTCAGCAATTTTTAAATGGCAGCTTGCTTTTTTTTTCTCGATGCTGAATTTTGGTGGCTTGAACTCATCTTCATAATTGGGTTCCTGTTGAACTGTGACCATTACACAAGGCTCGTGTCCTACTTTTTGCTTGTACCAGACGATGGGTTCAGTATTTTCCTCTCTCAGTCTAAAGCAGTGCAGAGTCACGTTATCACCAACTTCAGCAGTGATCATTGGGTTCGGCTGATTGATATCATTGATCTGTGCAGAATCTAATCTCAAAATTGTAAAAATTGAAACAGGAACAAATAAATGTACCACAACTTTATTCTACCTGTTATACACAGAGACTGTCATATAATAAGGGGTGTGTTAATAAAATGTTGTTTTTCTCCGGTTATGTGCATGACGAGCCATGTCAAGCCATCGATTACAATAAATAATCCTTATCATGACAACCTGCATATGATCAAGAACATGTCCATAAACACTTACCAATTTTATTAAAAAGCATCACTGTAATCCACATCAGTATCATCATCTTCAGTCTGAGGTCTGTGTATAGTATGTCTCCTCTTACTACACTGTCAGATGGTCAAACTGAGCAGGTCTCACTGTGTGCCAAAGATTTATGATGGGAAACTCTGACATCACAGACTGAGCTAACTAACTGTGACTGGCTAACTAAGTGCTGTTCCTGGCAGTTTCGTAGAATAGCACTACAGAACTTTTCACAATTTAGCATTTAAAGCCAGTTTCAAATAATTTTTTTTAAAGGATATACATCAAATTCCCAGTTTATTAGTTGCTAGACTGGTACACTTAAACTGGAAATTCAGAAAGGAAAGCATCATGGTCCCTAACAAATAGTTTATTGTGAATGGGACTATTTTGTTAATATTAATGTAAAACATTTATATAGATGTTCATATGTTAATGTCTGTTTTGTGACCCTGAATGGGTCACATGGTTACAGATCACATGGTTACATGGTATGCTTAGCGATCACTTAAAATACTTTTATATCCTTCTTGATTCTCTATAACAACTAAGCTGAGTAACTGATTTGTAGACTATAGTTTGCATGGCCCAGCTTATCCAACAGAATTATTATTTAAATAAAAGGAAATAATGAAAATTGCTGAACCACTTTTGACTGGTAGCATGTGCAGTTTGACTGCTTTGTGTCCAGTGAGAGTGTGTGTAGTAAAGTACTAACACACACTCCAGCTGTGTTTCTGTGTGAAAGTGGATGTGTATTGTGGCTCTTTCTGTGTGTGGGTGTGAGTTAATTTCTGTCTCTGTCTCTGTTAGTGTGGGTGTGTGTTTCACACTTGGTCTTGCAGTGATGAAATCTTCTCTAACACATTATACTAGGTTACTTTTTATTAGTTCCTGTACTGGTACACCAAATAAACTGCCAGTTACAGTTTATTTATACGTTACACTGTATTGGTACTGTTTATCTGTCTAATGATTAATAAACTCATTATGCACTCTTATTCTTCTCAAACCAATTGTGTCATTAGTTTGAAAAATAAAATGAGTTGGGGCTCTGTCTCCCAAAAGAAATACTGCAATCTAGAACAATCTTTTATTTCATTTGATTGAACCATAGCAACTTTTGTGTGAGAGCTCTAGGCCGGGAATTTAAGATAATTAATACCTTAACAAAGCTTTAGATCAATACATGACATTTAATTTTACTAACTATTTCTCTTCAGACTTTTTCCAGTAGCTGATATTACTTCAGACTAATCATATACACCGATCAGCCATAACATTATGATCACTGACAGGTGACGTGAATAATATTGATTATCTCGTTGCAATAGTACCTGTCAAGGGTTGAGATATATTAGGCAACAAGTGACCAGTCGGGTCTCGAAGTTGATGTGTTGGAAACAGGAAAAAGGGGCAAGCGTAAGGATTAGAGAGACTTTGACAACGGCCAAATTGTGATGGCTAGATGACTGGGTCAGAGCATCTTTAAAACGGTAGGCCTTGTGGGGTGTTCCCGGTATGCAGTGGTTAGTACCTACCAAAAGTGGTCCAGTGAAGGACAACCGGTGCCCAGGGTCATGGGCACCCAAGGCTCACTGATGCGTGTGGGGAGTGAAGGCTAGTCCATCTGATCTGATCCCACAGAAGAGCTATTGTAGCACAAATTGCTGAAAAGTTAAAGCTGGCTATGATAGAAAGGTGTCAGAAAACACAGTGCATTGCAGCTTGCTGCATGTGGAGCTGTGTAGCCACAGACCTGTCAGAGTGCCCATGCTGACCTCTGTCCACTGCCAAAAGAGCCTACAATGGACAGGTGAGCATCAGAACTGGACCACGGAGCAATGGAAGAAGGTGGCCTGGTCCGATAAATCACATTTTCTTTTACATCATGTGGAAGGCCGGGTGCGTGTACATCGTTAACCTGGGAAAGAGATGGCACCAGCATGCACTATGGGAAGAAGGCAAGTTGGCGGAGACAGGGTGATGCTCTGGGCCAGGTACACCCCTGCAAGGCAACAGTATTCCCTAATGGAAGTGACCTCTTTCGGCAGGATAATGCTCCCTTCCACACTGTAAAAATTGTTCAGGAATGGTTCGAGGAACATGACAAAGAGTTCAAGGTGTTGACTTGGCCTCCAAATTCCCCAGATCTCAATCCAATCGAACATCTGTGGGGTGTGCTGGCCATCAAGTCCGATCCATGGAGGCCCCACCTCGCATCTTACAGGACTTAAAGGATCTGCAGTTAACGTCTTTGTGCCAGATACCACAGCACACCTTCAGGGATCTAGTGGAGTCCATGCCTCGACGGGTCAGGGCTGTTTTGGCAGCAAAAGGGGGACCTACACAATATTAGGCAGGTGGTCATAATGTTATGGCTGATCGGTGTATGTTCATATACTGTATTTATGACATTAAGGTCATCCTGAGGCCTACAAGCTTCCACTCCTGCAATCCTGCATGCTGTAAACTCCTGCTCCTGTCCTAGGGACTGTAAACCACTTCATACTCACTCTTCCTTCTGATTGCTGATTTCACTTAATATAGATAAGCCAGGCCTTTACTTGCTAAAGCCTCCAAAGATTTCTTCCTTATGGAATCTTTCCTCACACTATTAACACACACTATTGATGTCTGGAAAGCTGCTTTGAGACAGCTTGTATTGTGAAATTCTCAAAAAAAATTCTGTTATTAGTTTAGGAATCAAGATTAAAGAATTAGTTTTGTAGTCTTGCAAAGAACTGGTATAAATGTTCCTCTTTTGGCTGCTGCCGTTGGGGGTTGCCACCGCGGATCATTGGCCCGTGTATTTTGATTTGGCACAGTTTTTACGCTGGTGCCCTTCCTGACTCAACCCTCCTCAATTTTATCTGGGTTTGGGACTGGCACTGAGAGCACACTGTTGCATGCAACCCCAGTAGCTGGGGTTGGTTCCCTGGCTGGCAATCGAACCTGGGCCGCAGCAGTGAGAGCACTGTGGCCTAATCAGGGACCCCCAAAGAACTGGAATAAATACACAGGAGTAAATGAGGGTTAACGGGAAACAGATGAGTTTATTAGGCAGGTGAGTGAGAGAGAGAGAGAGATAATGTCTGGACTGGATTTGGATTGTGGATTCATGGTGGCTCCTGGATTGACAGTGGATGTGACACTCAATAAGAGACAGAGGCTTACATGTATGCTGGCATTGTTATTACTTTTCTAGCTAGAATTTCATCTTCATATAGATTAACTTTTAAAAAGTGTTTAATGGTGTTAAAGGAACCAAGCTTACATGGATAATAGTATAGCTGTGTTAAAGCCAAGGCAGGAGTGAGTCATAATGATGCAGATTTAAATGAAAATATCTTATTCGTGCCACCTCTTTAAATTCTATAGCAGTACAACTGTAACATTTTTTTTTAAATATTCAGTTTATCTCATACTTATTTCATTTATTAAGCCACATAACATTTATGGAATAAGAATCTCAAAAGACCTTCACATGCACTAAAAATATGTCATTATGATTTGTTGTAATTACTGACTTCCCTTCTTTACATTAAAGTTTGTCACCTTTTTACTCTCCATGAACATACAGTCAGATCCAAAAGTCTGAGACCACACTGAACATCTGGAATTTTTTATTTATTTATTTAAATCTGCAAATAAGCAACAATTTTAGAATTTTACAAACTTTAAAACAAAGAAAGGAAATGATCAATATCTTAAATATTCACAATTCTAGGTCACTGTTTGAATAAAAGTAAATGTGTGATATTGACCATGCTAACTCCTTTATACAGAAGGTCAGATTTTCCTCGAGCCTTATCTTATCTATTAAAGTTCATGTTCAAACAACACGATGGATTTGACCTAACATGGACCGTCAGGTTTTACACAAAGTTGGGCGAGGTAAAGTATCATTGCACCTTTTATTAACAAATTTCATTATCCAGTGCATAGTTAAAAATCATAAAACAAAATACATTTTTCATACAGTATTTTCCTGCCAATGTTAATATGTTTAAATGATATCTAATGCTTCTTTTTTGGAATAGTGTTCAAGAATATATGCAAGATGTCTGTGTGTATATGGGTGGAGTTTTATTGAGGCCTTAATATGACTCCTCCTTCACCACTGTGTGACACTAACCAATCACATTCTCTCTCTCTCTCTCTCTCTCTCTCTCTTTCTCTCTCTCTCTTTCTCTCTCTCTTTCACACCCCATTTTATGATCCTGAGGACTAAGAACAGTAAAAACTGACATATTAAAGGATTTGTCATTATATGCAACAAGTGTAAACATTTTCTGAATTTTAGTATATAGTCCATTACAACGACTGAAGTCATTTACCAGGGGCATATGACTGTTTTCCTATCCAAATATATTATAAGTTGAATAAAATTATGGTAGTCAAGCTAAATGCATACATGTTAAATATACACACTGCACTGAATTTAGGATACTTATATGTGAATATTCTTTATATGTAGAGAGCGAGAGTGTGTGTGTGTGTGTGTGTGTGTGTGTGTGTGTGTGTGTAGGTGATTATTCATTTGAATATTTTAAAATCCTTAAGAACATAATTTTTGAACAAAAATTCTTGACATTCTTGACAAAAAACTTTCAAACACATATATGCTATATATACTATATATTTGCATGTGCGTATTTGGACACCTCTGTGCGTGTGTGCGTGTGTTTGTGTTAAGTGCTGAGGTGGTTTTGGTGGTTTTGTAGCCCTGTTTGTCTCTTTGCCCCTTCACATGCTGCAGCTCTGAGTGTTTCATCTCTGCAGGCCGCTCTGACCGCCGAGGGGCTTTTATCAGAAACACCATCAGTTTCTCACCTCTCAGACTTTCCACAGGATGTGTGGCTATTTTTGTTTGTCTCAGGCCACACTCTTGTTTTTTTATTCTTCAGATACAATGCAAAATTAGAAACATCTACTACACTCCATATAGATGTGTAATATGGTAAGCCTCTCTTCTAAAGCACCAGATTTCACCCTGAATGAAATGCTTTGGAACACGCTGTTACAGGAAAATAATCAACATTGGGGTGTCTGATTATTTTTCTATACTTATATAGAATTAGTTATTAATTATTATCCATGCTGTAAACACTGAGCTAGTTACTTGGTACACCAATATAGTAACTTCGCATCTGCTCACTATGAGTATCCAGTTAATTCTAATACTATTGGCACTCTTCAGGAAAATGGGCAAAAAATGTATAGATCTACTACTGACGTTCTAAAAAATAATTTCTGTAAGAATTTGATTTTTTTATATATATACTGTATATTATTTTTAATAAATATCTCTAGTGACAGTTGTGTAAAAATTAAGGAAGGAGCAAACACATCCTTTAAAAAAAGTTTTTTCTTAGTTTTAATTTCCTGATGTCTAATTTATCACTCTGTGTATGACAAACACATTTCAGATGCTTTAGTTTTATAAATATGTTTGTAAATTGCATAAAGCAT
This sequence comes from Pangasianodon hypophthalmus, assembly GCF_027358585.1. Lineage (NCBI taxonomy): Eukaryota > Metazoa > Chordata > Actinopteri > Siluriformes > Pangasiidae > Pangasianodon > Pangasianodon hypophthalmus. The sequence continues at coordinate 3,729,871 of NC_069716.1, forward strand.
GTCTGTGCAAAAACATTTCTAAAAATGAGGATGAAATACAAAATATTACTTTCTCTAATCACTGAATAGTTTGTGTGATTAAATGTAATCCTAAAACAAATTTATGTTTTTAATATTTCTCATAATCATATATAAGTATCGCTTGTCCTCTTAAGAAATTGGAACACACAAAAAAGCAATGTGTCTTAATTAAATTTTTTAATAAAATTAAATTAAAATTTTTAATAAAATAAGAGCATAAATGTATATATTTCAGTCCACATTCATTATCAGATACTGCTTTTACTTTTATCAGTTGTGCGACTATAAGTGTGTTTTTTTATTTGGTTCGAGTTGCTCTGAGCATTAAGCTCTCTGCTCGGGTAAACAGGAAGGTACAGCGAGCAAAAACCACACTGAATGTTCCACACCTCTCTCAGCTTTAACTTTCCAGACCAGACCTGTGCATGCATTCTGCGTCTGCTGAGGGGCACTGATGGTTAACAAGCTTCTTATGAGAGCAAGAGCTGTGAAAAGTGCAAAGTGAGGCGACAGAAAAATCACACGGCTGGCCTGAATAAAATCAAATACACAAAAGCATAAAATACAGAATGGAATAAAAGACAATTGCTCAGTCAGTAAAAACAATATTAAAAATACTGAATTATACATAAAAATTCTATTACTTTGTAAATAACTTTCTTTATATACTTATATTTTTAATGTAATATGGAAAATAGTGTAAAATATGCAATAAATTAAAAAACAGAAACATCACAATCTTATCATTCCTCTTCTCTACAGTAGCCACCCTTTGCCTTTACAACAGCTTTCCACACACTTTCTAATCTTTGCGTTTTCTCAGTCAGCGTCATGAGTCAAACACATTATTTCCACCCGTGTTAATGAAGTTCCTTGTGCTGAGAACGTCTCGGTTCCTTCACTCTGTGGTGCAGGTCTCTGGAGAACATCTGCACTGGGTTTAGACCACGGCACTGTGAAGTTCAGCTAATCATCTTCAAATTCATTATTTACCTTAAAGATTCATTATTTACCTTAAAGATTCATTATTTACCTTAAAGATACATTTCAAATGTCAAAGCATGACTGTGTGTCATGCTGTGTCTGTGTGTGTGTGTATGTGTGTGTGTGTGTGTGCTGCATCTTTTATACTAATCAGCTGTAGTGCTGAGAGGTGGTGTTAATATTAAACACATTGCTGATGTCCAACATGTCTGTTCATGTGTAAGTGAAAACCAGATACTAAAAGTCTTCACACCCTTCACATCTCAGGCCGAGATCCAGCAGCAGCTCAACACAACCTGCACTGAACTTCCTGATTACAGGCTTGTGGGAGGAGCTTCTTATAATCCACTAGATCAAAAGCTTTTCATTTTTTCTCTCATCAGCTGCCGAGTCGCTGCAGGGCACAAAGATCGTTCTTCATTTCTCCTGATCTCATTAAACATCTGCAGGTGGCATTTCTCAAGAACACGTTTCCCTGTGACTTTCATCTCTTCTTTATTTATGTTTTGCAAAAACTGTTAATAGTTTAAAATTTGCTTTGGTATAAGAGGAATAAAACATTTTAGGACATGCTGTTAAAGGAAAATAATCAACTTCATCACACCACCCCTATTATTGATTATTTTCCTATAACAGCACAGTGTTTTAGTCCCTACATATATGACTCCCTATAATGCTGAATTTCTTCATGTCTTTAACTTAGCTATATGTACAGAACCCATGTATTGTCTTGTACTGTAGTCCTGAAGCCATGATGATTCACCTTATCGAAATACAGAAAATATTTCTTACAGCAAGAAAATGGACTTGCCTTGAAAAAACTTAAAGCCACAGCACCACCCTGTAACCACAGACCAAAGGTAACCCTAAGTAATCCCCTAATTTATCCACGTCATCATGAGGTCTATGTGGGTAAAATACACCTTTCACTGTTTTTTTTCCGCAGTCGTGTTACATGATGTAACTTTTTTTTTTTTTTTTTTTTTTTTGAGAATGTTCCTCTGAGTGCATTGCTCTAATTCTCTTCTTTCACTCTAACTCTTCACTTCTCACACTCTTAACCCTTTGCATGTCAGATTTTTCCTCTATGAGCCCTGTCACACTGCACTGGCTCCATCTAGTGACACAGTATTTACTTTCTGTGCCTTTTTTGCATTTTGTAGCCAGGGTTTTGAAGGGTGAAAAAAAAAATCACTATAAATCTTAATTTTATCATTTTAATCACTATTGCCTCGCACCAAAAAAAAAACAATTGTACAGAATAGCAATTAAATAAAGAATGCTACATCTTTGTGCAACTTCTAAACCAAATTGACTTTAATTAGAAGAGTTTTATGAGTACTAAAAGTGTTTTATTAAAAGCAGGAGCACTTGGATGATGAAGACATTAAGTCTATGGATAAAAGATTCATAAGTAGTGCTTAGTAATAGCTGTAAAACATAACCATGCAGTGCTTAAAGTGCATAAATAGAGTGATACTTATTTTGCTTTTTTGCATTAGATTAGATCTATATTATTCCAATAAGATGCAAAGTCCAATAAATAAATCTTTCCATCATATTTATTTATTTTTATTCACTTTTCAACTTTTCACTCACTATGAACCAATCACAACATTTTAACATTTTGTAATTCATAGCACTTTTCCTAGTTTTAGTATAATTACAGTCAGATTTGAGTCATTATTATATATATTCATATTATTATTTTTATGATAATGATCTTTAGATTATTATCTTGAAAAAATAATCCATCCATCCATCGTACCGCTTATCTGACACAGGGTCACAGGGAGTCTTTCCAAGGGACTTGGGGCAAAGGTGGGGGCCACCCCATTGCAGGGCACAATCACACACACAAAGATATACACAGGACAATTTAGAGACGCCAATCAGCATACAACACGTCTTTAGACTAGGGAAGGAAACCCCTGAGGCACAGGGAGAACAAGAAAGCTCCAAACACACAGGGCGAAGGCAGGATTCAAGCCCCCAAGCCTACAGCTGCAAGGCAGCAGTGCTAGCCACTAAGCCACCATGCTCCCCCTCCCTGAAAAAATAATAATGTGAATTACTCTTTTTTAAGATAATGATCTTTAGATTAGAAAATGAAACTTCCAAAAAAAACTTTAATAACTGCACCTGATCACACTGACCAGTTCAGATGAGGTACAATGGTGAAATCAGCAGTGTGTATGCAGTAGCTCTGTATATGATGTTGTGTATGTAGATTAGAGACAGTAAATGCAGCACTGCTTGAATTGATCTGGTGTATTTTATTAATGTAATCTGAAAGTGCTCTCTGGAGGCTGGTGGATGAGAGATTTAGGTGTTTAGTGCAGAACTTTTAACCTCGGGTCTGATTAAAAACTCCTGCCGTGACCCGGATTCGAACCGGGGTTGCTGCGGCCACAACGCAGAGTACTGACCACTATACGATCACGGCTCTCCACCGCGGAGCTGCGTGTAGAGGCTGGGATTAGTGCATATCTGTGCTGTGCTGTAAACAAATAGCTGAAGGACAAACCGGTGTCTATGCTACACTGTGGGGGCGTTTATTTATCTTTCCAGTCTGGTTTGTCTCTCTTTATCCCCTTAGAGTGGAAATCAATACAAAGTCTTCCTACTGATCACCTTTTTTTCAGTGTTTAATGAGTTCAGAGAGTTTAATAATCAACTCATCACTCTTCCCAACAAGCACGAAACCTTGAGCGTCCTGGACAAGGTTGCCAGATTGTGCGTTTCCCTGTATAAAAAAAAGACCTCAGGGGATTGATTATATGGACATATTAGAACAGTTTTTACATTTCTAATTGTCTGAGCTTTCTTTCCATTAATAAAATAAAACACCCCAACAGCTGATCAATTTCTGAACCCCTCAAAGTGTTGAAAATTTATTTGTGAATACAAAATGTTTATATCATTTTCTGAAGAACTTTCTGTAAGTGACATAAAGGAAACGTTCCACACAGAAAAACAAAACCCTGCTACACTGCATAGTATCTGGGTGTTGCAGTTCAGTATGATTACTTTTCTGGTCGGGAGTTTTCTTCCTATGTTCCATCCCCTGCCCTGAGTATTTACTGGCCTGAGTATTGTAGAGTAAATTGAGCATACTTTATAAGCACTGTATGGCCAAACATATGAGGACACCTACATGAGGTTGTTGGATATCCCACTCCAATACCATGGCCATTGATATGGTCTGTGGGTTTGTGTTGTACTGCTTTGTGGCTGTTGTTGCTCCTAGATACGTCCATTTCACAATAATAGCACTTACTGTTGACTGGGGAAGATCTAGCGGGGCAGAAATGTCACAAATTGACTTGTAGCATCCTGTGACAGTGCCGTGTTTAAAGTCAATGAGCTCTACAGTATCACCCATTCTACTGCCAATTTCCATAGACAATCATACTGCCAATGTTTGCATGGCTATATGCTTGATTGTATGCACCTATGTTGTATGTTAGCAATTGATGTGACTGAAACATCTGAAATCAATCATTAGGAGGGTGTCCACATATAAGATCAAGCACATATAGCCATGCAAAATCAAGCATATATCCATGCAATTTCCATAGACAATCATACTGCCAATGTTCGTGTATGGAGATTGCATGGCTATAGGCTTGAGTTTATGCACCTGTGAGCAGTGGATTGATTTCAAGTGTTTCAGCCACATCATTAGGAGGGTGTCCACATACTTTTGGCCATATAGTGTATGTCATCTCACACTGTTGTGTATTTACATGTTATGTAATCCTGTGTGCATTGTGTTACTGTGTTGTGCGTCATTATGTGTTGCATGATGGTCCTTGACTTCATTTGAGATGACTAAACCTTAAACACCAATCTGGCAACCCTGTCCCTGAGCCATTTAACCCGGTGCGTCAGGATGGCTCCAGTTTGCGCCTTGTTCCGGATGTTTTTGGGAAGCAAAAGTGGATGCTGCTGGATTATCTCAGCTCATGTGATGGGGATGAGGAGCAAAATCTCTGCTCTGTACTGTAGGGATGTGCTTTTAGAGGGGAAAGTGGATGGCTGAAGGCTGTTAATCCTGCAGGATTACAATCCCCCGCATGCGTTTTAACGCCAAATGACTGCAGAAGTGATGCGTGATTAAGAGCGTGAACTGGACTTTAATGCTGAAAGCTGAACGCTGAGAGTGAGAGAAGAAAGGCTGAGAGTGAGAGGAGAGAGGCTGAGAGTGAGAGGAGGCTGGGATCTGCACATGGCTGCTCGGATGGGAAAAGGAGTTTGGCTGCTTTTCCTCACCAGTAAGTAATGAGTGTGCTGTTGGAAACTCCTGGGAGATCAGGTTCAGTGGTGTGGAGATGAAACTAACAAAACCTCACACTAACCTAAATAAATAGATAGACAGATAGATAGATAGCACGTTTGGTAAAAGGTTGCCAGATCCATTCATTAAATGCATTCGATTCTAATGAGCAAGAGTTTAAGTGAGATTAAATTATATAATATAAAATGTTTTTTTTTTTTACATTTCCGATGTAGCCTAAAGCATTTTGGACTTTTAATATAATTTTAAACTCAAGATGAAAAATAGCATGGGTGTAACCCGGGGTGGCCAGTGCCACCCTATCGTGAAGCATGGCCACCCTAGTATGACATTAATAATAATAATAATAATAATAATAATAATAATAATAATAATATTCATTGCAGTTTTCTGTGTCATATGATGCAAAAATGAAAGCCTTGGTAAATCTCTCTGTGATGGTTTAGTTTGAATAATAACAGAATCCCCACTACAACATCTCTGGGAAATTAATTTCAGTGTTATGCATCCATGAACGAGGATACGTTTAGCTAGCTAACCCAGAAGCGAGCTATTCCCTGGCCCCACTCAGCATAATAAACAAACATCAATTGTTCAAACCATTTTACATTAATGACATTCACTGTTTGTTAGCTATGACTTTTGTGGTTGTTGTTGTTGCAGTTTCCAATCGGTTTGTTCACATGTATCTAATTTTTAAGATATGATACAAGAAAGTACAGTGCTATACGGTAACACTGTTTATAACACTGCAATAATTCAGAAATCATGTACAGTTACACAAGACACCTACAGTTGAAGAGTGTGAATATTTATTTTATTTTAGTGTCATGAAGACAAGATGAAGAGATGACGAGGTAATGAAGTTGACCTAGAAGGTATAACCTCGCTGTGAGGTCACAGATACTAATCAATTTTTAATAATGCAGAGAAAGCAGGGCTTCTGTAAAGGCTTCTATTTATCTCTGTCTGTCTGTGTGTGTGTGTGTGTGTGTGTGTGTGTTCTCTTAACAAAGCAGCATATATGTATAGAGACTACATAGCTTGTTTTGACTGTGTATGATGTTTAAGTAATGGTGCACAACTTCAGTTTTAGTGTGTGTGTGTGTGTGTGTGTGTGTGTGTGTCAGTCTCAGGGCAGGATAAGTATGTCATAACCATGATTAAATCTTTTGTCCAGTGAGTCAGAGCTGCAGAAGGGCAGCAAGAAAGAGTAAAACACACACACACACACACACACACACACACACTTTTTGTCATTACAAGCAAGCACTCATCTCATTCAGCATGAAATCACCATTTTCTTTTGGTGCTGGTATAGATAGATAGAAGAATAGAGAGATGGGTAGATATGTGGATGGATGAATGGATGGTTGGATGGTAGACATGGCAGATAGATAGATGAATAGAAAAAACAGTGAATAGTTGGTTATATGGATAATATAGAAGAAGAAATAGATAGCAGAATACATGGATAGGTGGATGGATGGATGGATGGATGGATGGATTGATACTTGGAAGAATAGATGGATTGAGATAACAGATTGATTGATGAATAGAAAAATGAATGAATAGATATTTAAATGGATATACAGAAGAAGAGAGATAGATAGATGGATGGATGGTGTGTGTGTGTGTGTGTGTGTGTGTGTGTTCAGCCCCAAATTAAGGAGATTTAAATAACTCAGCTGGTGAATATTTCACTCACACATACACACACACACACACACAGTATCTTTGTGTATTAGTACTAGACTTAAAGTTTCAGCTATTATTTTGTATTTAATTGAAATTTCCTCAGAGTTCAGCTTCATGCAAACTGTGTGTGTGTGTGTGTGTGTGACAGCACTGTCTGCATGATGAGGCAGCTTTTATTTTAGTGCAACTGAATTATTCACTGAGTTGAAGTGCATCCGGGTGGAAGAGTTGTGTCTCTAAGCCTTAGCTGAGGCTGTGTGTGTGTGTGTGTGTGTGTTTGTGTTGCTTTCTAAGCCCTGGTTGTGTGTAAATGTGCACATGCACTGACTTGATAGTTTACTGGTTACTACATCGACATCTTGATTGAACTGGAAACTCACAGTGTGGGGAGGGTGTGTGTGTGTGTGTGTATGAGAGATAGATAGATAGATAGATAGATAGAAAGCATGAGACATTTCATAAGGCCTCTCAGGCATTTCTTGGGACATGTCCTAGCACGTTTTGGCAAAATCTTTTTGATAGACTTTTGCCGTCTCTGCAGGACGTGGTTTGATCTGTTATGTCTTGAGCTGAGTTAGAAAATCTTTATAAACTTTATATTTCACAATTTCACATCTTATAAAGATAATGCATCCCTTGTGATGATTGATATAGATACTGGTATCAAGTGTTGGTCCGATATCATGGTCATTTCTCGTACTTGTACTCATACTCGTAAAAAGTGCTCTGATACCAACATCCAGGTGATACACTAGGATTATATCACATCGTATGTTGTCTCACTAATAAACAGACAACACAAAATGAAGCATTTCACACTTAATGATGACACTCAAAGTAAATCAGACTGCAAACTGTGCTCTGTGAAAATACCAAGAGGACGAATTACACCATCTTCCTACAATACAAGTAACCAGATAAAACATTTTATAGTGTTTAAACAGTGTTTTTATTAGATAGAGTGAAAGTGGCCGACCTGAGCGCACAGAGCCATATGGTCATTAAAATGAGTGCAAGGTACTATGAGACTGTGTGATTGTGCAGTAAAAAAAAAAATTGCTGATCAGACTGTGATGAATTGAGTCATTTTAGTGTTGGCCAGTGATCTGATCTCCAGAGACTTGAGAATCAAGGCCTCAAGCACATGGCAGCTGTGACTCGTGAATGTGTGTGTGTGTGTGTGTGTGTCAGTACATTAAAAACACTCTGCCTCAAACATGGCTAATGAGTTAAAAGGTCATGAAACTGATGATAAAGCAGATAATGAAGATTGACATTTGACAGGAAGATTTTATAGAGAGAGACTCAACGTATGTTCTGCTTCCTTAGGCAGTGAGAAATGCGTATATCAACCATATAGCAGGCATCCAGATTTTCCTTGCATTATGACTTTTGCTTCTTTAGTTTTCGCTGGAGCTACGTTGGTAATCTAGTAAGTAATGGAAGTCTGTTTCACCCAAAATCATTTTTATAACTCATGCTCAAGTCTTTATATACTTGGTCCAAGATGCCTGCCCCTTAAAGTTACATATTTATAAATTAAAGTAAGTCATACTGTTCCCTGAGGGAGTAGAAAGTGTGTGTGTGTGTGCTCTTCTTGTGTGCTTTAACTTATCCTTTCATCTACTAGCGTCACACAGCACAGCTTCTACGTGCCCCGGTTCAGAAGACGTGTGAAGACAGCACGACTGGGTGTTGAAGGCTGTATTTGCAGTATGACGTCTCAGCCTGTCAGTTTGAATCATGTTGTTGCTGAACATATTAACTGTGGTGATATAATCCACTCTGACTGTGTCCTTTAGACACACAGCAGCACCAGTGCACTGCTCAGGCTGCTTGTCACAAATCATTATAACGTTTCCCTCTTTGGCTCTCTGATTCTGCATGCATATTATACTTACGCATTATCACACAAGCAAGAGTGCAGTTATACTGAATATCAGCATTACTGTGAGTCGGTTGCAGTTAATCGTAGGTAACAAGAAATTAATATCGAGTAACTGACATTTCGGTCAAATCTTCTGTTTATTCTGTTTTGCTCCGATAGCAGAAATAGATCCCAAAGAAGCCACACTCACTTCCTAGCTGACACTGATTTGAACATTCTCATTAAAGGTGCTGAAATTGGTGTCACTTTTTCCTTTTCATCTTCATCTAACAAGCTTTCATATTGACAAGTAAAAGTTATATTCCTGAAAAGTATCATTGCCATGTCTGCTGATGATGTCACTAACACTTTTGTCATAGCCATTTTGAACTAGGAAGTGGAATTTTATGTGGTGAACACAGACAAGCGAAACAAACAGTGAAACATCTCAGTACGGTTATACTAAATACAAGCACTATTGGAACACCTCTCAACCAATCAAATTAGTTGGTTTGTTTAACAGTTCCCCTGGAGAAAAAATGATGTAAGTACTAATAGCGATCAGTTGAGTGATGGTGAGGCTCCTGTTTGTTAAATGCCATGACTTACCTCAGCAGATCAGACTAGAGAAACTGACGTGGATGATGCTTATGATCAAGTGATAACATATTTATATTTTATTCATTATATGGTGAAATTAAGTCAGTAATTCATAGATGTGTTGTTTTTTCAGTGGAACTGAAAAATTTAAAAGCAATTTCCTCTTTTTTCACTTTTGGACATAACCAGATTTTAAAATGTTAGAACTGAACATATGTTTGAGACACATGCAAAATAGAAACATATCACACTTCTGGAAAGCCTGTAGTTTCCAGAATTATAAACAGTAGAAAATTTGACCACGTGTCAAGGTCACCACACATATTATATGGTATTTAAGGGTGTGATGAGACACCAATGACTTTAATTGATTAATTTTATGACTTTAATTGATATTGTTCAATTACATTCCTCCAGATTAAATTCTTGACTCTTATAAAAACACAACTTTCCGATTAGCTAGAATGTAGCTTGAATAATTGCGGTGAGATAAATAACTAAACAATAAGACAGGACATTAAATGGTTGCCTTCATAGGAACATGGAAGTCTCTTTGCTTTAGAATATCATGTCTCTCCATTTTTTTTATATCATTTTGTGTATTTGTGTGTGTCTTGTAGCAGCGTTGTGCGCTGAGGTGGAGGAGCGATTAATTAATTACCTCCTTTCTCCTGAACGCTACAACAAGCTCATACGACCAGCAATCAACAAGAGCCAGCAGGTGACCATCGCCATCCAGGTGTCTCTAGCGCAGCTCATCAGTGTGGTGAGACACATACACACATACACATACACACATGCAGACACACACAGACACACATGGATAACACTTATTTATCTGCTTTCAGAATGAAAGGGAACAGATTATGACCACCAACTGCTGGCTCACTCAGGTAATATTATCATATTATCTCAGGTAATATATTTCTAATATTTCTATACAAAAGCAACACATTTTCTCCAGTAGCCTATATGTCCAGAGTACTAAGAGTGCTCGGCTTCATCACACCACCCCGTTGTTGATTATATTTCCTAAAGCAGCACAGGTTTTTACATAACCAAAATACCAACTCTGATTTTCATTCAGAGAGAAGTAGTGCCTTTTAGTGTATAGTTTTTGTACTGATGTGTTTATAGTTGTGTGGGCGTGTTGTGTGTTTTAGGTGTGGAATGATTACCGATTAATGTGGAACCCAGATGAGTACGAAGGTGTCATGAAGGTTCGTCTTCCCTCACAGCACATATGGCTGCCAGACATCGTCCTCTACAATAAGTGAGCATTTTTCTGTCGTTTTCTGACAAGCTGTTTAGTACGGTGCAATTTGAGACACAGCCCAAAGGTTCACAAAGGTGGAATCATTGAAATATTTACATTAGTTTCTTAGTGTTCACTTGAGCTGGTAGTGACTAAAAGAAGATTAAAAACTAAAATAATCACTTTATTAACTTCATATTTTCCTCACTGGTTTACTCTGTCATAGAGATTTCTTATTTATTTTCAAGAACAAGGTCTTGTATGTTTGCTTTGGACTTTGAGTGTTATCATTAACAGATATTTTAAGTGATATCAAGTAATGAATTTAATCCACAGGGGTCTGAAAAATGGAATGTCAGTTTTTTGTACTCTTTCACCTCCAAACTGCGTTTCTCGCTTTTAGTGCGGATGGGACTTACGAGGTGTCTTTCTACTCCAACGCCGTCGTGTCCAGCAATGGTGAGGTGGCTTGGTTGCCACCAGCCATCTATAAAAGCGCATGTAAGATTGAGGTGCGAAACTTTCCATTCGACCAGCAGAACTGCACACTGAAGTTCCGCTCGTGGACGTATGACCACACTGAGATTGACCTGGTCCTGCTGTCCGACTTCGCAAGCCGCGATGACTTCAAACCCAGTGGTGAGTGGGACATTGTGTCACTTCCCGGTCGCAAGAATGAAGACCCAGATGACCTCACCTACCTGGATATCACATACGACTTCATTATTAAGCGCAAACCACTGTTCTATACAATCAACCTGATTGTTCCGTGTGTTCTTATCACATCTCTGGCCATCTTGGTTTTCTACTTGCCCTCAGACTGTGGAGAGAAGATTACCTTGTGTATCTCAGTCCTCCTGGCCTTAACCGTTTTCCTCCTCCTCATCTCCAAGATTGTGCCTCCAACCTCGCTGGCTGTGCCGCTCATCGGCAAGTATCTGATGTTCGCCATGGTGCTGGTGACCTTCTCCATCGTCACCAGCGTTTGCGTGCTAAACGTTCATCACCGTTCTCCGAGCACACACACTATGCCGCCATGGGCCAAGAGCTTTTTCTTGCATCGTCTGCCAGCGTTGTTGTTCATGCAAAGGCCTGGGTCGTCCAACATCCGTGAGAGATTCCGGCGCAAGCACCAAAATCGCTCGTTCTCTGAGAACACTCTTAAAAGAGAACAGGAGGCTCTGTCAGATTCTACGTTGTTTGTGAACGAGGACCCCAAAACCCTGAGCTGGAGGATCAGAGAAATGCAGGACAACACAGAGATCCGGAAACGGCTAGCAGTGAAGTGCTCAGCGGATGTAGAGGAGGCTGTGGAGGGCGTGAGATACATCGCTGACAAAATAAAGAGTGAGGATGATGATGAAGCGGTGAGCATTGGCGTTATTCATGCACTTTTCTTAAAATCATCTGTCCATAACCGAATTTTGAAGATGAATGTCTGAAGGTTTATTAATTCATTAAGTCACAGTCTGGTTTGATTTAAGTTTATTTAACATTTATGGAAGGAGTCTCCAGTGTCAGCGCTTTATAACATTCAGAGGTAAAGCTGCAACTGTAAGTTTTCCAACAGGTGATACAGGTATCTGAAATGAATGATTAAATAAATAAAAGTGAATATACATTCTCAACAAAGCTTTGGTTCTCTTTTTCAGATCATTGAGGACTGGAAATACGTGGCGATGGTAATAGATCGGCTCTTCCTCTGGATCTTTGTGTTGGTTTGTGTTTCTGGAACTGTTGGCCTCTTCATGCAGCCTCTGTTCAAGAGCTACAGCACTCCCATGGATGACAACACAGAGTGACACACACACACACACACACACACACACACACGAAAACCAGCTCGTGCTCACTCCCAATTTAGAAACTGTGAATGTGAGCTAAAGCATTGCTCACTCTTTAACCCTGCCCTACTGTTCACTACTGTACCTAGCACTGGACCCAGGACATGTGATCCTGCTGACCTCAGTCATTTGTTTATAAATTATAGCAATACAGTTTCAGAGAGAGAATCACAGAGTACTTTACCTCAACATAATATTATGATACATTTTCTATGGTAACAAAAGGATTGATTCTTAATTTGCATGTTCTCACAGACGCTGCAGTAGATTTCAAATAAGGGGTTAATAAAATGATGCTATATAGGCAGTAGTGCAATATGCAGTGTATTGCGACACAACCATTTAGGTTGCATTGAAATATCCTTCAAAAGTTAAATATTCTATCAAAAATTTGTATTAACACATTTATCTATTTCACAAAACATGGACAGTTGAGATGAAACGTTGCATCAAAGCAGCAATAGACAAAAAAAACTACTTTATAGGGCTGACACACACACACACATGCGCAATACACACAGTTGATTTCTTGCATCCACAACATAAAGAGCCCAACATAAACCAATGTACCTCAAACCATTTTAACGATGTTTGTTTGAATAATAATCATAATCTTTTATATTAATATGAAAGACAAAGCCAATCAGTCTAAATGTTGGACAGTTTATAGACCTGGGAATAAATCTGTTCACATAAACACATGCATGTACTTTACACGTCTCTTCTCGATTTAGTCCTTTGTGCTCTATATTTAGTTTGAGTTTTGTTACTATGTTTTGTTTTTTTTGTTCAGATTGAATAACTGAATTGATTCCCATGGCTAGAAGATGATGGAATGTGCTAATGCTCAATATGCAAATCAGCAGATTCATAAACACCTGATGACAATCTGATAGAAATAAAGTTTTTTCAAGGAAGAAGTTTTTTTGACTTATTAAGTTCTAGATAGAAAAAACAGAAGTGGGATGATGGAGCAACTGTTTATAGCTGCTTTAACATAAGTGATAACAGGAATGTGGACCTTCCACAACATTAAATGTAACGATAAATGGATATACGTGAAGTATGATGTGTCGCTCTGTAATAAATAAAATATTGCAATCATCAGCATATTGCTGATATATGAGAGAATTAAAGAACTTCGGTACTTGCTCTTGTGGGTAAATAACTGTAACTCCACTCCCAAAAGTTCCTCACCTGTTTGATCCTGAGCTCAGATTACTCTCTGTGCGAGGTTTCACATGATCTCTCCCTGTCCATGTGGGTTTCCTCTGGGTTCTTCGGTTTTCTTCCACCTCTCAAAAACATGCAGGTGAATTGTCAAAGCTAAATTTGCCTATGTGTGCCTAGGAATGAGTGTGTGAATGTGTGTGGCCCATCCAGCATCTATTCCCACCTCACACCCAATGTTCCTGGGATAGACTCCAGGTTCACCAGGAGTTAGCCCTGACCAGGATAAAGCGCTTACTGAAAGTGAGTGAGTGAATATTAGAAGACCATTTCTATTTCTAACTCCTGTGGGTCTAGTGGACAAATTGAGGAAGACATGCATTATTGAAGGAACTGATGGTATGAATATTTAACAAATGTTTCATCCCCTTTCCTTGTGTGCATCTGCTTGTGGAGACATTCATGAGATGTAGATAGACGTTTTGGAAGTAGTCCTTAATCTGACTCAGTGTATTATACATGATTACTGATTAAAAGTGTAATTATCTCGGGGAAAAAGGATCATTTAATAGATAGCAATTTTCTGTTTAGGGTACACTGAGCAACACATACAAAACAAAAAGTAATAGTGAGACTGTGTGTTTGTGTGTGTGTGTCTAAAATAACACAAAATTTTCCTATACAGGAATGAAATGTGAATGGTGTGAGAGCCTTGGCCACAGCTGCTTCCAACTAGAGCAGAAAATCATCTGAGCTAAGAGGACCCACACACACCCACACACAAATGATGTGTGTTTCAACAGTACAGTGCAGTGGATTCATGCAAACTGAGGAGACAATTATCTTCTGATAAAAATTTAAAAAATGAGGTAAAGGCAACAAAAGTCGTTTTGAAAATAACTTTTGCCCTTACCCTGTCATTAAAAAGGTAAAGTGTGGGCATACTGTTTAAAAGAGTGAAAAATAGGATTCTTTTCATTAATATCATAACGTCCATTATTTAATTTTTCTTTTTACTATATTTTAACTGCAAGAATAAAGGAATCTGTGAAATTGCTGACATTTTCGTAAATTAATTATATTTGTCTTTATTTTGTCATAAGGGTGTGAAAACTTCTGCACTCCCTACCACAAGACATACAGCAAGCATCGTCAGTTAGCTTTTACCTAAGCTTTTCTCTAGTTTTATATTTGTTGTATCACTTGATGAGCAATTATTTATTTTATATACACTACATGGCCAAAAGTATGTGGACACCTGACCATCACACCCATATGTGAACATTCCAGATCCCATTCCAGATTTAGTCGCCCTTTGCTGTTAGAATTACCTCCAATCTTCTTCTCTTCTGGGAAGGCATTCATTCCTCAAAGGTTAAGGGTAGTTAGTACCTTCTCTCATAGGGAAATACTCATTTGTAAGATCATATTATGTACACATGAGTAGCTGAGTAGTTGTTTATTATCAAAAATGAAAAAGAGCATAACAGCGCATTCTGTACAATATGTGCACTCTTAGAAAATACCTGACCCTTAAGACCTTAAGGGTTCTTTGGGTCTTTCTGGTGGAAGTTTCTGTATAGAACCCCACAACAGATCATTTCCCAATCAGAAAGCATTCCAAGTAGAACCATGCCTTCAAAGTACCAAGAGATGCTAGGTTAAGGAATGGAAATCCCTGACAGGTATTAAGAAAAAAAATTAGCATTGATAATTTTGTAGCTCATACTTGCCCGGTTAGAAAAAAAGGGTTCTTCAAAAGATCTTCAAGAGTTTTTAGCCACCAAAAATTGATTCAATTTGAAACCATTTCTGATGGGAAAACTCCTTTAAGGAGAACCTTTAAGATCATGTTTATAACAATAATGACAATGATTAGGATGATGATGTTTATGATGATGAGGATGTTGATCATGCTGATGATGTTGATTACAATGATGATGATGATGACGATGATGATGATAGTGATGATGATGAAGGAGCTGGTGATGTTTACAATAATCACAAGTTTGACATTGATGATGACTGTGATGATGATGATGATGATGATGATGATATTGATGTCAACAATGACGCTGATGATAGTGGAACTGATAAAAATGCACTCATTCCCTCACCACTACACACTACACACACACTAGCAAATAGTAACTGTAAATAGTTAAATTAAAATATTCACAGAACCACAAAAGTCTTTTCTGTCGATTTTCCTGCATAGACATCTATTTTCTAGCATGATTTTCATTAATGCTATGATATCCTTTATTTTCAGTACACATCGCACATTTGAGGCATCCCATCTGAGAAGCACAAAGACACAGCGAAATTAGACTTAAATGGACAAAACAGCTATTAAACACCTTTTTTTTAATCATGAATTCAGTTGGTGGTCCAGAAGCTCTTGTTAAAATAGATGGTATTATAAATTACTAAGCATCAAAATATTTTAGCTCCAAAACTGGTTGCCAGGTTTAAAGCTCAAAATATCACTTTTTTTGCAAAGTGCTACTGCAGTTATTTTGTCAATTTGCTCAGCATGAAGGGTGAAAATAATTTTGAGATGACTGTATCCTCCTTAGAACCTACTGGTTTGCCATAATGAGTGATAGAGTTTTAGGGCTTTTGAGTGGCACAATGATGCCATCAGGAGTCCAAGAGAACAAAACTGCCTGTACTCTCTGGGTGGGAGGGATGGTATTCTCTCCCTCTCCTGTCAATCACAGTGACACTAGCCAATCATGGGCATCTGTGATCTCATATATGAAAGGGATAGTGCTTTCCTCTGAGTGTGTTAGGCTGCCCTGTGATGCAGTTGGAAAAATTGTGTTGGACAGTTGGTAGCTGTCATGATCAGGGAGAGCTGCTTGGTGATGTGTGTGAGAGAATTATACACAAAGTCTTATTACCTTGGACAGGAAGTAGATCAGGAGGCTGAGTAGCAAGAGTGCGAGCACCACGCTGAGCAGAATCACCCACCAGGGGACTCGACTGAGAAAAGTCGGCTTCTTCTCTGGTGACACTGTCAGTCTCACCTGCACATAACACGCACTCTGACTGATTTAATCTGATTGCATACGTTCACCTTCAATTCTTACCTACTTTAAAGTTTTTAAGTCTTTTTAAACTGTAGAGATTTTTATTTATTTGAAGACAAATTGCTCTTAATCCTCAGATGTCCCACTAACCCATGTCTTTTCTACAGCAATGCATTTGTAAATATATTTTAAATACACATTACATTAGATTGCTTCTTAGACTATAAAGAGTTAATGTGAAAACACGCATTAAAGTGTGTGTGTGTGTGTGTGTGTGTGTGTGTGTGTGTGTGTGTGTTTTGAGGGGTGGGGAATAAATAAAAGTGTAAATTAAAAATAGATGAATGTGACACTGACTAAAATCACATTTTAGCACTTTTATTTTATGCTCAGGTGCTTAAAAAAGATTCTTCCAGCTTCCTCCTGATAAATGGGGTTCTCTGTATTTAGCTCTTTACCAGTGTGGGAGATTCCTGAAGCCTGATGTTCTTCTGAGATCCATTGAGACTGAGAGAAGCATTTAGTACAATGTCCAGATAATTCAGGGATCTGTATTCCTGTTAAACAAATCATACTCAATATTTACACCTTATTATTTTTTTTTAATCCATATATAATAATAAAATAGCATCCAACTTCTAGGCAAACCAAAGCAAAAAGTTTTTTAATAAATAAATAAATAAATAAAATTTAAAAGAAAAGAAAAGAAAAAAAATTCACCTCAACAAAAGTGCTGCTCCACAGTCTTGCGTTCAGAGTAACTGCAGTTCTGTCTGCTGCCTTTAGGTGGCATCTGAGCTCCACACACTTTAATTTATCATCACATGTCTGCAGTGATCAGAGAAACAGCACACAGGGGGAGCACAATGATTCTTTAATTAAAACTTACAGCTGTACTGAAGTGTATTAAATAACAAAAACTCAAGTGTCTGAATACTGTATATTGTGTATATACTTAATTGTCACTTAATTATGTATAATGCCACTGTATAATGTACATACCACTCATTACACATTACACTTGAGTTTTTATTGTATACTTTTATGCCTTTCCCATGTTTTTAGTCATTATCCTTTACATTACTGTAGTTTATGCTGACATAAAGGACCAAAATGACCTCCATGAACACCTTCTTTGTATAGAATCTTATTCTCTCACTTGTACTGAAGCACTACAGAAAATTTGGAGTGTTTTCCATCCCTTCTGTTGTGTCAGCTGCTATAGTTCTTTACAGTACAAACTCGAACCCATCCACTGTGCTCTAATAGTGTAAAAAGTGTGACTTTACCAGATATTCATAACGATTTTTGCTTCCAAATAAGGACAGGAGTCTATCAGTGCTGAGAGCTGAGACTTCTGCTTGCCGTTTCCCTCTGCCGTTTTTTACCTGCACAGAGCCAGCAAAGTCATATACCAATCACTGAGATCCAGGAAGGGGAAACAGAATGACAGATGAGGCGGCACGGATAAAAACACTGATTCAGTGCGGTGTGAAAAGTGTCACTGACCTCCTGAGCATGTTTGAGAGGGCTGATTTCCGAGACTGGACTGCACGGGATGCTCTGGTTGTTCGATCCGGTGATCTGCAGCAGGTACAGGAGCCACTTGCCTTCTTTATTCTCCTTTGGCCACTGGATGTTGAGAGTCACAGAGGCGAGGGAGTCCAGAGGTCGACCCATGTTACTGATCTGAATTCATAAAAAGTAAAGACATACCACATATGTGTTATATTCATTTATCCATCCATTCATTTGTTCATCTACAGTGAAAACTTTGTCCTGGTCTGGAAGTCTATCCGTGGAACACTGGGTGTGAGGTGGGAATAAAACCTGCAACTCTTAAATACACCCTACATCAACTATATAGAACATATAAGTCCAATATCCACATATCAGATTAATACAATTTTTTTTGGGAGGAAGCATTTTAAAATCTTATATATTTATATATACACCACACCACTGTTGAGTTCTGATTGGTAGGAAGGTGTTGATTAATCTTCTATAACAGCAGAGAGTGGTTCATGCTGTAAGGCAAATCACAGGTTTATATTAATGCGTTTGTTTACTTCACCTTTTCTTCAGGACAGAGGAGTTTGTGCCGTGACAAGACAAGCTGTGTATTTTTGCGTTCTTCAAGAGAACGACTGTTTATAGCTGCTATAACATAAGTGAGAACAGAACTAACTTCATGGATGTCTGACACCAATAAGTGTAAATATAAATGGATATAAAAGCACATGCTATTTTTTAATAAATAAAAACTTGTAACCAGTGGCAAATTGCTGTCATATACACTGCAAAAATTATATCATAGCAAATGGAAATATTTTGAATATGGTCGAATTGATCTAGTCTTTACTTTTATAAGATTACTATAAACTAAATATAAGATTATTAAACTATTTTTGTTTACTAATTTTAAGATTGAAAAAGTTTTGTTCCATTGGCAAATTATTGTGCTCATTTTAAACATTTAGTTCTAGAAAGAAGCAAAATTATCTAAGAAAATTTCAAGCTTGAAATTGGCCTAGAAACCTAGAAATCGGTTTGATAATCATACATTTAGCTTATTGTATAGGAAATACTAGCAAAATTTGACAATAAGCAAAGATACTTTTACTTGCTAAGATGTAGTTTTTGCCATGTAAGAGGAATAAACACTTTGGGATGTGCTAACACCTGATGTAAGAGATTTTTTTTTTTTAATATTATGAACATACTGTAAACTCGTACTGCACAGGTTCTCCGATCTCCTCCTCTGGTTTGCTGTTCTCCACTTCTCGATAGTACACTTGAGAAGGTTTGGCCAGTCTGCAGAAATAAAACAGTAACACAGGGTAAAGTACTGAGAGAGTAAACTTGAGTAGACTTGTTTACACAGGGAGAGGCAGGAGTTTAGTACCACAAGAGCATTACTGTCATATGAGTATTATAAATCAATATAATGATAAGCATTTTAGTTTCTCAGGAATCCAAAGGACACAGATCAGTCAATGAATGTTTCTTTCATTTGTATTTCATTTCTTTAATAGGATAAAGTATGTTATTATGTGATTAGTATGTTATTTATATTAAGGAAAGGTTATTAAGGAAAGATCAAATGGCAAAAATACTTATATAAAGAAAGGTCAAATGGCAAAAATACTCATTTTATATAACGGAAAGTTGTGCTTACCCAAACATTTGCAGATACAGCTCAAAGAAAACTCGAGCCTCTGCAACGATTTCTGAAATATTTTGCACGCTGATCCTATAGCAACAAAAGCATGTGCATAATAATAATAATAATAATAATAATAATAATTCAGCTTATGCATGAATTCAGTAATGATTTAAATTGGGTCTGCTTGAGCAGGGAAGACTCTAAATTGTTCAGACCTCTACATATATTACAGCTGAAGGCAAAAGTTTGTTTTTTAATGGAAAATGTACATAATTGTCATTAATTACAAAAAATAATATCAAAAATGAAATGTGGGTGTAAGCTGCAAAAGACAACAAACCATAATTCAAAATTAACAGCAAAACAAATCTCTCAGCTTTCAGAAGGTAGTCAAAAAGAGATTTCATGAAGAATGTTTGAGGTTGGAGGATATGGAAGACAGTGTGGGGGTTTGGAAAGGTGAGGGAACCGAAGATCCTAAATCTGTTCACACGGATATGAAAGAGGTTGGAGGCAGTTATAAAGAAAAAAGGGCCGTATTTATCAATCATTTAGTAAAGCTGTGTGTAAAGATACTGTGAGCAGCCATGTTGACTTGAAATCATTTGCTGAACCCAAGGTTCAGGAAAGTCCAAGTTCGTGAGTAGGAATTCCGAGGTGAGGGAAAGTTTTCTTTGGTTTTTCTCAGTCGGAGGTCAGACAGTACACGTTACGACCTCAATTCGAATGCACTTTTATAGGGTGCCATTAGTTTTGTTCCAATTAAATGGTTAGTCCTATTTGTCATTCATTTATGGATGACATTTGGATCACTTTCTTTCAATTGATATGAAATGACTGAGTTTCACAAACGTTTCATTAAATATGTGTGTGCAATTGAAATAAATAACTGATTTAAACTTGACAGCGAGAATCTGCAGTAACTGATCGTAAAGTATGTGATTTAAAGCTGATTAATCAAAGTTAATGAATCGCCTTAAAACTTTCATTGCATACGAACATTTTTCCCAACCACCTGGATTTTCCTGAAGATATTTTATGAATAAATTTATTTGTATCCAGTTTGATAAATGAGGCTCAGTGAGATTTGCTGTAATTTTTTTTTTAATCTTCTTAATTTCGTCCTAGGGCATGCAAACTTTTGCACTTAATCTTTTTCAGATAATTTCTGCACATTACTATAGAACAACATGCATCCAAAAAAGTATATTTTAATTGATTGAACAGTAATTTTATGGAAAATAACATAAATATCATGTCTTACGTCTGGAGATTCAGTGTCACGTTGACGTCTGTTATGCTCAGGGTCAGACGATCAGTGTTTAGCAAGAGATAAAATGTTACCTAGACAATTAATAATCTTGAATAAACAAAACCAGAGTAAATAAATAAATATATACAGGTCCAGCCAGTGCCATTCAGTTTACCTCTGCATTTCTTTTGAAAGGATTTCCAAGATTACATTCCGCTCTTGTTTTACTCCCATCCACATCACACTGCACGTTCAGTTTCTGCAGAAAACAGACAGAAACGATTGACTTGGAGATGAAAACATGTAATCACGGCAATGCCTATGATGGGGAGCACTTTGGGGAGTGCAGTTATAGGAAAATATTCAGTGACGGGTGGTGTGATGAAGTGGAGTTACTGTTACTACCCATAGCATTTTTTCCCTATAACAGCACATCTTAAACTGTTTTATTCCTCTTATAACAGCAATTTGCAAAAAATAATATTTTCTTTATTTATTAAAGCATGATTTTTATCAATTTTATAGTTTCATTCAATTCGATCTTCCACAAAACAAGTTAGTTCCTGTTCTCACTTACATTATAGTAGCTACAAACAGTTGTTCCATCTCCATAAGAAATGCGATACTTGAAAACACTGTACATAATACTGTGTTTATAACGATCTTTAGTTGTGCTGAGGTTTTGCTAATAAAGAATAGTTCAGGCTTTTTTACATAAAATATTTGAATAAAATGAAGTGAAACATCTGGTACAAAATCAGATGTTAGGATCTAATCAGTTGCTTGTTACAGTAAGAATGAGGTTATAAAGCGCTGATAGATGACACCCAGAAAAGTGGTTTTAATATCATTTTGTTTTAAATAAGGGTTTTTTTTTATTTTGGCCTATCCTATGCCTAAAAGATAATGTGTATTTCAATTTTTTAACTCTCCAGTTGAATCTCTTTCATTTGTATTGAGTTATGTTTGATTCTGAGACTTACACTATCTTGTTTGAGGATGACCGATGATAAAGGTAGAGATTCTGGAAAGTTTGCATGCAGTTGAGCGAGATGAGCATCATCTCCTCCGCGATTCGTTACAGTGATCTCCAGGGCCGTGTTCCCAGCACCAGGGGAGATCACTGCCACTCCATCCTCCCTTTAATACACAGAACAACATGGATATGAAACACAGAAAAAGCAATGCATGCTGAAGAGGTCTCTCTATGATTTGGTAAAGTTGCCAAATGAGACAATTAGGTTGTTGTGTTCAGTTTATGGGTTAATTTAATGAATGGAAAAATTCAACCTAGAGATTCTTAATACAGGTTAACGTCTCTGCAAATAGATTCATTTAACACCTACAGTGTAATTTACAGCAGCCTCAATGTCACTTTGGAGGCACGATTGAGTGTGTAAATCAAATCCATGCCAAATTGTGCATTTATAGAAAAAAGTGCTATTTGGGTTGTTCCTACAGGAGAACTCAATAACAGAGGGTTTCACTATCAGTAAGGGTTCCATGTAGAACACCTTTAGGAATAAAGGTAGTTTCTGAAGTGTAGTGAAAACCGCTACAAATTACCAATGGTTCAACTTTTACTTCCAGTTCAAATCAATTACATTTTATATTTAAACACATGAGTAAGTATGAAGAGCTTCTGACATGCAATCAAGTATAATCCTGGACAATTTTAGCTATTTTTCATTAAGATATCGACATACTAAAACATATTTTTTTCTCTAGGTTTGTCCACGTGCTATTTTAAAAATAAACAGTATGTTAGTCTGCAGAACAGTGAGGTCACCTGGCTAGTGGTGAACACTCATCCCGATGTTGGTCTTTGGTGCAGAAGCTGTACTGCAGCTGCAGGTTACTCTGACAGATATTATCACTTCCACAGCCAGGGTTCAAAAACATGAACTGAAAATGTGAGAAAAGGTTCATTACAAAAAGCCACACAGATCAGAGTCTTTCTCTTATCATTATAAAATGATCAGAACCCTGTCTTGCTGTCTAACACACACTTTTGCTGTGCTTTCCTGAGGCTGGAGATCATTGATCACTGGCTGGAGAGCAGGTAGAGAGCTTCGGCTCAGTGTCTGAGGAGGACTGTTCGGCAGCAGAGACACTGACACACTGACAGGGATTTCTGTAAGCTTGTTCTCTATGTCAGCCTGAAGGCACAGGCAATTAATAATTCAAATTTTTTTAAAAACAGTAATAATACACACACATATATATATATATATATATATATATATATATATATATATATATATATATATATATATATATATATATATATATTAAAAACACAGTGAAAAGATAACGGAGGGCAGAAGGTTTAGTACCCGGAGTCGGAGGCTGCTTTGCACACATTGTTTTTTATCCTGTTTATCGAGAACAATATTTCCTTCATCATTGCTCCAGAAAACTAGGCGGGACTGATGACCTTCCTGAACACTCTGTTCATTAGCATTCAGCTTGTAGAAAATCTCTACAGGACCACAGAGATTAAATTATTAGGCTTAAAAAATGCAATTCAAGGAAACTTTTTTTTTTTATAATATAAAGATATTTCTTCATCGATGGGGCTTCATCTGTTCATTCATTTAGTTAAATTGTGTGTAAATGTTGTTGTGGACAAACTGAAGTAAAAGAGTCACATAAGTTTCTGTACTGCTGATTTTCTTCATATTCTCATGTGTATGTAATCATAAATTACCAACTGCACAGCTGATTTACATTTACATTTAAATCATAATTAACAGTATTTCACTCACGCAGTCTGGGGTTATATGTCCCTGGATAGGTCGTGTAGGAGAAGCAGGATACAGCAGTTATAATGCTGAAAGATTTACGTGTAGGCATTCAGTAAAAACACCACACAGAGATTCCAGAGTCCAAAATGAAGGCTGCAAAGAGTTCTACGGTTTTTCCTCACCAGTGATCTTTCTGGCAGTCTCTTTCCTGGAGGTCCATCTCACTAGGTGCTAATGTCAAAGATTTCTCAATGCTAATCACTGGTTTAGACCTTAAAAAGAAAATTATTCATTTTTATTACAGAACAAGCCAGATTAGCAGAATATAGGATGATTGTAAAAGAAAACTGAAAATAGTGTGTAACCTGTAGACAAGTACACTGTCAGAAAGTGAGCCCACGGCTAAGTCTGGATAGCCGTTCCCATCTATATCCATGTTTCCAGCCAGGGAATAGCCAAACAGCTTGACTTTATGGGATTTACCCTGTAAAACCTACATAAAGGGAACATTACAGATGGAATTAGAAGGTCTCAGGGTTCAGTTTTTGGCATGCTCAACCTACTTTAATCTGAATAAATAGTTTGCACCTACTTGGTTGTCTTTCTGTGAAAAGTGTCCAGTTTTGCCGAGGTAAATGTACACTGCACCATCACCATCATCATAAGGTGCTCCAACTGCAAAATCTGCCAAAAACAATCAAGATTCTTCAGGCTCCCATGAAGTATAATCACTCAGACTAATTATAATGAGTTAATTAAACACAATGACCAACGATGTCTGCAGTGTGTCTGGTATAAGGACACGCGTCTTAGTGCTTGTGCATTTTCTGATGCGAACCGTTGTATCCGTCGTGATTGATGTCCCCAATGTTTGCCACCGCTAGTCCAAACATGGAGTCTTTATTGCCAGTAAGAATGTCTGGCTGTAATCTGTCCCAGTCTCGGCCATCTTGACGGTTTATGTAGACGTAAACAGCGCCTCCTCTTCCTGCCTCCATGTCCGTCAAGCTGTACTGAGGAGCACCAACCACAAGATCATCCCATCTGGTAAACCAACCAGCAGAAAAGTTTTTAGTTTTATCAAATTGTAATGAAAATAAATAAATAATCAACAACGACAACAATAATAACAATAATAATAATAATAATAATAACAATCACTCTCTTTTCCCAGTTGTTGAAATCATCCCATTTCAACATAACACACAGGGTACACCCAAATGCCAACTGTTGTTATTCCTAACACGGTTTTGGTTTTTTTGTTGCATCCAAAAACCAAACAACAGAATCAAAAATAACATACTCATACAGCTAGATATGGAAACTTTACAGAGATTTACACCACACAATTTTTATTTAGGCCCTTCGTTTTTCCAATGACTGTATATATATAAATATTGGACACTTTTAAGAATTTTTCTTTTAAAGAAAGATTCCACAGGCACACTTTTCAAGCAAAAATATTTCCCAAATACATTATGTTTAAAAATATAAAAATTAATAGATATAATTAGATTCAAAATTAGATTCTGCCAGAATGCAGTTTGAATTCATGCATCCAATATAAATTACCTTGGGACCAGCTGGATAAAAGTAATTGTGAAAATGGCTAAGAAGAGGGAAGTATGGTTTGAGGAAAGCTTGAGTAAATTATTACTTTCTTGAATAAGGATTATTATCCAAAGCAAAACTGGCCGCCTTTTGAAAGAAGACTTCCCAGAGCCCTGACCTAAACCCTATAGAGCATCTATGGGATGCAGTGGAGAAGAAATGAGCAGATTGTCAATGCTCTAGTCTGGATGAACTGAAACTTTTGTTGGTTGAAACTTAGAGGAAACTTCCATCACAGCTGTTAAAGAAATTGGCTGATTCCATGCCCACACGTTGTCAAGAAGTTCTGTGAAACAGAGAATGTCAACCTAAATACTAAAACACTGTAACTGTAATCTTTAATGGAGCCACTACTGAGTCTCCAAATATTTTTTTTGTCTTTTTTTTTTTGTCTAAACATAACAATCTATTTTTTGGGAAATGTTTAGCTTGAAAAGTGCCCTTGTAGTATGTTTCTATAAAATAAATACCTCTTGGTTCGACTTTTTTTGACTAATGCAGTTCATACATTTTATATAATGTGTGTGTGTACATATATATATATATATATATATATATTTTTTTTTTTTTAAATTCTATAATATATATATATATTATTCTACTCTAACATCGCTTTTCCGAACTTTATGTACTCAGCTCACTGTCTGGAATTAAACAGAAGTGGCAAAAGATGATTAGTCTTTGTAAATTTAGTAAACATTTCATTAAAAAAATATTGTATGCTGACTAAAAGGTCATGTATATTCTCATTTTTACCCTTTCTTTACTCTGAAGTTGATCTTAATTCCTGTTACATTCCCTGTAAACATTCACATAACTGCATTCCTACAAAGGATTCCCAAGCATTTGGAAAGCCTTTGTGTCTCTATATCAATAAATATTGTCGACATTGTTAAGAATGAAGGTGTACAAATTATATAATTGACCTTTTCAAAATATTATTTTGGCAATTGCATTGCTATAAAAACAAAAGAATGGAATGAATTAACGTTTATCAGTAAAGTATATAAAAGCCAGGCATGTTAGATCAAGGCTTCAGTAGGATGGGTCTCTAGCCCTAGATGTCTTACCCGTCTGCATTGAGGTCTATTACAGCCAGTGAGTAGCCGAAAGAGGACGCCAGACCCGGGCCTTGGAGGATGTGAGCTACACGCAGACTCCTCTGATCTTCCACAGCTTCAGGCTTTAAGAACAGAACATCACCACTGAGATTGGAGCGTGGTGCTCCAGCCACTATAACTTGCTCTTCTTTCTTTAACAGATTCATCCCTGAGTCCAGAGCAAAGCCTGGAAAAGTGCAGGAGATAAAAGAACAAAATGTCAAATCCATCTTGGATCATGCCAGCTTTCAAACACTTAGTGCTTTAAATGAGATGTATAGTCAGTAGTGGCACTAAGGCTACTGGAAAACTATACGCTGTGTTCATAATTGGCGATTTAAAGTCCAAACATTATTTCAATATTTACAATATTAACTAACAGGATTTTCAAATGTCTTAATGAAAATGCAATTTGAATGCATTTATATCTTCAAGTGCAAGTGCAAAATACAGGGCAAAGTCAGTGCAGATAGATTTATTTAGAGCCTGGATTGTGATTTACTGCAGTCTGAAAATTGCATCAAGAATAACAATTAAGTGTAGAAATATGTATGACTGAAGGGCAGGTATTAAATATGTGGAAGCAATTTTCTACCATTTGAAGTAATCCATTAAGTAGTTTTACATATTCTAAGCACTGAAAAAGGCCTGAAAATATCTGACACACACACATGATTTGTAGGAAATATATATAGGTAAATTCATTAGAGAACAAATGAAAGCATTGACCTTCTCACCTAAATAGCTGCTGATGTCCAGAGAAAGGAGACTGTGGTCTTCAGTTTCATAGTAATTCCGAAAACTGTATTCGATAGGCTCCATGCGGACATAACCTTCAAAAAGTCAGGAAGTGAAAATGGTCCTTTTTTTTGCATTCAGGAAGGACACAAACCATTATTGTCCTGAACTGAAGTCAAATGATGAATAATGTAACTGCACTGTTTGAAGGCCAGTTAAAATTGACATAGCTAGAAAAACTGGGAAACATGTTGAACACTCTCAGAAATAAAGGTATCAAGCTCCTACTTTTCCTTGTTGCTGGCGTGGTACCATCAAGGGTACATCTTTCCTAGCTTTAGTGTGTATCTCTTGAATATAATATACTTTTAAAAAATATATTTAAGGTACATAACTGATATATCTTTAAAGCTTTAAGATAATTAAAAGTACACTACATACACCTTTCCAGGTAAACACAATAAAGGTGTAGCCTTGATGGTACCACACCAGCAGCAAGCCAAAGTTCAATTCAAATTTATACCTTTGTTTCTAAGAGGCAAAAAAATTGGAAAACCGGGAGATAAAACATTAAAAACAAAAGGAAAATGATACCTTTAAATATTTATGATCTCACACATGTCCACTTGTATGAAAGGTCATTCTCTTGTTCCAATAAATTATATGTAACACTGAGTAAATTAGAGCCATGATTATACATTTAATTATTTACCATATTAAAAATGTTTAAAATCCCAAGTGTGATGTACCTTTCCATTCATAGGCACCCGGCCCCGAGAGCACTACATAGTTGTCTTTGGTGAAAGCTGCAGAGATGCCCTGCTGGCAGTAACCAAACTGGTCCTTAGATCTTTCCCGATTGAGGCAGAACATCTTCGTGTCTTCTACAATCAGGTTCTCTGTCAAGATGAAGCACCTGCCCAGTACTAGCTGATTGCCATTTTCCCACTGCTGGTAGCGGTGAGCACAAACCTAAGTGGATGGATTCCAGCAAATTTCACTGTGAATCAATATTACATTAATGGATTCTGTTTATTAATTAGCATTGGGTGTATTGTTTATTGGGTACCAGGGTGTCTCTTTTGATTATAGAGCAATACAATGGTAAAATATACTTTAACATACCCAATATAGTATCATTATTTACTTAGCTACTTGAAATATAAATAAAATTATTTAAAAATACAATCTCAAAAGCCATTTTGTATGCTTGGGAGTGTAAATAAGAGGAATGAGATTCCACTAAAATTTATTTTTGTTATTTACACATATATGTTGCTACTTTTACCTTCTAACATTTATAATCTTAATATTAAAGCCCATATCTGTTACTGAAATAAAACTAGATGTTTGTTTCATTTTGGAAAAAATCATTTTCATTGTTGTTTCACTTTTCGTGAATATATACTGTGGGTAATTTTAACATAACATTAGGGTTTAATAATTCAAAAAAAGCATTAACGAGTGTAATTATTACTGTTACATGTTATGGACTAACTCACCACTACTTTTCCTCCTGGGCCCTGGCTTTTCACCTGCACACCCATCCACTGGTTTTCCCGGTGATCTTTTCCCTGTCCTGGCTTTGCATCTGTCAATGAGTTAAGACACGTAAGAAGGATGGATATTAAATCTTTATATTCATTCACTTCATCATAAATATTAACACCAACCTTCAGTGTCTACGGGGATCCGTTCACAGTCATCACTCTGCATTGTGAACTTACAGCGATAGAGACCTCCAGTTATGTTTGCTTTCTGACTGGGTAAGGCTTTCGCATGTGGAGCACCAATCAGCAAGCTGAGGTCAGAAATGACTTTGTTATGACAACAACATTGTCTGGAGGACTCGGTGTGGTTCTTTAGGCAGACGAGAACACAGCAATCACATGCCAAAAAAGTGGTCCGAGACTATCTAAGCGAGGTGGTCTTTGTCTGCTTCTGAGTGATAATACAGGGATGTTATATTGTTATGTGTTGCTATGCATTCTGGATATTTGGACTGATGAACAAAAAGAGAAAATAAAAGCTGGATGTGACACAAAATGTTATAAACTAGTTTTGACCAATGAATGAACAAGTTTCAATAGTATGCTTTCAGCTCTGCATGCATTTAACTAAATGCAGTGTGAAACCAAACCAAACTAAATAGCAAATGAACCAAAAGTATCCATTTCACTTTGATTTGGGTTCAGGAAATGGATTAATAGCTGGCAAAGTGCCCTCAGACACTTTCAAGCATGACCTAAATGTTATCACAACTAAGCAAAGACCAAACATTTATGACCTTTCATGTGTTTCAGTTCATTATGACTGTAACATGTCAGTGTCAGTCTAGAGATTGATAAATAAGTACTGTAGGCTAGTAGACAATATAATTATTAACCAACCATGCATCTCAGACACACTTTGAACTCCTAGCATGTCCTAAATAAAAAGTAAAGAATGCCAGAGTGTAAACCATCATTTATTTGTAATTGGGTGACAAAGTTTTTGTGTGGGCAAATATAGAATCCGATATTATTTTGTTTCAACACTGTTATCTTGACACACTCTTTAATGCCCCTGAATTAAAAGGTGAAATAATATGCTAAATGTCTTCTTCATTTTGGCTTAATGGTGTTTAAACATTGGCAGTTGATTGTACATACTATATACACTCAATTTCCAGTTTATTAGCTTTATTGATCTAGTAACTTCTAACAACCAATTAGCTGCATCTTGAGAGCAGGAGAGAATTCCTGCTAAATGACTGCAATACAAAGATGAAAGCGCTGTGGAATGTGAAAAATGTGTGAACACAATGAACTCACAGTTGCTGATCAGTAGGTTTGAGTTGGTGGTGCATTGCGAGGGAATATCCAAACAGACTCCCAGCCTCTCCGTTCTTCCTCAGAACGGTGGTATTATCCAGGTTGAAAGCAGATGCATGTTGCAGATTCAGGCTACTGAGGAGCCACAGGTTCATGATCAGTGTTATTCTCCGTCCCTCCATGGTTCTCCTGCTCCACTGGAGTTTCTCTGGACCTTTCTGCTTTTCCCTGTAACTCAGAAAGTGTTGGCAGTAACAGATGACATGACTGCTGAGTAACAGGTGAGGCGTGGTGCAGAGTGCTGATGCTTTGCAGCTCTCACACTAGTTCACTGGGTGTGTACAGACAGTGAACTATTGTTTCTAAAGATAAAGTAAGTTAATGTTTAGCCACTGAGAGGAGATGAGACAAAGCAATTTGTGCACTTTGACTGTTAGTTGCTTTGATCAGGGCTATGATGAGTAAAGTATGTCTAAAACAGACTGAAGGGCATTGTTATTTGGAAACCTGACCTAACTGCTGGTTGGCCTTGAAATGTGAATACAATGAAAAATTTTATGTTTTTTATGTTTTCATAATGAAAGAAAATGACAGGTTTTATTATAGCAATGTAATTACTCTACACTTCTAATAATTTGCTTTTTAATTAATTAACCAAACAAGCCAAATAGTCAACACTGTGTTATTATTATTATTAGTAGTAGTAGTATATGTTAGTATATGTTTCTTCAATCAAGTTTGACTTGTGGACTTGATTCTTCTTTAACTGCAACTTTAATAAACCTAGGAAAATGCTACAAATGACAAAATGTTTAGAATGTTTTACTGGTTATTTAATGGTTTATATGGTGCATAAAACCATTTACATGGTTATTTAAAAAAACTCAAATGGATCTAAAAAATAAATATGATGGAACATCATATTTTTAAACAAAGATTTTAAACACACTATAATGAAAAAATTATTGGAACAATCATTGGATAAAGCGCTTACTGAAAGTGAGTGAGTGAATATTAGAAGACCATTTCTATTGCTAACTCCTGTGGATCTAGTGGACAAATTGAGGAAGACATGCATTATTGAAGGAACTGATGGTATGAATATTTAACAAATGTTTCATCCCCTTTCCTTGTGTGCATCTGCTTGTGGAGACATTCATGAGATGTAGATAGACGTTTTGGAAGTAGTCCTTAATCTGACTCAGTGTATTATACATGATTACTGATTAAAGGTGTAATTATCTCAGGAAAAAGGACCGTTTAATAGACAGCAATTTTCTGTTTGTTTCATCCAGGTTACACTGAGCAACACATACAAAGCAGAAAGCAAGTGTATGTGTGTGTTTGTGTGTGTGTTTGTGTGTGTGTGTGGGTGTAGGTGTGTGTGTGTGGGTTGGTGAGTGTGGGTGTGTGTGTGTGTCTAAAACCACAGAAAAAATTTCCTATACAGGAATGAAATGTGAATAGTGTGAGATTGACGTCGCACAGCCTTGGCCACAGCTGCTTCCAACTGGAGCAGAAAATCATCTGAGCTGAGACCACACACACACACACACACACACACACACACACATACACACACAAGCCTGAGCATGTGTGTGCAGGGGGGCTTTGTATCATCCCTAAGAGAGATTGTTGAGACTGATTATCTTTGTACGGTAAATGCATGCATATGGTCATTGCATTAATAAACACACACACACACACACACACACATACAAACTGTGTGTTTCAACATGAACTGCAGCAGATTCATGCAAAATGAAGCTGTGTTCCCTAAAGCACTAGAGAGAAGACAATTATATTCGAAACAAAACATAAGATAGAAATTTTATTTTTAATATCATAACATCCTTTATGTATTATTCTTTTTTATTATATTTTAACCCTGGCAACATGAACATGCTTGCTGCAGTAAGTTTCTGTGTCCTAATACTAACCAATAGAAATGCAAAAATTGGTCATATGATCCACTGGCAGCCAATTGGAGTCTTCGTTCAGCAGGTGTGCACTTGTGCTGCAGCACCATATTTTCTCTAGTAAAGACTGGCCCTTTAACCAGTGTTCCAGTCAAGTTTCATCAAGATATAAATTTGATCTATGTTTACTGGTAAATCAAGATGTATTCTGAATAACTTAGAAATATACAAATGTGTCTTTAAAATATGAAATAAAGTATGAAAATGTGCATGTTGACCTAAGGCAACAGCATAACATAATGTAATCACACTAGACCATAAAGAAAACATCAGGTGGATATATAAGTATTACAACATAGTTACAATAACCTGAATGTCTTATATTCATGAATTACCCATATGTGTGTGTGTGTGTGTGTGTGTGTGTATTTATATACTATGATGGAATTATAGTATATTATTCTATTATAAGATAAAGCCATCTTTGTTTTACTGAACTTCATAGAAGTATAAAGCAGAAGGAGCACCTCCCAGTGAATGTTAATGATGATGATTTGGCATTTAGTGTTGAGGAAGATGATAAGAAACCCTACATGGAAAAAGTTGGAGCGAGGATGATGTTGAGGGTGAAGATGAAAGTGATGATGATGATGATGATGATGATTGTTGGGTTTTTTGCAAACAATATTTTCTTTTTTTATTGAAACAAAAACATCCATTGTTTCAATATTTCCCTGTATGGTACAATGTTGCCATGAGGCAACAAATTCCAAAATCATTCAACATTAAAAATATTTTGAAAATAAATACCAATTATGTTAAGTATTTAATAAAGTAGTACAAACCCAGTGGTATCAGGATGCATACCAATAGCATAGCTACAATTTCCTGTTTTATCCAATTTGTTATTAATATTTTACTTTATTTATTTGTTTGTTTGTTTGTTTGTATGGTTACTTTATCACTATTTGAGTTTTTCATTTTTTTAATTAAATATTTATTACATATCTGATGTATAATAGATTGCATGTTTTACCCAGTTTGTTATTAAAATTTTTATCTTATTTTTTTTATTTATTTAATTGTTAATTTATTGTTATTATTTTAGTTTTTTAAGGATTTCTACTACATTTTTTATTTTTTTTATTTTCTGCTTCTCCTTATT
Organism: Pangasianodon hypophthalmus; assembly: GCF_027358585.1. Lineage (NCBI taxonomy): Eukaryota > Metazoa > Chordata > Actinopteri > Siluriformes > Pangasiidae > Pangasianodon > Pangasianodon hypophthalmus. The sequence continues at coordinate 3,763,156 of NC_069716.1, forward strand.
TTATATTTACCTTTTCCTGCTTTATAAATCACTTTGAGCTGCTTTTTAATATATTAGTAATCAGTAATTAACATTTTCATTAACTGATGTTTCTTTAAATGTTCAGTTTTAAGATTAAAAACTGAATTATTTCTTTAAGCCTCTCTCTCTCTCTCTCTCTCTCTCTCTCTCTCTCTCTCTCTCTTTGGCTCCTCCCACTTGCCACGCGCTCGCTTTGCCTTCGGTCTCGCGCTCTAAACACAAATCCTAACGGTCATTTTAATTATTATCACTTATAAACACCATGAAAGCACATTAATCATTACGACACGCTACATTTTGCTCCAGTTTATTGCTGTTTTAGTCGCTTAATTCTCCGTGGAATTCTGTTCGTCACCTTCATGCGCTTATTTTATGAGGTTTTGTGATGTTTTGAGGACAGAAATGAAGTTCGCGCGCTTCGTTATCACTGTTTTCCCGCTGTTTTTGGTCGCCATGGTGACAGGTGAGCTCTCGAGCTATGTCTTATAATCACTTAAACGCATTTAGCATAGCATATGAGGATTGTAGTTTATTGACTCGCTTATTTTAAGACAAAATCAGATAGTTTGTCCACTTGTGTCAGTCAGAATATCTGTTATATATGGTAAATTAACCAACATTAATACATTAGTAGTCAATACTATTTTTAAATATCAAATTATTACGTATTAAGAGAATTAAGACTCACAAAACTGCCTGTGAAGTGTGAGACTAGCCGACTACTATCACTAACCACACATTTAACATCTTAAATTTCTAAAATATTCATTGTTTTAGTTGATTTTATGATTTGAGCCACTTTATCCAAATGTTGCCTTGGTTATTGTGTTTATCTGTACTTAATAACATTATTTTATTCAGATTATTTTATTTATATATCTTAGTTAAAACCAGTTTAGCTTCATAGACTTTCAGCAAAATGGCTTCCTTGGATGGTTTTAGCTTTTTAATGGTTTACTGCTTTCCTTTCACTCTCAGAAAAAGGGCACTAAACTGTACCTTTCCTTATTGATGAGGCAGTACATTTATTTTTTTGTATCTTTAGTCTGTATCTTTCACCTGGAAATGTGAATATAGTGAAATATAGTGGACCATAATTACCTAACCTTAATTATTGACAACTTCAATATATGAATGTATCAATACAAATATCAGAAAATGGAGGTAGGAAGGAAAGAATATTAGGATAGAAAGGTAGCAAAGAGTTGTTGGGTATAGACTGGGCCTGTTTGTTGTTTTGACAGTTTGCTTTTTTCTTGTAAAAGAGCTTAAATGAATCACAAAACAGTCTGTACTTGTTGAATATGTCCAGTATACACATATGGATTAGTCTGAAGAATCATTTTTGCCAAGCGTGTGGACTTTTGTAGTTGGCTAGTGTAAACAAAGGCAGGTTTACATATAGCTCACTTTTCCTAGATCAACAGCAAGCTCCTTAATACAGAAAGAGTTATGGCTAAATTCAAATTTCCTCTCAATTCCTCTCTATTTGTGTATAATTGCACAAAACTGGAATGATGATTTCTGCTTTCTAGGCAGTGCACTGTATGGCCAGTGGAAAGCCAGTTGGGATTGAATCGTTGCCCGATCCAGTTATGCTGATTAAGAGAATGTGTCCGGTTTCCGTTTGTCCTTCTTTGTATTTCACAGAGTCTCCTGCTCTGTGTTATTAAGATCAGTATGAGTCCAGTGTGAGTTTTACAATGCTAAAATAGCAGCAATAAGTGACACTGATACACAGATACTGGTGCATTTGATGACCCTTTGTGTGTGTGTGTGTGTGTGTGTGAAGCTGCAGGAGAGTTTGTGTCTCTGGCTGAGAGGGAAGACGCCCTACTGAGGGACCTTTTTCAGGGCTATCAGAAATGGGTGCGACCTACGCAGCATTCCAACAACACTGTCAAAGTGCGCTTTGGTCTGAAGATCTCACAGCTTGTAGATGTGGTAAGAACATACACACACACACACACACACACACACATACACACTGTTTTATGCTTCAGATATTTGCTCCAATTATTTTACCACCTTTCTTTCTTTCTTTCTTTCTTTCTTTCGTTCTTTCTTTCTTTAAAAATCTCTTTGTTGTTGGATCCCAGTCCTGATGCACACATCTAATCTCAACCAGATGCCCTGTGAACCTCTCTGGCATTCTTTTAATTGGGGGGAAAATGTATTGTAATGTATGTAAGTCCCTAACACACTCACTGTTCCTGGTGCTGTAAACAGCATTGCGTTGCTCTCCGTGGTCCTGAAAATCTTAAAATGGCCGCACCAGCTTTTCCTGGAGAAAATCCTCCACCCTTTTACTCTATTTCACTCTATTTTGGTCTCACATTCTCCATCTCTGAGAGCTTTTCCTTGTTCAGGCCCATGTGATGGGGAGAGTGAATTATTCACAGTGCTAACCCTCCTTCTCTGTCTCATTGTTACTTAACAGTGTCCCATGGGCAGACGTGAAAATTTTATATTTTAGGGCAATGCTGCTGTGAAACTGATTGGAGATATTTTATTTTTAGTCTAGAGAGTGTGTTGTGTGCATCTGCACTGCTGAATGAGTTTAGTTAGATCTCCAGTCTCAACAAAGCTCTGACAGGCCCACACTAAAACAGTGGGTTTTCCTGGGCTTGGTTTTCCGAACTGGTCACAGTGCCTGGGCACTCTTTGTGCTTGTGTTTATTCTCTGATCTCTGTGTTGGGCTGTTTCCAGTGTTTCCTTGGATGTAGGGTTCATATTTACTCAAAAAAAAAAAAATACACTTCCACAATCCCTTCAGATTTAAATCTGTATAAAAATAAAGATGTGGATGTTTGGAGCACTAAACAGATACAGATAAATGGCACTGGATACACCCCTAATGAACAGTATGTGTTTTTGATTTGCAATTAATTGTGACTTTATAGGTTTAAAATATTCGCAGTGGATAGTTTTCAGGGAAAGCAAAATGTTTGGTGATGCACTGCCAAGGATGCAGACACAGATTTGAGACAAATTCTATATGATGTATACAGAATTGCTTGTTAGAATTACAGTTTATTTGAATTGGGGGCAAATACTTACTGGAGGCAAATACTTATTGCAAAGTTTCAGTTTGCACTAAGGAAAAATAATGATGTTGATATCCTTTGTTGCTACAGTCACATCACACAAATCTGGAGAGTAAATAGATTGGAAGGCTTTTATTGTTTTGTGTTGCTTTGATGGTTGGATATTGGTCCATTTTATAAAATCTCATCCTGCAGTTACAGAACCATTAATGGATATTACAGATGAATATGACAGACATATATCAACAAAACATTGTTAGTGCAGGCCCATTTCTTTTTTAGTCTGTGTGTTTTATATATATTTATGCCACAGTGCTGTTCAAGTCTGAATTCTGATTAGAATTGATCTTTTTCAGTTGAGTCCTATTGGACTGTACTAATTAGATTACAGCTTAGCTTTTGTTAATGTGTTTTATGGCTCTCATTTTTCCTTTTGCTCACCTTTTATGTTAATCCTTCTGTATACAGGATGAGAAGAACCAGCTTATGACCACCAATGTGTGGCTGTGGCAGGTAAATTTCTCAACTCCAGCTGATATTGTTCCAAATGAAAGCACAATTATTGGTGTGATAAATCACTGAATAGTGCTGTGAATAGTAATCTTCTGTAAATGCAATCCAAACTCAGTTAAAGGTTTAAACCTGTAGTGTATTAATATAATTAAATTCCTGTCTATTTTGATTTTCTATAAATTTGTACGTGTAGGAGTGGGTTGATTATAAACTGCGCTGGAACCCAGACGATTATGGCGGTATCACTTTCATCCGAGTTCCTTCAGAGAGCATTTGGCTGCCTGACATTGTGCTATACGAGAAGTATGTTTGTCCTGATCACATCCACCGAGGCTCACAAGAACATAATTTAAACACTTGGATCCAGATAAAAACATTCTCACTATAAGTTTGTAAGTTTTCACGTTTGCAAAAAAGAGCTCACTTTGGATAAATTATTATTATTATTATTATTATTATTATTATTATTATTATTATTATTAATCATTATTATTTTTAATCATTATAATTGGACAGTTATGTTGCATCATCTGCACTGAGCTCTGAAGTCATGACCTTATGTCACCTTAAGTTAAAAACCCCTTACTATGCCTTAATCATTGTTAATGCAAGTTACATCAAACGGCTTATGTAAGTGACATGTAGCTATGTGACTACTACTGTGTGTTTTTTAAATTTTCTTGCAGTGCTGATGGACGTTTCGAGGGCTCACTAATGACCAAAGCTATTATAAAATATACTGGTGCTGTCACGTGGACCCCTCCAGCCAGCTACAAATCAGCCTGCACTATGGACGTGACTTTTTTTCCATTTGACCGCCAGAACTGCTCGATGAAATTTGGCTCATGGACTTATGATGGCACCATGGTGGATCTAGTTCTCGTAAACCACCAGGTGGACCGCAGCGACTTCTTCGACAATGGTGAGTGGGAAATTCTGAGCGCCACAGGCACCAAGGGCAGTCGGCATGACGGCACGCTCTCATACCCCTTCATCACCTACTCCTTCATCCTAAAGCGTCTCCCTCTCTTCTACACACTCTTCCTCATTATCCCCTGCTTGGGTCTGTCCTTCCTTACTGTTCTGGTGTTCTATCTTCCATCGGACGAGGGCGAGAAGGTGACGCTGTCCACGTCTGTGCTCGTCTCACTCACCGTCTTCCTCCTGGTCATTGAGGAGATCATCCCTTCTTCATCCAAGGTCATCCCGCTGATTGGCGAGTACCTGCTGTTCATCATGATCTTTGTCACTCTGTCCATCATAGTGACCGTGTTTGTCATCAACGTGCACCACCGGTCCTCAGCCACCTACCACCCGATGGCGCCGTGGGTACGTGTGCTCTTCTTACAGCGCCTGCCCCAGCTGCTATGCATGCGCGCTCACACAGAGCGATACCTTTACCCCGAGCTGGAGCCGCACAGCCCCGACTTTAAACCACGCATCAGAAAAGCCCCACCAGGCCCCGAGGGCGAAGGTCAGGCTCTGGTCAACATGCTAGAGAAGGCCACTTTCTCTGTCCGCTACATCTCACGCCATATCCGCAAGGAACATTTCATCAGAGAGGTACGAGGGAAAAATACCATTACAAATGTTCACATGTAGGCTATTGCAATAGCAAAGCCTTAAAACATAAAAAAGCAACATTGTTTTGAGGGATTCCTCAAAGATTAAGGGTACTTGGACCTTCTCTCATAGGGACTTCATACTGCATAACACTGCATACTGTACAATATGTACAACCTTAGAAAATGTCTGACCCTAAAGACCTTAAGGTAGAACCAAACATTCCAAATACCAAGTACCAAGGTTATGTAAATTTAGGAAAATACGTAACAAGTTCAAGGTATTAATTATTTTATTCTCATCAATTTGGAGTTTGTACCACACACCTGCCCAGTTAGAAAACAGGGTTCTCCCAGGGTTCTCCAAGGATTCATTGAATAGTTAAGAGTTCTTCCAAAGATTCCAAAAATTGGTTTGACTTGGAACCCTGTCTGATAGGAAAGTACTGTTGTATAGTTCTACATGGAGCCTGTAAGGAAAACGTTTATTGAGTAGTTAATGTACATATATGACAATGATGATATTTACGATGATGATGATTTTGAGGATAAAAATTATAACAGTGATGTTGTTGATGATGATGATGATGAAGATAATGATGATGACGATGATGTGGTTGATGATGAGGCTGATGATGTTGATAATGACAGTGATGATGATGACACTGATGACTATGATGATGTTTTCGATGATAATGATGACAATGATCATGGTGACGTTGATGATGAAAATGTCGCTGATGTTGATGATGCTAATGATGATGCTCTTCTGTTACTCCAGGTGGTGCAGGACTGGAAGTTTGTGGCTCAGGTGTTGGACAGAATCTTCCTCTGGGTTTTCCTCATCGTGTCTATATTAGGCACCATCCTCATCTTCACTCCTGCTCTAAAGATGTATTTACTCACTTCATCTCCTCCTTTAGCTCCATAGAGCACAAATACACTCATTCCCTCACCACTGGCTAAACAGTTATAACATTATACAGCATATACAGCAACATTATACTATTAACAACATTATACAGCATTCGTGGATCAGGAGCACGCACACACACACACCACCCTCTGTACTGAATAAAGTAGTACACCACAAAACATTTGATTAGTATTCACATTACATGTGTTTACGTTCCACTGACCCACGAAAGTCTTTTGTTTCGGTTTTCCAGCATAGACGTCTATTTTGTAGCATGATGTTAATTAATGGGGTGATATTCTTTATCTTCAGTACACATCGCACAGTCAAGGCATCCCAGCTGAGGAGCACAAAAACACAGTGACGTTAAACTCAAACAGAAAAACACACAGCTGCTATTAACAATAAACAAGTCAGGATTGCTGATTATGAATCTTTGTGAAACTGCAAATGCACAAAATAAATATCCACTCATGTCTGTTACCACAAGAGGGTTTTTTTACAGCAGCACAAACATTTACAATAAAGAGTTGTAAACAGTAAGCAACTAAAATCAATATTTGATGTGACTGTAAAACTGTATCAGCTCTTTCAGATAAACAGTCATGCAAATTTATCAGAACATCAACTGGTGAGTTTTTCCAAGCTCCTTCGAGAACCTGTTATGGTTCTTCTAGAGACTTTGGCTATCTCTTGTTTTTTTCTGCATGTAAAACCAACAAGCCTTCATTATTTATTTATCTGAAAAGTGTTCCATTACTGTATGTGTTACTTCCTTTAACTGTAAACAAAAAAGAACAACTAGAAATGGAAAATTTGCTCTTTTCAACTGACACAATAATGCAGAAGACATAAAATAAATATCTAAGATGAAATTGCTGTGCCTAAGACCTTTGTACACTCCTGTATATCATTGATGTAATATGATGTGTTGCACACTTAAAATCTTTCCATCATTATCACCATGAGGAAAATCAAAGAGGAAAAACCTGTCAGGAAGAGGATGCAGCCGCAGTCATCAGCACTGTGAGGTAGATGCTCTCCTTTTTGGTGATGAACACCGTCACCATAATCACCATAATTACTTTAAAAAAAGGGGGGAATGCATACAAGGAAAAGCACCTGATACCCTACTGCAAAAAATCATGGTGGTGAATAATTGATCATTTGGGGAAGTTTTTGCTTGTTCTTGTAAAGGTTATAAATGATTAATTGATAATTATTAATTAAACTATGCCAGGTTTAATGTTCAAAATATCACTTTTTGCCTGTGTTATTGAATCTACATGTTCATTTTGCTCAGTATGAGTGCCAGTAATGTTGGAGATGACTGTATGCTCCTTAGAACCCACTGGTTTGACTTTCACCGTTTGAGAATGATAGAGTTTTAGGGCTCCCAAGTGGCACACCAGAAAAACATTCAACCTATTGTTTGCGAGTTTGAATCCTGATGATGCCACTGAGACTCTGAGAGAGCAAATCTGGCCATGCTGCTCTGGGTGGGAGGGTATGATAGTGGAGAGCAGGCTGGTGGATGAGAAGTGGCCAAGACCAAATTAGGGAGAAAATAGTGGGGAAAAAGAGTGATATTGATGTGTGTGAGAGAATTATATATGAAGTGTTATTACCTTGGACAGGAAGTAGATCAGGAGGCTGAGTAGCAACAGTGCAAGCACCACGGTGAGCAGAATCACCCACCAGGGGACTCGACTGAGAAAAGTCGGCTTCTTCTCTGGGAACACTGTCAGTCTCACCTGCACATAACACGCACACACACACACACAGACACACACACACAGATTTAATCTAATTGCATCAGCTTAATTGATTTATATACAGTACGTAATAACTGGCTACTCAGTATATTTAATATAGATTCTGCAATACTTTACATTATTGCACTTATAGCATAAGACAATAACTAACCATATGAATGCTTTTTATCTTTTAAACTGTATAGATTTTTATTTATTTAAGGAAAGCTGCTCTTAATCCTCAGATCTTGCACTGATCTATGCCATTTCTATAGCAATGCATTCATAGTTATATTTTAAGTAAAACATTATATCTTTTTAAACATTGTAAATACTATTTATCAGTTTTAATTCATGCTCAGGTTCATTTTTACAAATCTTTACTCCGCCTAAAGTTTTATCTTGACCCAATGTTTGTTTAAAGTGACCTAGACAGATATTTACTGAGCTGCCAGTGTGTTAAGATCTTTTTTTTTTTTTTTTATCATACTGTGCTGGTAGAAAAATGTTCCTGATCCAATACACCCCAATTTTCCAGTTTAGTCCTTTTTTTAATTTGCATTTGGCGATCGCCTTTAATTATTGGTGTTACTCCTGCTGAACCAGATACTGTGTTAGTTCTTTACCTGTGTTTGAGATTCCTGAAGCCTGATGTTCTTTTGAGATCCATCAAGACTGAGAGAAGCATTTAGTACAATGTCCAGATAATTCAGGGATCTGTATTCCTGTTGAACAAATCACACTTAGTATTTACACCCTAATTTTTTAAAATTCATTTACCTTAAATGAAACCTCTTAAACCCTTAAAATTAAAAAATCTGACAGCATCCAAATTCTATGCAATCTCAACTGAAAAGTTAAAAAAAATAAAATAAAAATTCACCTCAACAAAAGTGCTGCTCCACAGTCGTGCGTGCAGAGTAACTGCAGTTCTATCTGCTGCCTTTAGGGGGCATCTGAGCTCCACACACTTCAACTCATCACCACATGCCTGCAATAACCAGAGAAAGGGTACACAGGGTGAGCTGGGTGCAGGATGAGTCTGCAGCGTGCAGGCTTTCTTTAGGAATCTTTATTTAGGACAACTCTCTCTGTACTGCGGGTAAAAAAAAATAAAATAAAAATAAAAAAACTTGTGTTTAAATAAAAACAACAGTTTTAGTTCTTAAGTGTGTTAATTTCAAGCCTCCTTCCTAATTATTATTTTCTTATTTGTCAAAAACATTGAATTTGCCCAAAAAAAAAAGCAACACAAACATTCATGAAGAATTTACTTTGTATTTTCTAGATGTTTTTCTAATGTGTTAATGTTCAACCACTTTCAGGATAATATTGACATATTAAAGAAACTAATGTCTAATCTATTTGAATATTTTTAAATGGTTAAAAACTTTGATTTCAAAACAAAGCTTTGATTGGCCATGATTGGTCAGAAGGTGTTGATTAATTTTCTATAACAGCAGCTCTGACAGTAGTGCATCTGCAAATCACAGCTTTATATTAAGTCACTCGTTCTATACGTTATTGTTTCATTTTTAATACAGTATCACACTAGTACTTGCATGGTGGACACTCCAGATAACCTTAGACTAAAAATAAACAGATTTTAAAATAAGTGTTTTCTTACAGTGTATAATTGTTGATATGGTGAAATTTATTTAACATTTATGGAAGGAGTCTCTAGTTTCAGTGTTTTGTAACAGTCAATCGTAAAGCTGTAACTTTACGTGTTATGCCACGGGAAAGTCTTCAGGACAGATGGACATTCTGGTTTCTTGGACAGTAAGTGAATGATGGGCTTCATTACACCACCTTGTCTTTGATTATTTTCCTATAACAGCACAACCCCAAGTGTTTTATCCCTTACTTATTAAAGGCCACTGGTTATACACAGCCATGTTTGTGAAATTTTGTTTTTAATTAAATTCATTTCATTGATGGTAATAACAATAACGCTGCATTGACATCCTTTAAAATGTTGAAGTTATGAAAGTAATTGCACAATGACTCATATAAATATTTAAACTGAGTTGCCAGCTTATTGCCAGTAATAGTTACTAAATCACCATATACATACTAAACTCAGTGTATATAACATATGTATATATTGCATTCTCAGGTTATGAAGTATAGTGATCTAGTAACTAATGAACTGGCAGCTGTATAATGTACATACTACTCATTACACATTTATTCTGTACCTTTATACCATTTGCATGTTTTTAGTTATTATCCCATACATTACTGTAATTTATGCTGACATACTAAACCAAAATGGCTTCCATGAACATCTACTATACATCAATATATCAGCACTACAGAAAATTTGGAGTGTTTTCCATCTCTTCTGTTGCCAATGGTGTGTACACTGCCATAGGGCTTTTCAGCACAAGCTGTAACCTGTCCACTGTGCTCTAATAGTGTGAAATGTAAGACCTTACCAGATATTTGTAATGTCTTTTGCCTCCAAATAAGGACAGGAGTCCATCAGTGCTGAGAGCTGAGGCTTCTGCTTGCCGTTTTCGTCTGGACATCACCTGCACAGAGCCAGCAAAGTCATATACCATTCACTGAGAAGGATTCCAGGAAGGGGAAACAGAATGACAGATGAGGCGGCACGGATAAAAACACTGATTCAGTGCGGTGTGAAAAGTGTCACTGACCTCCTGAGCATGTTTGAGAGGGCTGATTTCCGAGGCTGGACTGCATGGGATGCTCTGGTTGTTCGGTCCGGTGATCTGCAGCAGGTACAGGAGCCACTTGCCTTCTTTATTCTCCTTTGGCCACTGGATGTTGAGGGTTGCGGAGGCGAAGGACTTCAGAGGTCGACCCATGTTACTGATCTGAATTTACAACAATAAGCAAAGACATGGGCTCTAATTAATGTTAAATAAAGTATATCAGTAACACAAATGCATTACATTAATCCCTTCATTCATCCATCCATTCATCTTCAGTAAGCACTTTATCCTGGACAGGAAGCCTATCCCAGATCCGAACTCAGCAAAAGGAGCGTTCTTACTTTTTTGAGTAACCTCTGGTGAACCTGAACATTTCCCATAACTTGGGATCATATGAAAATTAAAAATAAATAAATAAATAAATAAATAGATAGATAAATACATTTTAAAAACATGCAAGACAGTGGTTCTCAGTGTGGGATGTAAAAGCACTATGACTCTAATAAATAGCCAGAATATTATTGTAAACATTTAAACAATGAATCTAATATTTTAGATATATTTTAGATAATATTTTAGTTGAAACAGATTACAAATAAATCTGGTTTGTGGAATTTATTTAACAGATAAATAAATCCCTACCTACAAAAATTTTGAGAATGCCTGATGTAAGAGATTTTTAAAATGTTATAGACATACTGTAAACTCGTACTGCACAGGTTCTCCGATCTCCTCATATGATTTGTTCTTCTTCACTTCTCGATAATACACTTGAGAAGGTTTGGCCAGTCTGCAGAAACAAAACAGTAACCCAGAGTAAAGTACTGAGAGAGCCGAGTAAACCTGAAGAGGCTTGTTTACACAGGGAGAGGCAGGAGTTTAGTAACGCAAGAGCATTACTGTCACATGAACATTATAAATCAATATAATCATTTTATTTTCTGAGGACTTTATTTTCTATAATGGAGAGTTATACTTACCCAAACACTTGCAGATACAACTCAAAGAAAACTTGAGCCTCTGCAACGATTTCTGAAATATTTTGCACGCTGATCCTATAGCAACAAAAGAATAACAATTCTCATAACTGAGCTTATGCATGAATTCAGTGATGATTTAAATTGGGCTTGCTTGAGCAGGGATGTCTCTAAAACATAGTGTCCAGACCAGTACATAGTCCTGAGCATGTTACAGCTGAGACAAAAGTTTGCATCCCCTCAAGTTTTTAGTTTTAATAGAAAAAAGGAAAATGTACCTGTGTTGCACAAATTAATTACAAATGATGTTGCAAATGAAATGTGGGTACAATAACCAATAATGAAAAAGAACTCTCCGGTGAGGTGGTGGGCTTTGGGAGACAGTTTGGGGGTTTGGAAAGGAGAGAGAAAAGTTAAAGTTAAAGTCAAAGTCATTAAAGTTGTGTGTGTAATTGAAATAAATAATTTAAACTTGACAGTGTCTTCACCAATTACACATTTGAAGCTGATCAATTCGAGATTTACATTTGTGAGTCTCCTTATATGTAAATTCAAATTAAATCTCAGGAAGAAGATTTAGGATAGAAAAGGTTTTTCTGAACTAAATGGATTTTCATGAATAGCACATTTCTTGTGTAAATGCACCTGTGTATCATTTAAGAATTAATTTGCATCCAGCACAATAAATGAGGCTCAATGAGTTTCCATATAAGTTATAACAGAATATTTATATCACAAACTGAAAGGAAAATAAAGACTTTTGAACTGATATTCTGTTTTTTTTTCTATTTCATTACACTTCTCGTACACTACTTAACCATTTTTGTTACTGAATAAGAAACATCTGTAAACCCAACACACTAAATGTAACTAAAAATCTTCTTAAGTTTGTCCTAGGGTATGCAAACCTTTGCACTTGACTATCTATTATATTATATAGTAAATTTATAGTAAATAACATAAATATCATGTCTTACGTCTGGAGATTCAGTGTCACGTTCACGTCCGTTATGCTCGGGGTCAGACGATCAGTGTTTAGCAAGAGATAAAATGTTACCTAGACAATTAATAATCTTGAATAAGCAAAACCAGAGTAAGTAAATAAATATATACAGGTCCAGCCAGTGCCATTCAGTTTACCTCTGCATTTCTTTTGAAAGGATTTCCAAGATTACATTCCGCTCTTGTTTTACTCCCATCCACATCACACTGCACGTTCAGTTTCTGCAGAAAACAGACAGAAACGATTGACTTGGAGATGAAAACATATAGTCACTGTAATGCCTATGATGGGGAGCACTTTGGGGAGTGCAGTTATAGGAAAATATTCAACAACGAGGTGCTGTGATGAAGTGGAGTTTTTTTATTCTAATTTAAATTCTATATTTTGTGGTCCATAACAGTCCATAACAGTCCACACTGGTCCACGCTCATGTCCTCCATGTCTAAGTAAGCATTACTTATTATTATTTTTATTAGTTGAATCTCTTTCATTTGTATTTAGTTATGGTTTATTCTGAGACTTACACTATCTTGTTTGAGGATGACCGATGATAAAGGTAGAGATTCTGGAAAATTTGCAACCAGTTGAGCGAGATGAGCATCATCTCCTCCGCGATTCGTTACAGTGATCTCCAGGGCCGTGTTCCCAGCACCAGGGGAGATCACTGCCACTCCATCCTCCCTTTAATACACAGAACAACATGGATATGAAACACAGAAAAAGCAATGCATGCTGAAGAGGTCTCGCTTATGAGGTCCTGATTTACTAAAGATGTAAAGTTTAAATAAGTGCAAATGGAGGATTGCGTCTTTCAAATGAGTGAATTAGCTCACTATAAAACTACGAATAAATGTTAGGAATAAAAGAAGCTTCCTATCAAAGGTCCCCTAAGAAAGCTAAGAACTCTTAATTTTCCAGAGAACATTTAAAGAACTTTAAAGAGTGTACTTGTTAAAAATCTGTAATCTGGTGACTATTTTTTCTCTAGCCCAGCTGTCAGTTAAAGCAGGGAGCAGGTTTTATCTAGAATCATACAACTAAGGGTTCCAAGTAGAACTGGTTTAGTTAGGATGAACCTTTAACTATCCAAAGAACCTGTAAGTGACATTTTTTTAGATTTTATTTAATGTTATATGAATTAAGTTGCACTTTTAACATTCACTCAAGTATCATTCTAGGCAATGTTAGCTATTTTAATTTAAATCTCGACACAATACCCCATAGTTTTCCTTATGTATAGTTTTTCCTATAACTTTTTCCCTCTGTTGGTTTAAAAATATATATATTATGCTGCAGTGAGGTCACCTGGCTAGTGGTGACCACCCATCCCGATGTTGGTCTTTGGTGCAGAAGCTGTACTGCAGCTGCAGGTTACTCTGACAGATATTATCACTTCCACATCCTGGGTTCAAAAACATGAACTGAAAATGTGAGAAAAGGTTCATTACAAAACTGCCTACAAGAAAGTTCTTCTCTAAACATGATAAAATGATCAGAACCCTGTCTTGCTCTCTAAAACACACTTTTGCTGTGCTTTCCTGAGGCTGGAGATCATTGAGCACTGGCTGGAGAGCAGGTAGAGAGCTTTGGCTCAGTGTCTGAGGAGGACTGTTCGGCAGCAGAGACACTGACACACTGACAGGGATTTCTGTAAGCTTGTCCATGGTGTTGGCCTGGAAGAACAGGCAATTAACATTTCAAATTACAAAAACCATGAATTATGTATACAGTGCATATAGAAAGTCTTCAGACCCTTTCAAGTTTTCCACACTTTGGCATGTTTCAGACTCTTCTTAAAATGGATTCAACTAATTTTTTTTCTCATCAATCTCCACAAAATACTCCACAATGACAAAGCAAAAACAGAGTTTTGGAATGGTTGTAAATTTATTAAAAATAAAAGACTGAAATATCTCGTTTACATAAGTTCATGCCCTTCACAGCGCAACTTTCTTTAGAAAGTTTCTCCCATTCTTCTTGGCACCGTGTTTGACTGTAGGGATGGTATTAATGAGGTGATGCTCAATGCCTGGTTTCCTCCATACATGCCACTTTGAATTGTAGCCAAATAGTTCAGTCCTGTTTCATCAGATCAGAGGATCTTGCTTCTCATAGTAGAGAGTCACTCCAAGTAAGCTCTAATGTGACTTTCAGTGAGGAAAGGCTTCTGTCTGACCACTCGTCTGGTGGTGTGCTACACTGATGGTTGTCCCACTCTAAGGTTCTCTGTAAGGTCCTGTCTCCACAAAGGAACTCTGGATCTCATTCACAGTGAACTTGGTTTCTTGGTTAGCTGTCTGACCAACCCCCTTCATCTCTGATTACTCAGTTTACCTGGGTGGCCAGATCTAGGAAGAATGTTGGTGATTCCAAGCTTCTTCTATTTGAAAATGATGGGGGCTACCATGCTCTTAGGCACTTTCAACGCTGCAGAAATTTTCGTGTGTCCTTCCCCAGATCTGTTCCTTGATACAATCCTGTCTCACAGGTCTATGGACAATTCTCTCAACCTCATGGCTTGGTTGTCACTTTGACATACACCTTATATAGACAGGTGTGTGCCTTCTGTAGTTATGCCTAACCAGTTCAATTAGGTACAGGCTGATAGAAGTGGGATCCATCAGAGCTCAATGGCAAGCATCACTAACATAAGTCTGAATACTTAAACTCTGATATTTCATTCTTTTATTTTTAATGAATTTACATAACATCCAAAAATCTGTTTTTGCTTTGTCATTGTGGAGTATTATGTGTAGATTGATGAGAAAAAATGAGTTTTAAGATTAGGCTGAAACATACCAAAATTTAGAAAACTTGAAAAGGTCTGAAACCTTTTCAGTATGCATTGTATTTATACTGTAAAAAGAAAAGGGAAGGCAGGAGATTCTGTACCCGGAGTCGGAGGCGGCTTTGAACACATTGTTTTTGACCCTGTGTCTGGAGCACAATTTTTCCTTCATGATTGTTCTGGAAAACTAGGCGGGACTGATGACCACCTTGAACCCACTGTTCATCAGCGTTTAGCTTGTAGAGAATCTCTAAAGGAGCACAGAGATGAAATTATAAGGCTGACATCTAATAAATAAAGTCAAGGAAATTGGAATTCTGATATAATATTAAAGATATTTCTCCACTCATCCATAGGGCTTAATCTGTTATATATAAGTGTGCCATATTTATCAGTCATTCAATAAAGCTGTGTGAGAATGTTGTCATAGGCCAAACAGGAAACAGGCAGGAATACACCATACAGACACATTTACTCATTCACACCTTGAGTAGCTAATCCACCTACTGTCATGTTTTGGGAGGTGGGAGGAAACCAAAGAGCTCGGAGGAAACCCATACGGACACACTAATACTAAATATTCCTCCTTGTATAGAGCACCATTTAATTTGTCCTACTTGATGTATGACTAGAAAGGTTTCACTAGGATTGCTAGGTTTCACTTGTGTTAGTTCAGTGGTAAAGATATTGAACTATTGATCAGAAGATTATGAGTTCAAATTCCAGCACTGCCAAGCTGCCATTGCTGGGCCCTTGAGCAAGGCCCTTAACCCTCAACTGCTCAGTTATAAAATAAGATAAATGTAAGTCACTCTGGATAAGGGCATCTGCCAAATGCTGTAATTGTAAATGTTTCATAATCAAACAGTATTTCACTTACGCAATCTGGGGTTATATGTCCCTGGATAGGTCGTGTGGGAGAAGCAGGATTCAGCTGTTATAATGCTGAAAGATTTACATGTAAGCATTCAGTAGAAACACCAGACAGAGATTCGAAAATAAAGATGAAAAATTAGACTGCAAAGAGTTCTATGGTTTTTCCTCACCAGTGACCTTTCTGGCAGTCTCTTTCCTGGAAATTCATCTCACTAGGTGCTAATGTCAAGGATTTCTCAATGCTAATCACTGGTTTAGACCTTAAAAAGAAAATTATTTATTTTTATTACAGAACAAGCCAATTTTGCAGAATATTGGATGTGTGCGAAAGAAAACTGAAAATAATGTGTAACCTGTAGACAAGTACACTGTCAGAAAGTGAGCCCACGGCTAAGTCTGGATAGCCGTTCCCATCTATATCCATGTTTCCAGCCAGGGAATAGCCAAACAGCTTGACTTTATGGGATTTACCCTGTAAAACCTACATAAAGGGAACATTACAGATGGAATTAGAAGGTCTCAGGGTTCAGTTTTTGGCATGCTCAACCTACTTTAATCTGAATAAATAGTTTGCACCTACTTGGTTGTCTTTCTGTGAAAAGTGTCCAGTTTTGCCGAGGTAAATGTACACTGCACCATCACCATTATTATCATAAGGTGCTCCAACTCCAAAATCTGTCAAAAACAAGCATTTGTGAAAGGAATTATAATGAGTTAATTAAACACAATGACCAACGATGTCTGCACTGTGTCTGGTATAAGGACACGCGTCTTAGTGCTTGTGCATTTTCTGATGCGAACCGTTGTATCCGTCGTGATTGATGTCCCCAATGTTTGCCACCGCTAGTCCAAACATGGAGTCTTTATTGCCAGTAAGAATGTCTGGCTGTAATCTGTCCCAGTCTCGGCCGTCTTGACGGTTTATGTAGACGTAAACAGCGCCTCCTCTTCCTGCCTCCATGTCCGTCAAGCTGTACTGAGGAGCACCAACCACAAGATCATCCCATCTGGTAAACCAACCAGCAGAAATGTTTTTTAGATTTGTAAAACTGGAATGAAAAAAAAACAGCAATAACAATAATAATAATAGTTTATATATATATATATATATATAGAGAGAGAGAGAGAGAGAGAGAGAGAGAGAGTTTTGTATAGAATTCTGATTCGGCATAAATATATTTGTTATTTACTCACCATTATTTCTTCCCATTTTCACTATTTTCCCTTTCTCAGTTGTAGAAGTCACCCCACTTCTACCTATACTGTATAGGCTACATCACCCAAATACCAATTAATAAAACTATTTTATTCTTAATAAATAAGACCAAGCATTTCAGATTTGGCTTTTCCAGTGTTACAACCAAAAACAAATAACAAAAGAAAGTTCTAAAAAGTCAAAAAAATAAGAGGACTATATTGATTGATTGATTGATTGATTGGCTGATTGAAATAGATAGATAGATAGATAGATAGATAGAGTATTTTATTGATGCCTGAGGGAGATTGTTTTGTTGCAGCAGTACAATAAATTACAAGGACACAGACTATGCACAGAGAAGGCAGAGTACAGTACCCATACTGAGTAAACTAAATTGAGTTTAAGATAAGATGTTAAGTAGCGACAGAAGTAAGTAAAGTGGTTGTAGTGCAGGTGCTGATCATAAGGTGACAGTCATTAGAATTTGTCCATGAAAAAAAGAATAAATAATACTAAATACAGTGCAGCAGAATGGGGGAATGTTGTTATCGCACAGCTAACACAGAGTGGATGAGTTGTACAGTCTGATAACAGTGAGTATGAAGGGTATGAAGAAATAAAGGAAAAATAAAACTTAGGCATGTCTGGTCCAGTGTGTGAGTTCTTGAGGTATTTTTAAAAAGGAGCCCACGATTCACTGAAGGATTTTATTATTTTTTGTGAGTATTAATGAGCTTAACATTGTGTGGACATTTGGTTCTGTTTTTCCAGATGAGTAATGTACTTACTGGCAATAGTGATGTTTTTTTTTTCTTTTGTTTTGTTTTTTGGAAGAATGATATTGCTGTCAGTTATTTTATAGGCATGCCCAGGTCTGCTCATGGATATTTAACTCCAGCAGAATTCATCCATGATTTTTTTTTAAGTGGAACTTGTTTGCCCTCACCAAGTGTTAAAAGATGATTAGTCTTTGTAAATTTAGTAAAATGCTGTAAAATTTAGTAAAATGCTTTGTATGCTGTATTTGTATGTATATTCTCTGTAAACATTCACATATTTACATTCCTACAAGGATTTGCAGGCATTGGAAGGTCTTTTGGTTCTCTATATCATTAAAAATTGTTTACACTGCTAAGAACTGAGATGGGCAAATGATAACGGGTCTGTGCAAAGTATTATTTTGTCAGTTGTATTGATATAAAAACGAAAGAATAGTATGAGTCAACATTCAGTGTTATGAGTAAAGTAAATAAGTAAGAGCCAGGCATGTTAGATCAAGGCTTCAGTAGGATGGGTCTCTAGCCCTAGATGTCTTACCCATCTGCATTGAGGTCTATTACAGCCAGTGAGTAGCCGAAAGAGGACGCCAGACCCGGGCCTTGGAGAATGTGAGCTACACGCAGACTCCTCTGATCTTCCACAGCTTCAGGCTTTAAGAACAGAACATCACCACTGAGATTGGAGCGTGGTGCTCCAGCCACTATAACCTGCTCTTCTTTCTTTAACAGATTCGTCCCTGAGTCCAGAGCAAAGCCTGGAAAAGTGCAGGAGATAAAGGGACAATATATCAAATCCATCTTGGATCATCTGATGCTATGACTGGGATCATGATACTTCACATAAGAGACTTTAGATGAGATGTTGTTTAATGGTGGCACTATGGGTGCCGGGACACTATGGGCTGTATTCATAATTTTCCAACTTAAACTCCAAACATTTCTTCAATATTTACACTGGGAAAGTTATGCATATTGAGAATCAGGTTACAATTTTCTGGGCTCCCAATTCAGATTATGCAGATCACCTGTGTGTAGTTCATAGAAAATGCAGACTGATGGAGCAGGTCACATCAAATTTAATACAATGTAACATAAAAGCAAGAAACTTTTAAAATGTGAAAATATGATGATGTATAAATGAGAAAATAGCATGCCTTTATATAAACATCAAAAAGGTCTACTATATTACCTAGTATAGGTCTAATAATAGTCTAGTATACTGCCAACATGAATAGTCCTAGTCGTAAGTATCACATTAATCATGGCAAAGTTTGTTTAATTTAACAATATGGCTTCCACTTTCATTACTTGGCAGCTGATAAAATAGCACTTGATCCAGCACATCCCATTATTTTGCAATTATTTTCTTTACCTGAAGATATTTGCTGTATTAATATTCTATTTTCTGTATAATAAAGTTTTGTATTTTACTAAAAGGATCTATGGAGGACTTTCAAATGGGAAAAATAACATCATATCTTAATAAAAATTAAATTGGTAAGAGATTTATATCTTCAAGACAGGGTAAAGTCATTGCAAATGGATTAGTTTAGCACATAAATTGTGATTTACAGCAACAGAAAGTTGCCTCAACAATAATGATTAAGTTTGTAAATTAATACGACTGCAGGTATTAAATTTATGGAACTACACTTTCCACAATTTGAAGTAATTCAATAAATGGTTTTATATCCTTTAATTGCTGAAAATGGTCTGAAAATATATGATATGAATACAATTTGCTGTAAAGATTAAATTGACCAATAAGTATATAGGATATGTAGGAAATATATGTAGGACAACCAAACTCATCAGAGAACAAATAAAAGCCTTTTCCCTCTCACCTAAAAGGCTGCTGATGGCCAGAGGAATGCGCCTTTCGTTAAACACATTCTGGTCTCCGGTTTCGTAGGGATCCAGAAGAAAGTCTTCAATAGGCTCCATGCGGACAGCACCTTCAAAAAGTCAGGAAGTGAAAATAATTTCTTTTTCTCATTCAGGAAGACCATAGTCTGTTATAATTGTCCCAAATAGATGTGAAATGAGGAATAATATAACCGTACTTTGTTTGAAAGCTGGTGTGGTACCATGTACGTGTTTTGTACCTTTAGGGTGTATAGTATACTTTTACAAAAAAAAAAATGAAAATAATACGGTACACTATATAGCCAACGGTTTGAAATGTATAAATGCCAAGTGTGATGTACCTTTCCAGTCGTAGGCACCTGGCCCTGAGAACACTATGTATTTCTTGTCCTTGGTGAAAGCTGCAGAGACGCCCTGCTGGCAGTAACCGAACAGGTCCTTAGCTTTGGGCCGATTGCGGCAGAACGTCCTCGTGTCTTCAACAATTAGGTTCTGTTCCAAGATGAAACACCTGCCCAGGACCAGCTGATTGTTATGTATCCACTGCTGGTAGCGGTGAGCACAAACCTAAGTGGATGGATTCCAGCAAATTCCGTTGTGAATGAATATCATGTTGATGGATTTTGTTTATCAGTTAGCATTGGATGTATTGTTTGGCAATACAGTTGTAAAGTTTATTTTAACAGACCCAATATACTATATCTTATTTCCATTTACTCAATAAATAGTGCAAATAAGGAGAACAGTATATGATTAAAAATATATTTTTAAAATTTGCATACATGTTGCTACTTTTAACATCCTGTAATCCAACTTTTAAATGCCATATCTGTTACTGAAATGAAACTGAGTGTTTAATGTTTCATTTTGGAAAAATCATTTTCATTGTTTTTTCACTTCTTGTGAATATTTATAGTGTAAAATTTTGACCCAACATAAAATACAGGTTTGATAATTCAAAAACAGCATTAATGAGTGTAATTATTAGTGTTACATGATATGGACTAACTCACCACTACTTTTCCTCCTGGGCCCTGGCTTTTCACCTGCACACCCATCCACTGGTTTTCCCGGTGATCTATTCCCTGCCCTGGCTTTGCATCTGTCAATGAGTTATGACACATAAGAAGAATGGATATTAAATCTTTATATTCATTCACGTCATCATACATATTTACAGAGAATAACACCAACCTTCAGTGTCTACGGGGATCCGTTCACAGTCATCACTCTGCATTGTGAACTTACAGCGATAGAGACCTCCAGTTATGTTTGCTTTCTGACTGGGTAAGGCTTTCGCATGTGGAGCACCAATCAGCAAGCTGAGGTCAGAAATGACTTTGTTATGACAATGACATATTATTGTCTAGACGATTATATATTACTGTCAGAAGAATTAAAGGCAACAAATTAATTGTATCTAAGGGTGCTTTCGCATGTAGTCAGTTCGTTTGAATGGAACCCTTGTGTGTTCTCCTCCCATGTGTGGTTCTTTAGGCAGGAGAGAACACAACAATTGCATGCTAACGTACACCAAAGCAACAGGTCTGAGACTATCCAGAGTGATATTGCAATGAGAAAGTAGTTCGACTCTAAATTGAGGACGTAAACCAAAGATGCCATGTATTTTGAGTTGCAGCATTTTTTTATAGATGTGAGCTGCTAAACTTAGCCAAAAGACAGAGCTGTAATTCTGCAGAAATGCTATGTGTTCTGGAAATTTGGACTGATGAACAAAAAGAGAAAATAAAAGCTGGATGTGACCCACAATACTTTTTAACTAGTTATGGATTAAAAAAAAATTAGTTTTATGAGTGCATTTTCTACACGCCCCAAAGTCAATGTTTTTTTTTTTTTTTCAGTGTGAAACTAGACCAAATAGCAAACAAATCAAAAGTATCACTTTCTATTGAATTCAGCAAACAGATTAATAGCAGTCAAAGCACCCTTAGACATGTTGAAGCATGACCTAAATATCACTACAAAGCAAAGACCAAACATTTGTGAATTTTCATGTGTTTCGGTTCATTATGACTATAACACATCAGTGTCAGTCTAGAGATTGATAAATAAATAGGCTAGTAGACAACATAATCATTAACTATGCATCTCAGAAACACTTTGAAGTGCATGTCCTAAATAGATAGTAAAGAAGGCCAGATTGTATAGGTGTAAGACTAAACACATCAGTGTCTGAACCCTTATAAATACATAGAGATGCCAGTTAATTAGCAACTAGATTGTTATACCTCATATATGGCAGTTTGGAGTATATACTGAACACAGACAGATGACAAATTAAAGGGGAAAAAAGAGCTAAGCATCACTGCACATTATACAAAGTTTGTCTTTCTGATCATGTTTATCCATATATTTCTATCCTGATGGGAGTGGTCTCTTCCAGAATGACCCCGCTCCCTGATCCACACTGAATTAAACTACAAGGCTCATTGAATGATTCAATAATGTATTTAGAAAAGAAGATTTGGGCATCATGGTTTAAGTCTCCAGACCTGATTTAAAGATAATGTATGACAAAGAAATTCAAGCCAGGGTTGCCAGGTCTCAGCAACATTTACAGCCCAGCTAAAACAAACAACAAGCCCAAAACAAGCCCAGCCTGATGCTGGCAGTCCTGATTCACTGCAGGGCTTGAAGGAATTGAGGGGTATGATGGAATATAGCAAAAAAATAAATATTTATATGACTGTCTCATAAGATTCTTATTTTCATGTGGTTTTATTATATTTTATTAGCCATTAATGATAAGAAGTAAAATCCCTGGGCAAATGTTTTTATATGTATATGCTGCAGTAGTTTGAGCACTGACAAATTTGTTTTTGTTGGAGTGACGCAAGCTCTTATAAAACTAGAAAGCATGCCTCCAGGGGAATAAGTTTGAATACGTCTGTGTATGTCAGAGTTGTAAAAGAAATGTTAACAAGATGGTTTGGTTACCAAAAACTAATTCTGCAAAGATAGAACAAATATATCAGCAAGTTTGTTGGTGTGTAAATATATGTAGTATAGTATCTGATAATATTTTGTTTCAACATTATTATTATCTTAACACACATGCTTTGACTCTTTTTAATACTTTTGATAATCAAGAAACATCTTTAAAATCTGCTGAAAACATGCTAAATGTCTTCTTCATTCAGCATTCAAACATTTGCAGTTGACTATACACTGAATTCCCAGTTTATTAGATCTATTGATCTAGTAACTTCTAAAAACCGATTAGCTACATCTTAAACACATAAGGTGAATTACTAACATGATTACAGTACAAAGACGAGACCTCTGTGGAATGTGAAAAATGTGTGAACACAGAGGTTTGCTCACTATAATCTATAATTAGATTCATATCTATCAACATGGTGTGTACTAATAATTCCCCCATAAATGAACTCACAGTTGCTGATCAGTAGGTTTGAGTTGGTGGTGCATTGCGAGGGAATATCCAAACAGACTCCCAGCCTCTCCGTTCTTCCTCAGAACAGTAGTATTATCCAGGTTGAAAGCAGATGCATGTTGCAGATTCAGGCTACTGAGGAGCCACAGGTTCATGATCAGTGTTATTCTCTGTCCCTCCATGGTTCTCCTGCTCCACTGGAGTTTCTCTGGACCTTTCTGCTTTTCCCTGTAACTCAGAAAGTGTTGGCAGTAACAGATGACATGACTGCTGAGTAACAGGTGAGGCGTGGTGTGGAGAGCCGAGGCTTTGCAGCTCTCACACTAGTTCACTGGGTGTGTACAGACAGTGAACAATTGTATCTAAAGATAAAGTAAGTAAATGTTTAGCAACTGCATGGAGATGATATGCAAAGATTTGCTCACTTTGACCATTATTTGTTTGTATTAGGGCAGTGGTGAATAAAGCATATCTAAAACAAAGGAAGTGCATTATCATTATTCGGAAACCTGCCTGGCCTGAAATGTGAATGCAATGTGCCATGTGTTATTTTATATTTTCAAATCATAAAGAAACAAAATGGCAGGTTTTATTACAGCATTGTAATTATATTGTGTTTAATATGGGGTCTAAGAACCACTAGGGGTTTGAGATTATCATTGTTTCTCAGGAACCGTATGCCCAATTGAGTTTAAATTTGGTCCATACTCCATCAGTGTGCAAATCTGTGGATTTCTAATGATGACTGGGTTCCTTAAAAACATGGCTGCCATTACCCAATCAGCTTTCGACAAGGACTTCAACAGCAATGAAACCTGAAGAGTATGTTCATCTGTGGCAATGACTGGCTAATGGATTTTTACGTGTGAAGGGTGCTTGGACCCCGCAGATCACTGCTTGCACCTATATTTATTTTTTAGTATTAGTAGTAGTTATAATAATAATAATAATAATAATAATAATAACACTGTACATTAAAGTTCTTTTAACTAAGATTATTGTGCATATTAATTAACATGAACCAAACATGAACTTCAGCATTAATACACTATCAGTAAAATTAGCAGTGTACAGCACACTTGTATTAATGTGTTTTTTTTTTAAGTAATAAACCAAACAAGTCAAATAATCAATATCATTATAGTGAACTGAATGTGTTTATTTATGACGTTTCATTTTCTAATCTATAGATAATTACTTTAAAATACAAGAATTAATAATGTAACTGAAACCTAACTGAAACTTTAACAAAACTAGGAAACTTGCTACAAGTGACAGATTGTTTAAAATGTTAAATTTGCTATATTGGGTATTTATATGGTTATTAAAAAACTCAAATGGCTCTAATAAATAAAAATGTAGGAACACAATGGAAATATTTTTGAACATACTATATTTCAGCAATTTTGTCTAATTAATAATTTAGTTAATAACTTCCGCACAGGTTAGCTTTCCATATTTAATTGATATTGTGTAGCATTGTGTTTGTTGTCTGGCCATAATATTATTTAAACTGTAATAAAATATGAGAAACTCCACATGTTCAAAACTTTACAAAAATTGAACTGTAAGTATAAAATGAATTTGCAGTGTTCAGAAGGAGTTCTGTGATTTTTTAACCCTAAAACTGTAACAAATCTCTGGCTGCAAAATGTAACAAGTAACAAGATGCAGAAAACAAATACTGTGTCACTAGATGGAGCCAGTGCAGTGTGACAGGGCTAATAGAGTAAAACTCTGATACAAAGGGTTAAAGCGTGTGAGAATTGAAGAGTTAGAGTGAAAGAAGAGAATTAGAGAAGAAGAAGAAGCATACACTTACAGGAATATTACCTCATGTAACAGGACTGCAGAAAAAAAAAACAGTGTGTGTATTTTACCCTCACAGACCTCACGATGATGGAGGTAAATTAGGGGATTATTTAAGGTTACTCTGGCTTTGGTCTGTGGTTACAGGGCGGTGCTGTGGCTTTAAGTTTTGTCAAGACAAGTTCTTTTTTATTGCCATAAAAAAAACTGTATTTTCTGTATTTCAGTAAGATAAATTGTCATGCCTTCAGGACTACAGTACAAGATAATACATGTGTTCTGTACATATAGATAACATTGTGACAACAGTGTGACAAGTTTAAGACATGAGTACAACACACACACACACACACACACACACACATACATATACACACACACACACACACACACACACAGTATATGGTATATGTTAGGAATAAAACACTTGGGGGCGTGCTGTTAAAGGACAATATTCAGCTGTTGTTGGGTGATGTGATGAAGCAAGTTACTGTTACCACTCTGAAGTTGATTATTTTCCTATGACAGCTCATCCCAAAGTGTTTAATTTGTCTTATACCACAGCTAATTTCCAACATTAACATCAGCCCAGTTCTCCTATTAATAGTTTTTGCAAAACATAAATAAAGAAGAGACGGAGGTCACAGGGAAAAGTGTTCTTGAGCAATGGCACCTGAAGATGTTTGATGCAATCAGGACAAATCAAGAACGACCCTTGAACCCTGCAGCGACTCGGCAGCTGATGAGAGAAAAAGTTAAAAGCTTTTGATCTGGTGGATTATAAGAAGCTCCTCCCACAAGCCTCTAATCAGGAAGTTCCGTGCAGGTTGTGTTGAGCTGCTGCTGGATCTCGGCCCAATGTGTGAAGGGTGTGAAGACTTTCAGTGTCTGGTTTTCACTTACACATGAACAGACATGTTGGACATCAGCAGTGCACTTAATATTTTATTTTATCAGTTTGTACTGTTGTTACTCCCCAGTATTGGAGTCTGACTTCTTTGTTTTTTTGTTTTTTTTGTGTGTGTGTCTGTGTGTGTGTGTGTGTGTGTGTGTGTGTGCAGAGAGAGAGAGTGAGAGAGAGAGAGAGAGATTCATACAGAGAAACAAAGCTCATGTACATGTACACATGACCGAAACCACAGGTCAGATATTCACCTTTGTGGGGACAAGATATAAAATCATGCATGCCCCCCCACACATACATATACACACACACACACATACACACACACACACACACACAACCATACATGTATTACTATCTTTCTTTCCTACTATTTCACATATTGTGTAATGCCTATCTGGCCTTCAACTTTTCTTTTGATTACTGAGATTAAGTCATTAAGTCTTGCACAAAAAATCTAAACGCCAATGTCACAATTTAACCATTTCATGCTTTCATGCTTTATCATAATAGGAATTTATCATCCTCACAAACCTATGAATCTGGCCAGATACTCTTGTACAGTTATATGAGGAAAACACTGATGTTGATTCACATGTACATTTAGTTAAGATTTTACTGTAATCCAGTGCGACACTGCAACAGGTAAGGCTAACTTAGATATATAATATAAATATAATAATATAAATATAATTAACTATATAATTATTAGCGACATTGAATATGAAGTGGGACCAATTTTCTTTCAAGAAAAGTTAAAAAATTACAAAGTAGCAATTTTTTTTAAAATGGCTCCAATTGTGTGTTAAGATATTTTTAAGAAATAGTGAAAAACCCTAAATATCAGATCATAAGTTTGTATTTCTCTTTCAGAATGTGATATAAATATTGTGTAATAAGTGATATGCCCACCTTTTGCCCTTATAACCTCTTTCTTATCCTCAGAACAGTTTTAGTTTTCTGTCACTTGTAGTATTCTTTGCTATTTATTTTCCCTTGTGCAGAATCATTGTTTTGGTTTAAGCCAAACCCACATTTTATTTTTAATTCTGATGTTTATTTTTTATTTTATTTGTGGAATTTATGTAAATTTTAGAATTTATGAATATATTTTTGCATATAATTTATAATGCAGTGGTAAATTTCTTTTTTTTCTCCCCATTAAAAACCTATGGGGAGTGAAAACTTTTGCACTCGACTGTGTACACACGCCGGCCCTGTGATTTTTTTTTTTTTTTCACAGCTCTTGCTCTCATAAGAAGCTTGTTAACCATCACTGCTCATCAGCAAACGCAGAATGCATGCACAGGTCTGGTCTGGAAAGTTAAAGCTGAGAGTGGTGTGGAACATTCAGTGTGGTTTTTGCTCGCTGTACCTTCCTGTTTACCCGAGCAGAGAGCTTTATGCTCAGAGCAACCAAATAAAAAGCATTCACTTATAATATATTCAAACAACTGATAAAAGTAAAAGCAGAATCTGATAATGATTGTGGACTGAAATAAAGATAATTAAAGATGTTATTAAGACACTTGCCTTGGCTGTGTGTTCTCATGTCTTAAGAGGACAACTTATATTTATTTCAGGATTAAATTTAATCTCACAAACTGATTTTTTATTTCATCCATATTTTTAAATGTTTTTGTACAAACTTGCTTAATGCAATTTATTTATGTTTGTAAAATATATTTGTAAAGCTAAAGCATATGCAATGCAGCTGAAATGTGTGTCACACACAGAGTGAAAAATTAGACATGAGGATGTGTGTTTGCTCCTTCTTTAATTTTACAATTAACAACTTCTTTAAAATTACAAATATTTGCTAGCAGATAATATTTAAAATAAACAAATATTTTACAGAAATTATTTTTAAATTGTGATTGAAAATTTTGAAAAATTTGGGTCTGATCTGTACTTTTTTTTTCCCCATTCTCTTGAAGAGTGCCAATAATTTTACAGTTAACTGTATACACACTGTGAGCAGGTCATAAATTACTAGACTGGTGTACCTAGTAACTAGCTCAGTGTTTGTATGGATAATAATTAAGAATTAATGAATAAAACACTGTTCTGTTATATAAAAAAAAATCAGACACTTAGTTACCGCCCCTAAGAAGTTTATTTTCCTATAACAGAGTGTCCTAAATGTCCTGAAGACTTGCCCCATGTCAGAAAACTCCATTTTCATGAGGATCATCAGCATGAACTAGAGCTGATTATATCCAGTGTCTTACAAAATAAGTGAACATGCTGTTGTGTGTTTAGACCAGAGTAAAGTGCAGGGTGAAATCTGGTGCTTTAGAAGAGAGGAGTTACAATATTACACATCTATATGAAGATGTTTCTAATTTTACATCGTGTCTGAAAAAGAAAAAAAAAAACTAACAGTGTGGCCTGAGACAAACAAAAATAGCCACACATCCTGTGGAAAGTTTGAGAGGCGAGAAACTGATGGTGGTTTCTGAGAAAAGCGCCTCGGCGGTCAGAGCGGCCTGCAGAGATGAAACACTCAGAGCTGCAGTGTGTGAAGGGGCAAAGAAACAAACAGAGCTACAAAACCACTAACGTACCTTAACACCTCTCTCTCACACACACACACACACACACATGCACGCACGCACGCACGCACACATTTGAATTTCAGTATGTCTTCTACATACTGAACTAATCATTGTAAGAAAACTAAAGGCAAAATATTCTCTGTCCAATGCAGTATATATATATGTATGTATATTTAACCTGACACATACATTTAGATTGATTAGAATAATTTCATTCAGCTAAAATATTAAGTAATTATATTTTTACGGATGAAACACTGTCAAATTCACTTGAGTGACTATTTTTTAATTTCCCTTCTTTGATGATGATTCATTAAAGTTCATTTCCAGAAAAGGTTTGAAAACTGCATCACATGTGTTGTATCTAATGACACATCATTTTAATATTTCTGTTTTAAGTCTTCAATGTCATGGTGTTACTTAGATGGGGTGGAGACAGAGAGAGAGAGAGAGAGAGAGAGAGAGAGAGAGAGAGAATGTGATTGGTTAGTGTTACGCAGTGGTGAAGGAGGAGTCACATTAAGGCCTGAATAAAACTCCACCCATATAGACACATCTTGTTCATGATCACTATTAGAAGAAGAGGCATAAGATATTTCTAAAGCTTAGATTATCCATGTTTACTTTAATCGTGTATGCAAGTTATGCTTGGATTAAATTATATACTGGTTACAGTGAAGTTATTTCAAATGGCAAAATCTATACTTAACACTGTGTGTGTATAGATAGATAGATAGATAGATAGATAGATATTTAATAATCATTTTTAACCCTGGCAGAAAAACAGAATGAAAAATATATACTGGATTATGAAATATGACACAGCTTGCCTGTTTTTGCTCTGAATGCAGTTACACTTGACACTGATTATGGTGGATCTGATGTATGTGTGTATGTATGAGTGTCCATACAAGTGGAAAATCAACAGCTAATCCTGTTCACTGACCTCATTGAGAAAATTGTGGAAAATAACTCCTGACTTACTTGGTGTTTGTCCTCATGCTGCTATGATGTTTAATTGAAGTGTCAGATTGTTGATTATTTTCTTCCACACTACCTCGTATAGATGTCCTGCTGATCTCCACCAACAGTAAGTTCAGCCGTATGTATTTCCCTTTTCAGAGCTTTGTGGCTCTGTCTGGTTCTGTTCCCATACCAAGCTGATGTTTCCAGCCAGGCTGTTTTTATAGCAACTTTCACACCATGCACTTTTAGGTAGGAATTTAATAGGAAGTAAAAAAAAAAAAAACAAGCCTGGCATTAAAGGGATATTTAAGGTACTGCTGGGCTTTCTTATCCAGCAAATAAAAGTTCTAATCCTCAGAAATCCTAACTTCTAAAATGTCTGAAGTGGTTCAGTGTCTTCAATAGTGCACAGTTGATCTGGATAATGCTATAACCCAGTTGTGCTTCTTCATAAAATTCACAAGTAGCTTTTTTCCTTATTGACATTGAGTAAAAGTTCTTATCCTGTCACCACTACCTCCTAGCTTCATCTGATTTGGGCCTGCACTGGGAATCATTGGCTGTTTTCATATATCAGATTCCAGTTAATATGAAATATGAGTTTATCGTTAGTGTTAAGAATATTAATACTCTAGTTATTACTAGAATCATTGTACTGTTGGTGAAGGAGATAGTCAGCAATCAGTCAGATGAAGACGGAGCTTTGTAGGGCTTGTATTTTCAGGGTTCTTCAAGTTATTATCTTACGAAAATGGGCACTATTAGAAACATTTTCTGATGCACAATTGTACAGGATGTCTCTGTGTGCTGTAGCATTAAGATTTCCCTTCACTGGAACTAGGAGGCCTAAACCTGGTTTATTATGACAATGCCTCTGTATAGGCCAAGGTTGCTGTGGAAGACCTCAAGTGGCCTCTACAGGGACGTGACCTCAACGCCAGTGAACACCTTTGTGATGAACTGGAGTGCCTACTGTGTACCAAGCTTCCTCACTGGACATCAGTACCTGACCTCACTAATACTCTTGTGGCTGAATGGGTATTAATCCCAACAGCTATGGTCCAAAAACCATGGAAAGCCTCTCCAGAAGAGTGGAGACTGAATGGGATGTTCAACAAGAACACGTGGGTGTGATGGTCCATATACAATTACAATTAAAATATTCACATTGTGACCCATGATGGCAAATGTAGGTACTTTCTGTTTTCTTCTATATTTGACATTGATTAGCCACTTTATTTGTTAACCTGATCTACTAATTGCTAATCTGGAAACCAAATACTTGTTGTTGAAACACGATTATTCGAATAATTTTTACTAAAATATTTTTTACTCTACACATTTTCCATTTTAATTTAATTTAATATGCTTAAAAACTTGTTACAAATTACAACTTGCAAATTTGTTCAACCATATTTTTTACTTTTACTGAAAACAGTCTTTTAAAGTAGAAAATACTTGATCTCAGCCATAGTTTATTTATTCATAATTTAATCACTAGAAGCATTACAATTATTGATACAATGCCACTGACAACTCAGCCACTGGGAGTGTACTCTCAGTCCTGGTCGCAACCCCAGATAAAATGGGAGGGTTGCATCAGGAATGGCATCCGGCGTTAAACCTGTGCCAAATCAAACAGGCGGACCAATGATCTGCTGTGGTGACCCCTAACAGGAGCAGCTGAAAGAACAACAGCAACAATAAAATGCCATTGACAATATATCATTGTAGAGGCAGAAAAACAAAGTATGAAAAAAAAACTGTGTTTTGAAAAGTTGTGTTAAAATTTTCTAGTATTATTTCACTGAATTGACAGCTTATTTGGTGCACTGATGTAAAAATAAATAAACAAATAAAATAATCAACTCGCATAACTGATTTGTTCAAATATTGGTCACAGGACAGCAAAAATGAAATGTTGGATAAAACGGTCTGACGGAAAAAACAACCAAAAAGGGTTGTACACCTCATTTCCTTCTTTATTTGTCTTTGATGTCATTTTTGAAGTGTTTCATTTCCTATTTGAAGAGGATTAAAAAGGTGTGAAGGTATAAAAAAAAAAAAAAGTGTGAGGAGGAGCCACAGTCTACTGCCAGCTTTCTAGAGTAGCTTGTATGTATAAATTTACACTGGAAGTCTGTGATGTTAATCGTTCACATCATAAATCTTGGCACAAAGTGAGATGTGCTCAGTTTGACCATCTGAACAAGAGGACGTGCTGTACACAGACCACAGACTGAAGATGATGCTGATGTGGATTATGGTGATGTTTTTTAATAAAACTGGTAAGTGTGCATGGTTTTGTATGTTTTTGATCACAAATAGGTTGCCGTAATGAGGATCCATGACACAAATACATTCCTTGATCTTAGTATGATAATATTCACTGACTGAAGAGCAGTTTTGAGATAGGAGGCATCACAGTTTGACCATCAGTAAACTCCCATCTTTCCATCTTTCTAGTAAAAATCTAAAGTACTGAAACGTACATGTACTCAACAAGACGTGCATGTAACAAAATTCTGAGACAATTAGTAAGTAATTTTTTAACACTGGTCAAAGATCAAATACAGTTTGGTTTTATAAGGTTCTACCAGATTCTTCATTAAATAACTAATAAATTGCAATAAACTCAGCAGAAAAAGACATTTTGACATTAACAATTCTATTTAGGCCACATTATGATCATATATGTTTTTCAATAAGTTTTATTTTTCCTGAAAGTATTGTCTAAGATCTAAACTACGAGATATTTCTTTTTAATCTGAAGTTCTTCATAAGCAAGCTATTTTACCTTGAAATTTCATTTTTAAATGTTTAACAATATTAATTTACATTAGAACAAAACATGTTTGTGTGCAGCCACAAACACTAGCTGACCATCAGTCCTGGTTACATTGGAAAGTTAGTTTATTAAGTATAGCACATGTAGCTTGCTAATATTTAATGTTAATTTAATCTCATATTAGCCACAATAATTCGTTTCCACTACGCTGAAAACTTTCTAATGTGCCAGAATATTTATATATTGTAAAACCAGTGAGTGCAGTAAACCTGTACACTACCAGTTTTTTTATTTACTCTCCTGGAGCATTTATTTCATTTTACTATTACACCTATAGCAATCTAATACGTTTTGATACATTTGTTCATGTTTCTTTCTTTAATTCTTGATATTAGATTCTGCACAGACAAATGATATCAGTCAGCTGAACCCAGTGATCTCTGCCGATGTTGGTGATAGCGTGACTCTGCACTGCTTTAGGCTGGGAGAAGATAACTCTGGTTCAATTGTTTGGTACAAGCAAAAATTCGGACACGAGCCTTGTGTAATGGTCTCAGTTCAACATCAACCCAGTTATGAAAATGAGTTCAAGCCACCAAAATTCAGCATCGAGGAAGAAAAAAGGAACTACCATTTAAAAATTTCTAACGTGGAATCATCAGATGAAGCCATGTATTACTGTGGATATAGAAAATTTTTAACTAGGTTTGGAAATGGAACATTTTTATCAGTCAAAGGTAAGAATTTTGCACACAGCTAGTTTAATTCACTTCTAATTAAAGCCTTATTAAAGCTCTGAACCTCAAGTGGTGAAATAATGTCTCATTGTTTTGATGTGATCAATTTCAACATGTTATTTTGACTTAATATCTTATTATTTTGACTGAATAGCTCCTTGTTTCAAGATATTATGTTTTCAAGACTTAAATTCAAGTTTTCAAGACTTAATTTCAAGACTTAAATTCAGGGAAACCCATAAATTTTCTAGAGGTCATTTTGACCTTTTGAATTTGACGTACTTTACCATACCTGGACGAATTTAAGTGAATTACCAACATTAGACGCATACTGTAAGTGTAAACTGAATTCCAATAAAAACATTGTACTTACAATCTGGGAAACAGCATACAGAATGAAAATTATAAGCTAATATCCAATAAATTAGTCTTATTTACAGATTGCAGATCTTCCAGTAAAACATCATGAAATCACTGATGCAGGATTTTATCTAGTCAATGCATTTCCTTTGTTTTATTAGAGATGACAGGGTTCCAGGTAATTGAATTCTGCACACTAAAACAATAATGTAGGTCAGAAATGGCACGTTGCTGTAATTTCACTACAATTTGATCTATATGAAGAACAGAATTTTGTTTGTGTATATGTAGATCTAAAAATGTGTATTTGATTCTTTTAATTAAAAAAAAGAAAGTATTATAAACATTATGTATCATGTCTCTAGAGTGCCATAATGAACTCGGTTCTTCCAGGCGAGTCACCTATCTCTAAGTACATTTATTTATTTGGTTGTTCTTGTGTTGTGAAATTATGCTTATAATGATTGAAATAATGTGATATAATTCATGGACTATCTGTATTATAAAGGTCCAAGTATAAAAAAAACAAACTAAAATCTTACACTGTCTATATTACACTGAACAGGTAAACCAGATTTAAGTGTCTCAGTGTTGCAGAGCAGCGTGTTGGACTCGGTTCCTGCAGGAGCGTCAGTGACTCTGCAGTGCTCGGTTCTCTCTGAGAGCAGAGCAGCAGATCTCCAAGTGCTCTGGTTCAGAGCTGCTCCACCACAATCCCATCCTCAAATCATTTACACTCATCACAGCAGCAGCCATCAGTGTGAGAGCAGCTCTTCTACACACACCTGTGTGTACAACTTCTCCAAGAACATCCTCAGCCTCAATGATACAGGCACTTACTACTGTGCTGTGACCGTGTGTGGGAAGATCATTTTTGGGAACGGGACACAAGTACAGTTGGGTAAGAAGTATGAAGTTTTATTGATAAACCAGAGCATGCAGTAGTTATTTGTCTATATCTGTCTATTTACTTGTATTGGCCATCCAATAAATTTCGGTGCAATGGGCCTCATCAGTCTTTGAGTAAAGTTGTGTGTAAACATTTACATAAGCCCAAGTGAAAAAAAAGATTTATGTCGGATTTACAAAAGTTTTGTAAACGTTGATTTTCTTCGTATTAGTGTGTGTATGTTGATAAATGGCAATCACCCCTAAATTACTCAGTGTGTGAACACCACAGCTGATTTGCATTTAGTGACGCCCACAAAACTCCATAAAAAGGTCTAGTTTACAAAGAGGAAACTGCAAAATGGCTACTAAATGGCCCCAAAAAGAAGGCAGATATTGAAGTACTTTTGACTCACATCTACGAGAATTAAATATTATTTAGCATCCAGCACCTGAAAAGGCCAAAATATAGAGGAAATTATGGAGGTGAATTCGTTGTCATCCATCCAGAGCATGTCATGTCAAAGTATTGCTGCTAATTGACAGAGCAGTATTACTGCTGCCGGGGAAGGCCAAACCAGGACAAGGCTTTTCAAAATGGACCAGATGACGTGGCCAACAGAATCGACTTATAAGCCAGCTTTCCTCCTGCTCCAAAAAAAAAGGCTCTAAATATCTGTTGCCTCCTAAGGGCATAATGTGCTAACTCCTCCAGTTATATCAAATCTGCCATTTGCAGCACCTCGGCTTACGGCTACCATCTACACCGACCAGCACACCCTCCTTTTTCATCCTAATGTAATACTTCCTTAATGCCATTTAGGCCTTATATGATACAGCAGGTCTAAAAAATATTTGATATGTGTGTGTATTTGAAATAAATAAGCGATTTGAACTTGACAGCGTAATTTGTTTATAAAAATGCAGTAATCCTTCACAAATCATATGATTCGAAACTGATCAATTGAGGTTTACATTAGTTAGTCTTCTCATAATGAACGAATAACTCATAAATCTGTTCATATCCAGCTTGATAAATGAGGCCCAACGTTGTCTAATTACAAATATTTCTATTTTTCACAAAACCTAAAAATCTCTAGAAATCTCTGAGCCAGTATTTGAGTTCAGGAAAGAAAGTTTATTGAGTAAATCATTATTACTAATATTCTGATTTCTTTAACTGCGTATATAACTGCTAACTTTCTTTTATGTCAAATTTGTAAACAGTTTGTAGTTGTTGATTCCAACACTGATAAGATTATCATAGTTTTTTGTCGCAGCAGTATTGACATTGTGATATTTACTGTGTGACAGAGAGATCTGTGGATTCTGTAGTGATCTGCCTCGCTGTAGCTTTGGGACTCTGTGTGGTTGTGATCTTTGCTTTGATCTTTGTCCTAAGTAAAAGGAGAAACTCTGAACAATGCAAGGGTAAGTCTACATTTTGGCCATTATTAAAGTTAATATATTATTATAAATCTATTATAACATTAGATTATTTCTATTACATACTATTAGATATACTGATTTGTTACCTAATAGCCTGGTAAATTCATGTCTAAATTCATGTGAATGTTATGGTTTGTTATAAGAAAATAATGAATTGTGGGGTGATGTGATTAAGCGAGTGATTAAGTGATTAAGAGTCACTGTTACCACTACAAAGTTTTTTTGATTATTTTCCTGTAGCACATGCCAAAGTGTTTTATTCCTCATATACCCCAGCAAATTGCCAATGAATACAATGTCTATTAATGAAAGGGTGACACTGTGTCCTTTTAATCTGCTTATAGCTACATTAAATGTTGTGGAACATCTGTGAAACAAGTTCATGTTATCACTTACATTATAGCAATTACAGTATAAACCTTATAAACAAAAACAAAAAACACAGCTTGACAAGTTACAGAGAGAGCAGAAAACACCAAAGCTCTCCATCCTGAAGACTTTCCCATGGCAGAAAGCTGGAAGTTACAGCCCTAGCTCTGATTGTATAAAGCACTGACACTGGAGACTCCTTCCATAAATGTTATATAAACAACCCTTTACAGAAAACTTCACCATAACAATAATTACAGACATTTTTTTTTTAATCTGTCTGTTTGGAGTGTTTACTGTACAAGTCCCTCGGTAAATTGTTACTATAATGTATAGAATGATAATGTATTAGATTAATTCACTATTCGAATGAGTGAATGAATATAAACCTGTGATTTGCAGATGCACTACTGTCAGAGTTGCTGTTAAAGACAACTAATCAACATCTTCTGAAAATAGGAAGTAAAAAATGTGACTGTAGATGAGAAGTACTATATGTCTCACCATAGAGAGCCAATCATAAAATGTCTATTTCCTTCTCTACAGTGAGACTCAAACAAGGTTCTGTGAGAGACAAGACCCTCAATCAGGTAAATATTCAGCTTATGTGAATACATGAATTTATGAATGGACACTCAATTAGTTTGTGCACTGAGAGTCTAATTACTCAGATCATTACACTCTGTCATTTAAAATCTGACATCCATTCCTACAGGACTGTGACAATGTGGAGCTGAATTACGCCGCCTTACATTTCAATGAGAGGAGAGCCAAAAGAGGAAAAGTAAAGAAACAACAACCTCAAGATATTATATATTCTGATGTGCGAGGTCCTTCTGTAACTTAGATTTGATCTCTAATATGATTCAGTGTCATTAGTTCTGTTATCAGGTTTACTGTATATATGTTTTGTTAATGATTGTTCAGACTGAATTCAAACTGAAAGCTGAATGACGTAGAAGTCTCAAAATCACTGAAACATTGGAGCACTGGTTCTGCCAAGGAGTGAAGTGAGAAAGCAGTTTAACACATTGTTAAGGGTGTGGAAAAAATAAAAAAGCATAAAACTGCCCTCCCTCTCATGCTGTCTTATGAATATTCATAAGTATATCTATTATCCATTCATCAGCCATCCTGAGTAAAGCTAGCTAAAGCTAGAGTGACTCTCGTATGTAAAGTAGGAACGTAACTGAATGTGAATATAGATACGAATAGGATGCACTCTAGTCAGGTTTTGTTGTTGTGGTTGTTGTTGTACAGCTGCTGCTCTATGTTTTATTCCTTACTTTTTGAGAATAATCGTTAAAAGTATTTTAAAAACTTGATATTTGCCATAATTTTAATTTAATTGAATAGAATCATTATTTGCAATTATTAATATTAGACCATTGACAATATGACAGTGTATGCTAAAAAACTAAATATATAGTAATATACAAAAAAAAGCCTAGTAAAATGTGGAGTTTTACAATTTGTATTTGAACAGTTCAGATAAGATTTTATAAAAACATAATTCACTGAACTGTCAGTTAATTAGTTTCTTCAGTCTAAAAACTGTATCAAAACCACAACTTGCAATTTTGCAATATTAGATAAAAACAGATCAGATGTTAATTTACTCAACAGCCTGACAAACACACAAAAAAGATTTTTTTTCGAAAAGGGATGTGCACCTCATTTCCTTCTTTTTGTTTTTGATATCATTTTTGAAGAGTTACAATTCCTTTTTTTTGAGCAAGGTTCACAAAAGTGTGAGGAGGGGCCACAGTCACATATCTACTCCTGCTAGCTTGCTAGTCTAGATCGTATGTGGAAAATTCTGTGATGTCAGACTTTCACGTCATAAATCTTTGGCACAAAGTGAGATGTGCTCAGTTCGACCATCTGACAGTGTAGCAAGAGGAGACATGCCTTCCACAGACCTCAGACTGAAGATGATAATACTGCTTTGGATTACAGTGATGCTTTTTAATAAAATTGGTAAGTGTGGATGGTTTTGTAGTTTGATCATATATATGTTGCTGCAAGGATCATTATGCAGGCTGAAAAATGAAGTGTTTTAAAAGTTCAGCTGAGATTTTATAGTATTATGTACACTGAATTACACACATTTATTATATATTCATTATTATACACATTTTAATAGGTTATAACTTCTTGCTAGAAAAAAAACAGATTTGCTTGAAACCTACTTTTAAACACTGTTGAGACATCTTCCTAAATATTGGTACCAGGGACTTATTTAAAGATAAGCAAAATTTTATTATTACTTTAAAGAAAATCTATGCGTATTATAGGTGGAATAAATTTTGGGGACATTCGTTCATGTTTTCTGCTTGAACTCCAAACAGCAGATTCTGCACAGACAAAGGGCATCAGTCAGCCAAACTCAGTGATCTCTGCTGGTGTTGGTGATAACGTGACTCTGCACTGCTTTCGACTGGGAGAGGAAAATACTGAACCCATCGTTTGGTACAAACAAAAAGTAGGACATGAGCCTTGGGTAATGGTCACAGTTCAACAAGAACCCAAATATGAAAATGAATTCAAGCCACCAAAATTCAACATTGAGAAAGAAAAAGAAAAAGGGAGCTTCCATTTGAAAATTGCCAACGTCGAACCATCGGATGAAGCCACGTATTACTGTGGACTTAGAGATTTTCTAACAAGGTTTGGAAATGGAACATTTTTAGCAGTTACCGGTGAGGATTTTTATACGCATAGCTAGTTGAAGTAATTTTTAATTAATTTAATATTTACTTTACTAAAACATCAAATTTATTATTATATGTTTCATGGTGCATATATTCCATGCATTATAATGGTCTAGGTGTAAAAAACTAGGACCTTATTAAAAATCTTACACTGCCAATATTACACTGAACAGGTGATGGAGATGTAAAAGTGTCAGTGTTGCAGAGCAGCGTGTTGGACTCGGTTCCTGCAGGAGCATCAGTGACTCTGCAGTGCTCGGTTCTCTCTGAGAGCAGAGCAGCAGATCTCCAAGTGCTCTGGTTCAGAGCTGCTCCATCACAATCCCATCCTCAAATCATTTACACTCATCACAACAGCAGCCATCAGTGTGAGAGCGGCTCTTCTACACACACCTGTGTGTACAACTTCTCCAAGAACATCCTCAGCCTCAATGATACTGGCACTTACTACTGCGCTGTGACCGTGTGTGGGAAGATCATTTTTGGGAACGGGACACAAGTACAGTTGGGTAAGAAGTATGAAGTTTTATTTTTTTATAAACCAGAGTACACATTAGTTATTTGTCTATATCTGTCTATTTACTTGTATTGGCCATCCAATAAGCTTCGATGCAATGTTCCTCATTCATCAATCTTTGAGTAAAGTTGTGTGTAAACATTTGCATAAGTCCAAGTGAACAAAAAAAATTCTGTTTTGTAAACATTGATTGTCTTCGTATTAGCAAATCATATGATACAGCAGGTCTAAAAAATATTTGATTTGTGTGTGTATTTGAAATAAATAAGCGCTTTGAAATTTGTTTATAAAAATGCAGTAATCCATCGCAAATCATATGATTCGAAGCCGATCAATTGAAGTTTACATTAGTTAGTCTTCTGATAATGAACGAATAACTCATAAATCTGTTCATATCCAGCTTGATAAATGAGGCCCAAAGTTGTCTAATTACAAATATTTAGATTTTTCACAAAACCTAAAAATCTCTAGAAATCTCTGAGCCAGTATTTGAGTTCAGGAAACAGTGGAATAGATAATAATATGAAGGTTTATGGTAAGCGCTGCATGCTAGATGTGGCAGAAATTCCCAGTTAACTTCTTGAATCAATATTTGCAACCTCGCAATACATTTTAGCATCAACTGCTAAATTTCTGGAAAATCCTTAAACAAAAAGAAATGCTCTCAAACAGCATTTAAATATCACACCAGAGAATCATCTTTTAGGACAAATGCCC
The DNA here is from genome assembly GCF_027358585.1 of Pangasianodon hypophthalmus. Taxonomy (NCBI): domain Eukaryota; kingdom Metazoa; phylum Chordata; class Actinopteri; order Siluriformes; family Pangasiidae; genus Pangasianodon; species Pangasianodon hypophthalmus. Next base: position 3,803,329 of record NC_069716.1, read on the forward strand.
AATTATGTACCAAAATGTGTTTGCTACAGTTTATTGAATAAATCATTATTTCTAATATTCTGATTTCTTTAACTGCGTATATAACTGCTAACTTTCTTTTATGTCAAATTTGTAAACAGTTTGTAGTTGTTGATTCCAACACTGATAAGATTATCATAGTTTTATGTCGCAGCAGTATTGATATTGTGATATTTACTGTGTGACAGAGAGATCTGTGGATTCTGTAGTGATCTGCCTCGCTGTAGCTTTGGGACTCTGTGTGGTTGTGATCTTTGCTTTGATCTTTGTCCTAAGTAAAAGGAGAAACTCTGAACAATGCAAGGGTAAGTCTACATTTTGGCCATTATTAAAGTTAATATATTATTATAAATCTATTATAACATTAGATTATTTCTATTACATACTATTAGATATACTGATTTGTTACCTAATAGCCTGGTAAATTCATGTCTAAATTCATGTGAATGTTATGGTTTGTTATAAGAAAATAATGAATTGTGGGGTGATGTGATTAAGCGAGTGATTAAGTGATTAAGAGTCACTGTTACCACTACAAAGTTTTTTTGATTATTTTCCTGTAGCAGCACATGCCAAAGTGTTTTATTCCTCATATACCCCAGCAAATTGCCAATGAATACAATGTCTATTAATGAAAGGGTGACATTGTGTCCTTTTAATCTGCTTATAGCTACATTAAATGTTGTGGAACATCTGTGAAACAAGTCCATGTTATCACTTACATTATAGCAATTACAGTATAAACCTTATAAACAAAAACAAAAAACACAGCTTGACAAGTTACAGAGACAGCAGAAAACACCAAAGCTCTCCATCCTGAAGACTTTCCCATGGCAGAAAGCTGGAAGTTACAGCCCTAGCTCTGATTGTATAAAGCACTGACACTGGAGACTCCTTCCATAAATGTTATATAAACAACCCTTTACAGAAAACTTCACCATAACAATAATTACAGACATTTTTTTTTTAATCTGTCAGTTTGGAGCGTTTGCTGTACAAGTCCCTCTGTAAATTGTTACTATAATGTATAGAATGATAATGTATTAGATTAATTCACTATTCGAATGAGTGAATGAATATAAACCTGTGATTTGCAGATGCACTACTGTCAGAGTTGCTGTTAAAGACAACTAATCAACATCTTCTGAAAATAGGAAGTAAAAAATGTGACTGTAGATGAGAAGTACTATATGTCTCACCATAGAGAGCCAATCATAAAATGTCTATTTCCTTCTCTACAGTGAGACTCAAACAAGGTTCTGTGAGAGACAAGACCCTCAATCAGGTAAATATTCAGCTTATGTGAATACATGAATTTATGAATGGACACTCAATTAGTTTGTGCACTGAGAGTCTAATTACTCAGATCATTACACTCTGTCATTTAAAATCTGACATCCATTCCTACAGGACTGTGACAATGTGGAGCTGAATTACGCCGCCTTACATTTCAATGAGAGGAGAGCCAAAAGAGGAAAAGTAAAGAAACAACAACCTCAAGATATTATATATTCTGATGTGCGAGGTCCTTCTGTAACTTAGATTTGATCTCTAATATGATTCAGTGTCATTAGTTCTGTTATCAGGTTTACTGTATATATGTTTTGTTAATGATTGTTCAGACTGAATTCAAACTGAAAGCTGAATGACGTAGAAGTCTCAAAATCACTGAAACATTGGAGCACTGGTTCTGCCAAGGAGTGAAGTGAGAAAGCAGTTTAACACATTGTTAAGGGTGTGGAAAAAATAAAAAAGCATAAAACTGCCCTCCCTCTCATGCTGTCTTATGAATATTCATAAGTATATCTATTATCCATTCATCAGCCATCCTGAGTAAAGCTAGCTAAAGCTAGAGTGACTCTCGTATGTAAAGTAGGAACGTAACTGAATGTGAATATAGATACGAATAGGATGCACTCTAGTCAGGTTTTGTTGTTGTGGTTGTTGTTGTACAGCTGCTGCTCTATGTTTTATTCCTTACTTTTTGAGAATAATCGTTAAAAGTATTTTAAAAACTTGATATTTGCCATAATTTTAATTTAATTGAATAGAATCATTATTTGCAATTATTAATATTAGACCATTGACAATATGACAGTGTATGCTAAAAAACTAAATATATAGTAATATACAAAAAAAAGCCTAGTAAAATGTGGAGTTTTACAATTTGTATTTGAACAGTTCAGATAAGATTTTATAAAAACATAATTCACTGAACTGTCAGTTAATTAGTTTCTTCAGTCTAAAAACTGTATCAAAACCACAATTTGCAATTTTGCAATATTAGATAAAAACAGATCAGATGTTAATTTACTCAACAGCCTGACAAACACACAAAAAAGATTTTTTTTCGAAAAGGGATGTGCACCTCATTTCCTTCTTTTTGTTTTTGATATCATTTTTGAAGAGTTACAATTCCTTTTTTTTGAGCAAGGTTCACAAAAGTGTGAGGAGGGGCCACAGTCACATATCTACTCCTGCTAGCTTGCTAGTCTAGATCGTATGTGGAAAATTCTGTGATGTCAGACTTTCACGTCATAAATCTTTGGCACAAAGTGAGATGTGCTCAGTTCGACCATCTGACAGTGTAGCAAGAGGAGACATGCCTTCCACAGACCTCAGACTGAAGATGATGATACTGCTTTGGATTACAGTGATGCTTTTTAATAAAATTGGTAAGTGTGGATGGTTTTGTAGTTTGATCATATATATGTTGCTGCAAGGATCATTATGCAGGCTGAAAAATGAAGTGTTTTAAAAGTTCAGCTGAGATTTTATAGCATTATGTACACTGAATTACACACATTTATTATATATTCATTATTATACACATTTTAATAGGTTATAACTTCTTGCTAGAAAAAAAACAGATTTGCTTGAAACCTACTTTTAAACACTGTTGAGACATCTTCCGAAATATTGGTACCAGGGACTTATTTAAAGACAAGCAACATTAAAACTTTAAAGAAAATCTATGCGTATTACAGGTGGAATAAATTTTGGGGACATTCGTTCATGTTTTCTGCTTGAACTCCAAACAGCAGATTCTGCACAGACAAAGGGCATCAGTCAGCCAAACTCAGTGATCTCTGCTGGTGTTGGTGATAACGTGACTCTGCACTGCTTTCGACTGGGAGAGGAAAATACTAATTCCATCGTTTGGTACAAACAAAAAGTAGGACACGAGCCTTGTGTAATGGTCACAGTTCAACATGAACCCAAATATGAAAATGAATTCAAGCCACCAAAATTCAACATTGAGAAAGAAAAAGAAAAAGGGAGCTTCCATTTGAAAATTGTCAACGTCGAACCATCGGATGAAGCCACGTATTACTGTGGACTTAGAGATTTTCTAACAAGGTTTGGAAATGGAACATTTTTAGCAGTTACCGGTGAGGATTTTTATACGCATAGCTAGTTGAAGTAATTTTCAATTAATTTAATATTTACTTTACTAAAACATCAAATTTATTATTATATGTTTCATGGTGCATATATTCCATGCATTATAATGGTCTAGGTGTAAAAAACTAGGACCTTATTAAAATCTTACACTGCCAATATTACACTGAACAGGTGAGGGAGATGTAAAAGTGTCAGTGTTGCAGAGCAGCATGTTGGACTCGGTTCCTGCAGGAGCGTCAGTGACTCTGCAGTGCTCGGTTCTCTCTGAGAGCAGAGCAGCAGATCTCCAAGTGCTCTGGTTCAGAGCTGCTCCATCACAATCCCATCCTCAAATCATTTACACTCATCACAACAGCAGCCATCAGTGTGAGAGCGGCTCTTCTACACACACCTGTGTGTACAACTTCTCCAAGAACATCCTCAGCCTCAGTGATACTGGCACTTACTACTGCGCTGTGACCGTGTGTGGGAAGATCATTTTTGGGAACGGGACACAAGTACAGTTGGGTAAGAAGTATGAAGTTTTATTTTTTTATAAACCAGAGTACACATTAGTTATTTGTCTATATCTGTCTATTTACTTGCATTGGCCATCCAATAAGCTTCGATGCAATGTTCCTCATTCATCAATCTTTGAGTAAAGTTGTGTGTAAACATTTGCATAAGCCCAAGTGAACAAAAAAAATTCTGTTTTGTAAACATTGATTGTCTTCGTATTAGCAAATCATATGATACAGCAGGTCTAAAAAATATTTGATTTGTGTGTGTATTTGAAATAAATAAGCGCTTTGAAATTTGTTTATAAAAATGCAGTAATCCATCGCAAATCATATGATTCGAAGCCGATCAATTGAAGTTTACATTAGTTAGTCTTCTGATAATGAACGAATAACTCATAAATCTGTTCATATCCAGCTTGATAAATGAGGCCCAAAGTTGTCTAATTACAAATATTTAGATTTTTCACAAAACCTAAAAATCTCTAGAAATCTCTGAGCCAGTATTTGAGTTCAGGAAACAGTGGAATAGATAATAATATGAAGGTTTATGGTAAGCGCTGCATGCTAGATGTGGCAGAAATTCCCAGTTAACTTCTTGAATCAATATTTGCAACCTCGCAATACATTTTAGCATCAACTGCTAAATTTCTGGAAAATCCTTAAACAAAAAGAAATGCTCTCAAACAGCATTTAAATATCACACCAGAGAATCATCTTTTAGGACAAATGCCCAATTATGTACCAAAATGTGTTTGCTACAGTTTATTGAATAAATCATTATTTCTAATATTCTGATTTCTTTAACTGCGTATATAACTGCTAACTTTCTTTTATGTCAAATTTGTAAACAGTTTGTAGTTGTTGATTCCAACACTGATAAGATTATCATAGTTTTTTGTCGCAGCAGTATTGACATTGTGATATTTACTGTGTGACAGAGAGATCTGTGGATTCTGTAGTGATCTGCCTCGCTGTAGCTTTGGGACTCTGTGTGGTTGTGATCTTTGCTTTGATCTTTGTCCTAAGTAAAAGGAGAAACTCTGAACAATGCAAGGGTAAGTCTACATTTTGGCCATTATTAAAGTTAATATATTATTATAAATCTATTATAACATTAGATTATTTCTATTACATACTATTAGATATACTGATTTGTTACCTAACAGCCCGGTAAATTCATGTCTAAATTCATGTGAATGTTATGGTTTGTTATAAGAAAATAATGAATTGTGGGGAAATGCACTACTGTCAGAGTTGCTGTTAAAGACAACTAATCAACATCTTCTGAAAATAGGAAGTAAAAAATGTGACTGTAGATGAGAAGTACTATATGTCTCACCATAGAGAGCCAATCATAAAATATCTATTTCCTTCTCTACAGTGAGACTCAAACAAGGTTCTGTGAGAGACAAGACCCTCAATCAGGTAAATATTCAGCTTATGTGAATACATGATTTTATGAATGGACACTCAATTAGTTTGTGCACTGAGAGTCTAATTACTCAGATCATTACACTCTGTCATTTAAAATCTGACATCCATTCCTACAGGACTGTGACAATGTGGAGCTGAATTACGCCGCCTTACATTTCAATGAGAGGAGAGCCAAAAGAGGAAGAGTAAAGAAACAACAACCTCAAGATATTATATATTCTGATGTGCGAGGTCCTTCTGTAACTTAGATTTGATCTCTAATATGATTCAGTGTCATTAGTTCTGTTATCAGGTTTACTGTATATATGTTTTGTTAATGATTGTTCAGTCTGAATTCAAACTGAAAGCTGAATGACGTAGAAGTCTCAAAATCACTGAAACACTGGAGCACTGGTTCTGCCAAGGAGTGAAGTGAGAAAGCAGTTTAACACATTGTTAAGGGTGTGGAAAAAAATAAAAAAGCATAAAACTGCCCTCCCTCTTATGCTGTCTTATGAATATTCATAAGTATATCTATTATCCATTCATCAACCATCCTGAATAAAGCTAGCTAAAGCTAGAGTGACTCTCGTATGTAAAGTAGGAACGTAACTGAATGTGAATATAGATACGAATAGGATGCACTCTAGTCAGGTTTTGTTGTTGTGGTTGTTGTTGTTGTCCTAAATTTACAAAAAAGCTTTTATTTATACAGCTGCTGCTCCATATAGTCCACTATAATAATAAAATTAGCTTCCTATTACAGATCACCCCATTATGTTTTATTCCTTACTTTTTGAAAATAATCATTAAAAGTATTTTAAAAACTTGATATTTGCCATAATTTTAATTTAATTGAATAGAATCATTATTTGTAATTATTAATATTAGACCATTGACAATATGACAGTGTATGCTAAAAAACTAAATATATAGTAATATACAAAAAAAAAAGCCTAGTAAAATGTGGAGTTTTACAATTTGTATTTGAACAGTTCAGATAAGATTTTATAAAAACATAATTCACTGAACTGTCAGTTAATTAGTTTCTTCAGTCTAAAAACTGTATCCAAACCACGATTTGCAATTTTGCAATATTAGATAAAAACAGATCAAATGTTAATTTACTCAACAGCCTGACACACACAAAAAAGATTTTTTTCAAAAAAGGATGTGCACCTCATTTCCTTCTTTTTGTTTTTGATATCATGTTTGAAGAGTTACAATTCCTTTTTTTTTTTTGAGCAAGGTTCACAAAAGTGTGAGGAGGGGCCACAGTCACATATCTACTCCTGCTAGCTTGCTAGTCTAGATCGTATGTCGAAAATCTGTGATGTCAGACTTTCACGTCATAAATCTTTGGCACAAAGTGAGATGTGCTCAGTTCGACCATCTGACAGTGTAGCAAGAGGAGACATGCCTTCCACAGACCTCAGACTGAAGATGATGATACTGCTTTGGATTACAGTGATGCTTTTTAATAAAATTGGTAAGTGTGGATGGTTTTGTAGTTTGATCATATATATATTGCTGCAAGGATCATTATGCAGGCTGAAAAATGAAGTGTTTTAAAAGTTCAGCTAAGATTTTATAGTGTTATATACGCTGAATTACACACATTTATTATATATTCATTATTATACACATTTTAATAGGTTATAACTTCTTGCTAGGAAAAAAACAGATTTGCTTGAAACCTACTTTTAAACACTGTTGAGACATCTTCCGAAATATTGGTACCAGGGACTTATTTAAAGACAAGCAAAATTTTATTATTACTATAAAATCTATGCGTATTATAGGTGGAATAAATTTTGAGGACATTCGTTCATGTTTTCTGCTTGAACTCCAAACAGCAGATTCTGCACAGACAAAGGGCATCAGTCAGCCAAACTCAGTGATCTCTGCTGGTGTTGGTGATAACGTGATTCTGCACTGCTTTCGACTGGGAGAGGAAAATACTGATTCCGTCGTTTGGTACAAACAAAAAGTAGGACACGAGCCTTGTGTAATGGTCGCAGTTCAACAAGAACCCAAATATGAAAATGAATTCAAGCCACCAAAATTCAACATTGAGAAAGAAAAAGAAAAAGGGAGCTTCCATTTGAAAATTGCCAAAGTCGAACCATCGGATGAAGCCACGTATTACTGTGGATTTAGAGATTTTCTAATAAGATTTGGAAATGGAACATTTTTAGCAGTTACTGGTGAGGATTTTTATACGCATAGCTAGTTGAAGTAATTTTTAATTAATTTAATGTTTCCTTTACTTAAACATCAAATTTATTGTCATATGTTTCATGGTGCATATATTCCATGCATTATAATTGTCTAGGTGTAAAAAACTAGGACCTTATTAAAATCTTACACTGCCAATATTACACTGAACAGGAGATGGAGATGTAAAAGTGTCAGTGTTGCAGAGCAGCATGTTGGACTCGGTTCCTGCAGGAGCCTCAGTGACTCTGCAGTGCTCGGTTCTCTCTGAGAGCAGAGCAGCAGATCTCCAAGTGCTCTGGTTCAGAGCTGCTCCATCACAATCCCATCCTCAAATCATTTACACTCATCACAACAGCAGCCATCAGTGTGAGAGCAGCTCTTCTACACACACCTGTGTGTACAACTTCTCCAAGAACATCCTCAGCCTCAATGATACAGGCACTTACTACTGCGCTGTGGCCGTGTGTGGGAAGATCATTTTTGGGAACGGGACACGAGTACAGTTGGGTAAGAAGTATCATGTTTTGCTGATAAACTAGATTATGTATTAATTATTTGGCTATTAACTTGTATCAATCAATCCAGTAAGTTCTGGCACAATGTTGTCTAATTACAAATATTTCTATTTTTCCACAAAACTTACATCTCAAATCATTATTCTCTCTCATTTTCAAAGACCTGATGAAATGAGGTGGTTTAGCATAAAAGTAACCGCTAATTTTGATATTTAAGTTCATATAAGAGTGGAAAAGATTATATTACGAAGGCACATGGTCAGAGCTGTAAGATGAATGTGGCAGTTAAATTCCCAGTATGGGTCTCAAAATCAAGATTTCTACATGTGCAACCTTTTTTATATATTTTATTTATTTACTTATTTGCAACCCAATTAAAAAGGGTGTGTAATGTGTAGTTAGTGTGTAATTTGTGTAATTAATTTGTAAACAATTTGTAGTTGTAGATGGTTCCAACACTGATAAGATTATCATAGTTTTTGTTGCAGCAGTATTGATATTGTGATATTTACTGTGTGACAGAGAGATCTGTAGATCCTGTAGTGATCTGCCTCGCTGTAGCTTTGGGACTGTGTGTGGTCGTGATCTTTGCTTTGATTTTTGTCCTAATCTGTGAAGGAAGAAACTGTGAACAACACAGGGGTAAGTCTGCATTATGGCTATTATTAAAGTTAATATATTATTATAAATCTATTATAACATTAGATTATTTCTATTACATACACTGACACTGAGTCACCAGTTTATATTGATATACTGATTCAGATATACTGATTCGTTACCTAATAGCCTGGTAAATTCATGTCTAAATTCATGTGGATGTTATGGTTTGTTATAAGAAAATAATGGGGTGATGTGACTAAGCGGGTGATTAAGTGATTAAGACTAAAGCTATTATAATATTATAAATATATAGTATAAAGCTATTATAATATTAGATTATTTCCATTATACACACTGAGTCATGAGTTTATTAGATCACTGTATTTACAAATATGGCAATATATATACCAAGTTCCAGTTTATTAGATATACTGATCTGGTACAATGCTGTTGGAGTTACTGTTACCACCCCAAAGCTATTCATTTTCCAATAACTGCATTATTGATTTTCCAATAACTGCATATTCTAAACTGTTTTATTCCTCATACCGCAGCAATTTGCCAATAAATATTTTTTTCATTTATTAAAAGAATCTGCTTCATTTGGCTATTCCCGTTAGGGGTCACAACAGCGGGTCTTTTTCTGCATATTCGATATGGCACAGTTTTTAGGCTGGATGCCCTTCCTGACGCAACCCTGCCCAATTTTATATGAGCTTAGGACCGGCACTGGGAGTGCACTGTCCTGTGAGGTTCCCTGGCTGGGAATTGAACCTGGGCCGTGGCAGTGAGAGCGCCGAGACCTAACCACTAGTCCTCCAGGGACCCTCATTTATTAAAAGAATAAGAGCTTATTTTTTATCCATTTATAGTTACATATAATGATATGGAACATTGTTTTTAGCAGCTATAAACAGTCCATGCCTCACCAGCCTCTCTTTTTCTGTCTTGAAGTTAATAAGAAAAATTGTAGCTTGTCACGTCATCTTTTTCTCACCACAAAAACATAATCTCTTCTGTCCTGAAGACTTTTCTGTAACAGAGTTACAAATTACCTCTGACTGTTACAAGGCCAAGACACTGAAGACTCCTTACACAAATGCTAATTAAACATCTCCTCACATAAAATGTTTACTATAACAACACACACACTTTTTAAAATGTATTAAGTCACATAGTGTTACTATAGAAAGGATAATGTATTAGAAGGAGCACATTAATATAATTTATTGTTACTTATTTGTATCTGAACTTGTCAGAAAAGTTGCTATTGAAAAATAATCAACACCTTCTGGAAATAGGAAGTAAAAAAAATGTGACTGTAGATGCAAAGTATGTCTCACTATAGAGGTGCCCTGTAAATAAAATGATTTTAAAATCATTTCTTCTCTACAGCGAGACCCAAACAAGGTTCTGTGACAGACAAGCCCCTCAATCAGGTAAATATTTTTACTCTATGTAAGTACATGCAACTGCTTTTAAACATTTCCTCTAAAAGTGTAATAATTCTAAAGTCTGATAATTTAATGTTCATTTCTACAGGACTGTGACAATGTGGAGCTGAATTACGCTGCTTTACATTTCAATGAGAGGAGAGCTAAAAGAGGAAGAGTAATGAAACAACAACCTCAAGATATTATATATTCCGATGTGCGAGGTCCTTCTGTAGCTTAGATTTTACCTCTAATCTGATTCAGTGTCATTAGTTCTGTTATCAGGTTTTACTGAGAGTGTGGAAAAATGTTTAAAAAGCATCAAAAATCCTTCTGATTTATGCCATGGCTACTTCCTGTACAAAAACTAAACACAGATACAGATACTATCTAGTGCCTATTAATCCAGAAACGTAGTGTATATATTTACATTGTTGTTGCTGAAACCTTGTTTTTCAAGCTTATTATTCAAATAAGTTTTATGAAAATATTCATATCAATTTTACTTTATATATTTCCTTGCTTTTTTTACTGCCCTACATTCTGCTTTTTCTGTGTTCTTTTATGTATAATTATTATTTACACAAACACTATATGGCCAAAGGTTTGTGGACACCTAACGATCACACCCATATGTGGTTCTTCCCCAAACTTGGAAGCATACAATTGTATAAGATTGTGTTTGTATGCTGTAGCTTTACAATTTCCCTTCACTAGAACTAAAAGACCCAAACCTGTTCCAGCATGACAATGCCCCTGTGCACAAAGCAAGCTCCATGAAGACATGGTTTGCCAATGCTGGCGTGGAAGAATTCAAGTGTCCTTTACAGAACCCTGACCTCAACCCCACTGAACACCTTTGAGACCAGCTGAAATGCTGACTGCACCCCAGGCCTCCTTGCTTGACATCAGTCCTGATCTCACTAATGCTTTTGTGGCTGAATCGACAAAATCCTCAGAGCCACGCTCTAAAATATAGTAGAAAGCCCAGCTGTATTTTTTTGTCTTACTAACTTCAAGAAAGAGAAAACAGAGAGACTGGGAGAGGGAATGAATGTTGATAGCTGCTATAACGCAAATAATAGCAGGAACGAACTTATTTTTTGTAGACATTCCACCACATTAAATGTAACTATAAATGGTTATAAATAGTTACATTAAATGTAACTATAAATCATGATGTGTTGTTCAATAATAAATTAAAAATAGTATTGTGGTCAAATTGCTGCAATAACACAAATTTTGCTTTGCACCACACCATTGTGGATTATTTTTGTTTAATTATGTTTTATTCCTTACTTATGGAAAATAGTCTTTAAAAATATAAAAATCTTACTCAGTGTTATTCACTACATTCATTAATTGCAATTAATAATACAAGACCATTGACAATATAGCATTGTGTAGGCTGAACATTTAAGCATTATTGTAATATAATCAACAGGTTCAGGCTCTTTCTTGGTACCTAGAATAATGAAGACTACAGTAAGAGGCAGAGCTTTTTTCTTACAAAGCCTCACCGTTATGGAACAGCTTTCCAATTAGTGTTTGGGACTGAATCTTTAAGGCAAGACTGAAAATCTATTTGTTTAGTCAAGCCTTTTGTTAACAGCTTTTCTCTTAGGTAAAGGTACAGATCTGGAGGGTTCATGAGCCCCTCCACTCTCAAAAGTTCATTCAGGTTTGTTGACGGTGAAGTGACTGGCCACTTTAGGTCCAAGGGTGCTGTCATGCCTGTGTCCTTTTATAGTTTTGCTGACATAGGTAATCTTGAAAGAGCCCCTGCTTGCACCATTATAGAACAAAACCATACGTAATGATCTTACCAATGTACTCTTTCGAGCTACATGTTATTCCTGTTGCCTGATGACATGTCTGACCTCCGGTCCTGCCAGATCCATCCTGGTGATCTATTTCTGCTTGGAGATTCCTTCACCTGAGAGTCAATAGCTGCTGCTGAGGATGGCCCTACATAGATAGCCTGAATATTGCCATGAGGTTGCTGTGGATAGTACCACATAGATACCTAGAAGATGGCTGTGGATGTTCTTACTTAGATAGCCTATAGATTGCACTTACTGAAAGCAGTTTAAACTCAAGTCCTATTCATTATTCAGTGTATATTTCACTTGGATACTATAGATTTAAAGCTAAAACTCTAATGAAATCAAAAAATATCTCTGATGCTTGTACTGAAGATCTTTTCAACACACTCAGTACTGCTTGACTCTCTAGTATACAGTTGTGAATGAGTAATGACTCATAATCACACTATTCAGTGTCACCCAGAAGTGGATGCATTCCCTTTTGAGTCTGGTTCTACTCAAGGTTTCTTCCTCATGTCATTTCAAGGAGTTTTTCCTTGCCACCATTGCCTCTGGCTTGCTCATTAGGGATCTAAATCTAAATCCATATCCAGATTTTATAAAGCTGCTTTGTGTCATTGTCTATTGTTAAATGCACCATATAAATAAAATTTAATTCAATTGAATAATAGTAATATAATTAATGGTTAATATAAAATATGTGGTTTTAGAATGGGCCTTTGAAAATTTCAGACAGGATTTTATAATATTATTCACTGAACTACCATTTAGGTTCTCCTAACTAAAAACTCCCTTGGTTAAAAAAAAAAAAAAAAAAAAGATTTACTTGAAACCTACTTTTAAATGCTGTTTAGACAGTTTCGTAAATATTGCTCAAAGGGCTGATGAATTTCTCAACACCCTGACACCAAAAAAATGACATTTCAGAAAAGGTTGTGCACCTCATTTCCTTCTTTTTGTTTTTGATGTCAGCTGTTAAAAAGATTTCAATTCCTATTTGAGGAAAGTTTCAGAACTAAGTGTGAGGAGGAGCCACAGTCAGTTATCTACTGCTGCTAGCTTGCTTGTCTACCTCATAGGTGGAAAATTCTGTGATGTCAGACTTTCACGTCATAAATCCACAAAGTGAGACGTGCTCAGTTTGACCTTATAACAGTTTAGCAAGAGAAGCCATGCTGTACACAGACCTCAGACTGAAGATGATGACGCTGATATGGATTACAGTGGTGCTTTTTAAAAAAACTGGTAAGTGTGGATGGTTTTCAGGGTTGCTAATCATATGCATCATATTATCACATAAGATTATTGACACAAATACATTTATTACAACTGATTGGTTGTTTTACTATTTTTAATTTTGCTCAAATCTACACTAATGACAATCTCTGTGTATTATAAGGAGAAAAATGTTTTGGTGCTGTTGAGTGACATGTTTTATTGTATAACTCTTAACAGCAGATTCTGCACAGACAAACAACATCAATCAGCCGAACTCAATGATCTCTGCTGATGTTGGTGATAACGTGACTCTGCACTGCTTTCGACTGGGAGAGGAAAATACTGAAGCCATCATTTGGTACAAGCAAAAAGTAGGACATGAGCCTTGTGTAATGGTCACAGTTCATCACCAGCCCAATTACGAAGATGAATTCAAGCCACCAAAATTCAGCATCGAGAAAGAAAAAATGAGCTGCCATTTAAAAATTGCTAATGTGGAACCATCAGATGAAGCCATGTATTACTGTGGCATTCTAAACTATGTAAAAGAGTTTGGAAAAGGAACATTTTTAGCAGTGAAAGGTAAGAATTTTAAAGTACTCATTTTAATAATTGTTATTGTTGTACATAATAATTATTATGTATAGTTTTCCTTTATAAAAAGCACCAAATTTATTATTAACTGACTGAATAGATTGAGTATTACTTTATTAGTGTCTTCATACATACTAGCGTAGTTGAAAAATGCTTCACATATTGCTGATGTGGTATGTCCTAAAATTTTATACCAAACAGATAAAAAAAAATAGATAAATTTTTCTATTTTATCAGATAAACCAATTTTCTCTAGTTGGCTCTTTTACTCTGTTTCGTTAGAAACCACATGATTCGTAATTAAAGATTTTACTAGGTGAGAAATTGTATGCTGGTGCATTCCCCGTTTGTAAAACTTTTCTTTTTTTTAACCTGTTAAAAGCAACAAAGATATTTGAGTATATGTGTAACTTAATGAAGTCTGTATATTTAATTCTTCTCAGGATTTAAAAAAAATATTGATTATGAACCTTATGTGTCAGCTCTCTAGAGTGCCATGTTAGACTTGGTTCCTCCAGCAGTGTCATTGTCTCTCAGTGCATGTATTTATTTAGTTGTGCATGCACTATTTATTAAATTATCGTCATTAATCAACATATTCTGGTCGATAAGATTTGAGAATTCAACAGTGCTGTGGTATAAAATTCATATTATGTGTATTATACAGGTCTAAGTATAACAAGAATCAAACTAAGCTCTTAAACTGTCTATATTACACTGAACAGGTAAACCAGATTTCAGTGTCTCAGTGTTGCAGAGCAGCGTGTTGGACTCGGTTCCTGCAGGAGCCTCAGTGACTCTGCAGTGCTCGGTTCTCTCTGAGAGCAGAGCAGCAGATTTCCAAGTGCTCTGGTTCAGAGCTGCTCCACCACAATCCCATCCTCAAATCATTTACACTCATCACAACAGCAGCCATCAGTGTGAGAGCAGCTCTTCTACACATACCTGTGTGTACAACTTCTCCAAGAACATCCTCAGCCTCAACGATACTGGTGCTTACTACTGTGCTGTGGCCGTGTGTGGGAAGATCATTTTTGGGAACGGGACACGAGTACAGTTGGGTAAGAAGTATGATGTTTTGCTGATAAACTAGATTATGTATTCATTATTTGGCTATTAACTTGTATCAATCAATCCAGTAAGTTCTGGCACAATGTTGTCTAATTATGAATATTTCTATTTTTCCACAAAACTTACATCTTTTTGATATTTGAGTTCATATAAGAGTGGAAAAGATTATATTATGAAAGCACATGGTCAGAGCTGTAAGGTGAATGTGGCTGAATGAATGAGGTTAAATTCCCAGTAAGGGTCTCAAAGTCAAGATTTCTACATGTGCAACCTTTTTTATTTATTAATTTATTTATTTTTATTTACTTATTTGCAACCCAATTAAAAAGAGTGTGTAGAAATAACCACTGAGCCAATACTTAATTTCATAGGAGAATAGATTATAATGTGAAAGTGTATAGTGTAAGTTCTTGAATAAACATTATACATTTTAGTTGAACAGCTACATTTTCTGAAATAAATCTCTAAAGAAAAAAAAAATGTTGCTACCAAATGGTATGTAAATATCACACCAGAGAAATACAATCTTGAAACAAAAGCCCAATTACAGTGCATGTTCCAGAATTTGCTGAACAACCCATTAGTACTTGCTTGTGTTAATTTGTAGCTGCAAATGGTTAGAACATTGCTAAAATAGTCACAGTCTACATCTTGTAGCAGTGTTTATATTGTGATATTTACTGTGTGACAGAGAGACCTGTAGATCTTGTGATCTGCCTCGCCGTAGCTTTGGGACTGTGTGTGGTTGTGATCTTTGCTTTGATCTTTGTTCTAACCTGTAAAGGAAGAAGCTGTGAACAACACAGGGGTAAGTCTGCATTATGGCTTTTATTAAAGTTAATATATTATTATAAAGCTATTATAATATTCCGTTATTTCCATTATATACACTGAGTCAGCAGTTTATTGGAAATGCTGATTTAGTACCTATTAAACTCTATCTAAGTTCATATGGAAGTCAAAGAGTAGTGTTATAGGAAACAACAGAGAAAAACAGAGATATTGTTACCATCGTAAAGTTGATTTTTTTTTATAACCCCACATCCTGGAGTGTTTATACTGCTTATACCACAGTAATCTGCCAACTTTTTATTATTTAATAAACATCATACTATAGCAGCTATAAACACTCATTCCCTCCCCAGCATGTTTTTTTTTTTCTTGAAGTTTTTCTTGAAATACGAGGTAAAAAAATGTGACTGTAGATGAAAAGTAGGTTTCATCATAGAGATCCAATCATAAAATGTGAATTTTCTTCTCTACAGTGAGATTAAAACAAGGTTCTGTGACAGACAAGACCCTCAATCAGGTAAATATTCAGCATGTGATGGTATAAATGGACAAGCAATTATATAAGAGGCAAAATTCAGATATCTGTCATTTGCAATTTCATATCCATTCCTACAGGACTGTGACAATGTGGAGCTGAATTACGCTGCCTTACATCTCAATGAGAGGAGAGTCAAAAGAGGAAGAGTAAAGAAACAACAACCTCAAGATATTATATATTCTGATGTGCGAGGTCCTTCTGTAGCTTAGATTTTACCTCTAATCTGATTCAGTGTCATTAGTTCTGTTATCAGGTTTTACTGAGAGTGTGGAAAAATGTTTAAAAAGCATCAAAAATCCTTCTGATTTATGCCATGGCTACTTCCTGTACAAAAACTAAACACAGATACAGATACTATCTAGTGCCTATTAATCCAGAAACGTAGTGTATATATTTACATTGTTGTTGCTGAAACCTTGTTTTTCAAGCTTATTATTCAAATAAGTTTTATGAAAATATTCATATCAATTTTACTTTATATATTTCCTTGCTTTTTTTACTGCCCTACATTCTGCTTTTTCTGTGTTCTTTTATGTATAATTATTATTTACACAAACACTATATGGCCAAAGGTTTGTGGACACCTAACGATCACACCCATATGTGGTTCTTCCCCAAACTTGGAAGCATACAATTGTATAAGATTGTGTTTGTATGCTGTAGCTTTACAATTTCCCTTCACTAGAACTAAAAGACCCAAACCTGTTCCAGCATGACAATGCCCCTGTGCACAAAGCAAGCTCCATGAAGACATGGTTTGCCAATGCTGGCGTGGAAGAATTCAAGTGTCCTTTACAGAACCCTGACCTCAACCCCACTGAACACCTTTGAGACCAGCTGAAATGCTGACTGCACCCCAGGCCTCCTTGCTTGACATCAGTCCTGATCTCACTAATGCTTTTGTGGCTGAATCGACAAAATCCTCAGAGCCACGCTCTAAAATATAGTAGAAAGCCCAGCTGTATTTTTTTGTCTTACTAACTTCAAGAAAGAGAAAACAGAGAGACTGGGAGAGGGAATGAATGTTGATAGCTGCTATAACGCAAATAATAGCAGGAACGAACTTATTTTTTGTAGACATTCCACCACATTAAATGTAACTATAAATGGTTATAAATAGTTACATTAAATGTAACTATAAATCATGATGTGTTGTTCAATAATAAATTAAAAATAGTATTGTGGTCAAATTGCTGCAATAACACAAATTTTGCTTTGCACCACACCATTGTGGATTATTTTTGTTTAATTATGTTTTATTCCTTACTTATGGAAAATAGTCTTTAAAAATATAAAAATCTTACTCAGTGTTATTCACTACATTCATTAATTGCAATTAATAATACAAGACCATTGACAATATAGCATTGTGTAGGCTGAACATTTAAGCATTATTGTAATATAATCAACAGGTTCAGGCTCTTTCTTGGTACCTAGAATAATGAAGACTACAGTAAGAGGCAGAGCTTTTTTCTTACAAAGCCTCACCGTTATGGAACAGCTTTCCAATTAGTGTTTGGGACTGAATCTTTAAGGCAAGACTGAAAATGGTATGTAAATATCACACCAGAGAAATACAATCTTGAAACAAAAGCCCAATTACAGTGCATGTTCCAGAATTTGCTGAACAACCCATTAGTACTTGCTTGTGTTAATTTGTAGCTGCAAATGGTTAGAACATTGCTAAAATAGTCACAGTCTACATCTTGTAGCAGTGTTTATATTGTGATATTTACTGTGTGACAGAGAGACCTGTAGATCTTGTGATCTGCCTCGCCGTAGCTTTGGGACTGTGTGTGGTTGTGATCTTTGCTTTGATCTTTGTTCTAACCTGTAAAGGAAGAAGCTGTGAACAACACAGGGGTAAGTCTGCATTATGGCTTTTATTAAAGTTAATATATTATTATAAAGCTATTATAATATTCCGTTATTTCCATTATATACACTGAGTCAGCAGTTTATTGGAAATGCTGATTTAGTACCTATTAAACTCTATCTAAGTTCATATGGAAGTCAAAGAGTAGTGTTATAGGAAACAACAGAGAAAAACAGAGATATTGTTACCATCGTAAAGTTGATTTTTTTTTATAACCCCACATCCTGGAGTGTTTATACTGCTTATACCACAGTAATCTGCCAACTTTTTATTATTTAATAAACATCATACTATAGCAGCTATAAACACTCATTCCCTCCCCAGCATGTTTTTTTTTTTCTTGAAGTTTTTCTTGAAATACGAGGTAAAAAAATGTGACTGTAGATGAAAAGTAGGTTTCATCATAGAGATCCAATCATAAAATGTGAATTTTCTTCTCTACAGTGAGATTAAAACAAGGTTCTGTGACAGACAAGACCCTCAATCAGGTAAATATTCAGCATGTGATGGTATAAATGGACAAGCAATTATATAAGAGGCAAAATTCAGATATCTGTCATTTGCAATTTCATATCCATTCCTACAGGACTGTGACAATGTGGAGCTGAATTACGCTGCCTTACATCTCAATGAGAGGAGAGTCAAAAGAGGAAGAGTAAAGAAACAACAACCTCAAGATATTATATATTCTGATGTGCGAGGTCCTTCTATAACTTAGATTTTATCTCTAAGCTGATTCAACGTCATTAGTTCTTTTATTAGGTTTCATTTTCACTGTAAATATGCGATTGTTAATGTTCAGACTGAATTTAAACTGAAAGTGAATGATCTAGAAGCCACAAAAGCAATGAAACACTGGAACACTGGTTCTGTCAAGGAGTGACAGGAGAAAGCAGTTTAAGGCATTGTTAAGGGTGTGGAAAAACTAAAAAAGCATAAAGTATTCTGCCTCTCATGCTGTATGCTGAATATTAGCATCTAAATGTTATAAATCTGTGCATCCAGAGTAAGGCTAGTTAAGACTAGAGTAACTCTTGCATGTAGGTTTGTTGTCTTTTTTTTTTTGCTTTTGTACTATAAGTAGAAACAATCTGCCATATTGTGTATGGAATAAAACACTTGAGGGTGTGCTGTTGATGAAAAATAATCAGTGATGTTGAGGTATGATGTAGCCTGACATTAACACCGCAAAGTTGATTATTTTCCTAACAGCAAAAGATAAGACATTTGGAGTCACACAGATAACAAATGAAGCAATATGAGGTAATCGTCAGAGAAATGCATCCACTAATGAATTGTCTGGTAGTCACATGATAATGATCTGGTCTACAAAATTATACCTGAGTGACTCCATGATTGCAGTGCCTTTTAGCCCTTGTAACACTGAGTCAAAGAAAAATTTAACTACCCATTCAAAATGTGTGTGCCCCAATCTGAGGGGAAAAAATGTTTAATTTTTATCATTTGCTGACAATTTTAGGTTTTAAATGAGCAGCTTTGAAAGTGACAGCATTGAGCATTGAATTAGCGAATACACAAAACATGGTTCATTAGCATCCCTGATAATGGCAGAAAGACATTTTAATGATTTACCTAAATGTATTTTTTCTAATTAATAATTTACTACCAATCTATAATTTGTGCAACAGGGTTGTACTCTCAAACTGACCTTGTCAGTCAATATTACAATATCACCAGGGATTGTAGGTGGGGGGAGTGAATGACCAGCGCTCTCTCCCATACCACGACTGAGGTGAGACCCTTGAGCAAGGCACCGAACCCCCAACTGCTCCCCGGGCGCCGCAGCAAAAAAGGCTGCCCACTGCTCCGGGTGTGTGTTCACTGTGTTTGTGTGTGTTCACTACTGTGTGTGTGCACTTGGATGGGTTAAATGCAGAGCACAAATTCCGAGTATGGGTCACCACACTTGGCCACAAGTCACTTCACTCACTCACTTCACTCACTTCAGGAAGTTTGGATGAAGTAATATGTCATGTGACTTGTGGAATATTCCAAATAGTGAATGTGTTCAGGTAACAGGTTTGAGTATATATTATGGGACACAAAAATGTAAATTTTCAAAACCTATGATGGATGACTCATAGAAAAGGACAGTTCATGCATGAGATGTTAAAAAGATTAACACAATAATGCAAAAAAATACATATTTTAATGAATATGTTTCAAGGTAAAATGTATTCATAGTGAACATGCAAAAATGCTGTTTTCTAAGAGCTGTAGAAGATTTATTAATGTTTTTACCATTTATTTATGTGAAACATACACATACACTTGGTTGTTGTGAAGGACACTGCAGCTGTGTTTAAAATGTCTTTTGCTTTACATACATATTTGTAAATGTAACATCAGTGGGGCAGAAATGAAGCAATAATGGAATCACCCATCTGTAGCACACTATACGCTGTAAAGAAATAGTACACAATATACACCAGTGCATATGCACTGTGCCGGCATGCACTGTTGAAAAATGCCTCAATATGCAAAGAGAGAGAGAGAGAGAGAGAGAGAGAGAGAAAGCAGACTGCAACAAGATTAGAGACAGACAGAAGGCAGCAGCTGATGGAGAGGTGAGCAGTGCACACACAATACTGCATTAACTTTATTTTATAATATTATACTTTCTTTAAAGCATGTTTTTAAACATAAATGTACAATAAAGTAATTGGTGTTATGATGAGACTGTGTGTGAGAGTGTGTATTAGACCACAGACAGGTGAGGAAAGAAGAGAACAGGATAGAAAAGAAACAAAAATCAGAAAACACAAGAAATGGAAAAGGAGTATAGCGGTAAGGTAGTGGAAAGAAAAAGGTAAGACAGACAGGTAGGGACTTATGACACAGATATATACTGTATACCTAGACATACACATAGCATACATAGATACAGTATATAGGGCACTACTGTTTCCCCAATCTTCATATTTGTTAGGTAGTCTGGGAAAACCCATCAGATGTGGTTGTGTCTGAAAAAGATGAAAAATCAGGTTTGACCATATTTTTTTCATCCTATAATATACTTTGCGACCTCAACTTTAAGACACCATAAAATTATTTCACCAAAAAGACATATTGTGATGTAAAAATTAATGATGTACTTTACTTCCTAACTTGGCCTTGGTGTTCTGCAAAGACCATGATGTGTAAGGAGCCATTTTAACAACCGCAGCAGTCTGTCTAAAGGTGTCCGAAACCTTGCTAGCTAAGGCCCTATTTTTATTTCTCCATTTTCAAAAAAAAATCCCACAAACAGCATTTTGAAAATATCTCCGTCCATACAAAAATGCAAAAATGATTTGAAACCGCTGCCATGAGCATGCCAAGCAATTAGCAAGAAATATGATATAAGCTGTACTGTCAAAAAATAATGTTAAGAGAATGTGTGGTAGAAAAGGAAAAATGTGGGGGGGAATCACCAGCATGGTCAAAAGCTCATTTATTCACTCAATCATCTTCAGTAATTTACTGCTTTATCCTGGTCAGGGACGTGAGTAGTCAAAATATCTAATACAAAAATGACAGACACAAGGAATCCTATGTGTGGCCTGATTATGGAACTCCTGCATAAGGTTCCACTTGGCTCTCATCTGAAATCGGTTCGCAGTGTGGTTTGTACCGTTCAAGCGGAGGATTCAGGAGCAGTAATGTGAGGATCATATTCTGACGTGTTCACATGAGGGAGTAAAATGTCCATGATGCAGTGAGATGGACTCTTCAAATGCAAATTTTTTTCCTTTTCTTGGAGGTAAGCAAACTTTAAAATGCTGGCTGGAACTTTACTTGTGGATGAGCTATGTACAAAAAGGTAACATATTTGTTACACAAACCTGTAGTTTGCAGAACTATATATAGTACAAAATGTCAAAATTCCACCATGGGAAGGTTTTCCCAGGCCGACCATACACATACACAACATTCATTTAGTGATAGTATTTGTACTGCGTTTTTGTTTTTCATCAAAAGGTTTCTTCCTTGGAGGCGACGCCCTTGGACTCCACCTACAGTCGTCAGGGGGCTGAGCCTCCAGATGCCTTAAACTCTCAATAACGCCCTTCATGCTCATTTCAACTATAAGACAGTTTGTTGAAAGGACATGCTCATACACAAAGCTGGAGTTTAAGATGGTGATGCTGATGTGGATTACAGTGGTGCTTTTTAGTCACAGTGGTGAGTGATCATGGTTTTGTAATATACATCATTTATATTGTAACATGCAGGTTTTCTTATGAATTGCAATTAAATAATTTACAATATTTCCAAACTTGAAACTAGATATGGCCAGTCTAGGTACATTTAGTTGCTTGAAATCTAACTTAGTTCACTATCTGAATGGTTCTAGAGGCTAAATGTATAACCAGTGAAGACATATAGCATTTTAATGAAAGGCTTAAAAGGTTTTGTGGCATTTAGGTATAACAATTTTTGTTTGGCTCCTAACTAGATTCTGCACAAATGAACGCTGTGAATCAGCCGAACTCAGTGATCACTGCTGCTTCTGGTGATAACGTGACTCTACACTGCTTTCGAATGGAAGAAGGAAACACTGATCCCATCATTTGGTACAAACAAGCAGTAGGACACGAGCCTCGTGTAATGCTCACAGTTCATAAACTAGCACAGAATCCCATTTTTGAAGATGAGTTCAACTCGCCGAGGTTTACTGTTGAGAATTTAAAAGAAAGCTGCCATTTGAAAATTCCTAACGTGGAACCATCAGATGAAGCCATTTATTACTGTGGATTAAAAAAGTTTGCAATAGCATTTGGAAAAGGAACATTTTTATCAGTGAAAGGTAAGAAGGCACGTTTTAGATCATGATTACAGAAAGATAATCATGATATTATAAGAAAGTACATCTGTTATTTTCTGTATATAGTGATAAGACAAACTTTTCATGTCTGGGAAGCAGGTTGGAGGCCCTTACCTTGTTGCCATTGCATAATGAACATTTCTTTAATCCATATTAGTGTTACAAATGTTACGCTATAAAGCAGTAATTGTGAGAAAATACAATCAGAAATAAAATATTAGATTTTCCTACCTGTGAAAAACATATTCCTGTCTACAAATGTCTAATACATTTTATAAATAAGGATAAACATCATTTATAAGTGCTTGAGAGTACTGTGTTGAGCTCCATTTCTTTAGGAGAGGCTTTCTTTTGTTATTTAAGGATCATAAAATGGTTATCACAGTTTAGCCATAGATAGCCATAGAATTTAAAGATTTTACACTGAATCATACAGATACATACTGTACATATACATCCATATGTGCGTGATAAACAATAAAGGAGAGGGGAGAGGGGAGCAAGTGAGATCTTACACTGTCTGTATTACACTGAACAGGAGATGGAGATGTAAAAGTGTCAGTGTTGCAGAGCAGCGTGTTGGACTCAGTTCCTGCAGGAGCCTCAGTGACTCTGCAGTGCTCGGTTCTCTCTGAGAGCAGAGCAGCAGATCTCCAAGTGCTCTGGTTCAGAGCTGTTCCACCACAATCCCATCCTCAAATCATTTACACTCATCACAACAGCAGCCATCAGTGTGAGAGCAGCTCTTCTACACACACCTGTGTGTACAACTTCTCCAAGAACATCCTCAGCCTCAATGATACTGGCACTTACTACTGCGCTGTGGCTGTGTGTGGGAAGATCATTTTTGGGAACGGGACAAGAATAAAATTGAGTAAGAAGACATTCTCTCAAAAATATACATAAGGAGATGATATTTTATAAGCGTATAAAAGTACATCTTCATTATTATTATTTTTGTGCTACAGAAGAACCTGTGGATCCTGTAGTGATCTTCCTCGCTGTAGCTTTGGGAGTGTGTGTGGTTGTGATCTCTGTCCAAGCTATTTTATTCTGTAAATGGAAAAACCATGAACAATGCACAAGTAAGTGTTCTATAGGATTTTATAGTACATTTTTAGATCAATTGATCACAGAATTACAGCTCTTGACATGATGAGATCAGTTCTCTATAGAAGGAAATAAATGATAAATGATATTAAATATTCTAAATGAAAACAGGTTTTTCCCCAGAGAGGCAAAGTACTGGGAGAAGAACGGAAAAAACAAGCACTCAGGTACCGGAAATAAGCCTAACTTTTGTTTATATTTTTATTTGTATAATTGTGTTCTAATTTCATATTCACTCCCACAGGGCCGTGACTCTGTAGAGATGAATTATGCTGCCTTACATTTCAATGAAAAGAAAACCAAAGGAGGAAGAGAAAAGAGAGGATGGCCTCAAGATAGTGCATACTCTGAAGTCAGATCTCTCACCACTACTTAGATTATTCATCTTCAATAATTTATTTTTATTTACAAGAATTTTATTCTTTTTTGAAATAAAGCTCAAACTGATTGTCTGCTCAGGTCATTTTAATCTCAAAGACTGATCAAAAAAAGAAAGGTATCATTGTGATGGGATATTAATAGTGCCTGCTGGCTCTATGTTTATCAATTAGGAAATGACTGAAGATTGTAAATCAGAATGGGAAGCTTATGGAAAAAGCTGTGATTAAGAAAGTGCTCTAGATTTATTTTTAAGGTTTCATATGAATTTGAAGAACATTTTTAGACAGGAAATTAATAAAAACTATACAAGAGAAAATAGTTTAAACAATAGTCTACACAAAGGGTTTTTCTGAAAAGACTTTGTGGTTTTATAGATTGTATTTGCCTCTCAAGTGAAAACATTACTGTGGAAACTTTTCACTTTACCTGTGCTGCACCTCTAATATTAAAATTCTTTGCTCTTTGCTCATGCTGTAATTTGTAAAGGGAAAACTGTGACTATTACGTAAATAGAATATAGAGAATATAGAGTCAATTCAATTCAATTTCATTTATTCAACACTTTTAACAATGCACAATGTCAGAGAGCAGCTTTATAGAAATCTGGATATGGATTTAAATTTAGATCCCTGATAAACATGTCAGAGGTGACGGTGGCAAGGAAAAACTTCCTGAGATGACATGAGGAGGAAACCTGAGGAAAGGAAACTCATCCTCTTCTGGGTGACTCCAGATTATGAGTCATTACTCTTTCACAAATGCATGCTATTGTAGAAGTCAATGAATATTATATAACATACAATTATACTGTATATCTGCAAGTACATGTGGGAAAAAACAAAACTAATAAGATACTCAAGGAAGAAAGGAATGAAAGAAAATTTACTATGAGCTGCTCTGAACTTGTGAGGCTAACGAACCATCAGCACCCCCAGGCTCAACCAATCAATCCATGAGGAAGTATCGAGGTGAGTCTCAGGTCATTTACAAAAGAATCTTAATAAAAAGCAATATTTACCAATATTTCTAATCTGTTGTTAATATAATCAGCTACAATAATTTAAGAGCTGTCTGAAATTTATTCAATTTTCTTTATTTTACTTCTAATAAAAAAAAACATCAATCTTATCATGATGATCAGTGACAATACAGGTTTTGTGAAACATTGATTCTCTCACCAGATGGTTTGGGTGGTGAGTAAAGCTCAAACTGACTGTGGCATATATTATAGTTTCCTTTTTGTAGAGAGTTTGTAAAAGCTTTGAAAAAGCTGTGCGCAAAATCCTTTTAGAAACTTTATAAGAGAAGTTGTTCTTTCACAAACCTTTCTTTTGTCTCTATTACCTTGTCATGTAACAGAAAATCCATAGAGCCTCTGTCCCGAAGATGTCGGAAAACTTAGTTACAGCTTTACCTCTGACGGTTCAAAGTGCTGGCACTGGAGACTCCTTCCATAAATGTTAATAAACATCTTACAGAAAACCATATCAATAATTACACACATTGGGTCCCTGTGCAAGTTGTTACTAGAGAGCCACTTAATATAAACCTTACAGTCTGCACTATTGTCTGAGTTGTGCTGTTTTAAAAAATTAATCAATACTTTCTGACAATTAGAATCAAACATATACACATCACTGTAGTGGTTCTAGGCCATAACATATAAGTCCATGTTCTGCTGTTTACTTGTGATGAATTCCCCTCTCAGCATGCACTGCAGCTCTCGTCATGAACACCATGTACATTTGTTTTGATTTATGTCATGTCTCCACCCCAGATTGTCATTGGTTTATCTTCCTCTTGTGTCATGATTGCTCTCACCTTTTTTTTCAGTTCATACCTGGTTACTTTTTTTTATTTAAGCCCTAGTGTTTCACAGTTCAGTACACAGTCTTATCATGCATTTTGTTTTGTTAAGCCTTCATTCAGTGTTTTCTTGTTTCATGTTGCTTCCCGGTTTCGACCTTCATGTTTTTTTTTCATGATCGTGGATTACCCTGTCTGACGCTGCTTAACTGTGCTTCAACCAGTGCTGTGGATGGCCAAACTTGAGGCCTTTGACGAGGTCTCTCCAGTCCAGCTCGAGGCCTACACTGCTGCTCCACCTCCCTGCTCTGCTGAGGACATCATTCAGCTCCACCTGCTCTGCTGAGGACATCGTTCAGCTCCACCTGCTCTGCTGAGGTCATCGTTCCACTCCGCCTGCTCTGCTGAGGACATCACTCCTTTTGGGCAATGTCTGTCTGTTTTGTTCATGTTTTTGTTTCGTGATTATGGATCACCACTGTCTGAGGCTCCCCTGTGCTTGGACCAGTGCTAAGGATTGTGGCGATGATTTCTGGTTTGCCCTAAATACACATCACACTGAGTTTACACACTTCTGTCCAGCCTCTCACCGCATGTTACATTACTTCTCAAGACAGGGTATTACTGTTAATCTAGAGCAAACCTCACATGCACTATTTTTCTTTGTGGCTTTAAGTGGAAGAATTCAGTGGTTTGAGGCTGAATACATTTTAGGCCTTATGAACTAAAAGTAAAAGGATGGTTGAGATGAAACCTCATACTATCTAAAATCCAGATACATTGTTTAAAACTATGAAGATGTACAATTTGTACAATAATAATAGTGTGTTTAAGAAAAGATCATTTGATGTGTTTACATTTCAATGCAGCAACCTGGAAAAACAGTAATAATACACTGAATCATACAGTAACATTAAGAGTAAAGTTAAACTACAACCCAAAAGCATTTACATCCTGAAGCAGCAAAGGAATTTCATTTCTACTGGTAATATTTTCCCCCTGATTCTTACTTTTTATAGAAAAACAAGTCAACACCTTCTGACCAATCGCAATTGAGGATATATATATAAGATGAAAGGTGATTTTAAGAAGGACACCGAGTGCCATTTTCATTGCTGTTGCTTATGGGAGGAGAAAGTCACAGGAAGTTTGTGATGTCAGAACCTCACATCATAAATCTTTGACTTGAACTGAGATGTACTCAGTTGGACCTTATGACAGCTCATCAAGAGGACATGCAGTACACAGACCTCAGACCCAAGATGATGGTGATGTTGTGGATTACAGTGATGCTTTTTAATAAAACTGGTAAGTGGCGATGATTTGTAACATTGTGTTTTCTAATCATATACAGAATGTCATATTAAGCGTAAAAAAACAAGTAACTAACTAGAACAAAATTGCAATGATTGATTGACATAGCTATTCTACTTACACATTTAGGTTATTAAATGAATATTTGAATATTTTTAATGCATAGCGAAAGTATAATCATTAAAGCTCTAGAGAAATTGTCTGATACAGAGAATGATAATGATATAGAGAGTAAAATCTTTATAAACTGTTTTGTAGTATACATTTTTAATATGTTTGGACACTTGACCCTTTTTGTTCTCTGGCTCCTCACATTAGATTCTGCACAAAAGAACATTGTCCACCAGCCGAAACTGGTGATCACTGCTACTGCTGGTGATAACGTGACTCTACATTGCTTTCTGTTGGGAGAAGAAAACATTGATCCCATGGTTTGGTACAAGCAAGCAGGAGGACACGAGCCTTCTCTATTGGCCGTGATACAGAAAGGTCAGGATCCCATTTACAAAGATGAATTAAATTCTCCACGGTTCAGAATCGAGAGAGGAAGCAAGAGCTGTCACTTGAGAATAATTAATGTGAAACTGTCAGATGAGGCCATGTATTACTGTGGCTTAGGTACATTTTTACCAACATTTGCAAAAGGAACTTTTTTGTCAGTGAAAGGTAAGCAATTATATCTATACAGGCAGTTTGGCTCATTGTGAAAATGGACAATATTCATTAATTATAATATTATGAAGGGAATAATTTTATGAAATCTGAATATATATTTATAAATCCTGAATATAAAGTTAGAATTTAAACTAATTTTTTTAATTAGGTCCTTCAATCCCTAACATTTGCCAAGCTTTTTTCTTTGAACAATTTACTGATATAAAAATCCAGAAGTGTTTTAAGAAGTATGATGCATTCTTTAATAAATACAACAGCAATTTACATTTTTTTTATTTATTAATGAATGATACATCATACTTTTTAGCCATTTATATTAATGGGTAACATATGGATAATATATTAATTTACAGCTTTACTTCTGAATGTAGAGAGTTCACTATATAAGTTCCTGTGTACTGCAGAAACGATAACATATTAGAATGAGTGCGTTAATATAAACCTGTGACTTGTAGCTGCACTATTGTCAGAGCTGCTGTTATAGAAAATTAACACCTTCTGATCATATAATGTTCTACAAAAGGTTGTGTTAGTGTTTCAGAATAAAGGCAGTTTTTTGGTACAAGAATAAATACGTGAAGGTCTTAAAAGTGAAGGTCTTAGCTAACACTTTACTTAAGACCTATATCATAGGACTGACATGATGTGGAGGATGCCATGTGCTTTTTATGACTGTCTAAGTTGTCAAACATTATTACATATTACAACAGATAAACCCGAGTTAAAAGTGTCAGTGTTGCAGAGCAGCGTGTTGGACTCGGTTCCTGCAGGAGCCTCAGTGACTCTGCAGTGCTCGGTTCTCTCTGAGAGCAGAGCAGCAGATCTCCAAGTGCTCTGGTTCAGAGCTGCTCCACCACAATCCCATCCTCAAATCATTTACACTCATCACAACAGCAGCCATCAGTGTGAGAGCGGCTCTTCTACACACACCTGTGTGTACAACTTCTCCAAGAACATCAGCCACAATGATACTGGCACTTACTACTGCGCTGTGGCCGTGTGTGGGAAGATCATTTTTGGGAACGGGACACGAGTACAACAGGAGAATTGTGGTTGGTGTACAATTTGTGTATATTATATGGATTTCATAGGTACAGAAAACATATAGAAAAAAATTACCTACACAAAAGTAAAGTTTTGTGACAAGTTCTGTGACATGTGTTATGTTTATTTCTTTGTGATCATATTATATGTTCATATGTAGATAGTAACTCGATGATTTGTCCCAAAGCAACAGCTTTTAATCCTGTAGTGATCTGTCTGGGAACAGCGTTGGTAATGTGCGGGATTCTGATCTCTGCTCAAGCTGTTTTACTCTGTAAAAGCAAAAACTGTCAGCAATACAGAGGTAAGTGTTTAATATGATATTGAAAATGAATTTACACTTCATTTCTTACATAAAAATGACTTCAGCAGTTATTTACAATTCAGATTCAATTATTAGAATTATTAGATTATGTTTTTAAAGATTAATGTTAAAATACAGTAATGAGAATGTTAGCAGTGTCAGATCTTCATGAATAATGATCAGACTCTTCGAATCTCTCCTATATGAGCTCTTATCATTTTTTTTTTTCCAGAGAGATTTCAGCATGGTGCTGTGACAAACACTGAGAAGACGAACGCTCAGGTACTTGTTAACTTGTGCAGGAAATGACTCAGGATAATAATCATAATAACGATTTCCATTTAAATTCAGAACAAAACCTAAATGTTTAAACAGATCTATTCAAAGTTCTTGGATTATTACATTTTGCTAAATATACTCTTCAGCAATTCTTATAAAATTCAGTATATTGTTGATATGAATTTAACCTCCTAATCTTGAAAAGAGCTTTATAAATAAGGAATATTTATTCATATTTTTATTATTTAGTTCTAATTTTATGTTAATTTCCACAGAACCAGGATGCTGTGGAGCTGAATTACGCTGCCTTACATTTTAATGAAAAGAAAAGAGCGAGAGAAAATCGAGGTCGATCTCAAGGCAGTGTATACTCTGAAGTGAAATCTTCCACCATTACTCACTTAAATAGTCTTTAATATTATTCTCTGAAATTGTTAGTATTTTTGATCTGCTTTAATGTTTCTGTTCACGAGCAGACTGTGGGGAATCATCTGATTTTTTTTTTACTCATTGATATTAAATAGAAAGGTGGCTCTATTGTTCTTTGGGGGGTATTTATTTATTTTTCTGGCATGGTTTGGCTCCACCCATCTCCTTACATGAAACTGTCACTGCAAAAAAGTACTTCTTCCAGAAACCCTTTATCTTATGATGAAACATTTCTATCCTGATGGGCGTGATCTGTTCCATGATAACTCCGCCCCATCCACACAGCACCTGTTTCTAGATTTGATTACTTGTAATATAATCTTTTAAACTTTCAAAACACTTTCCTGTCATAAACACCTTACTGAAAAGAAATGTTTTCTGTAATAATCATCTCACAGTGAGACAATTTGCATTAAAACTGTTTTTAAGATGAGGAAATGTCACACTGGTTCCAAGGAGGATCTCAGCAAAGCTTTATTCTTGTCAATGTTCTTCTGTTTGCTTTCCAAAGCACAGTATTGTGTCTGTTAAATATATATATATACATATATATATATATATATATATATATATATATATATATATATATATATATATTTAGCAATAATAAATCCAGCCTGGCATGTACTGGTGTGTTCTTTGCATCTGTAAGTGGGAGGAGTCTGTGGTTTAATTGTGAGAAGAAGGAAGTCTTAAGTAACCTACTTTCCACATCTAGAAAACCAGAACCAAGCACAGCATGCAAATAAAAGAAACCACGAGAAGAGTCCTCAGCTTTTCAGCTCTCTTATAGTACGTTTTGAGTTGTTGTTTTTTTGTTTGTTTTTTTTTTCAACAAGGGAAAAAAAGTGCACAATCAGATTATGACTCCAGGTCACCTGGTTTTATTCCACACCAGAAGACATTTCCACCTGCTATGTAAGGAATAAAACATGATATGGCATTCTGTAATAGGAAAATAATCAGTGATGGGGTGGTGTGATAAAGCAGAGTTACTGTTACCACCATGATGTGATTTATTCCTCTGATACCACAGTAATTAGCCAAAGATTATAATTTTTTTTATTTATTAATGACCAATGTACATTTTATTTATTTGTACTTACATTTAATGTCGTGAAACATCCACAAAACAGTTTCCTGTCATCACTTACATTATAGTAGCTATAAACAGTCATTCCCTTACCAGTCTCTCTTTTATCTCACTTTTGAAGTTAATACACCAACAAACGCAGCTTGTCATGTTAAAGAGAAACTGCAAAACCTCCCCAGTATGAAGAATTTCACATGTTGGAAAGGTCAAAGTTACAGCTTTACCTCTGAATGTTACAAAGTGCTGACAATGGAGACTCCTTCCAAAAATGTTACATAAATGTCTCCTTATGGGACGCTTCATCTTATCAACAATGAGAGGTTTTTCTTTGTTAAATAGCAATCTGTTTATTATTAGATTTAGATTACATGGAGTCTCCACCGTAAGAGTCCCTCTACTGTCAGAGCTTCTGTTATAGAAAATTAATCAACACCTTCTGACCAATCAGATTTGAGTATTACCATTCAACAATGAAAATTATGTGACAAGGACTGCTGCCCCATCCAGGGTTTATCTATTCTCGCCTAGATATTCTTGTGCTGTACAATTATTTATGTGAAATGAAAACAGTGGATATTCTTATCTTGACTTTTCTACATATTTTTTTATTTTATTATTTTTTTTACATAATTTTATTTTGTCATACATAAGAGATTTTATTTGAATAATCCAAATAAAAACACACTTCTTTTTACGAAGATGAAAGGCAAAAGTTCTGTGTAAAGTAACAGCACTTCTACCTGAATAGTTTTTTTTTTTTTTGGGTTTTCTTTTTCCACCACAGACATCAGTGTTACAAACACACTGTGTTCCAAAAATAGAAACATGTAGATGGAATGGAAATATGAAAAGGACTTGTGACGTGTAACTCAGCCAATCAGATGAAACTCTCCAGTACAAAATACTTGGTGCTTTCATCATTCGATTTTTTTCAAACAGCTCAATTCAAGTATCATTTCACCTCTGAGGATGACTCTAATCTGGACAATTATTTTATTTCTCAACATATGTAAGTTTTATAAACATTGTATTTAAACAGTCTATAGATACACTTGTGATTCCTACTAGCTGTTTGAAGTTTCATTCACTCTTTATTTCTCTTGTTGCATTATATCTAATTTAATTTATTTTCTAGCTCCAGCCCAATCTGTGGATTTTTCCAGACCATCATTTCTCTCAGTGAAGTCTGGAGAACGTGTTACTCTTAACTGCCCATTTGGAGATATTCGTAGGACTGATAGTGTGGTTTGGTACAAACAAAACTTTGGACAGATGCCTCAAAAGGTGGGAGAAAGATTAATATATAAGGATGTCAAAATTTGCCCTGAGTTCAAGACTTCAGGATTTAAAATGGAGGTGACTGATAACGGCATTTCTCTGACAATTCCACATGTAAAAAAAGAACATGGAGGACTTTACTACTGTGAAAAATGTATGTTGGTGAATGTTACATTATCCAATGGAACTTTCTTGGCTGTAACAGGTAAATAACTAAATCAAATCTGTTTGTAGAAAAGCTTGATATAAATTTAACTCACTTAAGCTGATTTTTGAATTTCTAAAATGTTCTGTAAAATGGCTGTTCTCTGAGCCTCAGTGAGTCCAAATCAAAAAACAAAAATCAAAATCAGGCAAAATATTGTACAAAAAAGTGTTATTTTGTGAATTATATTAGTTAACAAAATGAATTTTGTTAACTAACATAATTCATAATTGGGAATTATGTTAGTTAACAAAATGTAATACTTTTACAAATTGTGGATATTGGTGCATGTTGATTTTTTGAGCTTTATAGAATTTTATTGTCTTGTTTTAGAAATCTGGAAATGTATTAATATTGATTAAAATTAGCTTTAAAAAAGTTGGATGGACAGACCATGGTATAAAAGTGACCTGATAGCAAATTTAGGGTTGGAAAAAAAAAAAAAAAAGCAAAAAGGATCCTGTGAAATTTAATAAGTAAATTTTAAGTTGAACGTGTAGTATTCAAGTTTAATTAAGGTGGACAGCACGTGCTCTGCTCTGTCTGCACCAGGCTTTCTCTTACTCTTACTCACAGAGCATTAATAAGCTTCCATTAACAGAACACTGGTGTAGAAATTCACTCCTTACCTGATTTTGGTCTCTATGAGGCCCACTCCTGCGTTAATCCTTTCAGAAAAGACGTACAACCTTCACATATGAATATGACATTTTTAGACTCTTCTTAGACAGGTTTTCCCCAAGTAGTACATGTGGTGAAAGTGAAAATTTTTGTATTGTCCTAAACACTGACATGTTTATAAAGACAGCCAATCTCTTACACTGCCTATGTTACACTGAACAGGCGATGAAGATGTAAAAGTGTCAGTGTTGCAGAGCAGTGTGTTGGACTCGGTTCCTGCAGGAGCATCAGTGACTCTGCAGTGCTCGGTTCTCTCTGAGAGCAGAGCAGCAGATCTCCAAGTGCTCTGGTTCAGAGCTGCTCCATCACAATCCCATCCTCAAATTATTTACACTCATCACAACAGCAGCCATCAGTGTGAGAGCAGCTCTTCTACACACACCTGTGTGTACAACTTCTCCAAGAACATCCTCAGCCTCAATGATACTGGCACTTACTACTGCGCTGTGGCCGTGTGTGGGAAGATCATTTTTGGGAACGGGACACAAGTACAGTTGGAGAACTTTCCAGAATTTGGTTGGTAAAAAATTAGTGAATATTATTTGGGTTTCAACTAAAAAATATTTTTTTTGTCATAAGTAATTTTTCTCCTTAGTTATTTATTTTAAAATGTTAATGTGATCACTGGTTAAAAATATGTAAGCATTGTTCAGAGTGTTATTTTTATGTCTGAATTAATAGCTGTTATATCACTTGAACTGTATGATATTTATGATATTATTATGATATTTATTGTCTTTCAGTAAGACCTTTAGGTCCTGAAGTGATCTACTTCCCAGTAGTGGTGGCAGTGTGTGTGGTTGTGATCTTTGCTCAAGCATTTATAATCTATAAAAAGTGGAACTGTGACCAATCCAGAGGCAAGTCTGTAAGATACAGAATCATAAATAATTTAGCAAACTATATTGATTTTTCCATCCACCTCAACATTATGGAATATTTTGTGTAGATTCATGACATACTGTATAATCCCAATTAAGTTCCAGTAACACTACAAATTGTAGAAAATTGAAGGGGGTGAATACTTATGCATTTAGGCATTGCAGTTTTTTTTTTTTTTCAGATTTGTATACTTAATATGTGTATAATTTTATGTGGACTGTAAACAAAAGTATCCAAGCCTAGAATTTGGTGGACCAATCAAACATTAAAAGTTTTTCCATCACAACTAATAATGCACCAATATAAAAATTGCTTATAGCAATATCTGATTTTTTAACAAAAATGTTAAAAAATAAAGTGTTTATTACTTAGAATTAATATTTGAAATTTGAAATTAAATGTTAATGAGCTGATCATTTCATACTGCTACTGACACTGTGAACATTAGATGTAGTACTACCACAAAAGGTGAAAATTGTATGGATTGTTTTAAACAAAGATAATTGCGAGGCTAACAATTTTATTATAAAGGGTACTGATTAAAATTTATTTTTGTTGATTACCGAACAGTAATATTACCTTGTGACTGATATTTATCTACATTTTACACTCCCTAGGCTGCACCATAATTTTGTCTTCACACAGAAATACAGTATTTTGCCTCTTATATACTGAATATTTGGATTCTTATTCACTTATTCATCTGCTCATTATAACATAAGTTACAACATAAGTAAATTGTAATATAATGCAGTGTATAAACCATATGAACCATAAACCAGTCTTGCCAATTTAGCAAAACAAAAGTGACTCCGATAATAACCTGTTATTAACTAACTTAAAATTATTAACTAACTTAAACATTTGAATTTGGATTTTTCTGCCTTTGACTTTATCAACGTTATGAAAATTCAACAAGTATTCAAACAGTGTATTTGGTACCAAATAAAATGTATCTTTTAGTGAACATCCAACTAAAACACAGACAAATAAATGAAAATAGTGACTAAATATGACAGAAGATTAAAAAATATATTTCATATATAAATATATTTTTTTTCTCAACAGTGAGAGCTCAACAAGATTCTGTGGCAGAGAAAACACCCAATCAGGTAAATAATATTAAATCTTGTAATAATCTTATTATTAAACATGCTACTATTGGGAATCACAATGAAATGAATTCATTCTCATGATTCAGAAAGCTTCAATTTAATTTTGTATGTTTGTTCTCACAGGGTCGTGATACAGTGGAGCTGAATTACGCTGCTTTACATTTAAATAAGACGAATACCCAAAGAGTGACAAGGAAGAGAGACCAAACTGCAGACTGTGTTTATTCTGCAGTGTCATCTGCTACCTAGATTATATTTTTAATTTAATTTGTTTAATTTATTAATTCATTCTTTAAAAAAGAATTAGTTCTAGTTTTTAAGGTTTACTTTTAAAGTAAAGTTCATCACACATCTGTGGTCAGGTTCCTCATGTTTATTACATAAGCAGCATTGAAAAGCATTGTTTGAAATCTGGAGTTTCTGTGAAACAGTGCGTGTGATGTGAAAAAAAAAATTATGAGTTTGCTGCAGGTAATCAGAAAAGAAAACATTTATTTAAGTGTGAGTTTATATTGATCCCTTTTCTTTACACTTGGTCAATTGATGCATCTGGATTGTATTTTCATAAAATTTAACCACCTTCATTTGTGTTCAGGCTTTCCTGAACTGAAATATGTTTCTCTTTTGTACATATCACAACCAGAATTAAAGTTCTAGCATTTTAAAATCTGATTACCCCAAAAGTGAAAAAGGGAGAAAATTGCATTTAAAGATTTCATTCCAAATGCTGCATGAGTATTTCAGACAATTTGTTGGTATCTGATTGCAAACTGAATTTTTTAGGGTTTTATCTATTTCATTGCAGCACATACAGTAGCTATCCAACACCTTGATCAAAGCCTGGCGGTCACTGTGTGAGGAACTAAAAGGGCCATTTCTTTTTATAAGTGGGGGGCCTTCTGGTGTGAAAAGAATAGAAACTGCAATACATAACTAAATTGTGACATAAGTAATGTCATAAGGTCATGAAGATAAACTAGCCAGCAAAGTACAAATCCCTACGGTCTATTTTAATGCGTAAAAAGTACAAAGATGTCAAGTTGAAGCATTTATCTCTGCCACACTTCCCCATTCCTCACAGACCTGGTTCAATCGGAACAGAGGTGGCTAGTACCCAGGGTAATATTAAAAGGGCAGGAGGCATGATGATTGTGTGGGTAGGGAGTTCAGGTCATATTCAGCCAAGGGAGAGAAACCACCCAATATGCCACCCAAGTTCACTGGTTCACTCTTTCCATCTGCCCGTTGGGTGATGGCTGGATGTGAGACTTGTATTGATGCCCACATGTTCCTTGGATCAGAGACAATGTCCTATAGAAGACCAGACCAACAGACTATGTGATGAAGAAGAGACTCATCAATATTATAGGCTGTGGA
This sequence comes from Pangasianodon hypophthalmus, assembly GCF_027358585.1. Taxonomy (NCBI): domain Eukaryota; kingdom Metazoa; phylum Chordata; class Actinopteri; order Siluriformes; family Pangasiidae; genus Pangasianodon; species Pangasianodon hypophthalmus. The sequence goes on from NC_069716.1 coordinate 3,840,152, forward strand.
AGAGCTGGGAGATGGATCAGACATCATCCTTTAGAGAACTGTCACTACCATCAGCATAGTAACACTACCAACTCTGGGAGGTCATTAATGAAATTCACATAGAGGTGAGCCCAGGGCTGTTGGAGTACTGCTAGGGGTTCTGTTGGTAGCTGTCTGGGATCTTAAACCACGCAAACACCAAACAAGATGAGAAAATTCTGTACATCAAACTGGAGACTGGGCCACCAATAGTGGTTGGCTAATAACTTGCCAGTTCTAGTAACTCTGGAGTGACGTGGCTGTAGATGTGTGTGCTGAAGTGATGAACCAGGACACACACCTTCTCAGACAGTGTATCACTGGGACCATGGTCATCTGTTACTGCTTCAGAGATCTCCTGAGAATCAGAACAACCAACCAGCTAGGCTCTATGATAGGTGGTCATTACTGCTTTATGGGGCTGGATCCTAAGCTTGGGACAGGGCATCTGCTTTTCCATTATTGGATCCGGGTCTGTAGGAAATAGTGAATAAGAAATGTGTGTACCTGATATATAGGAAATGAGGATCCATGTGGACAACAAAGTGATGGCACCTTCCAACCAATGATGCCACTCCTTGAGGGCCAGCATAATTGCACTGAGCTCTCAGTTGCCCACATCTTCATTTCTCTCAGCTGCTAAAGGCTTCTTTGAGAAATAAGTGATGGAGTGCAGCTCAACTGGAGCCCCTTGCCCCACAGCACAATCCATACTCCTAACTCAAAGGTGTCTACCTCTGTGATAAGTGGCAGGGATAGGTCTGGATGATGCAGGATCAGTACATTAGTGAAGCAGTGCTTGAGGAACATGACTGCCACTTTCACAACAGGTGACCAGGTGAGTCAACATGAAGCACACTTGATAAGAGAGGTGAGAACTGAGGCTGAAGGTCCTGATAAATCTCCAGTAGTACTTTGTGAACCCAAGGAAGGACTGTCATTCTAATATGTACTCATGCCACCTATGTGCTTCTCCAGACTGTGAGAATACACCAAGATGTCATCAATGTAAATCCAGCAGAGATTGTAGGTGGGGGGGAGTGAATGACCAGCGCTCTATTCCACCCTCAATACCACGACTGAGGTGAGACCCTTGAGCAAGGCACCGAACCCCCAACTGCTCCCTGGGCGCCGCAGCAAAAAAAAGGCTGCCCACTGCTACGGGTGTGTGTTCACGGAGTGTGTGTGTTCACTACTGTGTGTGCACTTGGATGGGTTAAATGCAGAGCACAAATTCCGAGTATGGGTCGCCATACTTGGCCACAAGTCACTTCACTTCACATAATTACCAAGTATTCATAGTGCCTGATGACTGTAGAGAAATCTTCCACTCATCCCTTCTTGGATGCATATTATATTTTACGGACTCCACAAGGCAAGGGACAGTGGAATTTTTTAGTGACCTGGTTCAATCTAGTAATCAATACATGGCACCAATCCTCCATCCTTTTTGTATATCAGAGAAGCTAACAGATGGATCAAGTAGCCCCTGGCAGCAGGTTGATAGTACAATCTCAGAGCATGTATGATGGGAGTTTGTTGGCACCTTGCTTGCTGGAGGATGGTACTCTATGGGCATACCATCCATTTCCTTTGCTGCCACATTTTTAATGCCTGTGATTGTGTGTTGTCCTGAAATTGCACCATCCAGGCACACTATATTTAGCTTTTATTGTACTGATTTATTTAGAAACAATAATAAAGAATCTGAACCTATGATAAATTTTAATTTGGTTTCAACAAACATTTTATTTTCTTTTTCCTTTTTCACTTAATAATCAAATGCAAGTGGGCCTTTCTCCTACTGTCATAATGTTGGGTTTTTTTGTGTATGTGGTAGAAGTTCATTTTTCAGGGGGCAAGGTAGCTTAGTGATTACCGCATTTGACTCGCCCATCCCCAAATCCTGCCTCCGCCCTGCATGCGTGGCGTGCATGTTCTCCCCATGCTTCACTCTGGTTTACTCCCCAGTCCAAAGACATGTGCTGTAGGCTGACTGGCATTTCCAAATTGTCTGCAGTGTGTGAATGTGTATGCGATTGTGCCCTGTGATGGGTTGGCACCCCGTCCAGGGTGTCTCCCCGCCTTGTGCCCCAAGTTACCTGGGATAGGCTCCAGGGCCCCCTGCAACCCTGTGTAGGATAAGTAGTATGGAGGATGGATGGTCATTTTCACAGTTCAAATATTCTGCAAACAAAATGAGCAAGTACTTTGATTGATATTGACTTCATGACACCCTCTGTGTTTGGCCGAGCGGTCTAAGGCGCTGGATTAAGGCTCCAGTCTCTTCGGGGGGGTTTGAATCCCACCGCTGCCATCCCCTTAACTTTTGGGGCAGTCGTGGCCTAATGGATAGAGAGTCAGACTTGCAACCCGAAGGTGAACCTGAAGGTCATGGGTTCGAGTCTCAGGTCCGGCAGGGATTGTAGGTGGGGGGAGTGAATGACCAGCGCTCTCTCCCACCCTCAATACCACGACTGAGGTGAGACCCTTGAGCAAGGCACCGAACCCCCAACTGCTTCCCGGGCGCCGCAGCAAAAAAGACTGCCCACTGCTCCGGGTGTGTGTGTGTGATCACTACTGTGTGTGTGCACTTGGATGGGTTAAATGCAGAGCACAAATTCCTAGTATGGGTCACCATACTTGGCCACACTTCACTCACTTCACTTAAAACTTAATGGTAGTAAAGTCTTACACAGTTTGACATGTTTAACTTTGAGTTGATGGTGCACCATTATGAGGTAAATGTTATTGAAGTTATTGAGTCATCATAACTGGCACCACTTTTGCTGTTGCAAACCTGTTGCATGGAATAGCTTCAGGCACACTAAGCTTATTTTGTTTGGCGCATAAACTTTGTTTGAAAGTCTTCATTGGTAAAAATCTGTTCATGACAATCTTATGGTAAAAAATGCATGATATGGTACAGTATATATTCACTTGTAATGAGAAAGCAACAAAAACTGCATGCTCAATAAATGAATGATGGTTGAAAGTTGCATGCAGCTGTATGCACAATAAATGATTATTTCTCCATTTCTGGGAGGATTAATCATTCTTGTTTGATGATTCACTTTGGGTAATATAAAATGTGTTTACTAGAGAATTAATGTCACAGTCGTTGACTTGTATTTAAGGCCAACCCACAACCTTTTGGAAAATACATTAATAATGGATTACTCTTGTGCAAACTCAAAAAGTTTCAGAATAATATTTAAGAGAAATTTGTTGTTACATTTTTAATGAAATTGCATTTATATGTCTTCAGCAAAAGTGAGTCATACAAATGAGGCCACAAAATAAATTAGCAACAGTAAAAAAAAAAATTAAAAAAAAAAAAATATATATATATATATATATATATCTATATATAATTTTTTAGTTGTTATAATCTCAATGATAAATATGGAAAAAATAAATACTATAATCAAGATATTTCCACTTCCACTATTTTAATTGTTTTTGCAGTGTAATAGTGCCATGTGTTATGAATTGTTTCTGTTACATCTTACAGTTTTATTCACATCAGAGTACACACACTCATCTAGTGAGCCAATTTTCTTTTTTTCAGCTTTGGCTTTCCTCTTGGAGAATTGCACAGCTGCATAATTCAGTGTTTCAATTTCAGATTCCTGAAAGAAACAAGAAGAAGAAGCAGAAGAATGCAAAAACATAATAAGAAGTCCAGCTCAAAGTAATAACCATACAATATGGGTAACTAAACTATATGCACTAAGTACACAGAACAAGAGCAGCATCAAAATAAAACCTTTGAATTATTGTGCAATAGGAGTATCCTGACTGTATAAATTACATCTAGAACATTATAATGTTGTATAAAATGTATAAAGCAGTGTATGAATGTAGCAACATTTCACATACATAAGAGGGAAAAGTAGCAGTCCGACTCATGCATCACTAAAGGAGACATAGTAATATCTACAGAAAAATATAATTACCCATACAGTATATGATAGTATAAAATGTATACTATATTTTCATGAACACATACCTGCCTTGTTTCTGGACAGTTTTCAATAGAAGCATTCACTATTAATACAGGAACACACTTATTAGTCTTTCTGACAGAAATAAAGTTAAATGTATTGATTAATTTTTTTAAGTAATCTAATTACAAAAGTACTTACATCTACAGATTTCATTTTTTCTTCTCTTCAGTATAAAATAAGTGAGACAAACAATCAGAAGTGCACACAAGCCCAAAGCCGTTCCCAAACCGAGCACTGTCGATTGTAGAGATCTAGTAATTTCTGATTCTGTTATTTCACCATGTTATCAGTACAAATGATTTTCTAGGCAAAATATGCTTTATGAATTTAGGATAATTATTCAATGATGAATTATGAGACTCCTTACCAGTTTTCTCTTGTGTGTTCATGTTAGTGCTGTTTCCATGCAGTGTTGGTTCACACACCACTGAATTATCACATAAAGCTGGTGTAGATGTTTCTGATGCAATAGTAACATGCTCACCTATAAACATTTATCATGATTCACTAAAAGTCTGCAACTCAGTGTTGTTGAAGAAAACACAGTTAGCATTTCACTACTTCACTATTATTTGTATTCTAGGTTGAACATGCTAATGGTAATAAGGAAAATATCACTACATTAAACCAGTAGCTTAACCAATTTTAGTGGAAATCCTACCTTTAATTTTTAAATAGGTTCCATCTCCAAACACAATGTTGGGGAATGTCAGTGCACAGTAGTACATGGCTTCATCAGACTGAGTGATGTTTAAAATGGTTATATTGAAGCAGTCTGAAGATCTTTCTATTTGGAAACGAGAATTTTGGAATCCATTGTAAAATGTTTCTCCAGCAGTCTTAAAGAAACTAACTATAGTCTGAGGTTTTATTCTTTTTGCTTGCTTAAACCAAGCCATTAGACCAAAGTCCTTTTCAGAAACACAACACTGCAGAGTAGCCGAGTCTCCGATATCCACACTGAGCTCTTTATCAGGCTGATAAACTGATGACTCTGTGGGGGACTGTGCAGTAACCCAGCGTCTACCAGGTTGGACTGGATCTAGAAAAGCAAATAGATTAATTAGGTAAAAAATGTAATGCAGATATTATTATACAAAAAGAGTTATTAAAAATCATCTTAAAGGAATCATATTAGAGTTCCTTCCACATACAACTTCATTGGGTTAAAGTAATACATCAAACAAGATGGGAACAATTTACTCATATTACTTACACACGGCGCTGAAGGTCATAAATAAAATCCAGAAACCAGACATTTTCAATTTCTTAGAAAGTCTACAGTGTTTGTATCTCATTTATAAACAATATATGAATGTGCTTGAAGCATGGTTTGAATTTATACTTATGCTATAGGCAGTCTGTACTGAGCACGCCCCAGAATATGACACACAAAAAAGAAAAGACATAATAAGGAAGCACAGTGTATTCTGATCTACCTACATCTACACCACATATTTCCATATTTGTGTTTTGTTGTTGCACAGGCGTATTATGACAAAATGGAAAGTGTGGTTTACTTATACACTCACACGTGCCTACACTAACATCATGTTGTTTATCTTAATTGCCCTCTTAAGTAAGATTGTCTGTACAAAACCTTGCCTACAGAGCAATGATCATGGGCCAGAGGAGAGCGCAAAACATTTGAACTTTGCACTTTTACTACTGAAGGCCTGACAGCAGAGTTCAAGTTCCAGAGGAACTAGATGGAGCATAGCACCCTAAAAAAGAGACATGAGATCCTTTAAAAAAAAAATAATCTTTGTGGGACATGTCTGGGATAACGATAATGTACTTTACATCAATTATTTTTTTGCAGGCTTATATGAAAAATGTTGACGAAATCACAAACCCATCTCCCACCTTTCTTTTTAATTCCTTCTCCAGTAGGGCACAGGTGTCTATGTTCTAAAGAGAAAAATTCTCATTAATTTCTGTTCTGCATTTCATACAATGCTTCGTATAAAAATCTTATATTTATTATATTAAGTACTAACAGTAAAAATAGACCCCAGTGTTTCGTAATGTGTAAAGCTAGAAATGTGTTTGTTTATCCATGGTTGTTTATGGTTTATTTTTGAGCTCTGTTACTTTTAATTTTAGCAATGCATTGTACAACAACTGTATTGAATATTAATGCATGTACAATCATTGATTTTATGTGTTCTTTGTGTATTTTTTGTTTATAGGCCTGACTGCTGTGTTTATTCGGTTTAGCTCTTTTGATTGGACTCATAATATGAGGTGTGAGATGAACATGTATGTTTCTATGTTATACATTATAAAACCCAGAGGGGCACAGTGGCACGTTTGCCTCGCACCTCCAGAGTTGGGGGTTTAATTCCAGCCTCCACTCTGTGTGCGCAGAGTTTGCATGTTCTCCCCATGCTTCTGGGGTTTCCTCCGGGTACTCTGGATTCCTCCCCTAGTCCAAAGACATGCATTGTAGGCCGACTGGCATTTCCAAATTGTCCATAGTGTGTGAATGTGAGTATGTGTTTGTCCCATGGGATAGTCTCCAGGCTCCCCCAAGACCCTGTGCAGGATAAGCGGTATGGAAAATGGATGAATGGATGGGCATTATAAAACCCCAAATTGTAGCACATCCTGGGAGTTTCCCCATCCTTCCAACTCCCCCCTTTCCCCCAGACACATCAAGATGTCATAAAAGTAAACCATTTGTAGATCATTTCACAGAACGAATGACTGCAACACAGTTGGGGCATTCATCAAACCATACAGCATCACCAAGTGTTCACAGTGCCCAGTAGCTGTAATGGCTGTAGAGTCTTCCACTTATCCCCCTCCCAAATGTTCTGCAACTACAAACAGTATGGTTGGTGACAAAGGCAGGGAGTATTGGAACTTCTTTTTGACCTAGTAATGCTTACAATTATCAGTGTATGGCTGCAGACTTCCATCATTTTTCTTCACAAAGAAGTGGCACCAGTCCTCCAGCCAACAGATGCAGGTGATGTGGAGTGTCGAATGAACCCTTGCCTAAGGCCGTCTTGGATGTCTGTTTGATGGACATAAGGTAGATGTGGGATCTAGGAGGAGTGGCACCTACCAGCAGGTCAGTATTCAGTATGGTGGTTGTTCAGTGACACCTTGCTTGCTAAAGAACTCCATTCCTTGCTTGCTAAAGAACTCCATCTCCATTCCCTTTTTTTCCAGGCTTTCTATGGAGGTGGATCCACACTGGAACTGGAGACAACATGTCTGAGCAGCTGGGTGAACAGTTATCTCCACCCTCCTTACAAGATTATCTTTGGGATGTCTGGAATGTATTATGTGGATGGCATAATGTCTAGTTGAGTCAAAGGTAAAAATTTTAATGACCTCTGAATGGATAAGTTCATACTGTACTCTCAGTGGATTGGTTTGAAACAGAACTCATCTTGAGGCCAGAGGTCTACCATCCACTGCCTGGTCTCAGAGCAGAGAAACAAGGTCTCAGCTAGAAATCTGCCTATGGCCCCAGAGTCAATCATGTCTACAATATCATGTTAAGAGATATTACTCCCAAATTAAGAGTCAGGTCTCTTCAGGCCATTTGTAATCTTGCATGTGTCCAGACCCTTTGCAACAAAGACATTGACATTCCCATATTCTTCTGGCACATTTCTCTGGGGACAATTTGGGTTCGGTCCACTACCATGGACTCTGGGGTGGTTGAATTTCTTAACATCTCAGTCACCAAACTGAGTGATTGTGACGCTATATCTCCTAGAAGATTGTCCAGTCTGATCAAGAGAGAAATCAGTTGGTTGACATACAAGGAATTGTCTCAGCACGTGGCCTTGTTTTGTTCCACGGGCACAGGACTGCTCTATCCAGTTAGAATAAAAGTGATGGCATAGGCATCTACATGAACAGCACCTGGTGCATAAATGTCGGCTGTTTACATCCCTCCAAGTGCAAATGTTGAAAATTCTAAGAACTGATTGCATAATTTGGTCAGTGAACTACAAATAGCACAGTAAAAGTGTTCATCATTATCTCCGGAGATGTTAACCATGCCAACCTAAGATCTCTCCTTCCCAAATTTCACCAGCATGTGTTCTGTCCAACTAGGACCACCATCACCACAGCCCCATAGGGAGGTGTCCTCAGTTCTCTCTTGTACTTGTACTACACATAGCACATAGCACCAACACTATTCTAAAGTTTGCTAATGAAATGACTCATAAAATTTCTAACAGCTTAGAAGGAAGAGGTGGTCCCTCTTGCATGCTGGTGGTCAGGACAAAAATTATGTAAATGTCAGCAAAACCAAAGAAATTAGTGTTGAGACAAGAAAAAGAACATGCTCTATGAGCGATCTGCAGATCCTCTGCTGAAGTTGTCCAAACTACAATCTTTTCTGTATGCACATTGCTGAAGGCCTCAAATGAACCACCACAACATCCTCCCTGGCCAAGAAAGCCCAGCAAGTCCTATTCTGTCTCAGGAGGCTGGAAAAAGTCAAATGTGTCACTTGGAATATTTTTAAAAAATAAACAAAGGAACCCATTTACGGTATCGTTGGCACACCACTAAGCCCCTTATCAGGAATCTACCTCCAGCACTATAAAACAAGAGCATGCAGAGAAACCAATGTTTCTATCGATCCTAAGCACAGTCTCTTCTGCCTACTAGCATCTGGTAAGAGGTACTGCAGCATTTGAGCAACAACTAGCAGACTCTTTTTAAACCAGACTCCAGCAGCGATTTTTAAACTTGGGTGTGGAATAAAGTTACACATACTACACTTAATTTTTTTTAGTAATTAAACTTTATTTAATAATCTCGATTGGTATCATGTGTTTATAATAATCGGATGGTCAAATAAATTGCATGATCATAGTTTTCATGTGCTAAAAGAGAGAAACCAATAAAAAAAACTCCATAATCAATAAATGAATGATGAGTGTATGCACTGTGTATTGAAAACCCTGAACTGTACAATAGATTTTATGGTGTAGTTTCTGGAAGGATTCATCTTTGTTGTTTGATGCTTCACTTTGGTTCATTTAAAGTGTTTGAAGGAGTTTTACTCAACACTCAATGCAGAACAATATTACTTCCGTGTTTTGGGCACCGCATTCAGGAAAACAAAGTAAACATAGGAAAAAGTATAGAAGAAAGAAAACAACAACAACAAAAAATTGGCCTTAAACGCGGTTGGAAGGCAGTTTTTCAGCAGATCGTGTATTAGGATCAATATATCAGTTGCCCTTGCTGTACTTTACTGCTGATTTAATAATCCCCACTGCATTCACTGGTTTCTCACTTACACTGGAAAACCTCACACCACTATCTGACCCTCTAAAATAATCCATTTATATGGCATAACTGTCAATGTCCTTTCACTAGTGCTGCAAATGTGAGCACAGAGATGGGTGAATAAAACAAGCCCCGCTCCCAATGAATCTGTTAATGTGGATGTCACAGTCCTTGACTTATGTTTAAGGCCAATGAACAACCTTTTAGAAAATACACCAGTAATGGAAAATTACTTTTATTTAAACTCTAAAATTTTCAGAATTATGTTTGATTTTTTTTTCACTCTTTTAATGAGATTGCTCTTTACCGCTGTATGTATATGTATTTTTTACAAGTTCACTGTTACTCATAGTTAGATATATTGCATTTGAAATAAAGGTGAAAAAAAAACAGGAGTTACATTAAACATGTTTAAGTAAAAAACCTGTGGCATAGAAGATTAGCTTCAGAGCAAAAAAAAAAAAAAAAACAAAAAAAAAACATATTTTTTAAATTATTCTTACTGTGAGATTATTGTAAAAAAAAAAATCACAAGATTATCTCTAGACATCTCTGTTTTTTCTATTGGCATATAAATTTACTTCTAGAAATAGATACATAATTCAGTCAAATAAGACAATTTCAAGTCTCAGATTATTATTTGTTTAATAATCTTTTCATCTCGTAATGAAAAATGTGGAACAAATTAGTGTATAGTCAAGATATTTTCAGTTAGATAGAGAGATAGTTTTTACAGTGTAATAGTACCATGTGTTATGAATCATTTATGTTACATCTTACAGTTTTATTCACATCAGAGTACACACACTCATCTGATGGGCCAGTTTTTCTTTTTCCAACTTTGGCTTTCTGCTTGGAGAATTTCAAAGCTGCATAATTCAGCATTTCTGCTTCATATTCCTGAATAATATAACAAAAATATAATAATAATAATAATAATAATAATAATAATAATAATAACGCAAAAACATAATAACAAGTCCAGCTCAAAGTAATAACCATACAATATGGGTAACTGCACAATACACACAAATTACACAGAACAAGAGCAGCATCAAAATAAAAAGCTTGGAATTGTTGTGCAAATCTCATCAAATTAATAATATAAATTATATTCAGAACATGATAACAAGTAGCATATGAATGTAGCAATATTTCACATATATAAGTAGCAAAATTAGTAGTCAGACTCATCTACAGAAATAAACAGAATTACCTGTACAGTATATAATAGTATAGAATTTTCTTGCACACGTACCTGCCTTGTTCCTGGAGAGTTTTCTATAGAAGCATTTACTATTAATACAGAAACACACCTATTAGTCTTTCTGATAGAACTAATGGTAACTGTACTTATTCATTTATAATTAATCTGATCACAAAAGCACTTACTTTTATCACAAATTCTTCTCCTCAGTATGAAATAAATGAGGCAGAAAATCAGAAGTGCACACAAACCCAAAGCCGTTCCCAAACCGAGCACTGTCGAATGTAGAGATCTAGTCATTTCTGATACTGTTATTTCACCACATTACTTTTACTTCGGTACAAATGATTCTCTATATGCTTTATGAATTAAGGATGATTAATTAATTATAAACTACATCTTACCTGTTTTCTCTTGTGTGTTCATGTTAGTGCTGTTTCCATGCAGTGTTGGTTCACACACCACTGAATTATCACACAGAGCTGGTGTAGATGTTTCTGATGCAATAGTAACATGCTCACCTATAAACATTTATCATGATTCACTAAAAGTCTGTAACTCAGTGTTGTTGAAGAAAACACAGTTAGCATTTCACTACTTCACTATTATTTGTCTCCCAGGTTGAACATGCTAATGGTAATAAGGAAAAATATCACTACATTAAACCAGGAGCTTAATCAATTTTAGTGGAAATCCTACCTTTAATTTTTAAATAAGTTCCATCTGCAAACACAAGGTCGGGTGTTGTCAGTGCACAGTAGTACATGGCTTCATCAGACTGAATGGTGTTTAAAATGGTCATATTGAAGCAGTTTGAAGATCTTTCTATTTTGAAACGAGGCTTTTGGGATTCATTGTAAAATGTCTCTCCGCCACTTTTATATACAGTGACTATAATCTCAGGTTTTTTTCCGTTTGGTTGCTTAAACCAGGCAATTACCCCAACTTCTTTTTCAGAAATACAACACTGCAGAGTAGCCGAGTCTCCAATATCCACACTGAGCTCTTTATCAGGCTGATAAACTGGTGACTCTGTGAGGGATTGTGCAGTAACCCAGCGTCTACCAGGTTGGACTGGATCTAGAAAAGCAAATGGATTAATTAAGTAAATAATGTATTTGAGATATTATTATATAAAAAGGGTTATTAAAAATCACCTTAAAGGAATAACATTAGAGTTTTTTCTACATACAATTTGCTCAAAGTACTTACACATTGCACTGAAGATCAAAATGAAAATCCAGAAACTAGTCATTTTTCATTTCTCAGAAATTCTACAGTGTTTGTATTTCATTTATCAGCAGAATATGAATGCGCTTGAAGCATGGTATGAATTTATATTTATACTATAGGCGGTCTGTACTGAGCACGCCCCAGAATATGACATGATTGGTTGTAATAAAAAAAAAAAAAACACATGATAAGCAAGCACACTGTTCTGATCTGCCTACATCTACCCCACATATTTCCATATTTGTGTTTTGGTGTTGCACAGAGATATCATGAAAAAGATGTTGTGACAAAATGGAAAATGTGGGTTACTTTTACTCTCACATGTGCCTACACTAACATCTCATTGTTTATTTTAATTGTCCTCTGAATGCAACTGGTTTGTATGAAATCTTGCCTATTTAATAAAGGTCATTTGGACCAAAGTAATGCATTTGAATTTTGGCATTTGACTTTTATTATTGAAGAATATGACCACGGTGTTGAAATTACAGATGGAGCTTAGCTCCCCAAAAGAGTCATGAAATCCTTTAAAAATAATAAAAGCTGATGATTGGGGGACAGGTCTGGGATACTAATTTATTATTTATACCATCTGTATAAGATGCATATGAGAATCTGTCTGACACATAGATAGTACAGTATTATGGAGCAATATATACCTGTTTCAATGCCTGAAATGAATTAAACAGTATATCTGTAGCTGCCTATGCAGGTCATCTTTGGAAATACTGAATGTATTCCTGAGCTTATACTTAAAAGCAGCATCAAAAAGTGGATTAAACATTAAAACACTCCAAATTGTGACACGTACTGGGAGCCCCTCACCCCCACCTTCCTAAAAGATACATCAAGGTATCATCAATGTAAACCATGTGTGTCAGGAACGCCATCTTAATGAATTACTGGAACACATTTTGGGCATTTGTCAAACCATACAGCATCACCAAGTATTCATAGTGCCCAGTGGCATCTAGAGAAGACCGTCTTCCACTCATCCCCCTCCAAAATGATCTGCTGTCTGCTTGTCCAATGTATCAGTGCATGGCCTCAGACCTTTGGCCTTTTACTCTAAGAAGGTTTCAAGGTTTCAAGGTTTCAGGGTTTCAGGGCTTTCTATGGAGTTGGACCTACATGAAAACTGGAAACAACATGTCTGAGCAGCTCAGTGGCCAGCTATCTCTACCCTCTTGATCAGATTATCTTTGGGATGGGATCAGTGCATGGCCTCAGACCTTTGGCCTTTTACTCTATGAAGAAGTAGTCAATCACCTGTATCAGGTTATATGGAGTGTTGAACGTACCCCTGCCTAAGGCCCTCCCGGCTGTACTCCTACACAGCAACAGGTTTTTTTTTTGATGGAGAGAAGGTAGACATGGGTTCTAGAAGGATTTGCCTCTAGCAACTGATCAAGAGCACAATCTCATGGTCTGTAGTGTGGGAGTTTGGTGGCACCTTGCTTGCTAAAGAACTCTGCCCAGATAATGGGTCTTTGTGGGCACAGTCTCCATTTCAGAGCTTCAGGGCTTTCTGTGGAGTTATGGAAACTGGAAACAACATGTCTGAGCAGCTCAGTGGCCAGCTATCTCCACCCTCTTGACCAGATTATCTTTGGGATGGGATCAGTGCATGTCCTCAGACCTTTGGCCTTTTACTCTATGAAGAAGTAGTCAATCACCTGTATCAGGTGATATGGAGTGTTGAACGTACCCCTGCCTAAGGCCCTCCCGGCTGTACTCAAGTCAAGTCAAGTCAAGTCAAGTGGAGTTTATTGTCATTTCAGCCATATACAAGTACATAGTGAAACGAAACAACGTTTCTCCAGGACCAAGGTGCTACATAAGACAACACAGAACAACACAGAACTACGGGGACTACATAAATTATACATAAAGTGCACCAGTGCAAACGTGCGGACGCACAAGACAGAACAAGACAGTACAATAACTACAACACCGACCAGTACGCAGTTCTGTTTGAAAGTGACCAAGTGACAATAGTGCAAATAATACAGAGTTTGATATAAATAGCTGAAGTAATGTAAACATAATGGTATTGTATTATGTGTAAACATAATAGTAGCAGAAGCAGCATAAAACATGTGCAAAACATGTGTAAAACATGTGCATGGAAGATTGTTCAGTTGTGTGTATGTGTGTATATGTATGTGTGTGTGTATTCCTTCCTTCAGTCCAGTTCTAGGAGTCTGATGGCATGAGGGAAGAAACTACTGCACAGTCTGGTTGTGAGGGCCCGAATGCTTCGGTACCGTTTACCAGACGGCAGGAGGGTGAAGAGTGTGTGAGAGGGGTGTGTGGGGTCATCCACAATGCTGGTGGCTTTGCGGATGCAGCGGGAGGTGTAAATGTCCGAGATGGAGGGAAGAGAGACTCCGATGATCTTCTCAGCTGTCCTCACTATCCGCTGCAGGGTCTTGCGATCTGAGACAGTGCAATTCCCAAACCAGTCAGTGATGCAGCTGCACGGGATGCTCTCGATAGTCCCTCTGTAGAACATGGTGAGGATGGAGGGTGGGAGATTTCCTCAGCCTTTGCAGAAAGTACAGGCGCTCCTGGGCTTTCTTTGTTATGGAACTGGTGTTGAGCGACCAGTTGAGGTTCTCCACCAGGTGAACACCAAGAAACTTGGTGCTCTTGACGATCTCCACGGAGGAGCCGCCGATGTTCAGCGGAGAGTGGTCACTCTGTGCTCTTCTGCAGTCAACAACCATCTCTTTAGTTTTGTCCACATTCAGGGACAGGTTGTTGGCTCTGCACCAGTCCGTTAGCTGCTGCACCTCATCTCTGTATGCTGACTCGTCGTTCTTGCTGATGAGACCCACCACGGTCGTGTTATCGGCGAACTTGATGATGTGATTTGAGCTGTGCATTGCTACACAGTTGTGAGTCAGCAGAGTGAACAGCAATGGACTGAGCACACAGCCCTGTGGGGCTCCGGTGCTCAGTGTGGTGGTGTTCGAGATGCTTTTCCCGATCCGGACTGACTGAGGTCTCCCGGTCAGGAAGTCCAGGATCCAGTTACAGAGGGAGGTGTTCAGGCCCAGCAGGTTCAGCTTTCCAATCAGGTGCTGAGGAATGATTGTATTGAATGCTGAACTAAAGTCTATGAACAGCATTCTAACATAAGTGTCTTTATTGTCCAGGTGGATGAGGGCCAGATGGAGGGCGGTGGTGATGGCATCATCTGTTGAGCGGTTGGGGCAGTAAGCGAATTGCAGGGGGTCCAGTGAGGGGGGCAGCAGGGTCTTGATGTGCCTCATGACGAGCCTCTCAAAGCACTTCATGATGATGGGTGTAAGTGCAATGGGACGGTAGTCATTGAGGCAGGACACTGAAGACTTCTTTGGCATGGGGACGATGGTGGTGGCCTTGAAGCACGTCGGAACAACGGTGCTGCTCAGGGAGGTGTTGAAGATGTCCGTGAAAACATCTGCCAACTGGTCTGCACATCCCCTGAGCACCCTGCCAGGAATGTTGTCTGGTCCAGCAGCCTTTCGTGGGTTGACTCTGTGTAGAGTCTTCCTCACGTCGGCCGTGGTTAGACACAGCACCTGGTCATTGGGAGAAGGGGTGGTCTTCCTCGCCGTCACGCCGTTCTGTGCCTCGAACCGAGCGTAGAAGTTGTTCAGCGCATCTGGGAGGGCGGCATCACTGTCACAGGCAGATGGTGGTGTCCTGTAGTTTGTGATGTTCTGGATGCCTTGCCACATGTGCCGTGTGTCTCTGCTGGTCTTGAAGTAGTTGTGGATTCTCTGAGCGTGTGCGCGCTTTGCTTCTCTGATGGCCTGGGACAGTTTGGCCCTCTCTGTTCTTAGGGCCACCTTGTCGCCTGCTCTGAAAGCAGAGTCCCGGGTCCTCAGTAGCGCGCGCACCTCTGCAGTCATCCACGGCTTCTGGTTGGAGCGTGAGGTGATGGTCTTGGAGACGGTGACGTCATCAATGCACTTGCTGATATAGCAAGTCACTGATGTCGCGTATTTCTCCAAGTCGGTGAAGTCGCCATCAGTTGCCGCTTCCCTGAACATGTGCCAGTCAGTGTGTTCAAAACAGTCCTGAAGAGCAGAGATGGCTCCTGCTGGCCAGGTTTTCACCTGCTTCAGAACCGGTTTGGTTCGTCTGACTAGCGGTCTGTATGCTGGGATTAGCATAACAGAGATGTGGTCTGAGTAGCCGAGGTGGGGGCGGGGCTCCGTCCGGTATGCACCGGGGATGTTTGTGTAAACAAGGTCCAGCACGTTCTTCCCTCTTGTTGCAAAGTTCACATGCTGATGGAATTTAGGGAGCACTGACTTGAGATTTGCATGGTTGAAATCTCCAGCAACAATAAACAGTCCATCAGGGTTTGAGTTCTGCAGCTGGCTAATAGCCCCATACAGTTCACAGAGTGCCTCCTTAGCATTAGCACTGGGGGGAATGTATACACTGATTATGAGGACGGTTGTGAATTCCCGTGGTAAATAAAAAGGTCTGCATCTAACAGTCACAAACTCCACCAGCGATGAGCACTAACTAGAGACTAGCACAGAGTTCTTGCACCATTCCGTGTTGATGTAAACACACAAGCAGCCGCCGCGAGCCTTACCGCACAGAGCTGTGTTTCTGTAGGCACGAAACGAGGCTAGCCCATCTAGCTGAATGGCGTCGTCCGGAACTCTGTCGCTGAGCCACGTCTCCGTGAAAACAAAGACGCAGCAGTCTCTGAACTCACGCTGCGTAGTTTGCTGGAGTCGGATGTAATCCAGTTTATTGTCCAGGGAGCAGACTTTGGAGAGCAGGATGGACGGGAAATCGGGTCGGCTAGGGTTTGTTTTTAGCCTAGCACGAACCCCCGCCCTCTTTCCGCGCTTCTGCTTTCTCGCGCACCGCTTGCGACGTCCCCTCCCCCCGCCGAGCGCTGGAGGCCTGGTCCCCGCAGCAAGCCGAGATCGCGTAGCTTCTCCACCAGATCATCCTTCAGAGTGGCTGTATTGTTGTGTCTTAAGTTTATAAGTGTCTGGCGGTGGTATACACTAACACCGGTAGTTCCGATGTCCATGTGCCATTAAAAAGTCGGCCTAAGGACGAAAAAAGCACCATTTTGTATCCGGAGTGGCCGCTGCGTGCTACTGCCGCGCCGCCATCTTGGAATACTCCTACACAGAAACAGGTTTTTTTTTGATGGAGAGAAGGTAGAAGTGGAATCTAGAAGGATTTGCCTCTAGCAACTGATCAAGAGCACAATCTCATGGTCTGTAGTGTGGGAGTTTGGTGGCACCTTGCTTGCTAAAGACCTCTGCCCAGATGATGGGTCTCTGTGGGCACAGTCTCCATTTCAGGGCTTAAGGGCTTTCTGTGGAGTTATGGAAACTGGAAACAACATGTCTCAGCAGTTCAGTGGCCAGCTATCTCCACCCTCTTGACCAGATTATCTTTGGGATGGCAGAATGTCTGGTTGAGTCAATGGCAAAAATTACAGTGGTCTCTGAATGGATAGGTTCAATCTGTACTGTCAGTGGATGGGTTTGAAACAGAACTTATATTGAGGCTAGAGGTCTACCATCCACATCCTGGTCTCAGAGAGGAGGGGAACCGGGTCTCGGCTATAAAGCTGCCCATGGCCCCAGAGTCAACCAGGTCTGTAATATCATGTTAAGAGATATTACTCCCACATTTCTCTGGGGACAATTTGGGTTCGGTCCACTACCATGGACTCTGGGGTGGTTGAATTTCTTAATATCTCAGTATCAGAACTGAGTGATATTGATGCTCTCTCTCTTACAAGGTTGCCCAGTCTGATCAAGAGAGAAATCAGCTGGTTGACATACAAGGAATCATCTCAGCACGTGGCCTTGTTTGTTCCATGGGGACAGGACTGCTCTATCCAGTTAGAGCAAAAGTGATGGCATAGGCATCTACATGAACAGCACCTGGTGCATAAATGTCAGCTGTTTACATCCCTCCAAGTGCAAATGTTGAAAATTCTAACAACTAATTGCATAATTTGGTCAATGAACTACAAATCGCAGAGTAAAAGCGTTCATCATTATCTCTAGAGATGTTAACCGTGCCAATCTAAGATCTCTCCTTCCCAAATTTCACCAGCATGTGTTCTGTCCAACTAGGACCACCATCACCACAGCCCCATAGGGAGGTGTCCTCAGTTCTCTCTTGTACTTGTACTACACATAGCACATAGCACCAACACCATTCTAAAGTTTGCTAATGAAATGACTCATAAAATTTCTAACAGCTTAGAAGGAAGAGGTGGTCCCTCTTGCATGCTGGTGGTCAGGACAAAAATTATGTAAATGTCAGAAAAACCAAGGATATTAGTGTTGAGACAAGAAAAAGAACATGCTCTATGAGCGATCTGCAGATCCTCTGCTGAAGTTGTCCAAACTACAATCTCCTCTGTATGCACATTGCTGAAGGCCTCAAATGAACCACCACAACATCCTCCCTGGCCAAGAAAGCCCAGCAAGTCCTATTCTGTCTCAGGAGGCTGGAAAAAGTCAAATGTGTCACTTGGAATATTTGTAAAAAATAAACAAAGGAACCCATTTACGGTATCGTTGGCACACCACTAACCCCTTATCAGGAATCTACCTCCAGCACTATAAAACAAGAACATGCAGAGAAACAAAAGTTTCTATCGATTCTAAGCACAGTCTCTTCTGCCTACTAGCATCTGGTAAGAGGTACTGCAGCATTTGAGCAACAACCAGCAGACTCTTTTTAAACCAGACTCCAGCAGCGATGTTTAAACTTGGAATAAATGTGGAATAAATGTGGAATAATGTGGAATAAAGTTACACATACTACACTTAATTTTTTTTAGTAATTAAACTTTATTTAATAATCTCCATCGATATCATTTGTTTATAATAATCTGATGGTCAAATAAATTGCATGATCATAGTTTTCATGTGCTAAAAGAGAGAAACCAATAAAAAAAACTCCATAATCAATAAATGAATGATGATTGTATGCACTGTGTATTGAAAACCCTGAACTGAACAATAGTTTTTATGGCGTAGTTTCTGGAAGGATTCATCTTTGTTGTTTGATGCTTCACTCTGGTTCATTTAAAGTGTTTGAAGGAGTTTTACTCAACACTCAATGCAGAACAATATTACTTCTGTGTTTTGGGCACCACATTCAGGAAAACAAAGTAAACGTAGAAAATGTAGAACAACGAAAACAACAACAAAAAAAAAATTGGCCTTAAAAGAGGTTGGAAGGCAGTTTTTCAGCAGATTGTGTATTAGGATCAATATATCAGTTGCCCTTGTTGTACTTTTACTGCTGATTTAATAATCCCCACTGCATTCACTGGTTTCTCACTTACACTGGAAAACCTCACACCACTATCTGACCCTCTAAAATAGTCCATTTATAAGACATAATTGTCAGTGTCCTTTCACTAGTGCTGCAAATGTGAGCACAGAGATGGGTGAATAAAACAAGCCCCGCCCTCAATGAATCTGTTAATGTGGATGTCACAGTCCTTGACTTATGTTTAAGGCCAGCGAACAACCTTTTAGAAAATACAGCAGTGATGGAAAATTACTTTTATTTAAACTCCGAAATTTTCAGAAATATGTTTGATTTATTTATTTTTTTCACTCTTTTAATGAGATTGCTCTTTACATTTATTGTGTCTTCAGCAAAAGGCAGAGTTTTACAAATGAGGCCACAAAATCTGAAGTCATACAAATATGTATTTTTTACAATTTCACTGTTACTGGTAGTTAGATATATGGCACTTGAAATAAAGGTGAAAAAAATCAGGAGTTACATTAAACGTGTAAATAAATAAACCTGTGGCATAGAAGATTAGCTTCACAGCAAAAAAAAAAAAAACATGATAACTTGAATAGAAGGCATTTTTTAAATAATTCTTACTGTGAGATTACTGTAAAAAAAATCACAAGATTGTCTCTAGACATCTCTGTTTTTTCTATTGGCATATAATTTTACTTCTAGAAATAGATACATAATTCAGTCGAATAAGACCATTTCAAGTCTCAGATTATTATTTGTTTAATAATCTTTTCATCTCATAATCAAAAATGTGGAACAAATTAGTGTATAGTCAAGATATTTTCACTTGGTAAAATATTTTCACTGTTTTTACAGCGTAATAGTACCATGTGTTATGAATCATTTATGTTACATCTTACAGTTTTATTCACATCAGAGTACACACACTCATCTGATGGGCCAGTTTTTCTTTTTCCAACTTTGGCTTTCTGCTTGGAGAATTTCAAAGCTGCATAATTCAGCATTTCTGCTTCATATTCCTGAATAATATAACAAAAATGTAATAATAATAATAATAATAATAATAATAATGCAAAAATATAATAACAAGTCCAGCTCAAAGTAATAACCATAACAAATTACACAGAACAAGAGCAGCATCAAAATAAAAAGCTTGGAATTGTTGTGCAAACCTCATCAAATTAATAATATAAATTATATTCAGAACATGATAACAAATAGCATATGAATGTAGCAACATTTCACATATATAAGTAGCAAAATTAGTAGTCAGACTCATCTACAGAAATAAACAGAATTACCTGTGCAGTATATAATAGTATAGAATTTTCTTGCACACGTACCTGCCTTGTTCCTGGAGAGTTTTCTATAGAAGCATTTACTATTAATACAGAAACACACCTATTAGTCTTTCTGATAGAACTAATGGTAACTGTACTTATTCATTTATAATTAATCTGATCACAAAAGGACTTACCTTTATTACAATTTCTTCTCCTCAGTATAGAATAAGTGAGGCAGAAAATCAGAAGTGCACACAAACCCAAAGCCGTTCCCAAACCGAGCACTGTCGAATGTAGAGATCTAGTCATTTCTGATACTGTTATTTCACCACATTACATTTACTTCAGTACAAATGATTCTCTATATGCTTTATGAATTAAGGATAATTAATTAATTATGAACTACATCTTACCTGTTTTCCCTTGTGTGTTCATGTTAGTGCTGTTTCCATGCAGTGTTGGTTCACACACCACTGAATTATCACACAGAGCTGGTGTAGATGTTTCTGATGCAATAGTAACATGCTCACATATAAACATTCATCATGATTCACTAAAAGTCTGTAACTCAGTGTTGTTGAAGAAATCACAGATAGCATTTCACTACTTCACTATTATTTGTCTTCCAGGTTGAACATGCTAATGGTGATAAAGAAAAATATCACTACATTAAACCAGGAGCTTAATCAATTTTAGTGGAAATCCTACCTTTAATTTTTAAATAAGTTCCATCTCCAAACACAATGTCAGGGTATGTCAATGCACAGTAGTACATGGCGTCATCAGACTGAATGGTGTTTAAAATGGTCATATTGAAGCAGTTTGAAGATTTTTCTATTTTGAAACGAGACTTTTGGGATTCATTGTAAAACGTCTCTCCGGTAGTTTTATATACAGTGACTATAATCTGAGGTTTTTTTCCGTTTGGTTGCTTAAACCAGGCAATTATCCCGATTTTCTTTTCAGAAATGCAACACCGCAGAGTAGCCGAGTCTCCGATATCCACACTGAGCTCTTTATCAGGCTGATAAACTGGTGACTCTGTGAGGGATTGTGCAGTAACCCAGCGTCTACCAGGTTGGACTGTATCTAGAAAAGGAAATGCATTAATTAAGTAAATAATATTTCAAATATTATTATATAAAGTTATTAAAAATCACCTTAAATCAATAACATTAGAGTTTCTTCTACATACGACCACATACTAAATGCTTTACAGTAACAGTCTCGATAGATTTTTTAAAAATACATCAAACTACATGGGAATAATTTGCTCATATTACTTACACATGGTGCTGAAGATCAAAATGAAAACCCAGAAACTAGTCATTTTTCATTTCTCAGAAATTCTACAGTGTTGATTTGTCATTTATAAACAGAATATGAATGCGCTTGAAGCATGGTTTGAATTTATATTTATACTATAGGCGGTCTGTACTGAGCACGCCCCAGAATATGATGTGATTGGTTGTAATAAAAAAAAAAAGGCATGATAAGCAAGCACACTATTCTGATCTGCCTACATCTACCCCACATATTTCCATATTTGTGTTTTGGTGTTGCACAGAGATATCATGACAAAGATGTTGTGACAAAATGGAAAATGTGGGTTACTTTTACTCTCACATGTGCCTACACTAACATCTCATTGTTTATTTTAATTGCCCTTGAGATTCAACTTGTTTGTATGAAATCTTGCCTATTTAATAAAGGTCTTTTGGACCAGAGTAATTCATTTGAATTTTGGCATTTGATTTCTATTATTGAAGAACGTGACAACAGTGTTGAAATTACGGCGGAGCCAGATGGAGCTTAGCTCCCCAAAAGAGTCATGAAATCCTTTAAAAACAATAAAAGCTGATGATTGGGGGACAGGTCTGGGATACTAATTTATTATTTATACCATCTGTATAAGATGCATATGAGAATCTGTCTGACACATAGATAGTACAGTATTATGGAGTAATATTTACCTGTTTCAATGCCTGAAATGAATTAAACAGTATATCTGTAGCTGCCTATGCAGGTCATCTTTGGAAATACTTAATGTGTTCCTGAACTTATAATTAAAAGCAGCATCAAAAAGTGGATTAAACATTAAAACACTCCAAATTGTGACACGTACTGGGAGCCCCTCACTCCCACCCTCCTAAAAGATACATCAGGGTATCATCAATGTAAACCATGTGTGTCAGGAACGCCATCTTAATGAATAACTGGAACACATTTTGGGCATTTGTCAAACCATACAGCATCACCAAGTATTCATAGTGCCCAGTGGCATCTAGAGAAGACCGTCTTCCACTCATCCCCCTCCAAAATGATCTGCTGTCTGCTTGGCCAATCTATCAGTGCATGGCCTCAGATCTTTGGCCTTTTACTCTATGAAGAAGTAGTCAACTGATACAGGTGATATGGAGTGTTGAATGTACCCTTGCCTAAGGCCCTCCCAGCTGTACACCTACACAGAAACAGTTTTTTTTTTTTTTTTTGATGGAGAGAAGGTAGAAGTGGAATCTAGACGGATTTGCCTCTAGCAACCGATCAAGAGCACAATCTCATGGTCTGTAGTGTGGGAGTTTGGTGGCACCTTGCTTGCTAAAGACATCTGCCCAGACGATGGGTCTCTGTGGGCACAGTCTCCATTTCAGGGCTTTAGGGCCTTCTATGGAGTTATGGAAACTGGAAACAACATGTCTCAGCAGCTCAGTGGCCAGCTATCTCCACCCTCTTGACCAGATTATCTTTGGGATGGCAGAATGTCTGGTTGAGTCAATGGCAAAAATTACAGTGGTCTCTGAATGGATAGGTTCAATCTGTACTGTCAGTGGATGGGTTTGAAACAGAACTTATATTAAGGCCAGAGTTCTACCATCCACATCCTGGTCTCAGAGAGGAGGGGAACCGGGTCTCGGCTATAAAGCTGCCCATGGCCCCAGAGTCAACCAGGTCTGTAATATCATGTTAAGAGATATTACTCCCAAATTAAGAGTCAGGTCTCTTCAGACCACTAGTAATCTTGCATGTGTCCAGACTACAACAAAGACACAGACATTCCGATATTCTTCTGGCACATTTCTCTGGGGACAGTTTGGGTTCGGTCCACTACCATGGACTCTCGGGCAGTTGAATTTCTTAACATCTCAGTCACCAAACTGAGTGATTGTGATGCTCTCTCTGTAAGAAGATTGTCCAGTCTGATCAAGAGAGAAATCAGCTGGTTGACATACAAGGAATCGTTTCAGCACGTGGCCTTGTTTTGTTCCACAGGGACAGGACTGCTCTATCCAGGTAGAACAAAAGTGATGGCATAGGCATCTACATGAACAGCACCTGGTGAGTGCAAATGTTGAAAATTCTAACAACTGATTGCATAATTTGGTCAATGAACTACAAATAGCACACTAAAAATGTTGATCATTATCTCCAGAGATGTTAACCATGCCAACCTAAGATCTGTCCTTCCCAAATTTCACCAGCATGTGTTCTGTCCAACTAGGACCACCATCACCACAGCCCCATAGGGAGGTGTCCTCAGTTCTCTCTTGTACTTGTAGTACACATAGCACCAACACTATTCTAAAGTTTGCTAATGAAATGACTCGTAAAATTTCTAACAACTTAGAAGGAAGAGGTGGTCCCTCTTGCATGCTGGTGGTCAGGACAAAAATTATGTAAATGTCAGAAAAACCAAGGAAATTAGTGTTGAAACAAGAAAAAGAACATGCTCTATGAGCGATCTGCAGATCCTCTGCTGAAGTTGTCCAAACTACAATCTTTTCTGTATGCACATTGCTGAAGGCCTCAAATGAACCACCACAACATCCTCCCTGGCCAAGAAAGCCCAGCAAGTCCTATTCTGTCTCAGGAGGCTGGAAAAAGTCAAATGTGTCACTTGGAATATTTGTAAAAAATAAACAAAGGAACCCATCTACGGTATCGTTGGCACACCACTAACCCTCTTATCAGAAATCTACCTCCAGCACTATAAAACAAGAACATGCAGAGAAACAAAAGTTTCTATCGATTCTAAGCACAGTCTCTTCTGCCTACTAGCATCTGGTAAGAGGTACTGCAGCATTTGAGCAACAACCAGCAGACTCTTTTTAAACCAGACTCCAGCAGCGATTTTTAAACTTGGGTGTGGAATAAAGTTACACATACTACACCTAATTTTTTTAGTAATTAAACTTTATTTAATAATCTCCATCGGTATCATGTGTTTATAATAATCTGATGATCAAATAAATTGCATAAACATGGTTTTCATGTGCTAAAAGAGAAGCCAGTAAAAAAAACTCCATAATCAATAAATGAATGATGATTGTATGCACTGTGTATTGAAAACCCTGAACTGTACAATAGTTTTTATGGCATAGTTTCTGGAAGGATTCATCTTTGTTGTTTGATGCTTCACTTTGGTTCATTTAAAGTGTTTGAAGGAGTTTTACTCAACACTCAATGCAGAACAATATTACTTCTGTGTTTTGGGCACCACATTCAGGAAAACAAAGTAAACGTAGAAAATGTAGAACAACGAAAACAACAACAACAACAACAAAAAAAAAATTGGCCTTAAAAGAGGTTGGAAGGCAGTTTTTCAGCAGATTGTGTATTAGGATCAATATATCAGTTGCCCTTGTTGTACTTTTACTGCTGATTTAATAATCCCCACTGCATTCACTGGTTTCTCACTTACACTGGAAAACCTCACACCACTATCTGACCCTCTAAAATAATCCATTTATAAGACAAAATTGTCATTGTCCTTTCACTAGTGCTGCAAATGTGAGCACAGAGATGGGTGAACAAAACAAGCCCCGCCCTCAATGAATCTGTTAATGTGGATGTCACGGTCCTTGACTTATGTTTAAGGCCAATGAACAACCTTTTAGAAAATACACCAGTAATGGAAAATTACTTTTATTTAAACTCCGAAATTTTCAGAATTATGTTTGATTTATTTATTTTGTTCACTCTTTTAATGAGATTGCTCTTTACATTTATTGTGTCTTCAGCAAAAGGCAGAGTTTTACAAATGAGGCCACAAAATCTGAAGTCATACAAATATGTGTTTTTTACAAGTTCACTGTTACTGGTAGTTAGATATATGGCACTTGAAATAAAGGTGAAAAAAATCAGGAGTTACCTTAAACGTGTAAATAAATAAACCTGTGGCATAGAAGATTAGCTTCACAGCAAAAAAAAAAAAAACATGATAACTTGAATAGAAGGCATTTTTTAAATAATTCTTACTGTGAGATTACTGTAAAAAAAAATCACAAGATTATCTCTAGACATCTCTGTTTTTTCTATTGGCATATAATTTTACTTCTAGCAATAGATACATAATTCAGTCGAAATAAGACAATTTCAAGTTTCTTTTCATCTCATAATCAAAAATGTGGAACAAATTAGTGTATAGTCAAGATATTTTCACTTGGTAAAATATTTTCACTGTTTTTACAGCGTAATAGTACCATGTGTTATGAATCATTTATGTTACATCTTACAGTTTTATTCACATCAGAGTACACACACTCATCTGATGGGCCAGTTTTTCTTTTTCCAACTTTGGCTTTCTGCTTGGAGAATTTCAAAGCTGCATAATTCAGCATTTCTGCTTCATATTCCTGAATAATATAACAAAAATGTAATAATAATAATAATAATAATAATAATAATAATAATAATAATGCAAAAATATAATAACAAGTCCAGCTCAAAGTAATAACCATACAATATGGGTAACTGCACAATACACACAAATTACACAGAACAAGAGCAGCATCAAAATAAAAAGCTTGGAATTGTTGTGCAAATCTCATCAAATTAATAATATAAATTATATTCAGAACATGATAACAAATAGCATATGAATGTAGCAACATTTCACATATATAAGTAACAAAATTAGTAGTCAGACTCATCTACAGAAATAAACAGAATTACCTGTGCAGTATATAATAGTATAGAATTTTCTTGCACACGTACCTGCCTTGTTCCTGGAGAGTTTTCTATAGAAGCATTTACTATTAATACAGAAACACACCTATTAGTCTTTCTGATAGAACTAATGGTAACTGTACTTATTCATTTATAATTAATCTGATCACAAAAGGACTTACTTTTATTACAATTTCTTCTCCTCAGTATGAAATAAGTGAGACAGAAAATCAGAAGTGCACACAAACCCAAAGCCGTTCCCAAACCGAGCACTGTCGAATGTAGAGATCTAGTCATTTCTGATACTGTTATTTCACCACATTACATTTACTTCAGTACAAATGATTCTCTATATGCTTTATGAATTAAGGATGATTAATTAATTATAAACTACATCTTACCTGTTTTCTCTTGTGTGTTCATGTTAGTGCTGTTTCCATGCAGTGTTGGTTCACACACCACTGAATTATCACACAGACCTGGTTTCGATGTTTCTGATGCAATAGTAACATGGTCACATATAAACATTTATCATGATTCACTAAAAGTCTGTAATTCAGTGATGTTGAAGAAAACACAGTTAGCATTTCACTACTTCACTATTATTTGTCTTCCAGGTTGAACATGCTAATGGTAATAAGGAAAAATATCACTACATTAAACCAGGAGCTTAATCAATTTTAGTGGAAATCCTACCTTTAATTTTTAAATAAGTTCCATCTCCAAACACAGGGTTGGGTTTTGTCAGTGCACAGTAGTACATGGCTTCATCAGACTGAATGGTGTTTAAAATGGTCATATTGAAGCAGTTTGAAGATCTTTCTATTTTGAAACGAGACTTTTGGGATTCATTGTAAAACGCCTCTCCAGCAGTTTTATATACAGTGACTATAATCTGAGGTTTTTTCCGTTTGGTTGCTTGAACCAGGCAATTATCCCAACTTCATTTTCAGAAACACAACATCGCAGAGTAGCCGAGTCTCCAATATCCACACTGAGCTCTTTATCAGGCTGATAAACTGGTGACTCTGTGAGGGATTGTGCAGTAACCCAGTGTCTACCAGGTTGGACTGGATCTAGAAAAGCAAATGGATTAATTAAGTAAATAATGTATTTGAGATATTATTATATAAAAAGGGTTATTAAAAATCACCTTAAAGGAATAACATTAGATTTTTTTCTACATACAATTTGCTCATATAACTTACACATGGTGCTGAAGATCAAAATTAAAATCCATGAAGCTGTCATTTTTCATTTCTTAGAAATTTTACAGTCTTTGTATCTCATTTATCAGCAGAATATGAATGCGCTTGAAGCATGGTCTGAATTTATATTTATACTATAGGCGGTCTGTACTGAGCACGCCCCAGAATATGACATGATTGGTTGTAATTTTTTAAAAAAACATGATAAGCAAGCACACTATTCTGATCTGCCTACATCTACCCCACATATTTCCATATTTGTGTTTTGGTGTTGCACAGAGATATCATGACAAAGATGTTGTGACAAAATGGAAAATGTGGGTTACTTTTACACTCTCATGTGCCTACACTAACATCTCATTGTTTATTTTAATTGTCCTCTGAATGCAACTTGTTTGTATGAAATCTTGCCTATTTAATAAAGGTCTTTTGGACCATAGTAATGCATTTGAATTTTGGCATTTGACTTTTAATATTGAAGAACGTGACAACAGTGTTGAAATTACAGCGGAGCCAGATGGAGCTTAGCTCCCCAAAAGAGTCATGAAATATTTTAAAAACAATAAAAGCTGATGATTGGGGGACAGGTCTGGGATACTAATTTATTATTTATACCATCTGTATAAGATGCATATGAGAATCTGTCTGACACATAGATAGTACAGTATTATGGAGTAATATTTACCTGTTTCAATGCCTGAAATGAATTAAACAGTATATCTGTAGCTGCCTATGCAGGTCATCTTTGGAAATACTTAATGTGTTCCTGAGCTTATACTTAAAAGCAGCATCAAAAATTGGATTAAACATTAAAACACTCAAAATTGTGACACGTACTGGGAGCCCCTCACCTCCACCATCCTAAAAGATACATCAAGGTATCATCAATGTGAACCATGTGTGTCAGGAACGCCATCTTAATGAATAACTGGAACACATTTTGGGCATTTGTCAAACCATACAACATCACCAAGTATTCATAGTGCCCAGTGGCATCTAGAGAAGACCGTCTTCCACTCATCCCCCTCCCTAATGCTCTGCTGTCTGCTTGGCCAATCTGTCATTGCATGGCCTCAGACCTTTGGCCTTTTACTCTATGAAGAAGTAGTCAAGTGATACAGGTGATATGGAGTGTTGAACGTACCCCTGCCCCTGGCTGTACTCCTACACAGCAACAATTTTTTTTTTTTTGATGGAGAGAAGATATAAGTGGGATCTAGAAGGATTTGCTTCTAGCAACCGATCAAGAGCACAATCTCATGGTCTGTAGTGTGGGAGTTTGGTGGTACCTTGCTTGCTAAAAACCTCTGCCCAGATGATGGGTCTCTGTGGGCACAGTCTCCATTTCAAGGTTTCAGGGCTTTCTATGGAGTTGGACCTACATGAAAACTGGAAACAACATGTCTCAGCAGCTCAGTGGCCAGCTATCTCCACCATCTTGATCAGATTATCAAGATGGGATCAGTGCATGGCCTCAGACCTTTGGCCTTTTACTCTATGAAGAAGTAGTCAATCACCTGTATCAGGTGATATGGAGTGTTGAACGTACCCCTGCCTAAGGCCCTCCCGGCTGTACTCAAGTCAAGTCAAGTCAAGTCAAGTGGAGTTTATTGTCATTTCAGCCATATACAAGTACATAGTGAAACGAAACAACGTTTCTCCAGGATCAAGGTGCTACATAAGACAACACAGAACAACACAGAACTACGGGGACTACACAAATTAAACATAAAGTGCACCAATGCAAACGTGCGGACGCACAAGACAGAACAAGACAGTACAATAACTACAACACCAACCAGTACGCAGTTCTGTTTGAAAGTGACCAAGTGACAATAGTGCAAATAATACAGAGTTTGATATAAATAGCTGAAGTAATGTAAACATAATGGTACTGTATTATGTGTAAACATAATAGTAGCAGAAGCAGCATAAAACGTGCAAAACGTGTAAAACATGTGCATGGAAGATTGTTCAGTTGTGTGTATGTGTGTGTATGTATGTGTGTGTGTATTCCTTCCTTCAGTCCAGTTCTAGGAGTCTGATGGCATGAGGGAAGAAACTATTGCACAGTCTGGTTGTGAGGGCCCGAATGCTTCGGTATCGTTTACCAGACGGCAGGAGGGTGAAGAGTGTGTGAGAGGGGTGTGTGGGGTCATCCACAATGCTGGTGGCTTTGCGGATGCAGTGGGAGGTGTAAATGTCTGAGATGGAGGGAAGAGAGACTCCGATGATCTTCTCAGCTGTCCTCACTATCCGCTGCAGGGTCTTGCGATCTGAGACAGTGCAATTCCCAAACCAGTCAGTGATGCAGCTGCACAGGATGCTCTCGATAGTCCCTCTGTAGAACATGGTGAGGATGGAGGGTGGGAGATTTCCTCAGCCTTTGCAGAAAGTACAGGCGCTCCTGGGCTTTCTTTGTTATGGAACTGGTGTTGAGCGACCAGCTGAGGTTCTCCGCCAGGTGAACACCAAGAAACTTGGTGCTCTTGACGATCTCCACGGAGGAGCCGCCGATGTTCAGCGGAGAGTGGTCACTCTGTGCTCTTCTGCAGTCAACAACCATCTCTTTAGTTTTGTCCACATTCAGGGACAGGTTGTTGGCTCTGCACCAGTCCGTTAGCTGCTGCACCTCATCTCTGTATGCTGACTCGTCGTTCTTGCTGATGAGACCCACCACGGTCGTGTTATCGGCGAACTTGATGATGTGATTTGAGCTGTGCATTGCTACACAGTTGTGAGTCAGCAGAGTGAACAGCAATGGACTGAGCACACAGCCCTGTGGGGCTCCGGTGCTCAGTGTGGTGGTGTTCGAGATGCTTTTCCCGATCCGGACTGACTGAGGTCTCCCGGTCAGGAAGTCCAGGATCCAGTTACAGAGGGAGGTGTTCAGGCCCAGCAGGTTCAGCTTTCCAATCAGGTGCTGAGGAATGATTGTATTGAATGCTGAACTAAAGTCTATGAACAGCATTCTAACATAAGTGTCTTATAACATAAGAACAACGGTGCTGCTCAGGGAGGTGTTGAAGATGTCCGTGAAAACATCTGCCAACTGGTCTGCACATCCCCTGAGCACCCTGCCAGGAATGTTGTCTGGTCCAGCAGCCTTTCGTGGGTTGACTCTGTGTAGAGTCTTCCTCACGTCGGCCGTGGTTAGACACAGCACCTGGTCATTGGGAGAAGGGGTGGTCTTCCTCGTCGTCACGCCGTTCTGTGCCTCGAACCGAGCGTAGAAGTCTTTCAGCGCATCTGGGAGGGCGGCATCACTGTCACAGGCAGATGGTGGTGTCCTGTAGTTTGTGATGTTCTGGATGCCCTGCCACATGTACCGTGTGTCTCTGCTGGTCTTGAAGTAGTTGTGGATTCTCTGAGCGTGTGCGCGCTTTGCTTCTCTGATGGCCTGGGACAGTTTGGCCCTCTCTGTTCTTAGGGCCACCTTGTCTCCTGCTATGAAAGCAGAGTCCCGGGTCCTCAGTAGCGCGCGCACCTCTGCAGTCATCCACGGCTTCTGGTTGGAGCGTGAGGTGATGGTCTTGGAGACGGTGACGTCATCAATGCACTTGCTGATATAGTCAGTATATCAGTATATATCAGTTGCCGCTTCCCTGAACATGTGCCAGTCAGTGTGTTCAAATCAGTCCTGAAGAGCAGAGATGGCTCCTGCTGGCCAGGTTTTCACCTGCTTCAGAACCGGTTTGGTTCGTCTGACTAGCGGTCTGTATGCTGGGATTAGCATAACAGAGATGTGGTCTGAGTAGCCGTGGTGGGGCGGGGCTCCGTCCGGTACGCGCCGGGGATGTTTGTGTAAACAAGGTCCAGCACGTTCTTCCCTCTTGTTGCAAAGTCCACATGCTGATGGAATTTAGGGAGCACTGACTTGAGATTTGCATGGTTGAAATCTCCAGCAACAATAAACAGTCCATCAGGGTTTGAGTTCTGCAGCTGGCTAATAGCCCCATACAGTTCACAGAGCGCCTCCTTAGCATTAGCACTGGGGGGAATGTATACACTGATTATGAGGACGGTTGTGAATTCCCGTGGTAAATAAAAAGGTCTGCATCTAACAGTCACAATCTCCACCAGCGATGAGCACTAACTAGAGACTAGCACAGAGTTCTTGCACCATTCCGTGTTGATGTAAACACACAAGCCGCCGCCGCAAGCCTTACCGCACAGAGCTGTGTTTCTGTCGGCACGAAACGAGGCTAGCCCGTCTAGCTGAATGGCGTCGTCCGGAACTCTGTCGCTGAGCCACGTCTCCGTGAAAACAAAGACGCAGCAGTCTCTGAACTCACGCCGCGTAGTTTGCTGGAGTCGGATGTAATCCAGTTTATTGTCCAGGGAGCAGGATGGACGGGAAATCCGGTCGGCTAGGGTTTGTTTTTAGCCTAGCACGAACCCCCGCCCTCTTTCCGCGCTTCTGCTTTCTCGCGCACCGCTTGCGACGTCCCCTCCCACCGCCGAGCGCTGGAGGCCTGGTCCCCGCAGCAAGCCGAGATCGCGTAGCTTCTCCACCAGATCATCCTTCAGAGTGGCTGTATTGTTGTGTCTTAAGTTTATAAGTGTCTGGCGGTGGTATACACGAACACCGGTAGTTCCGATGTCCATGTGCCATTAAAAAGTCGGCCTAAGGACGAAAAAAGCACCATTTTGTATCCGGAGTGGCCGCTGCGTGCTACTGCCGCGCCGCCATCTTGGAATACTCCTACACAGCAACAGGTTTTTTTTTGATGGAGAGAAGGTAGAAGTGGAATCTAGAAGGATTTGCCTCTAGCAACTAATCAAGAGCACAATCTCATGGTCTGTAGTGTGGGAGTTTGGTGGCACCTTGCTTGCTAAAGAACTCTGCCCAGATAATGGGTCTTTGTGGGCACAGTCTCCATTTCAGAGCTTCAGGGCTTTCTGTGGAGTTATGGAAACTGGAAACAACATGTCTGAGCAGCTCAGTGGCCAGCTATCTCCACCCTCTTGACCAGATTATCTTTGGGATGGCAGAATGTCTGGTTGAGTCAATGGCAAAAATTACAGTGGTCTCTGAATGGATAGGTTCAATCTGTACAATCAGTGGATGGGTTTGAAATAGAACTTATATTAAGGCCAGAGTTCTACCATCCACATCCTGGTCTGAGAGAGGAGGGGAACCGGGTCTCGGCTATAAAGCTGCCCATGGCCCCAGAGTCAACCAGGTCTGTAATATCATGTTAAGAGATATTACTCCCAAATTAAGAGTCAGGTCTCTTCAGACCACTAGTAATCTTGCATGTGTCCAGACTACAACAAAGACACAGACATTCCGATATTCTTCTGGCACATTTCTCTGGGGACAGTTTGGGTTCGGTCCACTACCATGGACTCTGGGGTGGTTGAATTTCTTAACATCTCAGTCACCAAACTGAGTGATTGTGATGCTCTCTCTCTTACAAGATTGCCCAGTCTGATCAAGAGAGAAATCAGCTGGTTGACATACGAGGAATCGTTTCAGCACGTGGCCTTGTTTTGTTCCACAGGGACAGGACTGCTCTATCCAGGTAGAACAAAAGTGATGGCATAGGCATCTACATGAACAGCACCTGGTGAGTGCAAATGTTGAAAATTCTAACAACTGATTGCATAATTTGGTCAATGAACTACAAATAGCACAGTACAAGTGTTCATCATTATCTCTGGAGATGTTAACCATGCCAACCTAAGATCTGTCCTTCCCAAATTTCACCAGCATGTGTTCTGTCCAACTAGGACCACCATCGCCACAGCCCCATAGGGAGGTGTCCTCAGTTCTCTCTTGTACTTGTACTACACATAGCACCAACACCATTCTAAAGTTTGCTAATGAAATGACTCGTAAAATTTCTAACCGCTTAGAAGGAAGAGGTGGTCCCTCTTGCATGCTGGTGGTCAGGACAAAAATTATGTAAATGTCAGCAAAACCAAGGAAATTAGTATTGAGACAAGAAAAAGAACATGCTCTCTGAGCGATCTGCAGATCCGCTGCTGAAAGTGTTCAAACTACAATCTTTTCTGTATGCACATTGCTGAAGGCCTCAAATGAACCACCACAACATCCTCCCTGGCCAAGAAAGCCCAGCAAGTCCTGTTCTGTCTCAGGAAGCTGGAAAAAGTCAAATGTGTCACTTGGAATATTTAAAAAAAAAATAAACAAAGGAACCCATCTACGGTATCGTTGGCACACCACTAAGCCCCTTATCAGGAATCTACCTCCAGCACTATAAAACAAGAGCATGCAGAGAAACCAAAGTTTCTATCGATCCTAAGCACAGTCTCTTCTGCCTACTAGCATCTGGTAAGAGGTACTGCAGCATTTGAGGAACAACCAGCAGACTCTTTTTAAACCTGTGTGTGGAATAAAGTTACACATACTACGCTTAATTTTTTTGTAGTAATTAAACTTTATTTAATAATCTCCATTGGTATCATGTGTTTATAATAATCTGATGGTCAAATAAATTGCATGATCATAGTTTTCATGTGCTAAAAGAGAAGCCAGTAAAAAAAACTCCATAATCAATAAATGAATGATGATTGTATGCACTGTGTATTGAAAACCCTGAACTGTACAATAGATTTTATGGTGTAGTTTCTGGAAGGATTCATCTTTGTTGTTTGATGCTTCACTTTGGTTCATTTAAAGTGTTTGAAGGAGTTTTACTCAACACTCAATGCAGAACAATATTACTTCTGTGTTTTGGGCACCACATTCAGGAAAACAAAGTAAACGTAGAAAATGTAATACAATGAAAACAACAACAACAAAAAAAAAATTGGCCTTAAAAGCGGTTGGAAGGCAGTTTTTCAGCAGATTGTGTATTAGGATCAATATATCAGTTGCCATTGTTGTACTTTTACTGCTGATTTAATAATCCCCACTGCATTCACTGGTTTCTCACTTACACTAGAAAACCTCACACCACTATCTGACCCTCTAAAATAATCCATTTATAAGACATAATTGTCAATGTCCTTTCACTAGTGCTGCAAATGTGAGCACAGAGATGGGTGAACAAAACAAGCCCCGCCCCCAATGAATCTGTTAATGTGGATGTCACGGTCCTTGACTTATGTTTAAGGCCAATGAACAACCTTTTAGAAAATACACCAGTAATGGAAAATTACTTTTATTTAAACTCTGAAATTTTCAGAAAAATGTTTGATTTATTTATTTTTTTCACTCTTTTAATGAGATTGCTCTTTACATTTATTGTATCATCAGCAAAAGGCATAGTTTTACAAATGAGGCCACAAAATCTGAAGTCACACAAATATGTATTTTTTACAAGTTCACTGTTACTGGTAGTTAGATATATGGCACTTGAAATAAAGGTCAAAAAATCAAGAGTTACATTAAACGTGTAAATAAATAAACCTGTGGCATAGAAGATTTTTCTATTGGCATATAATTTTACTTCTAGAAATAGATACATAAT
Organism: Pangasianodon hypophthalmus; assembly: GCF_027358585.1. Taxonomy (NCBI): domain Eukaryota; kingdom Metazoa; phylum Chordata; class Actinopteri; order Siluriformes; family Pangasiidae; genus Pangasianodon; species Pangasianodon hypophthalmus. The sequence goes on from NC_069716.1 coordinate 3,875,051, forward strand.
TCAGTCGAAATAAGACAATTTCAAGTTTCTTTTCATCTCATAATCAAAAATGTGGAACAAATTAGTGTATAGTCAAGATATTTTCACTTGGTAAAATATTTTCACTGTTTTTACAGTGTAATAGTACCATGTGTTATGAATCATTTATGTTACATCTTACAGTTTTATTCACATCAGAGTACACACACTCATCTGATGGGCCAGTTTTTCTTTTTCCAACTTTGGCTTTCTGCTTGGAGAATTTCAAAGCTGCATAATTCAGCATTTCTGCTTCATATTCCTGAATAATATGACAAAAATATAATAATAATAGTAATAATAATAATAATAATAATAATAATAATAATGCAAAAATATAATAACAAGTCCAGCTCAAAGTAATAACCATACAATATGGGTAACTGCACAATACACACAAATTACACAGAACAAGAGCAGCATCAAAATAAAAAGCTTGGAATTATTGTGCAAATCTCATCAAATTAATAATATAAATTATATTCAGAACATGATAACAAGTAGCATATGAATGTAGCAACATTTCACATATATAAGTAGCAAAATTAGTAGTCAGACTCATCTACAGAAATAAACAGAATTACCCGTACAGTATGTAATTGTATAGAATTTTCTTGCACACGTACCTGCCTTGTTCCTGGAGAGTTTTCTATAGAAGCATTTACTATAAATACAGAAACACACCTATTAGTCTTTCTGATAGAACTAATGGTAACTGTACTTATTCATTTATAAGTAATCTGATCACAAAAGCACTTACTTTTATCACAATTTCTTCTCCTCAGTATGAAATAAATGAGGCAGAAAATCAGAAGTGCACACAAACCCAAAGCCGTTCCCAAACCAAGCACTGTCGAATGTAGAGATCTAGTCATTTCTTATACTGTTATTTCACCACATTACATTTACTTCGGTACAAATGATTCTCTATATGCTTTATGAATTAAGGATGATTAATTAATTATAAACTACATCTTACCTGTTTTCCCTTGTGTGTTCATGTTAGTGCTGTTTCCATGCAGTGTTGGTTCACACACCACTGAATTATCACACAGAGCTGGTGTAGATGTTTCTGATGCAATAGTAACATGCTCACCTATAAACATTTATCATGATTCACTAAAAGTCTGTAACTCAGTGTTGTTGAAGAAAACACAGTTAGCATTTCACTACTTCACTATTATTTGTCTTCCAGGTTGAACATGCTAATGGTAATAAGGAAAAATATCACTACATTAAACCAGTAGCTTAATAAAGTTTAGTGGAAATCCTACCTTTAATTTTTAAATAAGTTCCATCTGCAAACAAAGGGTCGGGTTTTGTCAGTGCACAGTAGTACATGGCTTCATCAGACTGAATGGTGTTTAAAATGGTCATATTGAAGCAGTTTGAAGATTTTTCTATTTTGAAACGAGACTTTTCGGATTCATTGTAAAACGTCTCTCCGGTAGTTTTATATACAGTGACTATAATCTGAGGTTTTTTTCCGTTTAGTTGCTTAAACCAGGCAATTATCCCGATTTCCTTTTTAGAAATGCAACATCGCAGAGTAGCCGAGTCTCCGATATCCACATTGAGCTCTTTATCAGGCTGATAAACTGGCGACTCTGTGAGGGATTGTGCAGTAACCCAGCGTCTACCAGGTTGGACTGTATCTAGAAAAGAAAATGCATTAATTAAGTAAATAATTTATTTCAAATATTATTATATAAAGTTATTAAAAATCACCTTAAATGAATAACATTAAAGTTTCTTCTACATACAACCGCATACTAAATGCTTTAAAGTAATAGTCTCCGTAGATTTTTTAAAAATACATCAAACTACATGGGAATAATTTGCTCATATTACTTACACATTGCGCTGAAGATCAAAATTAAAATCCAGAAACAAGTCATTTTTCATTTCTCAGAAATTCTACAGTGTTCCTTTGTCATTTATCAACAGAATATGAATGCGCTTGAAGCATGGTCTGAATTTATATTTATACTATAGGCGGTCTGTACTGAGCACGCCCCGGAATATGACATGATTGGTTGTAATTTTAAAAAAAAACACATGATAAGCAAGCACACTGTTCTGATCTGCCTACATCTACCCCACATATTTCCATATTTGTGTTTTGGTGTTGCACAGAGATATCATGACAAAGATGTTGTGACAAAATGGAAAATGTGGGTTATTTTTACTCTCTCATGTGCCTACACTAACATCTCATTGTTTATTTTAATTGCCCTTGAGATTCAACTTGTTTGTATGAAATCTTGCCTATTTAATAAAGGTCTTTTGGACCAGAGTAATGCATTTGAATTTTGGGATTTGACTTTTATTATTGAAGAACGTGACAACAGTGTTGAATTTACAGGGGAGCCAGTTGGAGCTTAGCTCCCCAAAAGAGTCATGAAATCCTTTAAAAACAATAAAAGCTGATGATTGGGGGACATGTCTGGGATACAAATTTATTATTTACAGCAGCTGTATAAGATGCATATGAGAATCTGTCTGACTCATAGATAGTACTGTATTATGGAGTAATATATACCTGTTTCAATGCCTGAAATGAATTAAACAGTATATCTGTAGCTGCCTATGCAGGTCATCTTTGGAAATACTGAATGTGTTCCTGAGCTTATACTTAAAAGGAGCATCAAAAAGTGGATTATACATTAAAACACTCCAAACTGTGACATGTACTGCGAGCCCCTCACCCCCACCTTCCTAAATGATACATCAGGGTATCATCAATGTGAACTATGTGTGTCAGGAACACCATATTAATGAATTACTGGAACACATTTTGGGCATTTGTCAAACCATACAGTATCACCAAGTATTCATAGTGCCCAGAGGCTTCTAGAGAAGACTGTCTTCCACTCATCCCCCTCCCAAATGCTCTGCTGTTTGCTTGGCCAATATATGAGTGCATGGCCTCAGACCTTTGGCCTTTTACTCTAAGAAGAAGTAGTCAAGTGATACAGGTGATATGGAGTGTTGAATGTACCCCTGCCTAAGGCCCTTCCGGCTGTACTCCTACACAGAAACAATTTTTTTTTGATGGAGAGAAGATATAAGTGGAATCTAGAAGGATTTGCCTCTAGCAACCGATCAAGAGCACAATCCCGTGGTCTGTAGTGTGGGAGTTTGGTGGCATCTTGCTTACTAAAGACCTCTGCCCAGATGATGGGTCTCTGTGGGCACAGACTCCATTTCAGGGCTTCAGGGCTTTCTATGGAGTTGGACCCACATGGAATCTAAAATCTGTCCTTCCCAAATTTCACCGGCATGTGTTCTGTCCAAAGAGGATCACCATCACCACAGCCCCACATGGAGGTGTCATCAGTTCTGTCTTGCACTTGTAGTACACTCATGACTGTATTGTGAAACACAGCCCCAACACTATTCTAAAGTTTGCTTATAACATGACAGTCATAGATCTTACATCAGATCAAGATCAAACAGGGACACAAGGGATATATTAAACATTAAAATAAACACACCCATAGTTTCATAGGTGCATCACTAAATGCTCTTATCATGAATCTACCTCAAGCTTTGCAAAACAAGAGCATGCAGAATAATCAAAGTTTCCTTCCATCCTAACCATAGTCTCTTCTGCCTACTAGCATCTAGTAAGAGGTACTGCAGCATTTCAGCCACAACCAAGAGACTCTTCAACAGATTCTTTTTCCAGGATGTAAAAGTTGTAAATGCTAGGCTCTCTGGACTCAAAACAGATATACCACTTGACCACTTAATATTATGCCCTTACAGTTATTATTACAGCTATTAGATAGATAGATAGATAGATAGATAGAGTACTTTACTGATGGCTGAAGGAAATGGTTCCCCTTCAGGCACTCGAGCTGCATCGAAACGCTTTGGGAACGCCCTGTCGAGACCACGTTCTGACGCATGTGTGAAATCGGTCCAATGGAGAAGCAAGACATCATGAGCGGGGTGACGTGAGCAACCAGGAAGCATAAAGGCGCGCCCGGCAAACACGTTAGCTTTTGCTCTTTAGTCAGCGCATCTGTGTATGTGTATGTGTGTGAAGCAATGTCAAAGCGAAAATCAAAGTCTGTGGCGAGCAGATGGCATTTCAAATCGTCTGTTTGGGAGCAGAGCATGCACGGTTAGCTCTCGAGGGAGCTAACTGTCATGATTGTGAGCTTCTTCCGCTCCGTGTGCTCCGCTCCCGCCTGGCGCTCTTTGATGAAAGCGGCCAGGTTCGTGATCCTTGTCGTATCCTCACGACTGTTGTCGTGGGGATCACAAGTGGATTTAGCAGAGGGATCTGAGACGGTCTCATCCTTATCTTGGTCCCCACCCGCTAGATCCATGGATCCTTCTCAGGGATTGGAGGCCCGCCCCGCCGTTTATTCCCCCTGGAGAGAGAGCAAGGCGTTTCATTTGTCTTCCTCCGAGGAGGTTGACGTGATGAGCATCAACACAGTCACGTGGTCACGACGGGGCCTTCCATTTTTCCCCGAGCTCCATGCCGAGGTGTCGAGATTGTGGGAGAAACCATATTCATTCCGACTCTTCAGCCTTACAGTTTCGAATTACTCAAACATCACAGGGCTGAATGAGAACGGATACGGGGCGATGCCGGAGCTATCTCTCCCCGTCTTCAGCATCGTCCCTGAAGACCCCAAGGCTTCCCACCAGGCCGGTAAGACAGACATCCAGCCTGGTTGGCAAAGCTTATATGACTCTCCCCGTCTTCAGCGGCGTTGCAGGTGTACCAGGCCGACCTGCTAAAAGACCTGGACGAAAGGGAGGAAGGGGAATCCGACGTGGTCGCTGAACTATGTTGGGGCACAGAACTGTTGCTCCGGGCTACCAAAGAAATGGCCAGAGCCATTGGCCGTTCAATGGCAGCACTGGTGGCCACGGAGCGGCACCTGTGGTTGAATCTGTCTGAGCTAAAAGACAAGGACAGATGCTTCCTGCTGGATGCCCCGCTATCGCCTTCTGGCCTCTTCGCATCGATACTGTCGTCGAGAGGTTTCAGGAGGCGAAGACGCAGGCGGCAGCATTCCAGCACTCCCTCCCTCGCTGTTCCCAGGTCTTTGGGGCTGCTGAGCAAAAGCAGCCCCAGCCGTCTAGCTCCTCATATCTCCAGACCCAGAAACAGAGCGTCGCAACCCATACCCCCTGCAGAAAGAGCAGGGGTCGGGGCGGCGCTCTCGGTCGGGGTCTTTGAAGCAGGAAACGGATCTACGGACCGTTATTCTGGCTAAGAGGACCTCAGCCAAGCGGCCCTGACGCCACCATCCCAGGGCCCTGGGAGGAGAGGTGCACACCTCAGTATATGGTGCCCGATCCTCCTCAGTGCCCTCAGAGAGCTGCACTGACACCCCTGCCACCCCCGGTGCTTCAGGGCTCAGTGAGCTCCAACGGGCTAATTTCCCAGGTGCCACCCGGCAACGGTACGGCACGGGGGGCTCGTTTCCTCAAGTGAGGGTGCTAGAGTGGATAAATTGGTCGCTACCTGGTGGTCATCTGTTTCAGGACACCAAATTAAAATCTCTAGCAGACGCCAGTCCCGAGGGGCTGGTGTCCTTAGGCCAACTGTCACCACTGCCACCCCAGGTGCTTCAGGGCTCAGTGGGCTCCAACGAGTGGAATTCCCGAGTGCCGCCCGGCAGCGGTACGGCATGGGAAAGCTCGTTCCCTCAAGTGAGGGCGCTAGAGCAGTCAGGTCGGTCGTTCCCTGCCAGTCATCTGCTTCAGGGCACCGAAGTGGCTCCTCTAGCTGCACCAGAGGAGACTTTCTGGCAGCGTGGAAATTTCTGCCAAATGTCTCACAATGGGTCCTGCAGACTGTAGAAGGAGATTACAGAATTCAGTTTGGTTCTCATCGGCCTCGCTTCAACGGGGTCGTTCCTACACTAGTGGGCCCCGAGCAGCTCTGGTATTGGAACAAGAAGTAGACACTCTCTTGAGGAAGGAGGCCATAGAACGTGTTCCTCCTCTCGAGAGAGAGTCTGGGTTCTACAGCCGCTACTTCATCATTCCGAAGAAGGATGGGGGGTTGCGTCCAATGCAGGCACAGTTGTCTCCAGCTCGTATCGAAGCGATTCTCACAGCCGTGAGGGGAGTGAGAGAAGGCTAGTCACTCACTGTCAAACAGTTTCAGAGACTGTTTCGTCTGATGGCAGCTGCGCCCAACGTGATACCTTTGGCCTGCTGTACATGAGACCCCTGCATGTGGAAGAAACCTTAGTTCCTGTCACAAGGCCCAGTGCACAGGGCTCCTTGTCATCATGTAACGCTAATGACGGACACCTCCCTCATGGGCTGGGGAGCGATCATGAGAGGCCGGTCTGCCCAAGGTCTGTGGGAAGGCCATCATCTCACGTGGCACATAAACTGCTTGGAGATGCTGGCCATGTTTCGAGCTCTAAAACACTTCCTTCCAGACCCAAGGGGACAACTTGTGCTTGTCCGTACAGACCACACATCGGTGGTCTCCTACATCAACCTCAATCAGGGAGCAGACATCCTGTCGAGACAGGGGCTCAGGCCCGGGGAATGGAGGCTCCAACCTGAGGTGGTGGAGCTCCTCTGGAGGGTGTTCGGCCAGGCGGAAGTGGATCTATTTGCATCACATGAAACGACACACTGTCCGCTCTGGTTCTCTCTCACGCATCCAGCTCTGCTTGGGCTGGATGCCATGGTGCAGACGTGGCCGAGGCTTCGTCTGTATGCTTTTCCCCCGATTGCTCTGCTCCTGGGAGTTCTGGAGAGAGTACACCGTGACGGGGTGCGTCTTCTGCTAGTAGCCCCGTTCTGGCCGGCCCGAGTATGGTTCTCGGACCTTGTGTCCCTCCTTGACAGCTCTCCACTGGAGATTCCGATCAGGAGGGACCTCCTCTCTCAAGCGGGGGGCACCATCCTTCACCCCCGCCCAGAGTTATGGAAGCTGTGGGCGTGGCCCCTGAGGGGGCACAACTCATAGCATCCGGTCTCTCAACTGAGGTTGTTAAGACCATACTCCAGTCTAGAGCTCCCACCACGAGGAAACTGTTTCACTTCTTGGTGCAGACAGCGAATGTAAGACCCAGTCAATTGCCCAGTTGGTACAGTTCTGGAGTTTCTGTAGGAGCGCTTCTCCGCAGGGTTATCTCCCTCCACTCTGAAGGTTTACGTGGTGACCATAGCTGCTTACCACGCCCTTCTAGGTGATCAGTCATTGGGAAGACACCCATTCGTTACACATTTCCTCCATGGCACCCGGAGGCTGAGGCCAGTACAGCGCACCAAGGTGCCCTCATGGGACCTGGCAGTGGTTCTGTAGGCTTTGTGCAATGCCCCCTTCGAACCCATTGAAGATATTTCTGATAAGCTCCTCACACTGAAGACTATCTTCTTGCTCGCTATATCCTCTCTCAGGAGGATAGGGGATCTTCAGGCACTCGCTGTGTCATGCCTGGAGTTTGCCTGGGTATGTCCCTAAAGTGCCCACTTCTTCGCCAGGCCCCGTGGTACTGCAAGCCTTTTGTCCTCCTCCCCTCCAGGAAGCAGGCCAGGAAAGACTCAATCTACTTTGTCCAGTGCGAGCACTGGACGCTTACATCCACAGAGCTGCCCAGTAGCATCAGGCAGATCGGTTGTTCGTTTGCTTTGGTCCGCCTAAGAAAGGGGTTCCAGCGACCAAGCAAACCATGAGTAGATGGGTGGTCGAGACCATCACACTGGCCTACGAGTCCTCTGGCCTCCAGTCACCCATGGGGGTCAGAGCGCACTCGACTAGGGGTATTGCGGCCGCCAAGGCCTTGTGGGCCTTCGGGACATTTGTGCTGTGGCAGGCTGGTACTCTCTGTACACATTTGTCCGTTTCTACAATTTGGACATCTACCCCAGGGTCCCAAGTTCTCTCGTCTTGATGTGCTCACCAGATACACACAGACAGGGACTTGCTCGTATGGCGCAGTGGGTATTCTCGTTTCCACAGCGTTTCAGCTCAAGTTCCTGAAGGGGAACGTCTCTAGGTTACGCATGTAACCATGGTTCCCCGAAGGGAATGAGGCGCTGCGTCTCTCTGCCATATTCCCTGCATCCCTGCAGGCGCTCGCTTAAGCAGAAGATAACGTGCATTTGGCAGGTTCGCATTTATGCTTCCTGGTTGCTCCTGTCACCCCGCTCGTGATGTCACCCTTCTCCATTGGACTGATTTCACATGTGCTTCAGAACGTGGTCTCACCAGGGCGTTCCCAAAGCGTTTCGAAGGCAGCATCTCGTTCCCTTCGGGGAACCATGGTTACATGCGTAACCTAGAGACGTTCTGTTACAGCAGAAATTACAAGGACACAGTCTATGCACAGAGAATGCAGAGTACAGTACCCATACTGAGTAAACTAAATTAAGTTTAACATAAGATGTTAAGTAGCAACAAAAGTAAGTATTATTGCACGCATTTTTATTTACTTATATTAGTTATTTTTAAATAATTATTGCCCATCTATATGTTTGTTGTCTTGCACTTACCATAAGTATTATATTTTGCTTTCGTTTTACTTCTTTATTAGAAAATCAACAATTAAAAAAATCTGAATCTATCTAATTTTTTTTATTTGCTTTCACCAACATTCCATATGCTTTTTCTTTTTTCATTTAATGACCAATTCCAGTGGTATCACAAACTAAGTATATTTTGTTGCCTACATAAACTTTTGGTAGTCTTCATTGGTATCATATGCTCATAATAATCTGATGGTCAAACAATATGCATGATACAATATTTACTTATACTGAGAAAGCACGTAAAATACATAAATAAATGAGTGATGGCTGTATGTTGCATGCAGTGTGAAGTGAAAATCCTGGACTGAATGATAAATGATTATGGCTCCATTACTGGAAGGATTTATCTTTGTGCTTGATGCTTCACTTTGTTTAGGGTAAAATGTGTTTTACATGACACTCAATGGTGAAGAAAACTACTTCCAGGTTCTGGGCATCACAATCAGGAAAACAAAGTAAACCCACAAAAGCTCTAAAAATAATGACGAAAAACAGCTTTAAAAGAGGTTGGAAACCAGTTCTGCAACAGGGTCTTTATTAAGATCAAATTATCATTTACCTTTGTTGTATTTTTACAGCTGCTTTAATAATCCTCACGGGTTTCTCACTTATACTGGCAAACCTCCCACCACTTTCTGACCGTCTAAAATAATCTATTCATGGGCCATGTTTTTCGGTGTCCTTTCACTAGTGCCGGAAACACGAGCACAGAGATGAGTGAACAAAACAAGCCCCACCGCCAAGTAATGTTGAGGTCACAGTCCTTAATTTGCCTTCATAGGCAACCCACATCCTTTTTGAAAATACACTAGTAATTGAACACTACTATTGTTACAACTCACACAATTTCAGAATAATGTTAAAGATCATGTTACATTTTTTAATGGAATTGCTTTTTACATTTATTGTGTCTTCAGCAAAAATTAGGCATACAAATGAGGCCATAACATCTGTAGGAAGTGCAATACAGGTGCAATATTGAAATCATAAAAAAAAAAAAACATTCAAGTTGAATTTTTCACAAGTTCATCGTTAGCGAATGTTCATACTATTCCAAAATGATAGTGGAAAAAACATCAGTAGTTACTTTAAACATGTGCACAGAAATAAAACCTGTAGCATAGAGGTCTATCTACACTGCCAAAAAAAAAAAAAAAAAAAAAAAAACAATATCTTAAATACAGGCAGAACTTTAATATAACTCTTATAATGAGATTAGTGTAAACTAATATATAACTGTAAAATGTAGGATTATTTCTAGGCTTTTCTGTTTTTTTTTTCTGTTGGCATCAGATATCATATCAATGTAATGAAAAATATGGAGTACATTTTCCTATAATCAAAATATTTTCACTTGGTAAAATATTTAACTGTTTATGCAGTGTAATAATACCATGTGTTATGAATTATTTCTGTTACATCTTACAGTTTTCTTCACATCGGAGTACACACACTCATCTGCTGAGCCAGTTTTCTTTTTTTCAGCTTTGGCTTTCCTCTTGGTAAATTGCACAGCTGCATAATTCAGTGGTTCAGCTTCAGATTCCTGAAAAATAATAATAATAATAATAATAATAATAATAACAAGTCCAGATTAAAGTAATAACCATACAATATGGGTAACTGCACTATACACACTAACTATACAGAACAAGAGCAGCATCAAAATAAAAGCTTGGGATTGTTCCACAAATCTGAGCAAAGTGACTGTAGAAATTATATCTAGAACATTATAACAAGTAACATAAATGTAGTAACATTTCACATACATAAGTAAGACACGTACCTGCCTCATTCCCGGAGAATTTTCTATACAAGCTTTCACTATTAATACAGAAACAAACATATTAGTTTTTCCGGTGAAACTAAAGTTAATTGTATTTATAAAAAATAATAATTATAATTGTGATGATAAATGCACTTACTTCTAGAGTTTTCACATTTTCTTCTCCTCAGTATGAAATAAATGAGGCAGAAAATCAGAAGTGCACACAAACCCAAAGCCGTTCCCAAACCGAGCACTGTTGAATGTAGAGATCCAATCTTTTCTGGTTCTGTTATTTTACCACATTACATTCATATTAGTACAAATGATTTTATAGGCAAATTATTTTGAATGAATTAAAGATAATTAATTAATTGTGAATCATAAGACATCTTACCTGTTTTCTCTTGTGTGTTCATGTTAGTGTTGTTTCCATGCAGTGTTGGTTCACACACCACTGAATTATCACACAGAGCTGGTGTAGATGTTTCTGATGCAATAGTAACATGCTCACCTATAAACATTTATCATGATTCACTAAAAGTCTGTAACTCAGTGTTGTTGAAGAAAACACAGTTAGCATTTCACTACTTCACTATCATTTGTCTCCAAGGTTGAACATGCTAATGGTAATAAGGGAAAATATCACTACATTAAACCAGTAGCTTAACCAATTTTAGTGGAAATCCTACCTTTAATTTTTAAATAAGTTCCATCTCCATACACAGGGTCGGGTGTTGTCAATGAACAGTAGTACATGGCTTCATCAGACTGAATGATGTTTAAAATGTTCATATTGCAGCAGTTTGAAGATCTTTCTATTTTGAAACGAGACTTTTGGAATCCATTGTAAAATGTTTCTGCACCACTTTTATATAATATGACTATAATCTGAGGCTGTTTTCTGTTTGGTTGCTTAAGCCAGGCAGTTATCCGACCTACTTTTTCAGAAACACAACACCGCAGAGTAGCCGAGCCTCCGATATCCACACTGAGCTCTTTATCAGGCTGATAAACTGGTGACTCTGTGAGGGATTGTGCAGTAACCCAGCGTCTACCAGGTTGGACTGGATCTAGAAAAGCAAATGGATTAATTAAGTAAATAATTTATTTCAGATATTATTATGCATAAAGAGTTATTAAAGATCACCTTAAAGGAATTACATTAGATTTCCTTCTACATACAAAATACACTAATACATTGCAAAATACACTAAAATGGATGGGAATAATTTGCTGATATTACTTACACATGGTGCTAAAGATCAAAATTAAAATCCATGAAGCTGTCATTTTTCATTTCTTAGAAATTTTACAGTCTTTGTATCTCATTTAACTACAGAATATGAATGCGCTTGAAGCATGGTTTGAATTTATATTTATACTGTAGGCGGTCTGTACTGAGCACGCCCCAGAATATAACATGTGATTGGGTGTAATTTTTAAAAAAAAAAACACATGATAAGGGAGCACACTGTTCTGATCTGCCTACATCTACCCCACATATTTCCATATTTGTGTTTTGGTGTTGCACAGAGATATCATGACAAAGATGTTGAGACAAAATGGAAAATGTGGGTTACTTTTACTCTCACATGTGCCTACACTAACATCTCATTGTTTATTTTAATTGCCCTCTGAATGCAACTGGTTTGTATGAAATCTTGCCTATTTAATAAAGGTCTTTTGGACCAGAGTAATGCATTTGAATTTTGGCATTTGACTTTTATTATTGAAGAACGTGACAACAGTGTTGAAATTACGGCGGAGCAAGATGGAGCTTAGCTCTCCAAAAGAGTCATGAAATATTTTAAAAACAATAAAACCTGATGATTGGGGGACAGGTCTGCGATACTAATTTATTATTTACAGCAGCTGTATAAGATGCATATGAGAATCTGTCTGACACATAGATAGTACAGTATTATGGAGCAATATATACCTGTTTCAATGCCTGAAATGAATTAAACAGTATATCTGTAGCTGCCTATGCAGGTCATCTTTGGAAATACTGAATGTATTCCTGAGCTTATACTTAAAAGCAGCATCAAAAAGTGGATTAAACATTAAAATACTCGAAATTGTGACACGATCGAGGAGCACCTCACCTCCACCCTCCTAAAAGATACATCAAGGTATCATCAATGTAAACCATGTGTGTCAGGAACGCCATCTTAATGAATTACTGGAACACATTTTGGGCATTTGTCAAAACATACAGCATCACCAAGTATTCATAGTGCCCATTGGCTATAAAGAAGACCGTCTTCCACTCATCCCCCTCCCAAATGATCTGCTGTCTGCTTGGCCAATCTATCAGTGCATGGCCTCAGACCTTTGGCCTTTTACTCTATGAAGAAGTAGTCCACTGATACAGGTGATATGGAGTGTTGAATGTACCCCTGCCTAAGTCCCTCCTGACTGTACTCCTATACAGCAACAGTTTTTTTTTTTAAGGAGAGAAGATGGGATCTAGAAGGATTGGCTCCTAGCAATAGATCAAGAGCACAATCTCATGGTCTGTAGTGTGGGAGTTTGGTGGCACCTTGCTTGCTAAAGACCTCTGCCCAGATGATGGGTCTCTGTGGGCACAGACTTCATTTCAAGGTTTCAGGGCTTTCCATGGAGTTGGACCTACATGAAAACTGGAAACAACATGTCTGAGCAGCTCAGTGGCCAGCTATCTCCACCCTCCACCAGATTGTCTTTAGGATGGCAGAATGTCTAGTTGAGTCAAACACAAAAATTGCAGTGGTCTCTCAAAAAATAGGTTCAATCTGTACTGTCAGTGGCTGAGTTTGAATCAGAACTCATTTTTAGGGCAGAAGTTTACCATTCACATCTTGGTCTCAGAGAGGAGGGGAACCAGGTCTCTGCTCTAAAGTTGCCCATGGCCCCAGAGTCAATCGTGTCTGCAATATATATAGAAATTTCTTCCCAACTCAATCACATTTGATGTTAAATGAGTTAGCTATATCATGTTTAAAGATGTTACTCCCCAGCTGACTCTGAGGACCAGGTCTTTCCAGGCAGCTAGGAAGCTAGCATGTGTCCAGACACTCTGCAACAGACACAGACATAGGCATTTCCGTATTTATCTGGCATGTTCCTATGGGGACGGATGGGTTCAGTCCACTACCATGGAGTTGTTGAATTTCTTCAATTCTCAGTCAGTCAAGTGAATTATTATGACAATCACTCTCTTATGAGATTGTCCACTCCGATCAAGAAGGAAATCAGCTGGTTGGAGTATAAGGAGTTTTCTCTTTTGTTCTGTCGGGACAGGACTGCTCTATTTGGTAAGAAGAAATGTGATGGCATAGGCATCTACATGAACAATGCTCGCTCTCTTAGGATATTGTCCAACACCTGGTGCATGAATGTTACTATTACTTCATGTTTTTGGTCCACGGAGGTTTAATATCTGGCACTGCATTGTCAGCCATTTTACCTCCTAGAAAGGCTATTATAATTCTAACTATTTACATTCCTCCAAGTGCAAATCTTCAAAATTCTAACAGCTGACTGTATAATTTGGTCAAACATCATACTAAAAGTGCTCATCATTATTGCAGGAGATGTTAACCATGCCAATCGAAAATCTGTCCTTCCCAAATTTCACCAGCTTTGTGCTCTGTGCTTTGTGCTCTGTCCAAAGAGGATCACCATCACCACAGCCCCACATGGAGGTGTCATCAGTTCTGTCTTGCACTTGTAGTACACTCATGACTGTATTGTGAAACACAGCCCCAACACTATAATAAAGTTTGCTTATAACACAACAGTCATAGAATGTGTGAAGTGAAAAACAGGGACACAAGGGATATTAAAAACATTAAAATAAACACACCAGTAGTTTCATTGGTGCATCACTAAATGCTCTTATCATGAATCTACCTCAAGCTTTGCAAAACAAGAGCATGCAGAAAAATCAAAGTTTCTATCCATCCTAACCATAGTCTCTTCTGCCTACTAGCATCTGGTAAGAGGTACTGCAGCATTTCAGCCACAACAAAGAGACTCTTTAACAGATTCTTTTTCTAGGATGTAAAAATTATAAATGATAAGCTCCTGCACTAACCATAAGTACTATATTTTGCTTTCGTTTTACTTCTTTATTAGAAAATCAATAATTAAAAAAATCTGAATCTATCTAGTTTTGGTATTTGCATTCACCAACATTCTATATGCTTTTTCTTTTTTCATTTAATGACCAATTCCAGTGGTATCACAAACTAAGCATTTTTTTATTGGCTACATAAACATTTGGTAGTCTTCATTGGTATCATATGTTTATAATTATCTGATGGTCAAACAATATGCATGATACAATATTTACTTATAGTGAGAAAGCTTGTAAAATCCACAAATAAATGAGTGACGGTTGTAAGTTGCATGCAGTGTGAAGTGAAAATCCTGAACTGCATGATACATGATTATGGCTCCATTTCTGGAAGGATTTATCTTTGTGCTTGATGCTTCACTTTGTTTAGGGTAAAATGTGTTGTACATGACGCTCAGTGGTGAAGAAAACTACTTCCAGGTTCTGGGCATCACAATCAGGAAAACAAAGTAAACCCACAAAATCTTGAAAAAAAAATTATGACAAAAAACAGCCTTAAAAGAGATTGGAAGCCAGTTCTGCAACAGAGTCTTTATTAAGATCAATGCATTAGTTACCTTTGTTGTATTTTTACAGCTGCTTTAATAATCCTCACTGGTTTCTCACTTATTCTGGCAAACCTCCCACCACTTTCTGACCGTCTAAAATAATCTATTCATGAGGCATGATTTTCGGTGTCCTTTCACTAGTGCCGGAAACACGAGCACAGAGATGAGTGAACAAAACAAGCCCCACCGCCAAGTAATGTTGAGGTCACAGTCCTTAATTTGCCTTCATAGGCAACCCACATCCTTTTTGAAAATACACTAGTAATTGAACACTACTATTGTTACAACTCACAAAATTTCAGAATAATGTTAAAGATCATGTTACATTTTTTAATGGAATTGCTTTTTACATTTATTGTGTCTTCAGCAAAAATTAGGCATACAAATGAGGCCATAACATCTGTAGGAAGTGCAATACAGGTGCAATATTGAAATCATAAAAAAAAAAAAAAAACATTCAAGTTGAATTTTTCACAAGTTCATTGTTAGCGAATGTTCATACTATTCCATAAATGATAGTGGAAAAAACATTAGTAGTTACTTTAAACATGTGCACAGAAATAAAACCTGTAGCATAGAGGTCTATCTACACTGCCAAAAAAAAAAAAAAAAAAAAAACAATATCTTAAATACAGGCAGAACTTTAATATAACTCTTATAATGAGATTAGTGTAAACTAATATATAATTGTAAAATGTAGGATTATTTCTAGGCTTTTCTTTTTTTTTTCTGTTGGCATCAGATATCATATCAATGTAATGAAAAATGAAGTACATTTTCCTATAGTCAAAATATTTTCACTTGGTAAAATATTTAACTGTTTATGCAGTGTAATAATACCATGTGTTATGAATTATTTCTGTTACATCTGACAGTTTTCTTCACATCGGAGTACACACACTCATCTGCTGAGCCAGTTTTCTTTTTTTCAGCTTTGGCTTTCCTCTTGGTAAATTGCACGGCCGCATAATTCAGTGGTTCAGCTTCAAATTCCTGAAAAATAATAATAATAATGATAATAATAATAATAATAATAACAAGTCCAGATTAAAGTAATAACCATACAATATGGGTAACTGCACTATACACACTAACTATACAGAACAAGAGCAGCATCAAAATAAAAGCGTGGGATTGTTCCGCAAATCTGAGCAAAGTGACTGTAGAAATTATATCTAGAACATTATAACAAGTAACATAAATGTAGCAACATTTCACATACATAAGTAAGACACGTACCTGCCTCATTCCCGGAGAATTTTCTATACAAGCTTTCACTATTAATACAGAAACACTCATATTAGTTTTTCCGGTGAAACTAAAGTTAATTGTATTTATAAAAAAATAATGATTATAATTGTGATGACAAATGCACTTACTTCTTGAGTTTTCACATTTTCTTCTCCTCAGTATGAAATAAGTGAGGCAGAAAATTAGAAGTGCACAGAAACCCAAAGCCGTTCCCAAACCGAGCACTGTCGAATGTAGAGATCTAGTAATTTCTGATACTGTTATTTCACAATGTTATATTAGTGCAAATTATTTTCTAGCTGAATTATACTTCATGATTTATGGATAATTAATTAATTATGAATTACATCTCACCTGTTTTCTCTTGTGTGTTTATGTTAGTGCTGTTTCCATGCAGTGTTGGTTCACACACCACTGAATTATCACACAGAGCTGGTGTAGATGTTTCTGATGCAATAGTAACATGCTCACATATAAACATTTATCATTATTCACTAAAAGACTGTGACTCAGTGTTGTTGAAGAAAACACAGTTAGCATTTCACTACTTCACTATTATTTGTCTCCCAGGTTGAACATGCTAATGGTAATAAGGAAAAATATCACTACATTAAACCAGGAGCTTAATCAATTTTAGTGGAAATCCTACCTTTAATTTTTAAAGAAGTTCCATCTGCAAACACAATGTCAGGGAATGTCAGTGCACAGTAGTACATGGCTTCATCAGACTGAATGATGTTTAAAATGGTCATATTGAAGCAGTTTGAAGATTTTTCTATTTTGAAACGAGACTTTTGGAATCCATTGTAAAATGTTTCTCCGCCACTTTTATATACAGTGACTATAAGCTGAAGTTTTTTTCCGTTTAGTTGCTTAAACCAGGCAATTATCCCAACTTCATTTTCAGAAACACAACACTGCAGAGTAGCCGAGTCTCCGATATCCACACTGAGCTCTTTATCAGGCTGATAAACTGGTGACTCTGTGAGGGATTGTGCAGTAACCCAGCGTCTACCAGGTTGGACTGTAACTAGAAAAGAAAATGCATTAATTAAGTAAATAATTTATTTCAAATATTATTATATAAAGTTATTAAAAATCACCTTAAATGAATAACATTAAAGTTTCTTCTAAATACAACCGCATACTAAATGCTTTAAAGTAATAGTCTCCGTAGATTTTTTAAAAATACATCAAACTACATGGGAATAATTTGCTCATATTACTTACACATTGTGCTGAAGATCAAAATTAAAATCCAGAAACAAGTCATTTTTCATTTCTCAGAAATTCTACAGTGTTCCTTTGTCATTTATCAACAGAATATGAATGCGCTTGAAGCATGGTCTGAATTTATATTTATACTATAGGCGGTCTGTACTGAGCACGCCCCAGAATATGACATGATTGGTTGTAATTTAAAAAAAAACACATGATAAGCAAGCACACTGTTCTGATCTGCCTACATCTACCCCACATATTTCCATATTTGTGTTTTGGTGTTGCACAGAGATATCATGACAAAGATTTTATGACAAAATGGAAAATGTGGGTTACTTTTACTCTCACATGTGCCTACACTAACATCTCATTGTTTATTTTAATTGCCCTTGGGATTCAACTTATTTGTATGAAATCTTGCCTATTTAATAAAGGTCTTTTGGACCAGAGTAATGCATTTGAATTTTGGCATTTGATTTCTTTTATTGAAGAACGTGACAACAGTGTTGAAATTACGGCGGAGCAAGATGGAGCTTAGTTCTCCAAAAGAGTCATGAAATATTTTAAAAACAATAAAAGCTGATGATTGGGGGACAGGCCTGGGATACTAATTTATTATTTATACCATCTGTATAAGATGCATATGAGAATCTGTCTGACACATAGATAGTACAGTATTATGGAGTAATATATACCTGTTTCAATGCCTGAAATTAATTAAACAGTATATCTGTAGCTGCCTATGCAGGTCATCTTTGGAAATACTTAATGTGTTCCTGAGCTTATACTTAAAAGCAGCATCAAAAAGTGGATTAAACATTAAAACACTCCAAATTGTGACACGTACTGGGAGCCCCTCACCTCCACCCTCCTAAAAGATACATCAAGGTATCATCAATGTGAACCATGTGTGTCAGGAACGCCATCTTAATGAATTACTGGAACACATTTTGGGCATTTGTCAAACCATACAACATCACCAAGTATTCATAGTGCCCAGTGGCTGTAGAGAAGACCGTCTTCCACTCATTCCCCTCCCTAATGCTCTGCTGTCTGCTTGGCCAATCTATCAGTGCATGGCCTCAGACCTTTGGCCTTTCATTCTCTGAAAAAGTAGCCCACTGATACAGGTGACATGGAATATTGAATGTACCCCTGCCTAAGGCCCTCCCAGCTGTACTCCTATACAGCAACAGTTTTTTTTTTTTATGGAGAGAAGGTAGAAGTGGAATCTAGAAGGATTGGCTCCTAGCAATAGATCAAGAGCACAATCCAGTAGTCTGTAGTGGTACCTTGCTTGCTAAAGACCTCTGCCCAGATGATGGGTCTCTGTGGGCACAGACTCCATTTCAAGGTTTCAGGGCTTTCCATGGAGTTGGACCTACATGAAAACTGGAAACAACATGTCTGAGCAGCTCAGTGGCCAGCTATCTCCACCCTCCACCAGATTGTCTTTGGGATGGCAGAATGTCTAGTTGAGTCAAACACAAAAATTGCAGTGGTCTCTCAAAAGATAGGTTCAATCTGTACTGTCAGTGGCTGAGTTTGAATCAGAACTCATTTTTAGGGCAGAAGTTTACCATCCACATCTTGGTCTCAGAGAGGAGGGGAACCAGGTCTCTGCTATAAAGCTGCCCATGGCCCCAGAGTCAATCGTGTCTGCAATATATATAGAAATTTCTTCCCAACTCAATCACATTTGATGTTAAATGAGTTAGCTATATCATGTTTAGAGATGTTGCTCCCCAGTGGACTCTGAGGACCAGGTCTTTCCAGGCAGCTAGGAAGCTAGCATGTGTCCAGACACTCTGCAGCAGTCACAGACGTAGGCATTTCCGTATTTATATGGCATGTTCCTATGGGGACGGATGGGTTTGGTCCACTACCATGGGGTGGTTGAATTTCTTCAATTCTCAGTCAGTGAAGTGAATGATTATGACAATCACTCTCTTATGAGATTGTCCACTCCGATCAAGAAGGAAATCAGCTGGTTGGGGTATAAGGAGTTTTCTCTTTTGTTCTGTCGGGACAGGACTGCTCTATTTGGTAAGAAGAAATGTGATGGCATAGGCATCTACATGAACAATGCTCGCTCTCTTAGGATATTGTCCAACACCTGGTGCATGAATGTAACTATTACTTCATGTTTTTGGTCCATGGTGGTTGAATATCTGGCACTGCATTGTCAGCCATTTTACCTTCTAGAAAGGCTATTATAATTCTAACCATTTACATTTCTCCAAGTGCAAATCTTCAAAATTCTAACAGCTGACTGTATAATTTGGTCAAACATCATACTAAAAGTGCTCATCATTATTGCAGGAGATGTTAACCATGCCATTCTAAAATCTGTCCTTCCCAAATTTCACCAGCTTTGTGCTCTGTCCAAAGAGGATCACCATCACCACAGCCCCACATGGAGGTGTCATCAGTTCTGTCTTGCACTTGTAGTACACTCATGACTGTATTGTGAAACACAGCCCCAACACTATAATAAAGTTTGCTTATAACACAACAGTCATAGAATGTGTGAAGTGAAAAACAGGGACACAAGGGATATTAAAAACATTAAAATAAACACACCAGTAGTTTCATTGGTGCATCACTAAATGCTCTTATCATGAATCTACCTCAAGCTTTGCAAAACAAGACCATGCAGAAAAATCAAAGTTTCTATCCATCCTAACCATAGTCTCTTCTGCCTACTAGCATCTGGTAAGAGGTACTGCATCATTTCAGCCACAACCAAGAGACTCTTTAACAGATTCTTTTTCCAGGATGTAAAAATTATAAATGATAAGCTCCTGCACTAACCATAAGTACTATATTTTGCTTTTGTTTTACTTCTTTATTAGAAAATCAACAATTAAAAAAATCTGAATCTATCTAATTTTTTTTATTTGCTTTCACCAACATTCCATATGCTTTTTCTTTTTTCATTTAATGACCAATTCCAGTGGTATCACAAACTAAGCATTTTTTATTGGCTACATAAACATGTGTTAGTCATCATTGGTATCATATGTTTATAATTATCTGATGGTCAAACAATCTGCATGATACAATATTTACTTATACTGAGAAAGCTTGTAAAATCCACAAATAAATGAGTGATGGTTGTAAGTTGCATGCAGTGTGAAGTGAAAATCCTGAACTGCATGATACATGATTATGGCTCCATTTCTGGAAGGATTTATCTTTGTGCTTGATGCTTCACTTTGTTTAGGGTAAAATGTGTTTTACATGACACTCAGTGGTGAAGAAAACTACTTCCAGGTTCTGGGCATCACAATCAGGAAAACAAAGTAAACCCACAAAATCTCTAAAAATAATGATGAAAAACAGCCTTAAAAGAGGTTGGAAGCCAGTTCTGCAACAGAGTCTTTATTAAGATCAATGCATTAGTTGCCTTTGTTGTATTTTTACAGCTGCTTTACTAATCCTCACTGGTTTCTCACTTATTCTGGCAAACCTCCCACCTCTATCTGACCGTCTAAAATAATCTATTCATGAGGCATGTTTTGCATTGTTTTTTCACTAGTGCCGGAAACACGAGCACAGAGATGAGTGAATAAAACAAGCCCCACCGCCAAGTAATGTTGAGGTCACAGTCCTTAATTTGCCTTCATAGGCAACCCACATCCTTTTTGAAAATACACTAGTAATGGAACACTACTATTGTTACAACTCACAAAATTTCAGAATCATGTTAAAGATCATGTTACATTTTTTAATGGAATCGCTTTTTACATTTATTGTGTCTTCAGCAAAAATTAAGCATACAAATGAGGCCATAAAATCTGTAGGAAGTGCAATACAGGTGCAATATTGAAATCATTAAAAAAAAAACATTCAAGTTGAATTTTTCACAAGTTGACTGTTAGTGAATGTTCATACATGTGCACAGAAATAAAACCTGTAGCATAGAGGTCTATCTACACTGCCAAAAAAAAAAAAAAATATCTTAAATACAGGCAGAACTTTAATATAACTCTTATTATGACATTAGTGTAAACTAATATATAATTGTAAAATGTAGGATTATTTCTAGGATTTTCTGTTTTTTTTTTTTTTTTTTTTTTTTTTTTGGTTTTTTTTTGGCATCAGATATCATATCAATGTAATGAAAAATATGGAGTATATTTTCCTATAGTCAAAATATTTTCACTTGGTAAAATATTTAACTGTTTATGCAGTGTAATAATACCATGTGTTATGAATTATTTCTGTTACATCTTACAGTTTTCTTCACATCGGAGTACACACACTCATCTGCTGAGCCAGTTTTCTTTTTTTCAGCTTTGGCTTTCCTCTTGGTAAATTGCACGGCTGCATAATTCAGTGGTTCAGGTTCAGATTCCTGAATAATAATAATAATAATAATAAGTTCAGATTAAAGTTATAACCATACAATATGGGTAACTGCACTGTGCACACTAAGCACACAGAACAAGAGCAGCATCAAAATAAAAGCTTGGGATTGTTCTGCAAATCTGAGCAAAGTGACTGTAGAAATTATATCTAGAACATTATAACAAGTAACATAAATGTAGCAACATTTCACATGCATAAGTAAGACACATACCTGCCTCATTCCTGGGGAATTTTCTATACAAGCTTTCACTATTAATACAGAAACACACATATTAGTTTTTCGGGAAAAACTAAAGTTAACTGTATTTTTTTAAATAATAATAATTATTGTGATGACAAATGCACTTACTTCTAGAGTTTTCATATTTTCTTCTCCTCAGTATGAAATAAGTGAGGCAGAAAATTAGAAGTGCACAGAAACCCAAAGCCGTTCCCAAACCGAGCACTGTCGAATGTAGAGATCTAGTCATTTCTGATACTGTTATTTCACAATGTTATACTGGTGCAAATTATTTTCTAACTGAATTATACTTTATGATTTAAGGATAATTAATTAATTATGAATTACATCTTACCTGTTTTCTCTTGTGTGTTCATGTTAGTGCTGTTTCCATGCACTGTTGGTTCACACACCACTGAATTATCACACAGAGCTGGTGTAGATGTTTCTGATGCAATAGTAACATGCTCACATATAAACATTTATCATGATTCACTAAAAGTCTGTAACTCAGTGTTGTTGAAGAAAACACAGTTAGCATTTCACTACTTCACTATTATTTGTCTCCCAGGTTGAATAATGGTAATAAGGAAAAATATCACTACATTAAGCCAGGAGCTTAATCAATTTTAGTGGAAAACCTACCTTTAATTTTTAAATAAGTTCCATCTCCAAACACAGGGTTGACTTCCATCAGTGCACAGTAGTACATGGCTTCATCAGACTGAATGGTGTTTAAAATGGTCATATTGAAGCAGTTTGAAGATCTTACAATTTGAAAACGAGACTCTTGGAATCCATTGGAAAATGTTTCTCCATCACTTTTATATACAGTGACTATAATCTGAGGTTTTTTTCCATTTGGTTGCTTAAACCAGGCTATCGGTTCAAATTCATTTTCAGAAATACAACACTGCAGAGTAGCCGAGTCTCCAGTATCCACACTGAGCTCTTTATCAGGCTGATAAACTCGTGACTCTGTGAGGGATTGTGCAGTAACCCAGCGTCTACCAGGTTGGACTGTAACTAGAAAAGAAAATGCAAATGCAATTTAGATATTATTAATGAGTTATTAAAAATGAAAGAACTTCATACAGCTTGCACAAAAGTGCTTCAGAGTAATATATGCCATAGACTTTTAAAAATACATCAATGTGGATTGGATGTAATAATTTTCTTATAGTACTTACACACGGCGCTGAAGATCGAAATTATAATCCAGAAACCGGTCATTTTTTCATTTCTCATGAATTGTAAAGTGTTCATGTGCCATTTAACAACAGAATATGAATCCGCTTGAAGCATGGTTTGAATTTATATTTATACTATAGGCGGTCTGTACTGAGCATGCCCCAGAATATAACATGTGATTGGTTGTAATTTAAAAAAAGACATGATAAGGAAGCACATGGTATTCTGATCTGCCTACATCTACCCCACATATTTCCATATTTGTGTTTTGGTGTTGCACAGAGATATCATGACAAAGATGTTATGACCGAATGGAAAATGTGGGTTACTTTTACTCTCTCATGTGCCTACACTAACATCTCATTGTTGCTTATTCTAATTGCCCTCTGAATGCAACTTGTTTGTACAAAGAATCAAATATGTTGCTTGGATTAGTGAGTCTGCAAAATGATGTAAATACAAATGAAGCAGTTACACACAGACTTGGTGCTACACACCCTATAGTCACCACCCTGTTACGTGGGACTTCCAGTGTTGTGTTGAGCTGAACTGTGAATTGTATTGAAGTGTATGATATAACTGAACATCTTCATATGTATTTGTATATAAAGGTCAAATAATAGCCAGTAAAATCAAGGCCTGCTCTGTGACCTGAAACAGATCCGTCTTACCATGAGGTCTGTTTCTGTCACAATATAAAATGTATAAGAGTGTATAACTGTCAGTGAATTTAAGTACATAAATTACTTCAAATACAGGAAAATTTCTTCAGTTGTTTAATGTAACTTCATTTTTGTACAACTAGCTTTTACTACCAGAGCTGGATGGGTGAGAATTTATTGCCACCTAGTGGGAGATAGCAGTGTATATTTAACTCATGATGTAATTGTTTAAAAATGTTTCCTATAAATGAAACCTCAGCAGTTACAGTGACACTGAGTTACAGCATTGTGTGTTTAAGTCCCAGAACTGCGCATGTTGGAGCCTGAGTGAGACCCTAAACTCTAAACTGATCAGCTTTACATCTGGATTAAAATAGCTTTAGATTAATAAAAGGATCTACCAGTAAATGTAAGTGTCAGTAGATGGGAAAAAAGTGATGTTAAGGCGAGACGCTACAGTTAGAAATGACAATTTTGGACAATCATTTTTCAGATTTCTTGATTAAATGATAAATAAATAACATTTCAACAAACTGTTCAAACTGTAAATATTGTACCCTGAAGAGTGTGTTCACAATGAAATGAATATTTTACTCCTAACATCATTCAAGGACTAGATTTAAGGTATTATAAAGTATGCAGATTTGAAATGATCATGAAATGATCAACCTTCTTGAAATGATCAGATGAAGCTGTTTTCCTGCTAAACCCGAGCTATCAGGAGTTTCCCATTGTTTTATTAGTTCTTAATCCTAAAACATTAAAATCTATAAAATATTATAGTGTTGTGCTACACACTGGTACTCACTGGTAGATAGTGTTTGTAGTGAAGGTGGAGAAAAGTGTAAAAAAGTGTGTGATGGTGACAGTGAGAGAGAGACTGAGAGCAGAAATGTGAGAGTTTGAGATCAGAGAGAAGCTCAATGAGGAGTTAAAGTTCGTCGCTGTCCGTGGTGTTGAAACTCTTGTGACGAAACAGTGCATCTCGGTTACCATAGCAACAGGAACCACAGAACAACAGTCAACTACAAATACAGTGTTAATGCACCTCAATAACCTTTATGATCAACAAGTGAATCAGGTACTTAATCAGTGAATCAATGTATCCATGAATCAACAGCTGGTATATGCCATTATTTAAAGATAAATATCTTTTTTAAAAAAAAGGTAAGTAAATACATTCTGCAACAGAAATATCAAGATTAAACCAGGTACAGGCCTAACTACTGAAAAAAATCTTGTTTGTTTATGTTTATGAGAGGCAAAGGCACTGAAATGCACTGGTATAATTATCAAAATTAAATATGTTCATTGACCATGATAAATGTTTTTGCATATATTATTATAACTTCTTTAAATCAATTAATCTGACATTTGGAAAGATATTCTCTGTGTGTGTGTGTGTGTGTGTGTGTGTGTGTGTGTGTGTGTGAAAGTCAGCATTAGAGACTGGAGATGCTGAATGCACTTCACAGTTGGTCAAAGCTGTTGCTGGTGTCAGTTGTGGTCAGAGTTTGCTTATGAGCTATTGTTAGTCTTCCTGTAGAAGCGCAGCAAAGTTCCAACAGCTACTTGTGCAAAATGCTGTGACTGCAATAAACAGGATGTAATAATACACATCAAAGTCAACCTAAGTGTCTTTCTTTAAACAGATCAAGTGGCTCTTACACTAGTGTCTGGTCGATGTTTAAGTCTCCGGTGTGTCAGTTCACTCAGAGCCGAGATCTACTGTTAAACAATCTGGATTATCTGGATTTTCTGTTCAGTGAATAAAATCCTTCATGAAACTCGGAGAGTTCAAGTTAAAAATATGACATTTCTTTTTAGAAACAAGTGTTTGGGATAGGTGTACTGTAGAACGCAGAGCGATGACTTGTTAAATATACAGCATCAACAGATAGAATGATATAAACTCACATGGATTACACATTATATTATACATATTTATTTATTCATTTGATTATATTCTATAATAATAATAATAATAATAATAATAACCTTTAGCATAGCAGGAGTTCAGCTAATACTAACTTGTGTTCATGTTAGACTTGTGTTTATGTTATATATTACAGTTTCACATACATCACATCAGAGTACACCAAATCATCCCTTCCTCCAGGTTTGACTTTATTCTTGAAGAATAGCAAAGCTTCATAATTCAAGGTGTCGAAATGAGATTCCTGAAAAAAGAATTAATTAATTGAATTATGAAATGATTGTATAGTGTATAAATCAAATGCATTAATTAAGTCAACAATATATTTCAGATATTATTATACACAAAGAGTCATTAAAGATCGCCTTAAAGGGTTAATATTGGAGTTCCTTCTACATACTTAGAGTAATAGGCTTCTTTTTTTTTTAATATATCAAAAAAGATGGGAATAATTTGCTCATATTACTTACACATGGTGCTGAAGATCAAAATTAAAATCCAGAAACCAGTCATTTTTCTGCCCCACATATTTCCATATTTGTGTTTTGGTGTTGCACAGAGATATCATGACAAACATGTTATGACAAAATGGAAAATGTGGTTTATTTGTACATTCACATTGTTTATTTTAATTGCCCTCTTAATTCAACTTGTTTGTACAAAATCTTCCCAATATAGTAAAGGTCATTTGGGCCAGAGTAATGCATTTGAATTTTGGTTTTGACTTTTATTATTGAAGAACCTGACAACAGCGTTGAAAGTAAAGCGGAGCTAGATGGAGCTTAGCTCCCTAAAAGAGTCATGAAATCCTTTAAAAACAATAAAAGCTGATGATTGGGGGACAGGTCTGGGATATTAGTTTATTATTTATAGCAACTGTATAAGATGCAGATCAGAATCTGTCTGACACACAGATAGTACAGTATTATGGTGTAATTATATACCTGTTTCAATGCCTGAAATGAATTAAGTAGCATTGTTACGACCTGGTCTAGGTGTGGATGCAAAATACAAAGGAATAAAGGACTAGCAAGACTAAGATATTGTTTGCTTTGTATTTTTACTTTTTCTTTTCATTAAGTGGTTTAAGGTTCAAAAGCCGAACAGTTTACTGTTAGTGAAATTGAATAACAGGACACTTGCTAATAACAGGACAATACGTCAGGTACTTTACTTTAAACATGTTACTTTACTGTACAAAGTTACTTTAAACGTGTACATAGATAAAACCTGTGGCATGGAACTTTAGCTACACTGCAAAAAAAATTTTTAAATAAAATTATAAAATATTTTTGTTATGGGATTATTGTAAACAAACATAAGATTATATCTAGGTTTCTCTGTTTTTGTTCTATTGGCTTATAATTTTACTTCTAAAAATAAATTATCCTGTCAGTCGAATAAGACAATTTCAAGCTTGAAATTTCTGTAGCAAAAATGGTAGTTTAATAATCATTTGATTTCACAATGATAAATAAGGAATACATTTGCCTACAGTCAAGATATTTTAACTTGCTAAAATATTTCCACTGTTTTTGCAGTGTAATAATACCATGTGTTATGAAACATTTATCTTATCTAAAAGTTTTCTTCACATCGGAGTACACACACTCATCTGATGAGCCAGTTTTCCTTTTTTCAGCTTTGGCTTTCCTCTTAGGGAAATGTAGAGCTGCGTAATTCAGCATTTCAGCATCAGATTCCTGAATAATAATAATAATAATAATAATAATAATAATAATAATAATAATAATAATAATGAAGCAACATTTAAAGTACACAGGCAGGGAAATTAGTAATAAGACTTTAGTCTATCTACAGAAAAAAAATTATCTTCACACATACCTGCCTCGCTCCTGGAGAATCTGCTATAGAAGCATTATCTATTAATACAGAAATGCACTTATTAGTCCTTTTAGTACAACTAATGTTAACTGTATTTTTTTTAAATAATAATAATTATTGTGATGATAAATGCAATTACTTCTAGAGTTTTCACATTTTCTTCTCCTCAGAATGAAATAAATGAGGCAGAAAATCAGAAGTGCACACAAACCCAAAGCCGTTCCCAAACCGAGCACTGTCGAATGTAGAGATCCAATCTTTTCTGGTTCTGTTATTTTACCACATTACATTCATATTAGTACAAATTATTTTATAGGCAAATTATTTTGAATGAATTAAAGATAATTAATTAATTGTGAATCATAAGACATCTTACCTGTTTTCTCTTGTGTGTTCATGTTAGTGCTGTTTCCACACACTGTTGGTTCACACACCACTGAATTATCACACAGAGCTGGTGTAGATGTTTCTGATGCAATAGTAACATGCTCACATATAAACATTTATCATGATTCACTAAAAGTCTGTAACTCAGTGTTGTTGAAGAAAACACACTTCGCATTTCACTACTTTACTATCATTTGTATTCCAGGTTGAACATGCTAACGGTAATAAGGAAAAATATCACTACATTAAACCAGGAGCTTAATCAATTTTAGTGGAAATCCTACCTTTAATTTTTAAATAAGTTCCATCTGCAAACACAAGGCTAAGTCTCATCAGTGCACAGTAGTACATGGCTTCATCAGACTGAATGGCGTTTAAAATGTTCATATTGAAGCAGTTTGAAGATCTTTTTACTTTGAAATGAGTCTTTTGAAATCCATTGTAAAATGTTTCTCTGCCACTTTGATGTAATATGACTATAATCTGAGGTTTTTTTCTGTTTGGTTGCTTAAACCAGCCAATTATCGCAACTTCATTTTCAGTAACACAACACCGCAGAGTAGCCGAGTCTCCGATATCCACACTGAGCTCTTTATCAGGCTGATAAACTGGTGACTCTGTGAGGGATTGTGCAGTAACCAAGCGTCTACCAGGTTGGACTGTATCTAGAAAAGCAAATGGATTAATTAAGTAAATAATGTATTTCAGATATTATTATGCATAAAGAGTTATTAAAGATCACCTTAAAGGAATTACATTAGATTTCCTTCTACATACAAAATACACTAATACATTGCAAAATACACTAAAATGGATGGGAATAATTTGCTGATATTACTTACACATGGTGCTAAAGATCAAAATTAAAATCCATGAAGCTGTCATTTTTCATTTCTTAGAAATTTTACAGTCTTTGTATCTCATTTAACTACAGAATATGAATGCGCTTGAAGCATGGTTTGAATTTATATTTATACTGTAGGCGGTCTGTACTCAGCACGCCCCAGAATATAACATGTGATTGGGTGTAATTTTTAAAAAAAAAAAGACATGATAAGGAAGCACATGGTATTGTGATCTGCCTACATCTACCCCACATGTTTCCATATTTGTGTTTTGGTGTTGCACAGAGATATCATGACAAAGATGTTATGACCGAATGGAAAATGTGGGTTATTTTTACTCTCTCATGTGCCTACACTAACATCTCATTGTTTATTTTAATTGCCCTCTGAATGCAACTGGTTTGTATGAAATCTTGCCTATTTAATAAAGGTCTTTTGGACCAGAGTAATGCATTTGAATTTTGGCATTTGACTTTTATTATTGAAGAACGTGACAACAGTGTTGAAATTACGGTGGAGCAAGATGGAGCTTAGCTCCCCAAAAGAGTCATGAAATATTTTAAAAACAATAAAACCTGATGATTGGGGGACAGGTCTGCGATACTAATTTATTATTTACAGCAGCTGTATAAGATGCATATGAGAATCTGTCTGACACATAGATAGTACAGTATTATGGAGCAATATATACCTGTTTCAATGCCTGAAATGAATTAAACAGTATATCTGTAGCTGCCTATGCAGGTCATCTTTGGAAATACTGAATGTATTCCTGAGCTTATACTTAAAAGCAGCATCAAAAAGTGGATTAAACATTAAAATACTTGAAATTGTGACACGATCGAGGAGCACCTCACCTCCACCCTCCTAAAAGATACATCAAGGTATCATCAATGTAAACCATGTGTGTCAGGAACGCCATCTTAATGAATTACTGGAACACATTTTGGGCATTTGTCAAAACATACAGCATCACCAAGTATTCATAGTGCCCATTGGCTATAGAGAAGACCGTCTTCCACTCATTCCCCTCCCAAATGATCTGCTGTCTGCTTGGCCAATCTATCAGTGCATGGCCTCAGACCTTTGGCCTTTTACTCTATGAAGAAGTAGTCCACTGATACAGGTGATATGGAGTGTTGAATGTACCCCTGCCTAAGTCCCTCCTGACTGTACTCCTATACAGCAACAGTTTTTTTTTTTTTAAGGAGAGAAGATGGGATCTAGAAGGATTGGCTCCTAGCAATAGATCAAGAGCACAATCTCATGGTCTGTAGTGTCGGAGTTTGGTGGCACCTTGCTTGCTAAAGACCTCTGCCCAGATGATGGGTCTCTGTGGGCACAGACTCCATTTCAAGGTTTCAGGGCTTTCCATGGAGTTGGACCTACATGAAAACTGGAAACAACATGTCTGAGCAGCTCAGTGGCCAGCTATCTCCACCCTCCACCAGATTGTCTTTGGGATGGCAGAATGTCTAGTTGAGTCAAACACAAAAATTGCAGTGGTCTCTCAAAAGATAGGTTCAATCTGTACTGTCAGTGGCTGAGTTTGAATCAGAACTCATTTTGAGGGCAGAAGTTTACCATTCACATCTTGGTCTCAGAGAGGAGGGGAACCAGGTCTCTGCTCTAAAGTTGCCCATGGTCCCAGAGTCAATCATATCTGCAAAATATATAGAAATTTCTTCCCAACTCAATCACATTTGATGTTAAATGAGGTTAGCTATATCATGTTTAGAGATGTTACTCCCCAGTTGACTCTGAGGACCAGGTCTTTCCAGGCAGCTAGGAAGCTAGCATGTGTCCAGACACTCTGCAGCAGTCACAGACATAGGCATTTCCGTATTTATCTGGCATGTTCCTATGGGGACGGATGGATTCGGTCCACTACCATGGGGTGGTTGAATTTCTTCAATTCTCAGTCAGTGAAGTGATTGATTATGACACTCACTCTCTTATGAGATTGTCCACTCCGATCAAGAAGGAAATCAGCTGGTTGGGGTATAAGGAGTTTTCTCGGAAGGTGGACTTGTTTTGTTCTGTCGGGACAGGACTGCTCTATTTGGTAAGAAGAAATGTAATGGCACAGGCATCTACATGAACAATGCTCGCTCTCTTAGGATATTGTCCAACACCTGGTGCATGAATGTTACTATTACTTCATGTTTTTGGTCCACAGAGGTTGAATATCTGGCACTGCATTGTCAGCCATTTTACCTTCTAGAAAGGCTATTATAATTCTAACTATTTACATTCCTCCAAGTTCAAATCTTGAAAATTCTAACAGCTGACTGTATAATTTGGTCAAACATCATACTAAAAGTGCTCATCATTACTGCAGGAGATGTTAACCATGCCATTCTAAAATCTGTCCTTCCCAAATTTCAACAGCATATGCTCTGTCCAAAGAGGATCACCATCACCACAGCCCCACATGGAGGTGTCATCAGTTCTGTCTTGCACTTGTAGTACACTCATGACTGTATAGTGAAACAAAGCCCCAACACTATTCTAAAGTTTGCTTATAACACGACAGTCATAGATCTTACATCAGATCAAGATCAAACAGGGACACAAGGGATATATTAAACATTAAAACAAACACACCCATAGTTTCATAGGTGCATCACTAAATGCTCTTATCATGAATCCACCTCAAGCTTTGCAAAACAAAAGCATGCAGAATAATCAAAGTTTCTATCCAT
This sequence comes from Pangasianodon hypophthalmus, assembly GCF_027358585.1. Classification (NCBI taxonomy): domain Eukaryota; kingdom Metazoa; phylum Chordata; class Actinopteri; order Siluriformes; family Pangasiidae; genus Pangasianodon; species Pangasianodon hypophthalmus. Next base: position 3,906,671 of record NC_069716.1, read on the forward strand.
CCTAACCATAGTCTCTTCTGCCTACTAGCATCTGGTAAGAGCTACTGCAACATTTCAGCCACAACCAAGAGACTCTTTAACAGATTCTTTTTCCAGGATGTAAAAGTTGTAAATGCTAAGCTCTCTGGACTCAAAACAGATATACCACTTGACCACTTAATATAATGCCCTTACAGTTATTATTACAGCTATTAGATCGATAGATAGAAAGATAGATAGATAGAGTACTTTACTGATGGCTGAAGGAAATGGTTCCCCTTCAGGCACTCAAGCTGCGTCGAAACGCTTTGGGAACGCCCTGTCGAGACCACGTTCTGATGCACGTGTGAAATCAGTCCAATGGAGAAGCGAGACGTCACGAGCGGGGTGATGTGAGCAACCAGGAAGCATAAAGGCGCACCCGGCAAACGCACGTTAGCTTTTGCTCTTCAGCAAGCGGATCTGTGTATGTGTGTGTGTGTGAAGCAATGTCAAAGCGAAAATCAAAGTCTTCCTCCCTGCCCACGCTATTTCTCAGGTGGGGATGCACACGATTTGTGCGTCGTCTGTTTGGGAGCAGAGCATGCACGGTTAGCTCTCGAGGGGGCTAACTGTCATGATTGTGAGCTTCTTCCGCTCCGTGTGCTCTGCTCCCGCCTGGTGGTCTTCGATGAAAGAGGCCAGGTTCGCGATCCTGCTGGGTCCAGTCCCGCTGTTGCCGAGGCACAGCGGAGACTGTTGTTGTGGGGATTGCAAGTGGATTTAGCGGAGGGATCCGAGAAGGTCTCATCCTTATCTCAGTCCTCACCCACTAGATCCATGTATCCTTCTCAGGGATCGGAAGCCCGCCCCGCAGTTTCTTCCCCCTGGAGAGAAAGCCAGGCGTTTCATCTGTCTTCCTCCGAGGAGGTTGACGTGATCAGCATCGACACAGAGGAGACTGTGGGCTCGCCACCACAGTCCCTTGTGTATGAGGAGCTCGTGGAGGTTGTGACTCGTGCCGATAAGCTCAATATCGATTGGCCGGCCGAGAAGATGGACGAGCGCTTCTTTGGAGCTAAATCACAGCATTCACGATGTGGCCTTCCATTTTTCCCCAAGCTCCACGCCGAGGTGTCGAGATTGTGGGAGATACCATATTCATTCCGACTCTTCAGCCCTACAGTTTCAAATTACTTAAACATCACAGGGCTGAATGAGAACGGATATAGGGTGATGCCGGCGGTGGAGCAGACGCTCTTGAGCTATCTCTCCCCATCTTCAGCATCGTCCCTGAAGGCCCCAAGGCTTCCCACAAGGCCAGTAAGACTGACATCCAGCCTGGTTGGCAAAGCTTATACAGTGGCAGGTCAGATTGGTGCGTGTCTGCACACCATGGCAGTGTTGCAGGTGTACCAGGCCGACCTGCTAAAAGACCTGGATGTAACGGAGGAAGGGGAATCCGACGTGGTTGCTGAACTACAACGGGCCACAGATCTGTCGCTCTGGGCCACCAAAGAAATGGCCAGAGCCATTGGCCGTTCAATGGCAGCATTGGTGTCCATGGAGCGGCACCTGTGGTTGAATCTGTCTGAGCTAAAAGACAAGGACAGATTCTTCCTGCTGGATGCCCCGCTATCGCCTTCTGGCCTCTTCGGTGGCGCATCGATACTGTCGTCGAGAGGTTTCAGGAGGCAAAGAAGCAGGCGGCGGCATTCCAGCACTCCCTCCCTCGCCGTTCCCAGGTCTTTGGGGCTGCTGAGCGGGAGCAGCCCCGGCCGTCTAGCTCCTCATATCGCCAGACCCAGAAACAGAGCATCGCGACCCATACCCCCCCGCAGAAAGAGCAGGCATCGGGGCGGCACTCTCGGTCTGGGTCTTCGAAACGGGAAACGGATCTACGGACCGTTATTCTGGCTAAGAGGACCTCGGCCAAGCGGCCCTGACGCCACCATCCCAGGGCCCTGGGAGGAGAGGTACACACCTCAGTATACAGTGCCCGATCCTCCTCAGTGCCCTCAGAGAGCTGCACTGACACCCCTGCCACCCCCGGTGCTTTAGGGCTCAGTCAGCTCCAACGGGCTAATTTCCCAGCTGCCGCCCGGCAACGGTACAGCACAGGAAAGCTCGTTCCCTCAAGTCAAGGTGCTAGAGTGGATAAATCGGTCGCTACCTGGCGGTCATTTGCTTCAGGACACCAAATTAAAATCTCTAGCAGACGCCAGTCCTGAGGGGCTAGCGTCCTTAGGCCAGCTGTCACCCCTGCCACCCCCAGTGCTTCAGGGCTCAGTGGGCTCCAACGAGTGGAATTCCCGAGTGCCGCCCGCCAGCGGTACGGCACGGGAAAGCTCGTCCCTCAAGTGAGGGCGCTAGAGCAGTCAGGTCGGTCGTTCCCTGCCGGTGCCGAAGTGGCTCCTCTAGCTGCACCAGAGGCCAGTCTCGAGAGGTTGGTTCCCTTAGTAGACTTCCTGGCAGTGTGGAAACTTCTGCCAAATGTCTCACAATGGGTCCTGCAGACTGTAGAAGGAGGTTACAGAATTCGATTTGGTTCTCGTCCGCCTCACTTCAACGGGGTCATTCCTACACTAGTGGGCCCCGAGCAGGCTCTGGTATTGGAACAAGAAGTAGACACTCTCTTGAGCAAGGAGACCATAGAACGTGTTCCTCCTCTCGAGAGAGAGTCTGGGTTCTACAGCCGCTACTTCATCATTCCGAAGAAGGATGGGGGGTTGCATCCAATGCATGCACAGTTGTCTCCAGCTCATATCGAAGCAATTCTCACAGCTGTGAGGGGAGTGAGAGAAGGCTAGTCACTCACTGTCAAACAATTTCAGAGACTGTTGGGTCTGATGGCAGCTGCGTCCAACATGATACCTTTTGGCCTGCTGTACATTAGACCCCTGCAGTGGTGGCTCAGGGCCAAGGGGTTTTCCCCAAGGGCGAACCCGCTTCGCATGATCAAGGTCACGCGGCAATGCTTACGTGCCTTAGACATGTGGACTCCTTGCCGTCGTGTAATGCTAACAACGGACACCTCCCTCATGGGCTGGGGAGCGTTCATGAGTGGCCGGTCTGCCCAAGGTCTGTGGGAAGGCCAACATCTCACGTGGCACATAAACTTCCTGGAGATGCTGGCCGTGTTTCGAGCTCTAAAACACTTCCTTCCAGACCTAAGGGGACATCTTGTGCTTGTCCGTATGGACCACACATCAGTGGTCTCCTACATCAACCGACAGGGGGGTCTGCGCTCACGCCCCCTATACAGGCTGGCGCACCAGATCCTCCTGTACGCTCAGGGAAAGCTCCTCTCGCTCAGAGCAGTCTACATCCCTGGCATCTCAATCAGGGAGCAGACATCCTGTCGAGACAGGGGCTGAGGCCCGGGGAATGGAGGCTCCACCCTGAGGTGGTGGAGCTCCTCTGGAGGGAGTTCGGTCAGGTGGAAGTGGATCTATTTGCGTCACAGGAAATGACACACTGTGCAGACGTGGCCGAGGCTTCATCTGTATGCTTTTCCCCTGATTGCTCTGCTCCCGGGAGTTCTGGAGAGAGTACGCCGGTACGGGGTCCGTCTTCTGCCCCGTTCTGGCCGGCCCGAGTATGGTTCTCGGACCTTGTGTCCCTCCTCAACGGCTCTCTACTGGAGATTCCAATCAGGAGGGACCTCCTCTCTCAGGCGGGGGGCACCATCCTTCACCCCCGCCCAGAGTTATGGAAGCTGTGGGCGTGGCCCCTGAGGGGGCACAGCTCATAGCATCTGGTCTCTCAACTGAGGTTGTTAAGACCATACTCCAGTCTAGAGCTCCCACCATGAGGAAACTGAACACCTTGAAGTGGAAACTTTTCACTTCTTGGTGCAGACAGCAAATGCAAGACCCAGCAACTGCCCAGTTGGTACAGTTCTGGAGTTTCTGCAGGAGCGCTTCTCCACAGGGTTATCTCCCTCCACTCTGAAGGTTTACGTGGTGGCCATAGTTGCTTACCACACCCTTCTAGGTGGTCAGTCATTCATTACACGTTTCCTGAGGCTGAGGCCAGTACAGCGCACCAAGGTGCCCTCATGGGACCTGGCCGTGGTTCTGGAGGCTTTGTGCAATGCTCCCTTCGAACCCATTGAAGATATTTCTGATAAGCTCCTCATGCATCTTCTTGCTCGCTATATTCTCTTTCAGGCACTTGCTGTGTCATGCCTGGAGTTTGCCTTGGTATGTCCCTAAAGTGCCCACTTCTTCGCCAGGCTGCATGGTACTGCGAGCCTTTTGTCCTCCTCCCTTCCAGGAAGCAGGCCAGGAAAGACTCAATCTACTTTATCCAGTGCGAGCACTGGACGCTTACGTCCACAGAGCTGCCCAGTGGCGTAAGGCAGATCAGTTGTTTGTTTGCTTCGGTCCGCCTAAAAAGGGGTTCCAGCGACCAAGCAAACCATGAGTAGGTGGGTGGTCGAGACCATCACACTGGCCTAAGAGTCCTCTGGCCTCCAGTCACCCATGGGGGTCAGAGCGCACTCGACTAGGGATATTGCGGCCGCCAAGGCCTTGTGGGCTTTCAGGACATTTGTGCTGTGGCAGGCTGGTCCTCTCTGCACACATTTGTCCGTTTCTACAATTTGGACCTGACATCTACCCCAGGGTCCCAAGTTCTCTCGCCTTAATGTGCTCACCAGATACACACAGACAGGGACTTTCTCGTATGGCGCAGTGGGTATTCTCATTCCCAAAGCGTTTCAACTCAGCTCGAATTCCTGAAGGGGAACGTCTCTAAATTACGCATGTAACCATGGTTCCCCGAAGGGAACGAGACTCTGCGTCTCTCTGCCATACTCCTTGCATCCCTGAAGGCGCTCGCTTAAGCAGAAGCTAACGTGCGTTTGCCGGGTTCGCCTTTATGCTTCCTGGTTGCTCCCATCACCCCGCTTGTGACGTCTCACTTCTCCATTGGACTGATTTCACATGTGCTTCAGAACGTGGTCAGCACAATAAACAACAGAAATTACAAGGACACAGACTATGCACAGAGAATGCAGAGTACAGTACCCATACTGAGTAAACTAAATTAAGTTTAACATAAGATGTTAAGTAGCAACAAAAGTAAGTATTATTGCACTAACGCATTTTGGTTTACTTATATTAGTTATTTTTAAATAATTATTGCCCATCCATATGTTTGTTGTCCTGCACTAACCATAAGTACTACATTTTGCTTTTGTTTTACTTCTTTATTAGAAAATCAAAGATAAAAATCTGAATCTATCCAATTTTTTTTATTTTATTTGGGTTCACCAATATTTTATTGGCTTTTTCTTTTTTCATTTAATGACCAATTCCAGTGGTATCACAATCTAAGCATATTTTGTCGGCTACATAAACTTTTGGTAGTCTTCACTGGTATCATATGTTTATAATTAACTGATGGTCAAACAATCTGCATGATATAATATTTACTTATAGTAAGAAAGCATGTAAAATCCATAAATAAATGAGTGATGGCTGTATGTTGCATGCAGTGTGAAGTGAAAATCCTGGACTGCATGATAAATGATTATGGCTCCATTTCTGGAAGGATTTATCTTTGTGCTTGATGCTTCACTTTGTTTAGTGTAAAATGTGTTTGAAAAAGTTTTACTTGACACTCAATGGTAAAGAAAACTACTTCCAGGTTCTGGGCATCACAATCAGGAAAACAAAGTAAACCAACAAAATCTCAAAAGAATAATGACAAAAAACAGCCTTAAAAGAGGTTGGAAGCCAGTTCTGCAACAGGGTCTTTATTAAGATAAATGCAATAGTTACCTTTGTTGTATTTTTACAGCTGCTTTAATGATCCTCACTGGTTTCTCACTTATACTGGCAAACCTCCCACCACTTTCTGACCGTCTAAAATAATCTATTCATGAGGCCTGATTTTTGGTGTCTTTTCACTAGTGCCGGGAAACACGAGCACAGAGATGAGTGAATAAAACAAGTCTCACTGCCAAGTAATGTTGAGGTCACAGTCCTTAATTTGCCTTCATAGGCAACCCACATCTTTTTTGAAAATACATTAGTAATGGAACATTACTATTGTTAAAACTCACAAACTTTCAGAATAATGTTAAAGATCATGTTACATTTTTTAATGGAATCGCTTTTTACATTTATTGTGTCTTCAGCAAAAATTAGGCATACAAATGAAGCCATAAAATTTGTATTGGAAGTGCAACACAGGTGCAATATTGAAATCATAAAAAAAAAAAAAAACATTCAAGTTGAATTTTTCACAAGTTCACTGTTAGCGAATGTTCATACATGTGCCCAGAAATAAAAACTGTAGCATAGAAGTCTATCTACACTGCAAAAAAAAAACAACAATATCTTAAATACAGGCAGAACTTTAATATAACTCTTATATTATATATAATATTATATTATAATATCTTATATAATACATAAGCGTAAACTAATATAGAATTGTAAAATGTAGGATTATTTCTAGGCATTTTTATGTTTATGCAGTGTAATTATACCATGTGTTATGAATTATTTCTGTTACATCTGACAGTTTTCTTCACATCGGAGTACACACACTCATCTAATGAGCCAGTTTTCTTTTTTTCAGCTTTGGCTTTCCTCTTGGTAAATTGCACAGCTGCATAATTCAGTGGTTCAGCTTCAGATTCCTGAATAATAATAATAATAATAATAATAATAATAATAATAATAATAAGTTCAAATTAAAGTAATAACCATACAATATGGGTAACTGCACTATACACACTAACTAGACAGAACAAGAGCAGCATCAAAATAAAAGCTTGGGATTGTTCCACAAATCTGAGCAAAGTGACTGTAGAAATTATTTCTAGAACATTATAACAAGTAACATAAATGTAGCAACATTTCACATACATAAGTAAGACACGTACCTGCCTCATTCCCGAAGAATTTTCTGTACAAGCTTTCACTATTAATACAGAAACACTCATATTAGTTTTTCCGGTGAAACTAAAGTTAATTGTATTTATAAAAAATAATAATTATAATTGTGATGATAAAAGCACTTACTTCTAGAGTTTTCACATTTTCTTCTCCTCAGTATGAAATAAATGAGGCAGAAAATCAGAAGTGCACACAAACCCAAAGCCGTTCCCAAACCGAGCACTGTCGAATGTAGAGATCTAGTCATTTCTGATACTGTTATTTCACCACATTACATTTACCTTAGCACAATTGATTGTCTAGGCAAATTTTATTTTATGAATTAAGGATAATTATTTAATGGTGAATTATAAGACATCTTACCTGTTTTCTCTTGTGTGTTCATGTTAGTGCTGTTTCCATGCACTGTTGGTTCACACACCACTGAATTATCACACAGAGCTGGTGTAGATGTTTCTGATGCAATAGTAACATGCTCAACTATAAACATTTATCATGATTCACTAAAAGTCTGCAACTCAGTGTTGTTGAAGAAAACACAGTTAGCATTTCACTACTTCACTGTTATTTGTATTCCAGGTTGAACATGCTAATGGTACTAAGGAAAAATATCACTACATTAAACCAGGAGCTTAATCAATTGTAGTGGAAATCCTACCTTTAATTTTTAAATAAGTTCCATCTCCATACACAAGTCTGCTTCTCATCAGTGCACAGTAGTACATGGCTTCATCAGACTCAATGATGTTTAAAATGGTCATATTGCAGCAGTTTGAAGATCTTTTTATTTTGAAACGAGACTTTTGGAATCCATTGTTAAATGTTTCTGCACCACTTTGATATAATATGACTATAATCTGAGTTTTTTTTCCGTTTGGCTGCTTAAACCAGGCAGTTATCCCATCTACTTTTTCAGAAACACAACAACGCAGAGTAGCCGAGTCTCCGATATCCACACTGAGCTCTTTATCAGGCTGATAAACTGGTGACTCTGTGAGGGATTGTGCAGTAACCCAGCGTCTACCAGGTTGGACTGGATTTAGAAAAGCAAATGGATTAATTAAGCAAATAATGTATTCCAGATATTATTATGCATAAAGAGTTATTAAAGATCAGCTTAAAGGAATAACACTGGAGTTCTTTCTACACACATAGAGTAACAGGCTTCTCATTAATTTATTTTTCAAAATACACTAAAATGGATCAGAATAATTTGCTCATATTACTTACACATGGTGCTGATGATCAAAATTAAAATCCATGAAGCTGTCATTTTTTCATTTCTTAGAAATTCTTCAGTGTTTGTATCTCATTTAACTACAGAATATGAATGCGCTTGAAGCATGGTTTGAATTTATATTTATACTATAGGCGGTCTGTACTGAGCACGCCCCAGAATATGATGTGATTGGTTGTAATAAAAAAAAGACATGATAAGGAAGCACATGGTATTCTGCTCTGCCTACATCTACCCCACATATTTCTATATTTGTGTTTTGGTGTTGCACAGAGATATCATGACGAAGATGTTATCACAAAATGGAAAATGTGGGTTACTTTTACTCTCACATGTGCCTACACTAACATCTCATTGTTGCTTATTCTAATTGCCCTCTGGATGCAACTTGTTTGTACAAAGAATCAAATATGTTGCTTGGATTAGTGAGTCTGCAAAATGATGTAAATATAAATGAAGCAGTTACACACAGACTTGGTGCTACACACCCTATAGTCACCACCCTGTTACGTGGGACTTCCAGTGTTGTGTTGAGCTGAACTGTGAATTGTATTGAAGTGTATGATATAACTGAACATCTTCATATGTATTTGTATATAAAGGTCAAATAATAGCCAGTAAAGTCAAGGCCTGCTCTGTGACCTGAAACAGATCCGTCTTAGCACAAGGTCTGTTTCTGTCACAATATAAAATGTATAAGAGTGTATAACTGTCAGTGAATTTAAGTACATAAATTACTTCAAATACAGGAAAATTTCTTCAGTTGTTTAATGTAACTTAATTTTTGTACATCTAGCTTTTACTACCAGAGCTGGATGGGTGAGAATTTATTGCCACCTAGTGGGAGATAGCAGTGTATATTTAACTCATGATGTAATTGTTTAAAGATGTTTCCTATAAATGAAACCTCAGCAGTTACAGTGACACTGAGTTACAGCATTGTGTGTTTAAATCCCAGAACTGTGCATGTTGGAGCCTGAGCGAGACCCTAAACTCTAAACTGCTCCGCTTTACATCATTCAAGGACTAGATTTAAGGTATTATAAAGTATGCAGATTTGAAATGATCATGAAATGATCAACCTTCTTGAAATGATCAGATGAAGCTGTTTTCCTGCTAAACCCGAGCTATCAGGAGTCTCCCATTGTTTTATTAGTTCTTAATCCTAAAACATTAAAATCTATAAAATATTATAGTGTTGTGCTACACACTGGTACTCACTGGTAGATAGTGTTTGTAGTGAAGGTGGAGAAAAGTGTAAAAAAAGTGTGTGATGGTGACAGTGAGAGAGAGACTGAGAGCAGAAATGTGAGAGTTTGAGATCAGAGAGAAGCTCAATGAGGAGTTAAAGTTCGTCGCTGTCCGTGGTGTTGAAACTCTTGTGACGAAATAGTGCATCTCGGTTACCATAGCAACAGGAACCACAGAACAATAGTCAACTACAAATACAGTGTTAATGCACCTCAATAACCTTTCTGATGAACAAGTGAACCAGGTACTTAATCAGTGAATCAATGAATCCATGAATCAACAGCTGGTATAGGCCATTATTTAAAGATAAATATCTTTAAAAAAAAAAAAAAAAGGTAAATAAATACATTCTGCAACAGAGATATAAAGATTAAACCAGGTACAGACGTAACTACTGAAAAAAATCTTGTTTGTTTATGTTTATGAGAGGCATAGGCACTGAAATGCACTGGTATAATTATCAAAATTAAATATGTTCATTGACCATGATAAATGTTTTTGCATATATTATTATAGCAGATAATAAAATCCCAGATGTACTGACTTGTCCCTGTGAGAAACCAGCTTTTCTTTTCCCATTTCTTCATTGCATTAATGTTTAAACAGGGAACCTCTACAGTTAAAGAAAATGTTTAATATTGTTCAGGGGAGGGTAAAAAGGTAGCACACAGGAAGTGATGTAATAACTGCAGGTTTTCTGTAAAGCTGAGTCTACATGGTTATAGGAGGGGCCCCTCCAAAACTGCTTATCAGGTCATCCAGTTCTGTATGTATGTATGGTTGTAGTTTTATATTACAGACAACATCTTACAGAATGATTGTTTATTTAAAAAAAAAAACCCTGAGAAAATTAAATACAATATGAATGTTATAACGCTAAAATATAATGGTTTCACCTAGTAACCACTGTACATATATTGTCCATTATGACACTGTGCGTGATGGATGTTTTGCACATTTATGCTTTATGCTGAAACCAAAATTGTGTGCTGAAGAAATAGCAAGACTGTTGGTAGAAGCCTTTCAGATATCAGATTCTTGATGTAGTGAGAGTGAGTGCAGTGGTGAAGATTATGAGGAAGATCAGAGCAGTTATGGAGAAGAGAGAAATAAAAGTGAACGAGGCAGTGAAAGTGACACAGCCGTAATGTAGACTAGAGCAGTGAGGTGAACCGAAGTAGTGATGAAGATCAGGGCACTGACTAGACAGTAAAGGGTTTAGGGTTTATAACAAAATGAATCCAGATAATGAATTCATAGAGTAAACTGCCTATAATATGAAAAATTAAATAATATAATTAACACCACTTAATGCACAGTGATTGCTAAAAGAAACTACCTCAGAAATTACATTTGACCCTGAGTCCAGAAAATCTACCAGCAAATTTAATGTTAATAGTTTCTAATTTCTTTAAATCAATTAATCTGACATTTTGAAAGGAATTCTGTGTGTGTGTGTGTGTGTGTGTGTGTGTGTGTGAAAGTCAGCATTAGAGACTGGAGATGCTGAATGCACTTCACAGTTGGTCAAAGCTGTTGCTGGTGTCAGTTGTGGTCAGAGTTTGCTTATGAGCTATTGTTAGTCTTCCTGTAGAAGCGCAGCAAAGTGCCAACGGCTACTTGTGCAAAATGCTGTGACTGCAATAAACAGGATGTAATAATACACATCAAAGTCAACCTAAGTGTCTTTCTTTAAACAGATCATGTGGTTCTTACACTAGTGTCTGGTCAATGTTTAAGTCTCCGGTGTGTCAGTTCACTCAGAGCCGAGATCTACTGTTAAACAATCTGGATTATCTGCATTTTCTGTTCAGTGAATAAAATTTTTCATGAAACTCGGAAAGTTCGGGTTAAAAATATGACATTTCTTTTTAGAAACAAGTGTTTGGGATAGGTGTACTGTAGAACGCAGAGCGATGACTTGTTAAATATACAGCATCAACAGATATAATGATATAAACTCACATGGATTACACATTATATTATACATATTTATTTATACATTTGATAATAATAATAATAATAAAAATAACAACCTTTAGCATAGCAGGAGTTCAGCTAATACTAACTTGTGTTCATGTTAGACTTGTGTTTATGTTATATATTACAGTTTCACATACATCACATCAGAGTACACCAAATCATCCCTTCCTCCAGGTTTGACTTTATTCTTGAAGAATTTCAAAGCTGCATAATTCAAGGTGTCAAAATGAGATTCCTGAAAAAAAGAATTAAATAATTGAATTATGAAATCAGTATATAGTGTGTGTGTGTGTGTGTGTGTGTGTATACAGGATCAGTGTAGGAGCAGCACTGAGCAGATATTATTTGGGCGGTGGATGAGACTCAGCAGTGACACGAACACAGTGCTGAGAAAAGCTCCATCAATCAACATGTAGTTAAATGTAGACCATTATAAGTAACACTATTTGACTAGAGCATCATATAAAAAAGCATATATACAAAATATGCATAAGGAAAGAAATGTAACTAGTGAAGTAGTGAGATTTCTCCATGACTAAAGAAGACAGTCATATCTAAGAAAACAGTAATGTACAATATATAATCATGCATAGTTTTTCTTCCATAAACTACAGTTTAAATACATAAAATGTTTACATATCTGCACACGTACCTTTCTCATTCCTGAAGAGATTTCTGTAGAGGTGTTCACTATTAAAACACAAATACACTTATTTAATCATGCAGAAAGAACTGAACTGAATAATTACTATCTGATGAGAAATACACTTACTTTTATCACAATTTCTTTTCCAGAGTAGGAAATAGGTTAGAAATAAAATCAGAAGTGCACACAAACCCAAAGCCGTTCCCAAACCGAGCACTATCAGATATATAGATCAAAAGAAATAACATTTCTGAAACTGTAATTTCATTTCATATTACTGAATTTACACTGAACACATTAAAAATTGGATAAGAGCAGATGATTTTCCAGACAAATTAAGAATTATGAATTCAAGATTAATGAATAAATTAATTTCATGACTCCTTACCTGTTTTCTGTTGTGTGTTCATGTTAGTGCTGTTTCCACGCAGTGTTGGTTCACACACCACTGAATCATCACACAGAGCTGGTGTAGATGTTTCTGATGCAATAGTAACATGCTCACCTATAAACATTTATCATGATTCACTAAAAGTCTGTAACTCAGTGCTGTTGAAGAAAACACAGTTAGCATTTCACTACTTCATTATTATTTGTATTCTAGGTTGAACATGCTAATGGTAATAAGGAAAAATATCACTACATTAAACCAGGAGCTTAATCAATTGTAGTGGAAATCCTACCTTTAATTTTTAAATAAGTTCCATCTGCAAACACGAAGTTGGGGTATATCAGTGCACAGTAGTACATGGCTTCATCAGACTGAGTGATGTTTAAAATGGTCATATTGAAGCAGTTTAAATGTTTTTCTGTCTGGAAACCAGGATTTTGGAATTCAATGGAAAATGTTCCTCCAACATTTTGAAAGATTTTGACTATAATCTGAGGCTGTTTTCTGTGTGGTTGCTTAAACCAGGCTATCATCCCAACTACTTTTTCAGAAATACAACACTGCAGAGTAGCCGAGTCTCCGATATCCACACTGAGCTCTTTATCAGGCTGATAAACTGGTGACTCTGTGAGGGATTGTGCAGTAACCCAGCGTCTACCAGGTTGGACTGGATCTAGAAAAGGAAATGCATTAATTAAGTAAATAATTTATTTCAGATATTATTATGCATAAAGAGTAATTAAAGATCACCTTAATGGAATTACATTAGATTTCCTTCTACATACATAGAGTAACAGGCTTCTCATTAATTTATTTTTCAAAATACACTAAAATGGATGGGAATAATTTGCTCATATTACTTACACATGGTGCTAAAGATCAAAATTAAAATCCATGAAGCAGCCATTTTTCATTTCTTAGAAATTCTACAGTCTTTGTATCTCATTTAACTACACAAAATGAATGCGCTTGAAGCATGGTCTGAATTTATATTTATACTATAGGCGGTCTGTATTGAGCACGCCCCAGAATATAACATGTGATTGGTTGTAATTTAAAAAAAGACATGATAAGGAAGCACATGGTATTGTGATCTGCCTACATCTACCTCACATATTTCTATATTTGTGTTTTGGTGTTGCACAGAGATATCATGACAAAGATGTTATGACCGAATGGAAAATGTGGGTTACTTTTACTCTCTCATGTGCCTACACTAACATCTCATTGTTTATTTTAATTGTTCTCTGAATGCAACTTATTTGTACAAAGAATCAAATATGTTGCTTGGATTAGTGAGTCTGCAAAATGATGTAAATATAAATGAAGCAGTTACACACAGACTTGGCCCTATACACCCTATAGTCACCACCCTGTTACGTGGGACTTCCAGTGTTGTGTTGAGCTGAACTGTGAATTGTATTGAAGTGTATGATATAACTGAATGCATTCATATGTATTTGTATTTAATGTTCAAATAATAGCCAGTAAAGTCAAGGCCTGCTCTGTGACCTGAAACAGTTCCTTCCTTAGCATGAGGTCTGTTTCTGTCACAATATAAAATATATAAGAGTGTATAACTGTCAGTGAATTTAAGTACATAAATTACTATAAATACAGGAAAATTTCTTCAGTTGTTTAATGTAAATTAATTTTTGTTCATCTAGCTTTTACTACCAGAGCTGGATGGGTGAGAATTTATTGCCACCTAGTGGGAGATAGCAGTGTATATTTAACTCATGATTCAATTGTTTAAAGATGTTTCCTGTAAATGAAACCTCAGCAGTTACAGTGACACTGAGTTACAGCATTGTGTGTTTAAGTCCCAGAACTGTGCATGTTGGAGCCTGAGTGAGACCCTAAACTCTAAACTGCTCAGCTTTATATCTGGATTAAAATAGCTTTAGATTAATAAAAGGATCTACCAGTAAATGTAAGTATCAGTAGATGGGAAAAAAGTGATGTTAAGGCGAGACGCTACAGTTAGAAATGACAATTTTGGACAATCATTTGTCAGATTTCTTAATTAAATGATAAATAAATAGCATTTCAAAAAACTGTTCAAACTGTAAATATTGTTCCCTGAAGACTGTGTTGACAATGAAATGAATATTTTACTCCTAACATCATTCAAGGACTAGATTTAAGGTATTATAAAGTATGTAGATTTGAAATGATCATGAAATGATCAACCTTCATGAAATGATCAGATGAAGCTGTTTTCCTGCTAAACCCGAGCTATCAGGAGTTTCCCATTGTTTTATTAGTTCTTAATCCTAAAACATTAAAATCTATAAAATATTATAGTGTTGTGCTACACACTGGTACTCACTGGTAGATAGTGTTTGTAGTGAAGTTGGAGAAAAGCGTAAAAAAGTGTGTGATGGTGACAGTGAGAGAGAGACTGAGAGCAGAAATGTGAGAGTTTGAGATCAGAGAGAAGCTCAATGAGGAGTTAAAGTTCGTCGCTGTCCATGGTGTTGAAACTCTTGTGACGAAACAGTGCATCTCGGTTACCATAGCAACAGGAACCACAGAACAACAGTCGACTACAAATACAGTGTTAATACACCTCAATAACCTCTATGATGAACAAGTGAACCAGGTACCGAATCAGTGAATCAATGAATCCATGAATCAACAGCTGGTATAGGCCATTATTTAAAGATAAATATCTTTTTAAAAAAAAAAAAAAGGTAAGTAAATACATTCTGCAACAGAGATATCAAGATTAAACCAGGTACAGGCCTAACTACTGAAAAAAATCTTGTTTGTTTATGTTTATGAGAGGCATAGGCACTGAAATGTACTGGTATAATTATCAAAATTAAATATGTTCATTGACCATGATAAATGTTTTTGCATATATTATTGTAGCAGATAATAAAATCACAGATGTACTGACTTGTCCCTGTGAGAAACCAGCTTTTCTTTTCCCATTTCTTCATTGCATTAATGTTTAAACAGGGAACCTCTACAGTCAAGGAAAATGTTTAATGTTGTTCAGGGGAGGGTAAAAAGGTAGCACACAGGAAGTGATGTAATAACTGCAGGTTTTCTGTAAAGCTGAGTCTACATGGTTATAGGAGGGGCCCCTCCAAAACTGCTTATCAGGTCATCCAGTTCTGTATGTATGTATGGTTGTAGTTTTATATTACAGACAACATCTTACAGAATGATTGTTTATTTTAAAAAAAAAACCCTGAGAAAATTAAATACAATATGAATGTTATAACGCTAAAATATAATGGTTTCACCTAGTAACCACTGTACATATATTGTCCATTATGACACTGTGCGTGATGGATGTTTTGCACATTTATGCTTTATGCTGAAACCAAAAGTGTGTGCTGAAGAAATAGCAAGACTGTTGGTAGAAGCCTTTCAGATATCAGATTCTTGATGTAGTGAGAGTGAGTGCAGTGGTGAAGATTATGAGGAAGATCAGAGCACTTATGGAGAAGAGAGAAATAAAAGTGAACGAGGCAGTGAAAGTGACACAGCCGTAATGTAGACTAGAGCAGTGAGGTGAACCGAAGTAGTGATGAAGATCAGGGCACTGACTAGACAGTAAAGGGTTTAGCGTTTATAACAAAATGAAACCAGACAATGAATTCATAGAGTAAACTGTCTATAATATGAAAAATTAAATAATATAATAAACACTACTTAATGCACAGTGATTGCTAAAAGAAACTACCTCAGAAATTATATTTGACCCTGAGCCCAGAAAATCTACCAGCAAATTTAATGTTAATAGTTTCTAACTTCTTTAAATCAATAAATCTGACATTTGGAAAGATATTCTGTGTGTGTGTGTGTGTGTGTGTGTGTGTGTGTGAAAGTCAGCATTAGAGACTGGAGATGCTGAATGCACTTCACAGTTGGTCAAAGCTGTTGCTGGTGTCAGTTGTGGTCAGAGTTTGCTTATGAGCTATTGTTAGTCTTCCTGTAGAAGCGCAGCAAAGTTCCAACAGCTACTTGTGCAAAATGCTGTGACTGCAATAAACAGGATGTAATAATACACATCAAAGTCAACCTAAGTGTCTATCTTTAAACAGATCATGTGGTTCTTACACTAGTGTCTGGTCGATGTTTAAGTCTCCGGTGTGTCAGTTCACTCAGAGCCGAGATCTACTGTTAAACAATCTGGATTATCTGCATTTTCTGTTCAGTGAATAAAATCCTTCATGAAACTCGGAAAGTTCGGGTTAAAAATATGACATTTCTTTTTAGAAACAAGTGTTTGGGATAGGTGTACTGTAGAACGCAGAGCGATGACTTGTTAAATATACAGCATCAACAGATAGAATGTACAGATATAAACTCACATGGATTACACATTATATTATACATATTTATTTATACATTTGATTATATTCTATAATAATAATAATAATAATAATAATAACATTTAGCATAGCAGGAGTTCAGCTAATACTAACTTGTGTTCATGTTAGACTTGTGTTTATGTTATATATTACAGTTTCACATACATCACATCAGAATACACCAAATCATCCCTTCCTCCAGGTTTGACTTTATTCTTGAAGAATTTCAAAGCTGCATAATTCAAGGTGTCAAAATGAGATTCCTGAAAAAAGAATTAATTAATTGAATTATGAAATGATTGTATAGTGTATAAATCAAATGCATTAATTAAGTCAACAATATATTTCAGATATTATTATACACAAAGAGTCATTAAAGATCGCCTTAAAGGGTTAATATTGGAGTTCCTTCTACATACTTAGAGTAATAGGCTTCTTTTTTTTTTAATATATCAAAAAAGATGGGAATAATTTGCTCATATTACTTACACATGGTGCTGAAGATCAAAATTAAAATCCAGAAACCAGTCATTTTTCTGCCCCACATATTTCCATATTTGTGTTTTGGTGTTGCACAGAGATATCATGACAAACATGTTATGACAAAATGGAAAATGTGGTTTATTTGTACATTCACATTGTTTATTTTAATTGCCCTCTTAATTCAACTTGTTTGTACAAAATCTTCCCAATATAGTAAAGGTCATTTGGGCCAGAGTAATGCATTTGAATTTTGGTTTTGACTTTTATTATTGAAGAACCTGACAACAGCGTTGAAAGTAAAGCGGAGCTAGATGGAGCTTAGCTCCCTAAAAGAGTCATGAAATCCTTTAAAAACAATAAAAGCTGATGATTGGGGGACAGGTCTGGGATATTAGTTTATTATTTATAGCAACTGTATAAGATGCAGATCAGAATCTGTCTGACACACAGATAGTACAGTATTATGGTGTAATTATATACCTGTTTCAATGCCTGAAATGAATTAAGTAGCATTATTACGACCTGGTCTAGGTGTGGATGCAAAATACAAAGGAATAAAGGACTAGCGAGACTAAGATATTGTTTGCTTTGTATTTTTACTTTTTCTTTTCATTAAGTGGTTTAAGGTTCAAAAGCCGAACAGTTTACTGTTAGTGAAATTGAATAACAGGACACTTGCTAATAACAGGACAATACGTCAGGTACTTTACTTTAAACATGTTACTTTACTGTACAAAGTTACTTTAAACGTGTACATAGATAAAACCTGTGGCATGGAACTTTAGCTACACTGCAAAAAAAAATTTTAAATAAAATTATAAAATATTTTTGTTATGGGATTATTGTAAACAAACATAAGATTATATCTAGGTTTCTCTGTTTTTGTTCTATTGGCTTATAATTTTACTTCTAAAAATAAATTATCCTGTCAGTCGAATAAGACAATTTCAAGCTTGAAATTTCTGTAGCAAAAATGGTAGTTTAATAATCATTTGATTTCACAATGATAAATAAGGAATACATTTGCCTTCTGTCAAGATATTTTCACTTGCTAAAATATTTCCACTGTTTTTGCAGTGTAATAATACCATGTGTTATGAAACATTTATGTTATCTAAAAGTTTTCTTCACATCGGAGTACACACACTCATCTGATGAGCCAGTTTTCCTTTTTTCAGCTTTGGCTTTCGTCTTAGGGAAATGTAGAGCTGCATAATTCAGCATTTCAGCATCAGATTCCTGAATAATAATAATAATAATAATAATAATAATAATAATGAAGCAACATTTAAAGTACACAGGCAGGGAAATTAGTAATAAGACTTTAGTCTATCTACAGAAAATAAATTATCTTCACACGTACCTGCCTCGCTCCTGGAGAATCTGCTATAGAAGCATTATCTATTAATATAGAAACGCACTTATTAGTCCTTTTAGTACAACTAATGTTAACTGTATTTATAATCTTTTATTTTACGTGATTACAAAAGCACTTACTTCTAGAGTTTTCACATTTTCTTCTCCTCAGAATGAAATAAATGAGGCAGAAAATCAGAAGTGCACACAAACCCAAAGCCGTTCCCAAACCGAGCACTGTCGAATGTAGAGATCCAATCTTTTCTGGTTCTGTTATTTTACCACATTACATTCATATTAGTACAAATTATTTTATAGGCAAATTATTTTGAATGAATTAAAGATAATTAATTAATTGTGAATCATAAGACATCTTACCTGTTTTCTCTTGTGTGTTCATGTTAGTGCTGTTTCCACGCAGTGTTGGTTCACACACCACTGAATTATCACACAGAGCTGGTGTAGATGTTTCTGATGCAATAGTAACATGCTCACCTATAAACGTTTATCATGATTCACTAAAAGTCTGTAATTCAGTGTTGTTGAAGAAAACACAGTTAGCATTTCGCTACTTCACTATTATTTGTCTCCCAGGTTGAACATGCTAATGGTAATAAGGAAAAATATCAATACATTAAACCAGGAGCTTAATCAATTTTAGTGGAAATCCTACCTTTAATTTTTAAATAAGTTCCATCTGCAAACACAAGGCTGAGTCTCGTCATTGAACAGTAGTACATGGCTTCATCAGACTGAATGATGTTTAAAATGGTCATATTGAAGCAGTTTGAAGATCTTTCTATTTTGAAACGAGACTTTTGGAATCCACTGTAAAATGTTTCTTGACCACTTTTATATACAGTGACTATAATCTGAGGTTGTTTTCTGTTTAGTTGCTTAAACCAGGAAATTATCCCGATTTCTTTTTCAGAAACACAACACTGCAGAGTAGCCGAGTCTCCGATATCCACACTGAGCTCTTTATCAGGCTGATAAACTGGTGACTCTGTGAGGGATTGTGCAGTAACCCAGCGTCTACCAGGTTGGACTGGATCTAGAAAAGCAAATGGATTAATTAAGTAAATAATGTATTTCAGATATTATTATGCATAAAGAGTTATTAAAGATCACCTTAATGGAATAACATTAGAGTTCCTTCTACATACATAGAGTAACAGAGTTCTCATTAATTTATTTTTCAAAATACACTAAAATGGATGGGAATAATTAGCTCATATTACTTACACATGGTGCTGATGATCAAAATTAAAATCCATGAAGCTGTCATTTTTTCATTTCTTAGAAATTCTACAGTGTTTGTATCTCATTTAACTACAGAATATGAATGCGCTTGAAGCATGGTCTGAATTTATATTTATACTATAGGCGGTCTGTACTGAGCATGCCCCAGAATATGATGTGATTGGTTGTAATTTAAAAAAAGACATGATAAGGAAGCACATGGTATTGTGATCTGCCTACATCTACCCCACATATTTCCATATTTGTGTTTTGGTGTTGCACAGAGATATCATGACAAAGATGTTATGACTGAAAGGAAAATGTGGGTTACTTTTACACTCACATGTGCCTACACTAACATCTCATTGTTGCTTATTTTAATTGCCCTCTTAATGCAACTTGTTTGTACAAAGAATCAAATATGTTGCTTGGATTAGTGAGTCTGCCAAATGATGTAAATATAAATGAAGCAGTTACACACAGACTTGGCCCTGTACACCCTATAGTCACCACCCTGTTACGTGGGACTTCCAGTGTTGTGTTGAGCTGAACTGTGAATTCTATTGAAGTGTATGATATAACTGAACATCTTCATATGTATTTGTATTTAACTGTCAAATAATAGCCAGTAAGGTCAAGGCCTGCTCTGTGACCTGAAACAGATCCGTCTTAGCATAAGGTCTGTTTCTGTCACAATATAAAATGTATAAGAGTGTATAACTGTCAGTGAATTTAAGTACATAAATTACTTCAAATACAGGAAAATTTCTTCAGTTGTTTAATGTAACTTCATTTTTGTACAACTAGCTTTTACTACCAGAGCTGGATGGGTGAGAATTTATTGCCACCTAGTGGGAGATAGCAGTGTATATTTAACTCATGATTCAATTGTTTAAAGATGTTTCCTATAAATGAAACCTCAGCAGTTACAGTGACACTGAGTTACAGCATTGTGTGTTTAAATCCCAGAACTGCGCATGTTGGAGCCTGAGTGAGACCCTAAACTCTAAACTGCTCCGCTTTATATTTGGATTAAAATAGCTTTAGATTAATAAAAGGATCTACCAGTAAATGTAAGTGTCAGTAGATGGGAAAAAAGTGATGTTAAGGCGAGACGCTACAGTTAGAAATGACAATTTTGGACAATCATTTTTCAGATTTCTTAATTAAATGATAAATAAATAACATTTCAAAAAACTGTTCAAACTGTAAGTATTGTTCCCTGAAGAGTGTGTTCACAATGAAATGAATATTTTACTCCTAACATCATTCAAGGACTAGATTTAAGGCATTATAAAGTATGCAGATTTGAAATGATCATGAAATGATCAACCTTCTTGAAATGATCAGATGAAGCTGTTTTCCTGCTAAACCCGAGCTATCAGGAGTCTCCCATTGTTTTATTAGTTCTTAATCCTAAAACATTAAAATCTATAAAATATTATAGTGTTGTGCTACACACTGGTACTCACTGGTAGATAGTGTTTGTAGTGAAGTTGGAGAAAAGCGTAACAAAGTGTGTGATGATGACAGTGAGAGAGAGACTGAGAGCAGAAATGTGAGAGTTTGAGATCAGAGAGAAGCTCAATGAGGAGTGAAAGTACGTCGCTGTCCGTGGTGTTGAAACTCTTGTGACGAAATAGTGCATTTCGGTTACCATAGCAACAGGAACCACAGAACAACAGTCAACTACAAATACAGTGTTAATGCACCTCAATAACCTCTATGATGAACAAGTGAATCAGGTACTTAATCAGTGAATCAATGAATCCATGAATCAACAGCTGGTATAGGCCATTATTTAAAGATAAATATCTTTTTAAAAAAAAAAAAAAAAAAAGCAAGTAAATACATTCTGCAACAGAGATATCAAGATTAAACCAGGTACAGGCCTAACTACTGAAAAAAATCTTGCTTGTTTATGTTTATGAGAGGCATAGGCACTGAAACGCACTGGTATAATTATCAAAATTAAACATGTTCATTGACCATGATAAATGTTTTTGCATATATTATTATAGCAGATAATAAAATCATAGATGTACTGAATTGTCCCTGTGAGAAACCAGCTTTTCTTTTCCCATTTCTTCATTGCATTAATGTTTAAACAGGGAACCTCTACAGTTAAGGAAAATGTTTAATGTTGTTCAGGGGAGGGTAAAAAGGTAGCACACAGGAAGTGATGTAATAACTGCAGGTTTTCTGTAAAGCTGAGTCTACATGGTTATAGGAGGGGCCCCTCCAAAACTGCTTATCAGGTCATCCAGTTCTGTATGTATGTATGGTTGTAGTTTTATATTACAGACAACATCTTACAGAATTATTGTTTATTTAAAAAAAAAAACACTAAGAAAATTAAATCAAATATGAATGTTATAATGCTAAAATATAATGGTTTCACCTAGTAACCACTGTACATATATTGTCCATTATAACACTGTGCATGATGGGTATTTTGCACATTTATGCTTTATGCTGAAATCAAAGTGTGTGCTGAAGAAATAGCAAGACTGTTGGTAGAAGCCTTTCAGATATCAGATTCTTGATGTAGTGAGAGTGAGTGCAGTGGTGAAGATTATGAGGAAGATCAGAGCAGTTATGGAGAAGAGAGAAATAAAAGTGAACGAGGCAGTGAAAGTGACACAGCTGTAATGTAGACTAGAGCAGTGAGGTGAACCGAAGTAGTGATGAAGATCAGGGCACTGACTAGACAGTAAAGGGTTTAGCGTTTATAACAAAATGAAACCAGACAATGAATTCATAGAGTAAACTGTCTATAATATGAAAAATTAAATAATATAATAAACACTACTTAATGCACAGTGATTGCTAAAAGAAACTACCTCAGAAATTATATTTGACCCTGAGTCCAGAAAATCTACCAGCAAATTTAATGTTAATAGTTTCTAACTTCTTTAAATCAGTAAATCTGACATTTGGAAAGATATTCTGTGTGTGTGTGTGTGTGTGTGTGTGTGTGTGTGTGTGTGTGTGTGTGTGAAAGTCAGCATTAGAGACTGGAGATGCTGAATGCACTTCACAGTTGGTCAAAGCT